>NC_066583.1:393188531-393880031 GCF_024323335.1 Lathyrus oleraceus
GAAAAACGAAACTGACACAGCGTGAACAAGACACGACTCTGATTAGGGGACAACAGAAATCAGACTGGAGACCTCACTGGGGAGTAAAAGACTCACACTGGGGAAAAGAAATTCCAAAGGAAAAACATCCATTGGAGAGACACAAGCTGACTCCTGGGGAGAAGCAACAGGAAACTCCACTGGGGGAAGCACCAAAGAATTGAGGTGTTACCGGTATAAGGGTAACACACTCAGGAAGAATGAATATCTAAGACCGGTATAAGGGTGAGAGATATCAATCAACCAAACATCTGAGGAAGACCTGGAAAAGGTACATAAACTCAGGAAAATCTGACTCCACAAGGGACCAAAGTCATAATAGGGAGCAGAAAGGAAGGAAACCAGGGATACCGAGGTATATAATAGGTGACCGACCGAAACGTGAATTGGTATATATGCCAAAACACTCATCATCCGAAAGGAGGGCTTGAAAAGGCAAATCGACTTACAGGATGGATATTCGATTCTACAACGGGAAAACGAATCTTACTCAAAATGGGTACACAAACCCAAAGAGTGCATGAGATATAATATCCATTACCGGCAGACCGTGGATAGAATACTCGCATGAGATATATTATCTATTACCGTCAGAACGTAGATAATAAACTCGCATGGTAAGAAACACCAGAGATACCGAAGCATATAATAGGTGATCTACCGAACACGTGAATTGGTATATATGCCAAAACACTCATCATCCGTAACACAAACTGGTTAAAGGATGGATATTCGATTCTACAAAGAATACGAATCTCGCTCAGCTGGGGAAAATCAACAAAGGATTCCAACTAAAGAGCGCTTGAGACATATTATTCATTACCGGCAGGCCGTGAATAATATACTCGAAAGGAAAAGACACCAGAGATACCGAAGTATATAATAGGTGACTAACCAAAAAGAGAGACAATCGATACCAAGCATCCGGGTAAACGAAAGACAACTCAAAGGGATAAATTGCAAGCATCCGGCAATTATCCAACAACAAAGAATATTCGACTCCGCAAAGGGAAGTACGAATCTTACTCGATCAGGGAAACACGAAAGGCTTTGACTGAAGAGTGCATGAGATATATTATTCATTACCGGCAGACCGTGAATAACATACTCGCATGGAAGATTATCCACAACCGGTTACTGGGTTAATAAAGGATAAATCAACCGAAAAGAAAGGTATCGGGATACCAAACTAGGTATATAATGATGACCAATCAAAGGGAACAACAACATTACCAACACCAGGGTAAATGAAAGGAGACCCGCTGGGGATAAATTGCAAGCATCCGGCAATTATCCAACTGTACCACAAGGCACAAACTCCGCTGGGGAGAAACATCACCATTTGGGATTTACAACTACCGAATACGGGGTAGAAGACCACAAACTCAACTGGGGATAGAAATCACCACAGGGAGGCACTAACTCTGTTAGGGATAAAACCACAACAACAGAAATCCACTTACAATCAGGACGAACCACAAAGGTTACCTCTGTTAGGGGAAAAGAGATAGGACTTACAACTACCGAATACGGGGTAATAGCCATACTCTGGTGGGGATAACCATGAATTAGGGTTTACATCTACCGAATAAGGGGTAGAAAACCAAAAATCTTGCCGAGGAACAAAAGGTATATAACCACCGATTCCGCTGAAAGGGCAAAGAAAATAGGACTTACAACTACCGGTATAAGGGTAGAGGCCCGAAAAACTCCGCTGGGGAACAACCCACTGGGAAACACAAGACAGTTGACAAATAGCCAATTCGGGAATAATCCGAAAAGACTGACTGAATCAAGAGACGTCCTAATGAGGATGTAACTCAAATAGGAAAATCCATCCCAATATATATGTTGGGAGGAAACGGAAGAAACCGTCATCCACGAGGATATATCTCAGTGGGGAACTGCAGAAGGACAGACAACAGACATTTTTTGCTTACGGGGCTGACTCTATATGGAGAGATTTAACACCCGATATCTGCTAGGGGAGATCTATTAGGGATCTGCACCACCATAGCAAGGAACAATCAACAAAAGATATGTGGCGAGAAATGCAACATGAATATCTGAATGTTTATGAATATGCATGAATATGGGTGATTTATGTTTGATGAATGCTGACAAAACAGACACATCTAACACAAACAGGTCCAGGAATCAAACGCCCGGTACTATACTTCCAGGGGAAAAACCAACTGGAAAGCCAATCTGCGGAGACCTACATGCTATAAAGCATAGATCTGCGGGTACTGCTGGGGAAGCAGAGGCTTAGAGATATCAGGAAACACCAAATCTCTGAGTGATGGATCAACAAATAGCCCAACCAGGGTACAGAAAAGTCACAACGGGCAAAACAGCCACCAAGACGAATCTGTTGGGGAACAAGAGAAAATCTCGAAGATCCGCAGGGGATCTCAGCATCAACTGAGAAACAAAGAGCTTTGTAACTCCAAACAACTCCGGGGAACAACCCATTGAAGGAGAATAACATCATCCAAGTAGAATCCAACTGCATAAGCAACTCTACTGGGAAAAACTATGCTAGGGAACAACCCCATCACAAGATCCGGAGAAAGAAGATACAACCAAACCAGGAATATGAACCAAATGTCTTACCTGTTGGAGATCATGCCACCCTTGGGAGAGCACTGAGATATTCTTGAGTATCCTTTCAACCTTATGGATATTCACTTTGTTTAAAACAACAATTTTTTGAAAAATCTGTTCGTTTAAAACAATGACATTTTATTAATTAAAACATGCAAAACATTTGTTGAATTGAAACAAATAAGAGTGCAAATAATTGAATAAAAAGCTCAAATTGATTTGATGGAATGGTAGCCTGCAAATGGCAAGACTCCATAGATCTGTACAAATTTGAAATCAGTGATATATATTGGAAGAGGGCTACATTGAACATAATGATCCTTTCTCTACCAATTTGAATCTCGATGTATTCAAAGCTTCAGTTGACGGCGAATCGAGAATCCTCTGATAAACAGACAGCTGGTGAAACAGAAAGTCTTGTCAGGATGCAGTTACTTGCAAAATCCCTAATTTTTGCCTAGATTGCCCCAGGGTGAGGTACTCAATCTAGCGGGATGCAAATATTATTTTTTTCAAGTCTCTAATTTTTGCCTGGATTACCCTTGCGGGTTCTCCACCGAGACGCTCATTTTTGCCTAAGCCGCCCTTTCGGGTTTTCAACTTAGCGAGCTATTCTGTTTTTCATTTGCATATACTTTTTTTTCTAGGCAAAGTCTTTCTTGACTGCATCTGAATTCACAGGACGAGTGAAATCCTCCCCATCCATTGTTGTAAGCATCAAAGCTCCGCCTGAAAAGGCTCTCTTAACAACATATGGACCCTCGTAGTTTGGAGTCCACTTGCCCCTGGAATCGGGCGCGAAAGACAAGACTTTCTTGAGCATGAGGTCACCTTCTCGGAACACACGCGGCTTGACCTTCTTATCGAATGCTTTCTTCATTCTCTGCTGATATAACTGACCATGACACATGGCAGTTAACCGCTTCTCTTCAATCAAATTCAATTGGTCATAACGACTCTGAATCCATTCAGCATCAGTCAACTTGGCTTCCATCAAGACTCTCATTGATGGGATCTCCACCTCTACTGGGAAAACAGCTTCCATGCCGTAAACAAGAGAGAAAGGGGTTGCCCCTGTTGAAGTGCGTACAGATGTACGATACCCATGCAAAGCAAATGGCAGCATCTCATGCCAATCTTTGTACGTGACAGTCATCTTCTGGATAGTCTTCTTGATATTCTTATTAGCAGCTTCAACAGCCCCATTCATCTTAGGTCTGTAGAGAGAGGAATTATGGTGTGCAATCTTGAATTCAGCGCACAACTCATCCATCATCTTATTATTCAGATTAGATCCATTATCAGTAATGTTCCTCTCTGGCACACCATAACGGCAAATCAGCTGGTTTTTGATAAACTTCACAACCACCTGCCTGGTTACATTCGCATACGAAGCGGCTTCAACCCATTTGGTGAAGTAATCAATTGCTACGAGAATAAACCGCTGTCCGTTGGACGCTTTCGGCTCAATCATGCCGATCATGTCGATTCCCCACATAGAGAAAGGCCATGGTGATGAAATCACATTCAGAAGTGTCGGAGGAATATGAATCTTATCCGCATAAACTTGACACTTGTGACATTTCTTCACATACTTGCAACAGTCAAACTCCATTGTCAGCCAATAGTAGCCTGCTCTCAACATCTTCTTAGCCATGGCATGTCCATTGGAATGAGTACCAAATGAACCCTCATGGACCTCAGTCATCAACAGGTTTGCTTCGTGCCCATCCACGCATCTGAGCAAAACCATATCAAAATTTCTCTTATACAGCACTTCACCACTGAGGTAGAAACTGCCTGATAACCTTCTCAAAGTTTTCCTATCTTTCACAGATGCCCCAGGCGGGTAGACCTGGTTCTGGAGGAAATTCTTGATATCAAAATACCAAGGCTTGTCATCTTTCACTTCTTCGATTGCAAATATGTGAGCTGGTCTGTCCAAGCGCATCACAGTAATATTGGGGACATCATTCCACCGTCTGACCACAATCATGGAAGCAAGCGTAGCAAGAGCATCTGCCATCCGATTATCCTCTCGAGGAATGTGATAAAATTCAACTTCTGTGAAGAATGTTGAAATCCTCCTTGCATAATCTCTATATGGGATGAGACTTGGTTGATTCGTCTCCCACTCACCCTTGATCTGATTAACAACCAGGGCCGAATCACCATACACATCAAGATGCTTGATTCTCAAGTCAATACATTCTTCAAGTCCCATAATACAAGCTTCATACTCCGCCATATTATTCGTGCATTTGAAAGTTAGCCTTGCCGTAAACGGAATGTGTGAACCTTGAGGAGTAATGACCACTGCCCCAATTCCATTTCCATATTGATTAACAGCGCCATCAAACACCATCGTCCACCTGGAACCAGGTTCCGGACCTTCATCAAGTGTAGGCTCATCACAATCTTTCATTTTCAAATACAGAATCTCCTCGTCCAGGAAGTCATACTGAACAGACTGATGATCTTCGATCGGCTGGTGCGCTAAATGGTCAGCCAAGATACTACCTTTGATAGCTTTCTGAGCCCGATACTCAATATCATACTCAGACAACAACATCTGCCAACGGGCAATCCTCCCAGTTAAAGCAGGCTTCTCGAAGATATACTTAATCGGATCCATTCTGGATATCAACCAAGTTGTATGATTTATCATGTACTGGCGCAAACGCTTAGCAGCCCAAGCCAAAGCACAGCACGTCTTCTCAAGCATAGAGTACCGAGACTCGCAATCAGTAAACTTCTTACTGAGGTAGTATATAGCAAATCCCTTCTTCCCCGATTCATCTTGTTGACCGAGTACACAACCCATCGAGTCTTCAAGAACTGTCAAATACATAATCAGAGGTCTTCCTTCCACAGGCGGAGACAAGATCGGAGGTTCAGACAGATATTCTTTGATACTGTCGAAAGCTTTCTGGCAATCCTCGGTCCAATCATGAGACTGATCTTTCCGGAGGAGCTTGAATATCGGCGCACATGTGGCCGTCATGTGGGATATAAACCTGGAAATGTAATTCAAGCGGCCAAGAAAACCTCGGACTTGCTTCTCAGTTTTGGGTGCAGGCATCTCTTGTATTGCTTTGACCTTTGCAGGATCAACCTCAATACCTCTTTCACTTACCATAAAACCCAACAATTTGCCAGAACGGACTCCAAATGTACATTTGTTTGGATTCAGGCGAAGTTTAAACTTCCTCAAACATTGAAAAAGCTTCAACAGATGCTCAATATGCTCAACTTCCGTTCGGGACTTAGCAATCATATCATCAACATAGACCTCTATCTCCTTGTGCATCATATCATGAAACAAGGTAGTCATAGCTCGTTGATACGTGGCTCCGGCGTTCTTCAAACCGAAGGGCATCACTCGATAACAGAATGTTCCCCAAGGTGTGATGAATGTTGTCTTCTCCATATCCTCTGGTGCCATCTTGATTTGATTATATCCGGAAAATCCGTCCATAAAGGAGAAGACTTTGAATTTAGCTGTATTGTCTACCAGCATGTCAATGTGTGGTAGAGGAAAATCATCTTTCGGGCTAGCCTTATTCAAATCTCTATAATCAACGCACATACGGACTTTTCCGTCCTTCTTAGGAACAGGCACAATATTGGCCACCCATTGAGGATATGTAGAAGTCACCAGAAACCCCGCATCAATTTGCTTCTGAACTTCCTCTTTGATCTTCACTGCCATATCTGGATGAGTTCTTCTGAGCTTCTGCTTCACAGGCACGCACTCAGGCTTTAAAGGCAGGAAATGTTGCACAATATCTGTATCTAAACCCGGCATGTCTTCATAGGACCAAGCAAAGATATCTGAATATTCTCGTAGCAAACTGATCAAATCTTCCTTGACAGACCCTTCAAGAAGTGCCCCAATCTTCACCAGGCGAACACAATCCTCAGACCCCAAGTTGACTGTTTCCAAGTCTTCGAGATGCGGCTGAATGATCTTCTCTTCGTGCTCAAGGAGACGGGTAATCTCATCAGGAATCTCCTCAACGTCATCTTCCTCTGCCTCAAATACAGGGAATTCAAAATTGGGAGATGGCGTTGGATCATTATGTTCAATGGGTTTTAGGATCAACCTGCATAATGATTTTGGTTAATGAAAAACTTTTAGAATTTAAACAAGCAAACCATTATGCAGATGAAAAAGATTGCTTTTATTCTTGTTTTTTATGGGTTTTTTGTGATCACTGATTTCATGCAAAAGCAAAAAGTGAAAACAAAGGAAAAACAAATGTTTAACAATGCATTAATTGAATGAAAACATCATTGTATATATGCTTTTCCAACAATGTCATCACTTCTCCTTTTGGCATGGGAGAAGGGTTTTAAACAAAGTGAACAATTACTCTGATCTATGGATGACCGTAGGAACATCTACAGCGACCCAATTGTGGCAGACACCACCAGGAATAACGAAATTGTTCACGTCCTCTGCATCCTCTTCCAAGATAGCAGCAGCTTCCTCCTCAGGTTGATCATCATGGATGAATCCTCCACTCTTGAACAAACCTTGCTCATTATATGCCCCAGAACAGTAGCCAATGCCAGCCCGGGATCTATTGTCTTCAAGCTCGATCACCTTCCCTAAACCAGCAACTGCACCACACTCAATGGCCAGCTTCGCATCACGGTAGGAAGCAAATGATGGAGACTTCTTCTCAATTGGTTCATCAATAGATAAAGCTTGGAATGGCGTTCCAACTTCATCTTCAACGTCAATGTACGAGAAAGAAGACAGATGGCTAACCAGGAGAGCCTTTTCTCCCCCTACTACAACCAATTTCTTGTTTTTGATAAATTTCAACTTCTGGTGTAGAGTGGATGTCACGGCGCCAGCCTCGTGAATCCATGGTCTGCCTAAGAGACAGCTATAAGATGGGTGGATATCCATTACCTGGAAGGTAACTTGGAAATCGCTTGGTCCAATTTTGATTGGGAGATCAACTTCCCCAATCACGGTCTTACGCGACCCATCAAATGCCTTCACAACAACCCCACTCTGCCTCATAGGAGGACCTTGATATGACAATCTGGAGAGTATGGTTTTTGGCAATACATTTAGAGAAGATCCAGTGTCCACCAGCACGTTGGACATGGCATCAGATTTGCAATTCATGGAGATATGTAAAGCCATGTTGTGGTCTCTTCCCTCCTCAGGGAGATCAGCGTCACAAAAGCTCAAAGTGTTGCAAGCGGTAATGTTTGCAACAATACTATCAAATTGCTCGATGGTGACGTCGTGATCAACATACGCCAGATCCAAGACTTTCTGCAGAGCCTCCCTATGGGGTTCTGAATTCAGCAGCAGAGAAAGAATGGAAATCTTGGATGGCGTTTGTAGAAGCTGGTCTACAATGTTGTACTCACTCTTTCTGATGAGCCTCAGCATCTCATCAGATTCTTCATCTACAACGCCACTTGGGCCAACTGAAGAAGTAGGAGTTTTTTGTACAGAGGAGGATGGTTTGGCAACATCACGTGCCGGATTCTGAATATTCACAGTTGTCCCTACAGGACGCTCAATAGTATCAGAAGCAACAGCCTTAGGAGGCGCAGAAAACACACGACCACTTCGGGTCAACCCGCTTACATCAGCGACGTTGGTCACGGAAGTTGAAGGTAAAGGCACTTCTACCCCATCTTGCACAGCAACAGGGTTATATCTGAACGGTACGGCTCTGTCTGAAGAGTAAGGCACAGGGCCTGCAGGTTTAATGACCAAAGAAGGGGAAGCCTTCGGCTTGCTGCTATCATAGCGGATAACAACAGGCTCAGGTAATTTGAACACTGGAGATATAACATTAACCTCCGGTTCGTCCTCGTCGACATTGCGATTCTGCAAAATCTCAATGGTTCCTTCGTCTAATAGCTCTTGCAACTCTTGGCGGACCTGATTATAACCCAGGCGATTCACAGAACAGATGCGGCACTTATCGTGGTTATGCTCTAAGTGGCTGTACTGACACAGCAAACGATGTAATTCGACCAACGACTGCCTAATGTGGCTTACATATCTGACCTTGTACTTCCCAAGGCATTCCTAAACCATTTTAACTGATTTCCCATGCGCAGGCAATGGGTTCTTGGTGACATTCGGGCCTGAATCTTCAAAGCTCAAAATTCCACATCTCATAAGGTCTTGAACCTTAGTCTTGAGTGGGTAGCAATTCTCGATGTTATGGCCCGGAGCACCGGAATGGTAAACACAATGCTGATCTGGTTTATACCACCATTGTGGATTTGCAGGAATGGCAGGAGGATCCCTGGGAGAAACCAATTTCCTTTCCAACAAGGAAGGATAAAGCTCTGCATATGTCATAGGAATTAGATCGAAGCTGATCTTCTTCCTATCATAACTCAAGTTAGCTTGATTGGTTGTACTTCCACGAGGCTGGTAAGCCTGTTGCTGTGGACGATGTTGTTGTTGATACTGAGGCTGTTGATATTGTTGCTGAGCATTGTCTTTAAAGACAGGTGTTATATGAGCCACCTGGTGCTGATGACCGACACGACGTGCAGGCTTCCTCTAAGCAGAGGGTCTTCTATGCTTGGGATGGGATTGCACAACATGTGCTTCCCCATCCTTCCTCTTAAACGCCCCATATCGTTTAGAAGAAGAGATCTCATCTTTCGCCAATCGTCCTTCACGGACACCTTCCTCAAGACGCATCCCCATGTTCACCATCTCGGTGAAATCAGAGGGAGCGCTTGCTACCATCCGCTCATAATAGAATGAGCCAAGAGTCTTCAAAAAGATCTTGGTCATTTCTTTCTCCTCCAGCGGTGGAGTAATCTGAGTTGCCAGCTCTCGCCACCTCTGGGCGTACTCCTTGAATGTCTCCTTATCCTTATGAGACATGGCCCTGAGTTGATCACGATCAGACGCCATATCAACGTTGTATTTATACTGCTTGACGAAGGCTTCGCCAAGATCGTTGAAGGATCGAATATTAACACTGTCCAGATTCATGTACCATCTGAGCGCAGCACCGGACAGGCTGTCTTGAAAATAATGAATCAGAAGCTGATCATTATCAGTTTGGGTAGACATCTTCCTGGCGTACATGACCAGGTGAGCGAGTGGACAAGTGTTCCCTTTATACTTTTCAAAGTCAGGTACTTTGAATTTAATCGGTATCTTCACACTGGGAACAAGGCACAACTCGGCAGCAGACTTGCCAAACAAATCTTTTCCTCGAAGAGTCCTCAATTCCTTTCTCAGCTCAAGGAATTGGTCGTTCATGGCGTCCATCATTTCATTAACATCCGGGCCCTCATACGGCTCAGAGTGATAGATGGTGTCGTCTACCCTTGGCATGGTATGCACGACAGGAGGAGCGGCAACAGGGGCCGGGCTAGATGCCGGCATGTGAGCAAAAGTTGGCGCAGGCAGATCAGGCATAAAACCTGGAGGCATTCCCCAAGGGAACCCGGGTGGCATAGCATTGGGCACCTGATGAGCACTGACTGGCACAGTCGAAGCGACGACCTCTAAGATGACCGTCCTCTGGGTAGGCGTTGCGGGCGGTTGAGCAGGTTGGTTTTGAGCAGCGAGGAGTTGCTCCATTAAAGCGCCAAGTCTGGCGACCTCTTCTTTCAGTTCTCTGTTCTCTTGTTCTAGCTGCTCCATAACTCTTGCAGAATTGACTCGAGTATAATACCGGTGAGTCAGCTTGTCTTCAAAATAAATGAAGAACACAGAGTTAGGACAAGAAGACCAGAAACAAAGGGTACCTGCTTATGCAAAAATGATGCATGAAATGCTTGTGCATATGCTTTGTTTATTTTCAAGGAACCCTTAGGGTATTATTTGCAATATTTTGAATAGTTAAAGCATTTTAATTTCTCATGGAAAATATCTCATTCAATATATCGAGACAAAGAAGTACAGCATTTTTGATCATTACAAAGAGAAAAGGGAAATAAACATCCTATGGATCCCTAGAAGCTCGGGATGCTGGAAGACGAGAAGTACACAGCTTCTTGATCTCTCTCTCATAGGCCGCTTCCATGTTTGCTTTCTCCTTTGCAAGTCGATCATACTTCCTCCTCCAGAATTTGGAAGACTGAGGAAGCAGAGAGGTCCAAGTGTCGTTCGGGTCGTCGATCACTCGATGCTCGAGGAACTCAATCATAGCGTCCTTCTCCTTAAGCTGCTGAAGCAATTCTTCTCTTTCACGGATCCAAGCACGTGAAAGGTCTTCTTCTCTCAACTCCTCTACACGTTGGGTAGGGAGGGTTGAAGGCCCAGCCACATCCAATGGTGTAGGTCTCGGATGATCATATGGCATCAAGTACACGGCAACTCTCTGTCTGACCCAAGAGGTGTATTGCTCCAAAGCAATGCAGTTCTTTGCGCCAAGCACGGACAAATCTGGCTTTCAGGCCTTGGGGATCTTTACCCTCTTGGAAGAACACACCTTCTAACAGAATGTTATGAGGTTTATCCTTTAGGGGGAACCCAAGCTGACGTCGTGCGAGAATGGGATTGTAGCTGATCCCACCACATGTGCCAAGAAGAGGCACATTAGGGAATTCACCACAATAGTCAATGATCTGGACGGTATCATACACGCGATCATACCAAGTGATATCATCATTAGTGAGAGACATAAGTCTCTGAGACCACCGTAGACATCCCTTGTTCTCCTTGAAAGCAACTGTCTGCGGCAAGTGCGAAATAAACCACTTGTACAGCAGGGGTAGACAGCAGACAATAACTCCTCCACCCTTTGCGTTCCTCAGATGCAAAGAGACATAGGCATCGCCCAACAAAGTCGGAACGGGATTAAGAACAGAGAAGATCCTAATGGCGTTCATGTCCACGAACTTGTCGAAGATGGGAAACAACACCAATCCATAGATGAGCAGCACAAACAAAGCCTCAAAGGCATCCTCACTCATGGCCTTCCCATAAAAGGTAGCTTGAGCAATGAGGAACTCGGAAGGAAAGCCCTGAATTCCGCCTTTGGTAGTCAGATTAGCCCTAATCAAATCTTCATCTATGTGCAACAAATTGGCAATCTCTCGAGCAGTCAGAATACTCTCTAGGCCACTGAACGACACTTGATCCAGAATCGGGATCCCAATAAGATGAGAATACTCCTCCAAAGTAGGCAACAACTGGAAGTCCGGAAATGAGAAGCAATGATACAGAGGATCGTAAAACTGGGCTAGAGTACTCATCAACCCTTCATCAACCTGAGTAGTCAGCAGAGGTAGAAGTTTCCCATAGCGAGCTTTGAAACCCAAGGGATCTAATACATAAGATGTCAGATTCCTTAACTCTTTTACATCGGGCTGTCTAAAGCTGTACTTCTTTGTATGCCTTTTTGGTCTTTCCATGTCTGAAAATTTTGCAAATAAACCCTTTTAAGTTCCTTGAAAATTTTCTTTTTTCTGATGACATGAAGTGTAGATGAATGCATGAATGCAACAATCACACTTAAGGATCAAACAAGTCACACCAAACAAAGGTCATGGGAAAGCTCCTTGTATCCCTAATATCAATCATCCATTTTGGTGGATTTAGGTTTTCACCTTATCGACACCCAAGTTCCATTGATATTAACGGTACATGAACCGGCTCGAACATCCTTAATATCAACCATCCTTTTTGGGGGATTTAGGTTTTATACCTGATCAACGCCCAGGTTCCATTGATATTAAGGTTGTCTGAACGACTCAACCACGAATCACGGGTTTGCTGAGAGTCACGAGCATGGAGTCTCGGTTAAGAACCACCCAAAGGGAGTGTACTAGGGTTTAAACCTGCCAGACATGTTCTACCAGAGGTTCCCATAATCATCGTTCCATCTTTCGAATATTATCGGAGGAACGAATACTCGTATTCCAAAAATATTCTCAAGAGAAACTCTTATGAGTGTAGTATCGCGTAACAATCGCATCAGAACTTACATCTGAACGACCTCCGCACTACGTCCTAAGAAAAAGGCCAAGATGGGCTTGGTAAACTACGGTCCTTGGCTTCTGCGGCACATGATTGAAAGAATAATGCCTAACCACAAATAACTTGTGTGACATTATTAATCCAACATGACCTCCACCAAGTGAATGGACTCGCAAGTCAACTGGCTAAGGAATACTCCACACCAGTCAACAAGACTATGCCATTCTCCTATCCTAGAGTGCACTCGAGTTCGGGTATAGAACTCATCTCACAGAGATCACCAAAGCAAACAACAATTGTATATCAAGCAATTCAAACATTACAATCAATACAGTTATCCCAAATTGTACAAAAATACGTCAAATAACACATAAACAAATATCATACAACAAGGGTGAAAAGTAGGCAATACCACCAGGGAAGGTCTAATGTGTTTCTCCCTAGTGGAGTCGCCACTTTTCTGTAGCGGTGTATTCGTCGCTATATGATTTATTGATTAAATCAAAAGCAAAGCATACAATGAATCGAGTCGCCACCGCACTTTTATTTATCCAAAGGACTGGCTAAAAAGCGAACAAAAGCCTAAGAAGTTTTACACATAGAAAACTAATGAAAAGATCAGAGAGTCTGGGTAAGGGGTAAATTACGCAATGGGAAGGTGTTAGGCACCCAATGCGTCCTAGGTACTCCTAGGGAGCCCTTTTCACACTTGTTGTACTAAATTGTTATTTGTTATGAAATATTTATTGTGTAAACATGAATGGGATGATGAGAAAAGAATATACAATTTTTATTGTTTTTGTGTTTGAACGGATGAACTCGTTGCCTACGTACCTTCCATCAAAGGTAAGGATCAAAACGCCGTAGTTCGGCTAAAAGATTTCCAAAAGTTAGTGGATTCAATTTTAAACACAAGCCCTAAGGTCTTACGTTATCCACAGGAGAAAACTCAACCTTATGAAACAACGAGTCCACCATGTGAGAAAAGCTTCAACTTGCTAGTGAGGGGTTAACCCTATAATAAGCAAGGAAGACTTACAATTCAATCAACTAAGGACAAATAGGTGAGATTAACATCAACCAATTAGGATAAATCAAACCTATGGCTAATGTATGAAAACTTAACAAGAATGGACAAAGCCACAAAACAATTGAATGGGTGAAGTTAATTGATTATGATTATTCACAAAAGGAGGGTCAAAGTATGATTAAGATTGATTCAAAAGAAGTATTATGAAATAGAGTTTGAAAAGTCAAGGACTTAGGGTCCAGGTTTCTAATTTGAAAGCATGAAGATGTTTGCACAATATTTATCTCAAGTTTTGAAAGCAATGTGTGAAAAGGTTTAGGCCAAGGTGGGATGAACGGATGAAGATGGAGTGTAAAACTTCCTAGAAGGTTCACCTCTTGAAATCATATAGAAGATGACTCAAGTATGTCCTTTGGAATAGGCAATGAGCAATAATAAACAAGCAAAGCAAAGGAAGAAAGTCAACAAAAGCGGATACTGAATGCCAATTACTGGACTTATACCAATCTCCTAAAACCAAAACCGGATATCAGAGGCCACTCTATGGACTTATACCAATCTCCTCAACAAAGAAATAAAAAGTGGATACCGGATGCCAATCTATCTGGACTTATACCAATCTCCAACAATAACAAAGCAAACACTTGGATGTCAGATGCCAATCTATCTGGGCTTACTCTAACCTCTAACATATGATCATAGGAAAACAAATGCCAAATTACATGGACTTACAATTGCATCCTCTCATACAACAAACAAATGCATCAAGCAAAGAGAAGATGAGTGGCCAATGAAATGGTCTTATACTCACTTCCATATCATAGGAACAATGGCCAATGAATGGTCTTACAATTGTCCTCAATGGGCAAACAACAAAGATATGTCACAAAGACAAATGAAATGATCATGCACTAATGAGCAATTAATGATGATAAATGCACAAAGCATACAAGCAGACATATACAAATGAACTAAGTAATCAATCAACCAAAATCATTTAGCACACTCTATAACCAAGCATCAGGCTCATACAAAGGGTTAGGCATTGAAGCCAACTGGAATAGGGTTAATGGTGCTCTTAACCTTGACATTGAGAGCCAAGGTGAAGCAGATGAAAGGATATGAGGGGTGTGCCTCATGCTCTTATCCCTGGTCAGGGAGAGCTTCAAATGATAGAAGGTGTGGGAGTTCAGAAAGTAGGAACTCTCTCCACAGATTATTGACTCGATGGATCTTGGGCTTTTACTCACTATGCATCAACACATGTGGTGTGAGCAAGGTGAGTGACACACAGAATAGTAGGAGATAGGCTACATATCTCTTTTGTCTACCAATTGCCTTATTCAAAGGACTTTTCCTGCTTGGGACAAAAGTAAACAAGCACAAACATTGCCTCTTAAGGAGGACTTCAGACAGTTGCCTGGCCAAGTAACAGGCCAGGTCTTCCAGACTACATGAAGAAGAAAGTGTTATACCTCAATGTAAATGCTATCAAGCAAAGCAATGCAAGTTCTCAAAGAACTATTAGCAACTAATGGTACCTGAAACGAATCAAACATAATCAGTATGCAACTCAAATTAAAAACCAATATAAGATAAGGATCAACAGTCAACACAATCGATCCCATGTGCAAAGCACAAAGCTCAAAGCATATGAGCTAAGCATCCTACAAAACAAAAAAGTTAGTTCATGACAAACAATCAAACTCAATCAACTTGCATTAATCTCCTTAAAGCATTTGCTTCTTAACCTGAAAAACCAAACTCAAACATGAGCAACAAGACCACTAGGACAAGCCTAGGGTCAAAAGGAGATAAAAAATCCAAAACAGTAAGTGAAAGCTATCCAAAATCAAGTTCAAACAATTAAGAAACAAACCCAAGTGGTTTCACATTCATATCATTCATCATTATCATTTCACAAACAAATTAGGTCAAAGCATGTCAAATAGAACCTCAAAGAAGTCAACAGAAAGACTCCACTCAAATCCAATCACAAACATTTCAATAAATCCTCAAATAATTCATGATCAAACATCATCCATAACATGATAAGCATACCAAATTTCAGCTCATTTGGATCAAGGGAAGTAGGTCAATGAAAATCAGAAAGTCAAACCAAGTTCAAGCAAACTCATACAAAGCATCAAAACATGCACCAACTTCAATTAATCATAAAACAGAAACAAAACATGATAAATGAATGGGACCAAATCCATGATAAACGTCAAGATGTCTACATTACTCATGCCAAATTTCACATCCATCCAATTAATAATCAGAATTTCACAAACCAAATACAAACATGTATCTCAAAAGATCAACAAATGACCAAACAAGGGAGAAAATTCCAATCAAATAGGAAATGCCATCAATAATTCCAGAAATATTCACATGTATTCTCAACATCCATAAGTATGTTCATGCAAAAATCCAGACCATTTTGAGTTCAATAAGCATGGTAATAAAAATCATGAAGTTGGACATGAATGGTGTGACACAAATTGTCACACCTCTATTCAAAAAATCATATCTCATCAACCAGCAATGATAAAATTACAAACTCTATACCAAAATCACCATGAAAATGTCTAGTTTAAGCACAATAAATTTGAGAGGCATTGGATTAACTATCATCATTTCATAAGCAAAATGGCAAGGCATACACAAAATGGACACACATGAACAAACCCTAGGAATTTTTAAAATCCAAACGTGCATAATTTCTGGAATAAACACCATAAAAAACTAGAGATCATGAGGAACATTTCACAAAAAATTGCATCAAATTTGGACAAGTATTGGCAGAGTTATGGATTTTCTAAGATCACCATGCCAAATGAAATAAAAATTGAAATCAAAAATGAAATAATGGATTTAATGGAAATAATGGCAGAATCGTAAATAACATGAAGTCTGGCTCTAAGTAAAACGACGCGTTTCATTTAAATGAAACGCGAGCCAATCCAGTGGCGACACATGGCCCAGTACATGTGCAGAAAACGCGAAAAAGCATGCAGAACGCGTTTGGATGGATCAAAACATTTCTGGATGAGGAAACCCTAGCGTTCAAACTTAAATTCATCGTGTTCATCCAAAATTCCAGGCGAAGAACAAATTCCACAGAAATCAAAAAATGAAATACCAACGTGTTCGTCTTCTAATGCACAGCAATAATCCAAGATTCATTAACCCTAATTCAAACTATCATGGAAGAAATAAGCAAAACAACATTTGATAACCAAACTTTAAATCAGTGTTTCTCTCTTAATACTTAATGGTTTTTCACGATTTAAAGTTCAATGAACTTATGGCAACAGGATCTACAAGAAGCATAGCATGATTTTAACAATGGCATGGTTCGAATTTCTACCTGATGTGAAGAACAGTGAGGGAACCGTGGTTTTCTGGCCGTGATGAGTTGAAACAGAAGTTTCTTCAAGCTCCAGAAAGTGAATGAGTGAAGCCCTTAGCTCAGCAGTGCTTGGTGATGCTCCAAATTCGAACTGCCATGGAAGGTACTTGGATGCAACAGTGCTGGTTTTGCTCTACAGTTGTGGTATCATGCTTGCAAAGGCTTCCAAAATGATAGTAGATGATGGACCAATGTACAAGAGCACGAGTTCTTTGGAGATTTTTCAGAAAAATTCCAAGTGAAGAAATGAGAGTTTTTGAGAGAAAAATTTGGATCTCAATTTTTGTAAATTGTGGCTAGGGTTTTCAGTCTGAAATATGCAATATATACTCCTGATTAACAATGCCTAAACTTGGTTAATGAAGTGGTAAATGCAATTAGCTAAGTGGAGGTGTTTTGGACAATTGGTAAAACCACTCATGTTGCATGTGCATGGCATGCTACAGTGCGAAAATTGGGCTCAGCAAACTCCAAATACTATTTTTAATCAAGTGTAATTGGTAGAATGTGTGGAAAAGGCTTAAAATGAAAAGTCACTTTTTACCCCTCCCATTTTTAATTCAAGTCACTTGAAAAAAGCCATTTTGATTGGATGATTTTTGGTGAAATGTGATGAAGGATTTGGATAGAGCATGTCAAATGTGACTTGTAGCAAAAAACCTCACTCAATTTGGCCAAATGGTTTGGAAGTTATCTCACTTTGAAGTTCAAAAATTCTTGAGAATGATTTGATCATAACTTGCCAACCACACATGAGAAATGAGTGTTCTTGGACTTTTTGGAAATGGGAGAACAAGATCTTCAACTTTCATGTTGGACAAAAAGTAATTTGAAGCTTTTATGATGAAGTAATTTTGAGGAGAAGAACTTTCCATTTTTGGCAATTTCCAATTACAGGTCAACTTACTATTTTTGGAAACTTTTCATCTGACCTCAAATTCTTCATTGTGGATGTTTGACATGTTATATGAGGCTTGTATGGACATGAATGAGACCTCTCAAACCAATTCCCACCATCAAATCACTGATTAAATGCACAGTTGACCACAGTTGACTTTGCTAGGGTTTTGGTTGACTGAACCATGTTCTGATGAATTCCAAGCCCCTACCACTTGAGATCTTGATTCAAAATGATGTCACAACTCATATGAACTCTTGATGAATGATCATGGTGCCCAAATTCTTCAAGAATGGTCACCATCTAGTGCTCAATGGCTGATTTGACTGTTTTGACCTAGCTTGCTTCATCTGCAAGTAACATGGTTAGATGACAATATTTTTGTACTTTTGGTTAGTAAACAAATGAAAAGCAATGATATACAAATGCAATACATGCTTGGTGATCCACACTCACAAGATAACCCACCCACTAGGAGGGAAGTAAGGGTGCACAAAGATCCTTGAGGCAATGATATGATATGATATGATGCCATGAGGGATCTTAGGGACAAAATTGGGGTCTTACAGTTATTTATCCCAAAAGAGGGAAAGGAAACGTTCGAAGTAAACCTGGAAAAGACATGGTCTCGCGACCAGAGAGAGATGGGATCGGGAGTCGGTTATGCGAAGGGAAGGTTTTAGCACCCCTACGCATCCGTCGTACTCGACGGGATCCACGCTCAGAAAGAATAGAAGAAAGGTTGCTAGAAACTGCTCAAACACCACACGAAGGCTGGAAGGAAACACAAGAAAACAAGAGAAACTAACTCGGCAGGATATCGCATCCTGGGCCTACGTAGTCTGTCAAGCACAGACATCAGAGTCGACGTAGTTCGGGACGGGGGAATATGCTCGCTAGGATGTCGCATCCTATGCATACGTATCTTCTCTAACCGGAGAAGAATCAGAGCACTCGTAGCTCGGCTAACGCACGCCAAACAAAACCACACAGGAAACCGACTGCCAATCGCTGGACTTACGTCAGACTCCACACAAAACAGGAAAACATGGAAACCCCGAATGCCAATCGCTGGACTTACATCAGACTCCGAACACACACAAAGGAGTTTCAAAAGAAAAAGGGCGCCCAGAGAGATCAGCTCATCTCCTGCCTACGTACCTCATCTGGTATGAGGATCAGGGCGACGTAGTTCCCCTACACAGGGAAAAAGGACTAGCCTAACCAGATACAAAGGGAGACACAAACTACTAGGGAGACTACGACTCGAGCCTAGAAGTTATCATGCATACGATCCCTAAGTTAAGGTTTCTATCTAACTTGCACAGGGAGCAAACTATCCTAAACAGCACAGGAAAATACATACAAGCACACAAAGCAAGCACACAAACTATATGCAAACAATTGGGCTCATACAAGGTTAGGCTGTGAAACACAAGCCAACTGGAATGGGGTGTGATTAGCTCTTAACCCTAACATTGAGAGTTAGGGTGAAGTAGATGAAATAGGAAGTGAGGGTAAGACCTCACAGCTCTTATCCCTATCCTGGGAGAGCTTCAAACAATAGAAGGCGTGGGAGTTCAGAAAGTAGGAACTCTTCTCCATATATGACTGACACAACAAAGATCTTGGGTTAATATCCACAATGCATCAACACATGGTGTGTGAGCAAAGTGAATGACACACTGAATAGCAGGAGATGGATTGCACATCTCTTTTATCTGCCAATTGCCTCATAAGAGGACTTTTCCTGCTTGGCACAAAAGTAAACAAACACAAGCATTGCCTCTTAACGAGGGCTTCAAACAGGTGCCTGCCCACATAACAGAACAGGTCTTCCAGACTACATGAAGTCAGAGAGTTATACCTCAATGGTTAAACAACCAAGCAAAGCAAAAGCAAGTTCAAAAGAACTCAAAGCAACTTAGGTACCTGAAAAAATCTAAACCAATCAGTTTACAAGTCAAACAAACAGACAGACAACAGTCAATCACACAATCAGACAGATAAGGCATTAGGCAACAATGTGCGAGCCACAAGCCAATTGGCACAACACAAATGACTTGGCATCAACCTAGAAAGCAACATAAGGTTAGCCAACATCAATCAACTAATCAATCCAAATGAGTGAACCACTTCAACCATGGTAATGTGCTTCTTAACCTGAAATCCACAATCCAAACAGTGAGTCCAAACCACTAAGTCAAAGCCTAGGGTCAAACATTCAAAACAGAACATGAAATTTAACATGAATCATCCTTATCCAATCAAGAACACAACTCAAAAGGTCCCATATCAATATCATTAACCAAAAGCATTTCATGAACCAAACATGGCAAGCTTTGCAAATTGTGACCACATTGTGACATCAGAAGAAATAAATGCACATTAAATCAAAAATGATTCAAATAATCTTGGCAAAATTCATGAGTAAACAGGACATACAACATGATCATCACACAAAAAATTAGAAGCATTGGACATCATTAAGCATGGAAATCACATAGCATAAGTCAAGGCAAACACATGTGTGACACAAATTGTCACACCAAGTTAGCATAGGCATAAAACAGGGATGGATCATGGTAAAAACCTCAAACCAAGGCCAAAAGAACACTCAACATGTCTAGAAATAGTATGCAAAAATTCAGAAGCATTGGATAAGAAACAAGCATTTTGTGATCAAATGAAGTTCAAGGCAATTTTAAAGCTCAAATATGACCAACCAGAATGAAAAATATCAATTAAATCGGAAATGATCCCAATAATTCCAACAAAAATCATGATCAATCACAACATCTATAACATGCATCACACAAAAAATCAGGAGCATAGGATATCATTTGGCATGGCAAACACATCAATCAAGTTGAACATCACAAGGTGTGACACAAATTGTCACACCAACTTAACATGATCATAAAACACAAATGGTAAGTGATAAAAATACCAAATCAACACCAAAATGTCAAGAAATGTGTCTAGTTATAGCATGCAAAATTTCACATTCATTGGATCAAAGACCACCATTTCACAAATGAATAAGCAAGGCAAGGTACAACATGGATACATGTTCACATACCCTAGCACAAAATATTAATCAACCAAGCACAACTTGTGAAAATATGATCAAAAAATAATAGACAAGATAAGGATCATGATGCAAAAAATTGGGATGAAGTTGGATGAGTTTTCAAATTGTTATGATTTTTGCAAGATGAGAAAAAATGAAAAAAATGATATGAAGCATGTATAGAAATGTATGGAGGGAAAAGGAAAATAAGTGAAGCATTTGAAAATATGGCACGACCAGGAATCGAAGTCAGGAAAAATTTGAATATGCGCGCCTACAGCCAAACGACATCGTTTGACCATACAAACCCTAAGCGCGCGCTGCATGGCTTTCAAAAAATCCGTAGGTAATCATGATCAACTCGTAACAAAATCCGCAACAAAGCCTATGCGTTTCCTAGCAAAATTCGCAGGAAACCTGGAAACGCTATGAACATGATGAAGATCATGAAGATCTTCATCCAGAATTTTCCAGAAAAATTAAAAGTGTCCAGAAATCAAAATGGCGCATAGCATCGTGTAGGTCTTGCTTCATACATCATGAATCCATAAACATTTCATCAAGAAACAATCAAACATGCATGGATCGAAGAAAATAAAAATCATCATCAAAACTTTAATCAATCGTATCTCACTCAAAACAGCATGGATTTTCATGATTCAAAGCTCAAATTCATCAGCATAACAAGATCTATAACATCATGGCAAGGAAAATCAAAATTATGAGATGCGATTTGTAACCTCTTGAAGAGCAGATCTGGAATTGGATGGATTCAAGGCTTGTAATGGCTTCAATACTCCTCTATGATGCTTGTATAAGTGATTGGAGAAGAAAATGGAGCTCAATTGCACACGATCTCACCAAAACATTGAATCACCATGGATGCTTCACTCTTCAAGAATGCTTCAGTGCAGCTCTGTTTTCTTCACTTCCACGTGCAAATCTCCTCAATAACACTTCAGGAACCAGAATCAAGCAAGAGAAATGGATTGGATGTGAAGAAATTGCAAGAAAATTTGAGAGAAAAATTTGAGAGTTTTAGATCTAGATCTGAAAAAATGATTGTTAATCTCTGAAAACAGTTAGGGTTATGCTTATATACCTCCTACTAATCATGTTTAGTTAAGCTTAAACTATATGCAAATGGAATTAATTGAGTTTTAAGGTGTAAGTGCAAATTTGGTTTTCACCCTTATGCATGGAAATGCATGTGAACAGTGCACGAAATTCATTTTAATTCCACTTAAAATTCAATTTTGGAGCCAATGGTGATGATAAAATGTTATAACAATGCACCAAATTTGAATTTCATAATTTCCCTCCAAAAATCAATGAATTAGCAGGTGCTCATGTGATGATAATTTGTGCAATGAAATGCATGGTTTGGAAACTAGAGGTCAAAAGAAGAAGAATGCAAAAAGAGCCATCCCATTTGGAGCTTTGGTTGAGAAGTTATGCCCATTTGAAGTT
This sequence comes from Lathyrus oleraceus, assembly GCF_024323335.1. Classification (NCBI taxonomy): domain Eukaryota; kingdom Viridiplantae; phylum Streptophyta; class Magnoliopsida; order Fabales; family Fabaceae; genus Lathyrus; species Lathyrus oleraceus. Next base: position 393,211,004 of record NC_066583.1, read on the forward strand.
CCATGCATACTTTGCCATGTTTTGATCATATTTCCTTAACCACACATGAGAAATTGATGATCTTCGTCTTTTTGGAAATGCGAGAGAAAGATCTACAACTTTCATGTTCAACAAAATTTCATTTGAAGCTTTATTGATGATGTAATCTTGAGTTGAAGTTGGTCCAAAACCTTTCCATTTTTGGAAATTTCAAATTACAGGTCACCTGCTATTTTTGGAAAGTCTTGATCTGACCTGAAATTCTTCAATGTTGATGTTTGAGATGTCAAATGAGACTTGTTTACACATGAATGAGGCATCACTGATCATTTCCCACCTCCAAATTCACCATTGAATTGACAGTTGACTTTTGTTGACTTTTCAAGGTCTCAGATGAATTGCACATGGACTGATGATCTCTGAGCCTTCAATTCTTGGCCAAACCACTTCAAAATGATCATTGAATTATGAACTCATTGTACCAACCCCAGGGTTTTGATCTCATGGAGAATGCTCTTGTTGTCTTGCACAATTGAATCTCCTGACCAGTCTGACTGATGACATGTGATGGACTATGCAATGTGAATGCAATGCTAATGACCTAAAATGAAAATGTATATACAAGTGGGAGGTGAAAATTTGAGGTGCTACACAAGGCACAGTCAAAGCACAGTTGAATTAGGGTTTCCTTGGGAAACAATCCTCAAGCCATTTGGGTTATCTTGATAAAATTGGCAAGTTGGGATTCTTGGGAGACATATATGATGATTAGGAACTTTGTGGACCATTTCCATGCTTGTTCTAATCTTCATCTATCCATTTGATTGAGCTTAGGAACCTTCTAGGAGCATTGGAGCACATGATCACTTAAGCTTCAAAACAAAAAGGGTTGGTGACATATTTTTGTGCTTTTGGTTAGTATTCAAATAAGAAAAGCAATAACATATAATACAAGCATGCTTGGTGGTCTAAAACCACTCACACAAGTCCCAAACCTTGGGTTAAGGAGCCAAACATGTTATGATCCTTGAGGCAATGCACTGAGCAATGATATGATGCCATGAGGGATCTTAGGGTCAAAATTAGGGTCTTACATATGCCCCTATTTAAGGCTATTCTAGCCGGAGATATGAAGGTTAAAATCTTTGTCTCGACGAGGTAGAATGGGCTTAAATAATAACAAAGAGACGAATTTTGGTCCCTAAGAGACCTCATGATGGAAATGTATATGCAAAATAAAATCTTCGTGATGAATGAATGCCACGAAGGAAAAGAAATCAGAAGAAATTGAGCAATCCATTGGAGTAACACACTCGCTAGGGCGACAATGACTCTAGGGGAAAATAAGGTAAAATGCGTGAGCAGGTCACGACTTGAAAACTTGCTGGGAGACACGAAGGGATCCCATGAAAATAGATCGATGGAAAGATTCGAGCTGACGCAAAGATGCATGTATTGGGGAATATGCCAATACAGCAAAATTATTCATAAAGGACACTTCGGATAAAAATCCGGACTCATATGGAATATCCACAAAGGACTCAGCTGAGGAAGAAACAATAAGATATTACCGGTTACTGGGTAATAAACTCAAAGAGAGGCATGTTATCAAACCACCGGTTAATGGGTGAGAGAACAACATGCTCAGGGATAAAGAATATCTAAGACCGGTATAAGGGTGAGAGATATCAATCATCCGAAACATCTGAGGAGAACCCAAAAGGCACATCTCAACTCAGGAAAATCTGACTCCACAGGGGACAAAAGTCATAATAGGGAGCAGAAGGAAGGAACGCCAGGGATACCGATTACTGGGCATATAATAGGTGACCAACTATGCATGAATTGGGAAAACATCTAAGACACTCATCATCCGAAAGAAGGGTTGAGAAAGCAAACTCAACTTACAAGATGGACATTCGATCCCACAAGGAAATACAAATCTTACTCGACTGGGGAAGAACAAAGACTTCGACTAAAGAGCGCATGAGATATATTATCTATTACTGTCATAATGTAGATAACATACTCGCATGAAAGATTATCCACAACCGGTTACTGGGTTAATGAAGGATAGATCGACCGAAAAGAAAGGACATCGGGATACCGGTTACTGGGTATACATGATGACCAGTCAGAAGGTGAAACAATCATCACCAAACAAGGGTAAATGAAAGATTACCCGCAAGGGATAAATTGCCTGATAAAAGCAATCATCCAGGAGATATATCACCGGCTACTGGGTGGTATACTCAAAACGAAGGAATATCAATACCGGTTACTGGGTAGAGAACCATAAAAATAGGACTTACAACTACCGGTTACTGGGTAGAAGGCCGCCAAATCTGCTGAGAGAAGGATGAACAATTACTGGTTACTAAGCAATTGAACAACTGAACCACAGGGAACTGCAGGGGACAACAAGAAAGAGAGTCAATCTAGGAACAAACTAGAAAGACACGATCAAACAAAACTCAATCCGATTAGGATATAACTCAGGGGAGTAATTCCCATCCCAATACACACCTGGGGGGAGACTGAAACAATAATCATCCACGAGGACATAACTCAGTGGGGAAGAAAGAAGAAAAGATAGACACTTTCTACCTATGGGGATGACTCTATATGGAGAGATTAGACACGAGCATCTACTTGGGGAAGAACATTTCACCAACAGCAGGAAATAACAAACAAAGATATATGGCAAAGAATCCAATCATGAATATCTGAATGCTATGATTATGCATGTATATGCATGATTTGTGTATGTTTAATGCTGACAGCCAGACATATCTAACACAGATAGGTTCAAGAGTCACGAATAGACATCCGGCGCAACATCTCAAAAAGAAGGGCGAGGCCTATAGGAGAATTCAGTCCTGATGGGGATGATCAAATACCGGAAGACATTGATCACCGCTGGGGATAGGCAAAGTCACAACTTCCAACCGCGAAAGACTTATCATCAATTCTCGGGAACAGGTGGCTGAACATCAATAAGACCTGTCATAGAAGAAACTCTATTGGGGAACTTATCAAGGAATGATGTGAAATTCCGTGGGGAAAAAACGCCAAACAGATACCCATCAATCAAAACAAAGGGGAGAAAGAACAATTTGCTCCGCTGGGGAAGGAAACAACACATCTTCCTCATCATTTCTCAATACTTAGGAGAAATCTTCAAACACGGAGGGGATACAAATTATCAAACTCGGGTCAGGTAACCCGGCAGGGGATAAACTGTGGGCAACCCTCAAAGGAAACTGCCTTGGCTGAAGGAATCAAAAACGAATCCTTTGACAATTCATGACATGCTGGGGATGGAAAGAGAAACAGACCCTTCACCAACTGCTCTATACCACTTCCTGCTGAGTGTAACACCTCAAAATTTTCCCTCCTCTCTTGGGACTAGCTTGGGCATTGCATATCATTTTGTAGGTCATTAGGCATTGCATAATTGCATATCATGTGGCTACATTGAGCAAGTCATCCTCCTAAGTCTTGATCAGAAGATAAAAGAGGTTGAGATGCAAGCTGAGGGTTTCATTGATTGAATTGATCACTAATCATCTGAGGGTGTGTGATTCAAATTAGGGTTTCATGGTTTCTCAAGGAGATTGAGCTTGATCTTGGTTGCAATGCTACATCATCATCATCATGGTCTTGATATCAACCAAGAGATTGATCAGATACCTTGAGATTAGGGTTTTGACCTACATCATCATCATCATTATGGAAGCTAGGGTTTCATCATTGAGCCATTTCATCAGGAGTTTGAGGCTCAAGTGGATCAATGCACAGCCAATGCATCTATCAGTCAGAAAAAGTCAACTGTGGTCAATTGTGCCTGAATTGATGGATTTGGAGGTGGGAGAGGGTTAGAGACACTTCATTCATGTCTAAACAAGTTTCATTTGACATTTCAGACATCAAGAATGAAGAAAATAAAGTCAGATGAAAACTTTCCAAAAATAGAAAGTGACTTGTAATTGAAAATTGCCAAAAATGGAAAGTTTTTCACCCCAAAATTACGTGTCCAAAAATGCTTCAAATGAAATTTTGTTCAACATGAAAGTGGTAGATCTTTCTCTCACCTTTCCAAAAAGTCAAAGAACATAAATTTCTCATGTGTGGTTGGCAAATTGTGATCAAATCATTTTCAGAAAATGTTGAAATTCAAAGTGGCATAACTTTTGAATGGAATGGCCAAAATGGGTGATTCTTTTTTGAGCAAGTCACATTTGACATGAACTTTCATGATGCATCATCACATTTCATCAAAAATCATCATAGCAAAATGGCATTTTTCAAGTGAACCATTTAAAAATTGGTGGGAAAAATAGTGATTTTCAAAAATACATGGCATTTGCACTTCAAACCTTTTCCAACACATTCTAAATGTCAAATATGACTTGTTTGCACTGCATTGGCACTGTTATATTGGCTGAATTAGAAAAGGACATTTTGGCCAAAACACATGAAAATTGCACTTTGCTAATTCACTTGGATTTTGCTAATTTGGATTAACACATGGATGAGCACATCGTATAAAGCATTAATCATAACAGAAACTGCATAATCACAATTCACTTTTCAGATCTAAACTCAGAAATTTCTCAAATTCTCTCAATTCTCTCAAATTCTCCTCACACTTTTTTTCACTTTTTGGATCAAAATTCTTGATGCTTTCTGTTTTCTTTGATGCTAACCTTCATCTGTAGGATTGATTGAAGAACTGTTGAAAGCAATTGGTGAAGAACATTGGTAAATTCGCAGTTGTTGAAAACCTTGCTCATCCATGGAAGTTTGAAAGTTCATCATCATCGTGCACCGTTGAGCTAAAAGATTCATTCCATTCACTTTCCTAATCATCATTGAACTTCTGTTTTCCACTTCCAAGCCTCAAAAACGCCAGAATCAAGCACTGCACATTCATAAGGTCAGAATTCAAATCTTTCGATTCTTGGAATTGACATGTGCTTTAGGTAGATCCTTCAACATAGAGTAGAATGAAACTTGAATCGTGCGTTTTCGTTGAGTATTGATTGAGAAATCTGGAATTGAAGTTTGATGTTCAAATGTTGTTTTGATCGATTCATGTTGTGTAGTTAGAATTAGGTCAAATTAAGTTCATATTCGTGTTGTGCTTTGTAAGATCTTTCCAACGGTGTATGGATTGTTGAATTTGGTTGAAGTTTGTTCATGTTGGATGTTGATGATGAACACGTGATGAAGCTGTCCAGAAATTGCCAGAATGCGTGCTAGATCCATGTAGTCGTCACTGTTCATGCTTAATTGTGTTTAAGCGCGCTAGGCTTTCAAAATGCACCACTGTTCAATCCTGCTGTAGCGCGGCCTCCTTGGCCTAGCGGTTAGTGAGGAAGCCTGTGACCGCTACGTACACGCTTCGAGTCCGTGCTGCAACATTTTATATTTTGCCTTGCCAATTTATTTTCCTTAGGCTTCATGTGCATGCCTTAATTCCACACATTTTTTTATTTTTTTCCTCAATATCAAAAATCCATATCTAACTCATTTTTGATCCAAATTCTATGCAATTTTTTGCATCATTCTCCTTGTCATGTGCTGGATTTTATGAATATTTTTAATCAAATTGTGCACGTGTGGAAAAATTATTTGGCTAGGGATTGTTTGAATGTGTCTTTTGTGCACCATGCTCACTCTTTCATTCATAAAATGATGATGCTTCATTAGAAATTCATGAAATTTTTTGTGCATGTTCTAGCCATCTTAAGGAGCATTTTGATATGTGGTTTGTAATTTTTGGATTCCTGGATTGAGAGTTATGACATGATCTTTGTATGTGTTACATTTTGTGCCATGCCATGCTTTGTGCAACTTCTTGATTTTATTTTCCTTGCCATGTGAATCTGAATTGAGCTGGATTTTTGTATGAGATTGCATATGAATGTTGAGAATACATGTGAATTTTTCTGGAATTTTTGGATGTGTTTCCTATTTGATTGGGATTTTATTTGCTGTTTAGTCATTTGTTGACTTTTTGTGAGACATGTTTCCATTTGATTTGTGAAATTCTGGTTATTAATTGGATGTATGTGAAATTTTGTGGAGTGATTGTAGACATCTTGAGGTACATCTTGGTTTTAGTCCCATTCATTTATCATATTTTATTTCTGTTTTGTGATGGATGGAAGTTGATGCATGTTTTGATGCATTGTATGAGCTTGTATGAACTTGTCTGGACTTTATGAATTTCATTGACTTGCTTCCCTTGGTCCAAATGAGCTGAAATTTGGTATGATTGACATGTTATGGATTCTGTTTGATCATGAATTTTTTGAGGATTTATTGAAGTGTTTTGGTATTGATTTGATTGTGATCATTCTGTTTGGTCCTTTGAAGTTCTAAATTGCATGTTTGATGCTTTTTCCTTCATGAAATGATAATGATGAACGATATGAATGTGGAACCACTTGGGTTTGATTCTTAATTGTTTGACTTGATGTTGGATAATTTTCACTTGCTGTTTTGAATTTTTCACCTCCTTTGGACCCTAGGCTTGTCCTAGTGGTCTTGTTTCTCATGTTTGAATGTGATTTTTAGGTTGAGAAGCAAATGCTTTAAGGAGATTAATGCAAGTTGATTGAGTTTGGTTGATTGTTATGAACTAACTTGTTCTATTTTGTAGGATGCTTAGCTCACTTGCTTTGGACTTGTGCTTTGACATGTGATTGATTATACATTGTCTGTTGATTCTTATCTTGTCTGTTTTGACTTTGTGATTGGTATACTGACTGTATTTGATTGATTTCAGGTATATTAGTTGCTAATAGTTCTTTGAGAACTTGCTGTGCTGCTGCTTGGTTGTATAAACCAATTGAGGTAGACTCTCTTGTCTCCAAGTAGTCTGGAAGACCTGGCTTGTTATTTAGCCAGGCAACTGTCTGAAGTCCTCCTTAAGAGGCGATGTTTGTGATTGTTTAACTTTGTCCCCAAGCAGGAAAAGACCTTGATTAAGGCAATTGGCAGAACCCAAGGGATGTGCAATCCATCCCCTGCTATTCTTGTTGAGTCGTCCCTCTGCTCACACCACTGTGTTGATGCATTGGGACATTAACCCAAGATCCATGTACAGTTGTACAGTTGAGTCAGAGTCATGAGTGTAGAAGGGTTCCCACTTTCTGAACCCACACTCCTTTGTCTGAAGCTCTCCCTGGCCAGGGATAAGAGCTGTGAGGCACACCCCTCACTTCCATTTCATCTGGCTTCACCCTGACTCTCAATGTCAGGGTTAAGAGCTAATATCACCTGACACAGTTGTGTTGCTTTTGCAACTTAACCCTTGATTGAGCCCACCTTGTCTGGATATAGTGTGTGCTAATTGCGAATGTTTGCTTTGTTTTGATTATGCTTGCATGCTTTGTTTTGCCTGTTTAGGATTAGCTTGCTGCCTGTGCAAGTTAGGATAGAAACCATAACATAGGGCAATGATGCATGATAACATCTAGGCTCGAGTCCAGCTCCCTAGTAGTGTGTCTCCCTTTGTATCTGGTTAGAATTTCATTCCCGTTCAGGGGAACTACGTCGCCCTGGTCCTCATACCAGATGAGGTACGTAGGCAGGAGACCGTGCGAGATCTCTCCGGGCACCCTTTTTCTTTTTGCGTGTGTTTGCTTGACAGTTACTAGGCTCGAGTGCCAGACTCCTTAGTAACTTGTTGCTTGTTTGTTCTTGTGTGTGTTAGGAGACGGATGTAAGCCCAGCCATTGGCATTCCGTATCCTCTTGTTGTGTGCTTGGAGTCCGGTATAAGTCCATCAAGTGGCATCTGGTTTCCTGAGTGTGTTTGTTTGGTTCGGAAGCCGATGTAAGTCCAGCGATTGGCATTCGGGTTCCATGTTTGCCCGTGTTTGTGTGTGTTTTGTTTGGCGTGCGTGAGCCGAACTACGGCCGCTCTGATTCTCGTTCCAGACGAGATACGTAGGCATAGGACGCGATGTCCTAGCGAGCCCTCTTCCCCCTTTTCCCACCTGTGTTGTTTCAGTGTGTGTGTGTGATGTCTGTTTGTTTTAGCAACCTTTTCTTTCCTTTGAGCGTGGATCCCGTCGAGTACGACGGATGCGTAGGGATGCTAATACCTTCCCTTCGCATAACCGACTCCCGATCCCATTCTCTTTGGTCGCGAGACCATGCTTTTCCCAGGTTTACTTCGAGCATTTCCTTTCCCTCTTTTGGGATAAATAACGCACGGTGGCGGCTCTGTGTTGTTTTTGTTTCAGCCCGCCGGTTGTTTTTCGCGGATGCGACACTGAGGAGACAACATGAAAGCTGAGGAAGAGGATATAAACATGCTAGAATGTGAACAAATGTCTTAACTTTTGGAAATCGTACTATCCTTTGGAAAGCACTAAGGACATTCCATTTATCCTTTTAGTCATTGTGAATGTTCATTCTATTTAAAACAATTTATAAAACTTTATTTGTTTAAAACAATGATGTTTATCAATTAAAAACATGCAAACATCTGTTAACAGAAACAAGTAAGAGTACCAAGAATTGGATAAAGGCTCAAATTTATTTAATGGGATGGTAGCCCGCAAATGGCGAGACTCCATGGATCTTTACAAGTTTGAAATTGGTGATATACATGAAAAAAAGGGCTACATTGAACATAATGACCGTTTCTTCACCAACTCTGAATTCACTGTATTTGACGCTTCGGTTGACGATGATTAAGCGAGAATCCCTAACAGATGTCAGTTGTAGAGCAAAGTCTTGTCAGGGTGCAGTTACTTGCCAAATCCCTAATTTTTGCCTAGATTTCCCCAAGGTGAGGTACTCAATCTAGCGGGACATATATATTCATTTTTTTCATGTCTCTAACTTTTGCCTGAACCGCACTTTCGGGTTTTCAATGCACCGAGACGCTCATTTTTTGCCTAAGCCGCCCTTTCGGATTTTCAATCCACTGAGACACTCATTTTTTGCCTAAGCTGCCCTTTCGGGTTTTCATCTTAGCGAGCTATTATGTTTTTATTTTTAGGCGAAGTATTTCTTGACTGCATCTGAATTCACAAGACAAGTGAAATCCTCCCCATCCAAAGTTGTAAGCAACAAAGCGCCGCCTGAAAAGGCTCTCTTAACAACGTATGAGCCTTGATAGTTTAGAGTCCACTTGCCCCTGGAATCGGCCGCGAAAGACAAGACTTTCTTGAGCACGAGGTTACCTTCTCGGAACACACGAGGCTTGACCTTCTTATCAAAGGCTTTCTTCATCCTTTGTTGATACAACTAACCATGGCACATGGCAGTTAATCTCTTCTCTTCAATCAAATTGATTTGGTCAAAACGACTCTGTACCCATTCAGCCTCAGTCAACTTGGCTTCCATCAAGACTCTCATTGATGGGATCTCAACCTCTACGGGGAGCACAACCTCCATGCCATATACAAGCGAGAAAGGGGTTACCCCTGTTGAAGTGCAGACAAGTGTACGATAGCCATGCAAAGCAAATGGCAGCATCTCATGCCAATCTTTGTACGTAACAATCATCTTCTGAATAATCTTCTTGATGTTCTTGTTAGCAGCTTCAACAACCCCATTCATCTTGGGTCTATAGGGGGAAGAATTATGATGTGCAATCTTGAACTCGTTACACAACTCTTTCATCATCTTATTGTTTAAGTTAGATCCATTATCAGTAATGATCTTATCTGGTACACCATATCGGCATATGAGTTGGTTCTTGATAAACTTCACAACCACCTGCCTGGTCACATTTGCATATGATGCAGCTTCAACCCACTTGGTGAAGTAATCAACAACTACGAGAATAAAATGGTGACCATTCGTCGCCTTTGGTTCAATCATGCCAATCATGTCAATTCCCCACATGGAGAAAGGCCATGGTGAGTAAATAACATTCAGAAGTGTCGGGGGAACATGAATCTTATCCGCATAAATCTGACACTTGTGGCATTTCTTCACATATTTGCAGCAGTCAGACTCCATTGTTAGCCAATAGTAGCCTGCTCTCAACATCTTCTTCGCCATGGCATGTCCATTGGAATGAGTACCAAATGAACCCTCATGGACTTCAGTCATCAACAAGTCTGCTTCGTGTCTATCCACGCATCTGAGCAGAACCATTTCAAAATTCCTCTTGTAAAACACATCACCATTAAGGTAGAAACTTCCAGATAATCTCCTCAAAGTCTTCTTATCTTTAACTGATACCCCTGGTGGGTAAGTCTGACTCTGAAGAAAACATTTGATATCATAATACCAAGGCTTATCATCTTTCACTTCTTCAACTACAAACACATGAGCTGGTCTATCCAAGCGCATCGCTGTAATACTTCACTACAATCATTGAAGCAAGCGTAGCGAGAGCATCCGCCATCCGATTCTCATCTCGAGGAAGATGATGGAAGTCAACCTTAGTAAAGAAAGTTGAAATCCTCCTCACATAATCCCTATAGGGGATAAGGCCATGCTAATTCGTCTCCCGTGCATCCTTAATCTGATTAACAACAAGGGCCGAATCACCATAAACATCAAGATGTTTGATCCTAAGATCAATACACTCTTCCAAACCCATAATACAGGCCTCATACTCTCCCATATTATTTGTGCATTTGAAAGTTAGCCTTGCTGTAAAAGGAAAATGTGTGCCTTGAGGAGTAATAATCACTGCCCCAATACCATTTCCATACTGATTAACAACGCCATCAAACACCATACCCCATTGGGAACCAGACTCTGGTCCTTCATCGAGCGTAGGCTCATCACGATCTTTCATCTTCAAATACAGAATCTCCTCATCAGGGAAGTCATATTGCACAGACTGATAATCTTCAATTGGTTGATGTGCCAGATGATCAGCCAAGATACTACCTTTAATAGCTTTTTGAGCTTGATACTCAATATCATACTCAAATAACAACATCTGCCAACGGGCAATCCTCCTAGTTAAACCTGGCTTCTCAAAGATATACTTGATTGGATCCATTTTGGATATCAACCAAGTCGTATGATTCAACATATACTGGCGTAAACGCTTAGCAACCCAAGCCAAAGCACATCATGTCTTCTCAAGCATTGAGTACCGAGACTCACAGTCAGTAAATTTTTTACTTAAGTAGTATATTGTGTACTCTTTCTTCCCTGATTCATCTTGCTGACCCAATACACATCCCATGGAATCATCAAGCACAGTCAAGTACATAGTCAAAGGTCTCCCTTCAATAGGCGGAGACAGAATCAGAGGCTCAGACAAATATTCTTTGATACTATCAAAGGCCTTTTGGCAATCCTCAGTCCAATCATGACGTTGATCTTTCCGGAGGAGCTTGAATATAGGCGCACATGTGGCAGTCATGTGGGATATGAATCTCGAAATGTAATTCAAGCGGCCAAGAAAACCTCGGACTTGCTTCTCAGTCTTGGGCGCAGGCATCTCTTGTATTGCTTTGACCTTGGCAAGATCAAATTCAATACCTCTTTCGCTGACAATAAAGCCCAATAACTTGCCGGAACGGACTCCAAATGTACACTTATTCAGATTCAAGTGGAGCTTATACTTCCTCAAACGCTGGAAAAGCTTCAGCAAGTGTTCTACATGTTCAACTTCCATTTTCGACTTTGCAATCATATCATCAACATACACCTCGATCTCTGTGTGCATCATATCATGAAACAAAGTAGTCATAGCTCATTGTTACGTGGCTCCGGCGTTCTTCAAACCGAAGGGCATCACTCGATAATAGAATGTTCCCCAAGGTGTGATGAATGTTGTCTTCTCCATATCCTCGGGTGCCATTTTAATCTGATTATAACCGGAAAATCCTTCCATAAATGAGAAGACATTGAATTTAGCTGTATTGTCTACCAACATATCAATGTGTGGTAGAGGAAAATCATCTTTGGGACTAGCTTTATTCAAGTCACGGTAATCCACAGACATTCGGACTTTTCCATCTTTCTTAGGCATAAGCATAATATTGGCCACCCGTTGAGGATATGTAGAAGTCACCAGAAACCCTGGATCAATTTTCTTTTGAACTTCTTCTTTAATCTTCACTGCCATATCAGGATGAGTTCTCCTGAGCTTCTGCTTCACAGGCACACACTCAGGCTTCAACGGCAAGAAATGTTGCACGATATCAGTATCTAGACCAGGCATGTCTTCATATGACTAGGCAAAGACGTCGACATATTCTCGTAGCAAATTGATCAACCCCTTCTTAACAGACTCTTCAAGGAGTTCCCCAATCTTCACTTCACGAATGCAGTCTTCAGACCCCAAGTTGACTGTTTCCAGATTCTCAAGATGTGGCTGAATGATCTTTTCCTCGTGTTCAAGCAGACGGGTAATCTCATAAGGAATCTCTTCAACATCTTCTTCTTCTGCCTCAAATACAGGAAACTCAAAGTTGGGAGATGGTGTTAGATCATTATGTTCAATGGGTTTGATTAACCTGCATAATGATTTTTAGTATAAAAAGATTTCAGAATTCAAACAAGGCAAATCATTATGTAGATGAAAAGATTGATTTTATTCTCTTTTTATTGTTTTATAGTGATCACCAATTTCATGCAAAAAGCAAAAAGGAAAAATAATTTGAGAAAAACAAACATTTAACATGCGATTATTGAATGAATATCATTGTATTAATCAAATTATGCCAACAATATTTTTACTTCTCCTTTTGGCATGGGAGAAGGGTTTTTTTAACAGAATAAACACATTACGTTAACTTATGGATAACTGTTGGAACATCAACAACGACCCAATTATTGCAGATTCCTCCGGGTATAACAAAGTTGCCAAGGTCTTCCTCTTCATCTTTTTCGACAATGGCAACAACTTCCTGATCTTCAACGATGTGGATAAAACCTCCACTTTGGAACATCCCACAATCATTGGAAACACCAGAAGAATACCCTATGCCAGCTCGAGACTTATTATCTTCCAACTTGATCATTTTCCCCAAACCAGTAGTTGCACCATGCTCAATGGCCAACTTCGCATCATTATAGGAGACAAATGAAGAAAGTCCTTTCCTCGAAGGCTCAGCAATAGGTAAGGCTTGGAACGGAGTCCCAACCTCATCCTCAGCATCTATACAGGAGAAGGAAGATAAATGACTGACCAAGAGAGCCTTCTCTCCCCCTATCGCCACAAACTTCTTATTCTTCACGAACTTCAACTTTTGGAGTAGGGTGGATGTCACGGCGCCTACCTCGTGAATCCATGGTCTGCCAAGCAAACAGCTGTAAGATGGATGAATATCCATGACCTGGAAAATGATTTGGAAATCACTAGGTCCAATCCTGATCGGGAGTTCTAATTCGCCGATCACAGTTTTACGCGAACCATCAAGCGCCTTCACAACCACTCCACTCTGCCTCATGGGAGGCCCCTGATACGAAAGTTTAGCAAGAGTGGATTTTGGCAATACATTAAGGGATGACCATGTGTCCACCAACACATTGGATAGGGCATCATCTTTACAGTTCATGCAGATGTGTAAAGCTAAATTGTGGTCTTTTCCCTCCTCGGGAAGATCAACATCACAGAAGCTCAGATTGTTGCAGGCAGTTATATTTGCAACAATGCTACCAAACTGCTCTATTGTGACATCGTGATCCACGTATGCCACATCCAACACCCTCTGCAGCGCTTCGCGGTGTGGTTCAGAATTCATCAACAAAGATAAGACATATATCTTTGATGGAGTTTGAAGCAATTGATCAACAACATTGTATTCACTCCTTTTGATGAGCCTCAGCATCTCACCACCATCCTCTTTTAACATGCCAGACTGGCCAACTAGGATAGGAGTATTATTATTCTTAACAATAATAGGGTCAACACCCTTTACAACAGGAACATAATTATTTGAAGAAGAAGTCCCCACGAGACCGACAGGATTAACAACAATTCTTTTCACAATGTCTTCACGGGATTTCGGCTGAGCCGAGAAAACACGACCGCTACGGGTCACTCCACTGGCATCTGAAATGCTCACCACATAAGTTGAGGGCAAATGCACCTCCTTTCCATCCTCTAGCATGACTGCTTTATATCGATAAGGAACATCTTTGTCTGATACATACGAGACAGGACCCACTGGCTTTATCACAAGAGCTGGCGATACTTTCTTCTTGCTGCCATCATATCTGATAACAACAGGCTCAGGAATTTGGAACATAGGGGTGATAACATCGACTTCGTCCTCATTACGATTCTGAAGTATTTCAATCATCCCTTGATCCAACATTTCTTGGATGTCCCTTCTCACTTGACGGAATCCTCTCTAATTGATAGTGCACGCCTGACATCTATCATGATCATGCTCGTAATGGATGTGTTCACGCAACAACTTATGCATCTCAACTAAGGATTGCCTTATGTCATTCACATAAAGGACTTTGTATTTGCCAGGGCATCCCTGGACCATGTTAACAGCTGCTTTCCCATGCTCGGGCAATGGGTTCTTCTTTACATTTGGACCTATGTCCTCAAAAAACAGTATCCCACTTCTCACAAGGTCTTGTACCTTGGTCTTTAATGGATAGCAATTCTCCACATCATGTCCAGGAGCACCGAAATGATATACACAATGGAATTCAGGGTTGTACCACCACTGAGGATTAGTTGGTACAGCGGGAGGATCTCGCGGAGTTATCAACTTCCTATCAATAAAGGAAGGATAAAGCTTAGCATACGTCATCGGAATCGGGTCAAAAGTTACCCTCTTCCTCTCGTAGTTGCTGGTGCTGGTGTTGTTATTGTTGCGAGATTGGTAAGCCTGTTGTTGCTGACGATGTTGTTGTTGTTGTTGATGAACTTCTCGGAAAGCAGGTGCTATATGAGCCACCAGGTGTTGGTTGCTACTCGGACAGACTTCCTTCCTCCTTACAGAGGGCCTTCTTTTGACATGAGAGGACACAACATGAGTCTCTCCCTCTTTCTTCCTAGAAAAGCCTCCATACTTCTTTGCTGAGGAACCGTTATCTCGAGATAAACGTCCTTCACGGACCCCCTCTTCTAATCTCATCCCCATATTCACCATTTCGGTGAAGTCTGAGGGAGCACTAGCGATCATTCTCTCATAATAGAAAGAGCTCAAATTCTTCAAGGAGATCTTTGTCATCTCCTTATCTTCCAGGGGTGGCACTATCTGAGCTTCCAGCTCTCGCCATCTCTAGGCGTATTCCTTAAAGGTCTCCTTATCCTTCTGGGACATCGCCTTTAATTGGTCCCTGTCTGGAGCCATATCCATATTATATTTGTACTGCTTCATAAAGGCCTCACCTAGATCGTTGAAAGTGCGGATGCTTGCACTCTCCAATCCCATATACCACCGGAGCGCAACATCTATCAGGCTATCCTGAAAGTAGTGAATCAGTAGTTGGTCGTTGTCAATCTGTGTTGACATCTTACGAGCATACATCACAAGATGGCTGAGCGGACAAGTATTTCCCTTATACTTCTCAAAGTCGAGCACTTTGAATTTAACAGGGATTTTCACGTTGGGCACTAGGCACAACTCAGCATCACTTTTCCCAAAGAGGTCCTTACCCCTCAAAGTCTTCAGTTCCTTGCGCAACTCAAGGAATTGATCTTTCATTTCATCCATTTTTTCATATACATCCGGGCCCTTAGATGGCTCGGAATGATAAATGGTGTCTTCGACAGGGGAAGGGTGTGCACAATGGGAGGTGGCACAGACAGGACCGTCCTAGATGCCGATATAGAAGCGAGAGTAGGAGCGAAGCCCTATGGCATGAAATTAGAAGGCATTCCCCAAGGGAACCCAACTGGCATAGTCGGAGCGAAGTGGGTTGTTGCAGCATGCACAGTTAAAGTAGCTGTCTCAGATATGACCGTCCTCGCGGGAGGAGTCGCAAGAGTTGATGAAGCTTGGATTTGTGCGGCCAGAACTGACTCCATCATGGAAGTCAACCTAGAAATCTCTTCCTTTAAGTCCCTGTTTTCTTGCTCGAGATGTTCCATTATCTTCGGATGATTTGCTCTGGTATTATGCCGGTGCGTCAGCTTGTCTTCAAAATAAATGAAGAGCAAAGAGTTAGACCACTGATCAAGAGCTTGGAATCAAAACCTGCTGATGCATATGATGCATGCAATATTTGTACATATGGTTTGTTTTTAATCAGAGGAATTTTTTTAGAGATCTATTTGCAAATGTTTGAAAAATATTTAACCTTTAAGACATATATGGAATACTCATCGTAATAATATTTGGAAACTTTTTACACCAAAGAAGTAATACAGTTTTGGTAACCAAATACAATACAGGAGAAAAGGAGAATGAACATCCTATGGAGTCCTAGAAACAATCGTCCAAAGCCTTCGAGATCGGAAGATAGGTTGCACGAAGCCTCTTCACCTCTCTCTTATAAGCTGCTTCAATATCGGTCTTCTCCTTGGCGAGCTGATCATACTTCCTCTTCTAGAACCTGGATGAATGAGGAAGAAGAGAAGTAACTACATCATCAGGCTCATCATGTACCTGATGCTCTAGAAATTCTATCACTGCATCCTTATCTTTGAGCTGCTGAAGAAGTTCCTCACGCTCATGAACCCATGCACGCGAATAGTTTTCATCTCTCAACTCCTCTACTCCTTAGTTAGGGAGGGTTGAAGGCCCAACCATAACCATAGGGTTAGGTCTTGGATATTCATATGGCATGCGGTACTCAAGAGCTTTCTTCCTCACCCAAGCGATGTAAGGTTTCAAAGCAATACAATTCTTCGGACCAAGCTCATTCCTCCCTTTCCAATGAACTTTACGCCAGGCGCGAACTATCCTATCCTTCAAGTTCTGGGGATCTTTACCCTCTTGAAAGAATAAGCCTTCCAACAAAACGTTGTTAGGCTTATCCTTTAAGGGGAACCCAAGTTGACGGCGAGCCAAAGCAGGGTTGTAGTTAATTCCACCACACGTACCAAGAAGAGGTACATTGGAGAATTCACCACAAGAATCAATAATCTGAACACCATCATAAACACGATTGTACCAAGATATATCATCATTAGTGGGAGACATGAGTCTCGCAGACCACCGTAGACATCCCTTTTTATTCTTGAAGGCAAGCGTCTGAGGCAAGTGCGAAATGAACCACTTGTACAACAGAGGCAAACAACACACAATGGAACCACCCCCTTTTCATTCCTCATATGCAAAGATAAATAAGTGTCACCCAACAGAGTAGGAACATGATTAAGAGAAGAGAAAATCCTAATAGCGTTCACATCCACGAAGTTGTCGATGTTGGGAAATAACACTAACCCATAGATGAGGAGTACCAATATGGCTTCAAAAGCTTCTTTACTCATGGCCTTCCCAAACAAAGTAGCTTTGGTAATCAGAAAATCAGATGGGAGACCTTGAATTCCACCTTTGGTAGTCATATTAGCAACAATGTCAGATACATCCACATGAAGCATATCAGTAATCTCTTAAGAAGATGGAATCTTCTCCAAACCACTGAACGACAACTGATCAAGAATAGGTATACCCACATGATAGGCGTACTCCTCTAGTGTAGGCAAAAGCTGGAATCCGGAAAAGTGAAGCATCGATATAAAGGATCGTAGAACTGCACCAACACACTCATCAGACTTCATCCACTTTGGTAGAAAGAATAGACAAGAGCTTCCCATGACGAGCTTTGAACTCCAAGAGCTCTAATACATAAGATGTTTAACTCCTTAACTCTTTCAAGTCGGGTTGTCTGAAACTGTACTTCTTCGTATTCCTTCTTTGCATATCCATGTTTGAAAATTTGCAAATAGACCTCTTAAGTTCCTTGAAAATTTTATTATTGATGATATGAATGCATATGAATGCATGAATGCATGGATGTAACAATCACACTCAAGGGTCAAGCAAGTCATACCACACAAAGGTCACGGGATGGCTCAAGTCATCATCAATATCAATCATCCATTGAGGATATACAAGAACGAATCAACCGCGAATCACGGGTTTGTTGTAAGTCACGAGCATGGAGTCTCGGTTAAGAACCACCCAATGGGAGTGTACTATGGTTAAACTTGACAATCGTGTTCTAAAAAGGGTCCTCATAGTCATCATCTCATCTTTCAGATATTATCGGATAAAACGACTACTCATATTCCAAAAATATTCTCAAGAGGGACTCTTATGAGTGTAGTATCGCGTAACAATCGCCTAAAGTCTTACAATTGAACGACCTTCGCGCTACATCCTAAAATAGGCCAAGATGGGCTAGGTATCTAAGGTCCTTGGCTTCTAAGGTTTATATTGGAAAGAGTAATGCCTAACCACGACTACTCGTGTGACATTATTGATCCCAACAAGACCTCCACGAAGTGAATGGGCTTGCAAGTCAACTTGCTAAGGAATAACTCCACACAAGTCAACAAGACTATGCCACTCTCCTATCATAAGTGCACTCGAGTTCGGGTATAGAACTCATCTCACAAGAAACCACCAAGCATACAAGCAATTAATATATCAAGCAATTCATACATTACAAACAATACAGTCATCCCAAATTTGCACAAAAATATGTCACCAATAAATATAAACATACAACACATACAAGCGAAAAGTAGGCTAAACCCACTAGAGAGTTTTTTTATCCCCAGCAGAGTCGTCACTTTTCTGTAGCGGGGTTTTCGTTACCTTTAGGTTTATTGACTAAACCAAAATTCAGCATACAATTCAAGTCGCCACCGCACTTTTATTTGCCCAAAGGAAAGGCTAAAAAGCGAACAAAAGCCAAGTAAGAAATTTTTCAAATAAAAAACTAATAAAAATGTCAGAGATCTAGGTAAGGGGGTTGATTATGAAATGGGAAGGTTTTACGCACCCAAAACATCCTTAGTACTCTAAGGGAACCCTTTTTGCCAATATGTGTTGTAGGTTGGTATTTGTGAAAAGATTTGTACAAAAGATTGGAGGGATGAGAAGAGAAATGGATTATATTTACAAATTTGTTATTTGAATGGATGAACCCATTGCCTACGTACCATCACAAAGTAGGATCAAAACCTCGTAGTTCGGGGTAAAAATCTCAAAGATTGGTGAATTGATTTGATCAAAAGCCTTAAGGTCTTTTGTTATCAAAGGGAGAACACTCAACATAAACCAACAATCCACCATGTGAGGAGAGCTTCAACATACTAGAGAGGGGTTAACCCTATAATAAGTATGGAAGACTTATAATCCAATCACTAAAGATACTGTGAGATTTATATCAACCACTATGATAACTCAAACCTATGACTAATGTTTTATGAAAAGGTTTAGCAAAGTTGGCCATTGGAACCACAAAAAAAGCAACTTCAAGTGAGTTATATTTACAAGTTAGATGTATTCACAAAAAATGAAGTCAAAGTAGGATTTAAGATTTATTCACAATGAGTATTTAGGAAAAGATTTTGAAAAGTCAAAGGCATAAGGCCTAGGTTTCAAGTTTGAAAACAATGTCAAAGTTTAGAAAAATGATTTTGGCTTTGGGTTAGAATGGAGAGAAGAAGAGAAGGGCTAGTCCTAAAGCATACAAAGATAAGAGAGAAAAGATAAACCCTTGGAGTTCCTTTTCTTGAAATCATAGATATGATTCAAGATGCTCCTTTCCTTCGGACTTAGCACACAATCAAGCAATCAAACAATTTGGATCCAAGCTCCTAGGATCTCCATTTGGCTTGTCTTTCTTAACTGGGCTACTCATGACAATGGTCCTCTTTACTATCTCAAGATGGAATCCCTATCACACAATAGCAAACGTAAAAAAGTTCACAACAAAATAAGAGGAATGGACAAAGAATAGGTTTAGATGAGAAGTCCTTTAAAATCAACTTTGAAATTTAGCATTCTAAAGGCATGAGGCCTAGTTGCTCTTCAACAAGTTTAGCATTCTAAAGGCATGAGGCCTAGTTTCTCTTGAACTCCTTTAAGCATGGGTAAATCCTAATTCTAAGTCTTTTCTCCTTTTTGCATTAGGTTCACACAAAACAAAGACAAAACAATCACAAGACAACAATATATTTATATACAATAATGAGCTCAAATGAGCAAAAGAAAAAGGGCATAAACATAAAATATGTGCTCAAGTGAGCAAAATGAAAAGCAATATGAATAAATGAGCAAGAAATAAATGGCAAGAAATTAAATGCTCAAATTAAAGTTAGTAATTAGTGAAATTATGTTAGTTTTTCATAACACAATGTAGCGCTATGTTAAGCAATCGTAAGTGGACTAATGTAGTAGTCACACCTATCTGAGGTCGGTCAATAAAACTATAGGCAAATAAACACAAGTTAGAGGTCATGACTAGTAAGCCAAGCTCTACAAACTTGCCATGCCAAAACAAAAGGGGAAGGTCCTTGTATAGACTTTAGGTTTTTTGCTTGACCAAGAAGCAACCTATCTTGGACACAAAACAACTCACTTGATCTTGGATCAAGTTGAGTTTGGTTTGGATCAAAGAAGGTTAAACCTCTCATTTGTCAAGACCAACCATAAGACATTAACTCATTGGCCAAATTATGAAAAGAAAGGGATGCAGATGAAATGGATGGAAAGAGAATTCAAGTATCAAATCCAATTGATCAAATGTGAACCAAGTCATCGTCAATCAATCCCAAACAGAAAAGAAATGAAGATTACAAGTCAACAAGTCACCCATTATTTTTTGGTAATTTTTGAATTAAAAATAAATGCAAAATAAAATGAACAAAATATGGTCAAACCTCAAATTTAATTCAAATCAACTTCAAGTCCAATTAAATTCTCATAGGTCTAACATGGCCAAACAAACTTTGACAAAAATTTTCAAAAATTTTAGAAATCAGAAATGATTTAAAAAACAATTAAGTCAAGGGAAAATAACACAATATGAATTAAAATCTCAAATCAAATAAAAAATTGATGAGACTATTTTTTATTGGCTTATCATGATCCATAGGTGTTAGGAAAATATTTTTGGATTTTTTCAAATATCAGAAAGTGATTAAAAATGAATTAAAACTATGGAAAATCAAATAATTCACAAAAAATATTAAATGAAGTCACAAAAATAATGAAAAATCAAAATATGAAACTATAATTTTTTGTGACTACAAATAAATTTTCTATGAATTTTTGAAAATAAATGGAATTAACTGAAATTAAAAGAAAAAAAGATAAATAGAACAAAGCGCAGCCACCAGATCAAATTCATTAGTTGACGTGGCATGGATCAATGGCTCAGAGGCGCGGATGTATGGTAGACTTAAGTCAAACACGCGACAAAATCATTTAAAATAAGTAATCACATTGGATGGTCAAGATTATAACATTGAGACACGATCCAAGGGCTGGAAAGCAAACATGTGGGGATGGTGGTGGAAACCACCATCTTCTCCGGTGAGATACCAGATTCCGGCCACCACGCGCAGGGAAAAAAATTATAATGAAAATAAAAAGTGAGGACATCAAAATGAAGCTCAGGTGATGTACATCAACACTGTATCCATGGATCATCCTCACTCATCCTATTTAGAGAGAAATATGAGATGGAAGATCATGGTATGTCAACTGGAAATGCACGAAATGAACAACTGAGACCACCACTGGCCTGCCTTAAGTGTGAGGACTTCAGAAAACCACATAAACCAAAGAAAATCACATTGAAATGCAAGATCTAGATCCAAAAAGTTTGAGGTTCTACCTCTGAAGTGGAGCTTCTAAGGCCATGAATTCTTCAAGATCTTGATCTGCTTTTTCTCTAGAAGTGTGATGGAGATGATAGGTTAAGGAATTGAGCTTTGAAAATCAACTAATGAGGTTGAATTTCAAGTTGGAAAAAGAGAGAGAAATTTGAAAATTCCTTTGGTAAGGGTTGGGATTTCAATTCTGCAGCACTTCGGGTCTTCACTTGGTTGTCAAATGAATGAGATTGAGCTCTTATTTATAGATGAAGAGGGTTGTAAAGCATGGTTCCCTCGTGTGCATGGAATTTGAATCTTGCTTGCATGGGCCTGTGCAAGCGTGTAGTAGGCCCAAAATGAGTGAAACTTCTTGCTGATACCTCATGGAATGGATTTGGACGTGCACAATGAATTGAACAAGCTTGCACATCAAGTTATAACATGAAATGCCAAAATGGACATAAAGAATGAACTCTTCGAAACTCACACATGGAAAGTCCAAAAAAGTAATATGACTAATGGTTGGAAAGCCCTTGATATAATGAACAAAAGTCATGTTGGGAAAAAATTCATTTGAAATTTGGAAATTAGTAAAAACTGGTTGTGAAAGTTTGGGCACAAAACATGTCTAAGTCACCCTTTGAAAATTTTCACCAAAAGCAAGCCTCTTCAAGCCCCTCTGTCTGCATGATACAAGCTTCAAATGGAAACACCTCCAACATAAAAGTTGTAGATATTTTCAACATGATCAATTTAGACTCAAATTTTTCATCATTTGTATTTTTCATGAGAAATTTATGGGCATTTGAAGTTGGGCACTTTTTCAAATTCAATGACTTAGGTCCAAGGTGACCTATAATTTTTTGTATTATCACATGTATTTATTTTCGGATTATGAAATTTTGTCCAACATAACATTTGAATTAGACATCTTACGCTTCCCAATGCATTTTGTCTCACCTCAAAATCATAAAAATTAAGGAAGTTAGGTCCTTGGGAAGTTGACCCAAAATTAGGGTTTCAGTCAAAATGACCAATAATGTTTTGAAATGAAATATGACCTTTAAAGTTTCAAATGGATTTTTTATGAACATGAAAGTTGTTTATACGGTTCTTAAGAACAAGGTTTGTCTTTGGGTTATCTTCATTTGACAAACACATTAAAAGTTAAATCTTATTGACCCTCAACTTAGTCAGATGACTTGACTAGTCAACTTTTCAAGGCCAAACTTCCAATCTTGATGAATGAATGATTGAGGGGCCTCACATAGGCTCATATATGCATAAAATAGTGAATTAAAGAACTTCCCTTGACTAAATTTGATCATAGGTTGAGGTTGCTTCATGGGCAAGGCACAGTCAAAGCACAGTTGAATTAGGGTTCCTTGGGAAACAATCCTCAAGCCCTTTGGGTTATCTTTATAAAATTGGCAAGTTGAGATACTTGGGAGACACATATGATGATTAGTAACTTTGTGGACCATTTCCATGCTTGTTCTCATCTTCATCTATCCATTTCATTGAGCTTAGGAACCTCCTAGGAGCATTGGAGCACATGATCACTTAAGCTTCAAAACAAAAAGGGTTGGTGACATATTTTTGTGCTTTTGGTTAGTATTCAAATAAGAAAAGCAATAACATATAATACAAGCATGCTTGGTGGTCTCAAACCACTCACACAAGTCACAAACCTAGGGTTAAGGAGCCAAACATGTTATGATCCTTGAGACAATGCACTGAGCAATGATATGATGCCATGAGGGATCTTAGGGTCAAAATTAGGGTCTTACAATCTATACAGAATAATATCAAGTTCAACAAAAGTGTTGTGTGTATATGTCAAATAACAGTGTGAATTAGCAACTTATCCAATCTTTTGAGTCTCCTTTATATAGGAAATGAAAAGATCTGTTGGAGGATATAATTGGAATATCAAAATGCAGTTATCTCCTTATAATACAGAACCTGTTAGCAAAATCTATACACTGGACAAAACCATTAGAGTACATAATTATTCTCTAAGAAATAATGCATTGTTATCATCAAAACTAAAAGCCATATGCAGAACCAAATCATATTCTTACATTTTCCACTGATTCTTTTTCAAACTAGGTATATAACAGATGTTGGGGAGGACTTAAGAGGTCCTATCAACTTTCCTTGAGCCTTGCACTAACAGACTCTAGTTGACGTTTTCCATAAGTCTGGTGTTGATAAGATTGGTCTGCTATGGATACATAGTATAGGTCAGAAGCTGAGCACCTTTAGCTGAGGTCTTCATAGTTTGAGTTGTCACCAGAAGCAGAGATACCACATTCAAAGTTCAAAGCTTAAGAAGCTGAAACACCATGTTCAGAGTCTGAACCTTCAGAAGTTGAAACACCATGTTCATAGTCATTAGATTCTGATCCATCAGAATCTGATACTTTTAGCTTCTCCACATATGCATTCATCAGGGTCAATTCTGAAGTTGACTTTTAAGTTTATGATCCTGCGCACTTGAACATATGTTAGTATACCCAATTGTTCTTTAAGTACTTTGTTGCCATCAAAAGTTAAGGGATATGAACAATTTTTGTTCTAACAGAGTGATTACTCAAATAAGTTTGAGTCTTTAATTAAGAGTAATATACTTATTTAAGTAATTTATTTTGTGGGTATCAAATGAAAAAGACAAGGCCATTAGGTCTATTATCGATATATTAAACAATCTCTAACATGGTAGGGTACAAGTTATGAGCTTAATAACCAATCTCAGCATTGATGTGATGTACTTACCCAAGGTTAGGTATCCCACACATCCAAGACTTTTAAGTTTTGTTTGAAAGTTTGGAGGGAAAGACTTTGAAAAATAGGAACGATTAATAGAAGGATTTTGCTTGGGAGGATTTTGGAATATTTTTTTTATTCATAACACCTAAATCTCCCTAATTTGAAGAACTTAAAATTTGTATTGGATGAGGGTTTAGCCAAATTGTTAAAATATTATATTTATTGTTATAGCATTTCAAAAATTTAAAATATATTAATAATAACTATAATTTTATTATTTTAAACAAAATATATTTTTTAAAATGTTACAATTTCTCTACGTTTAAAAAAAATATTTTTTAAAGCCCTTTCTTCCACCCCCCCCCCCCCTCCAAACTCCCAAACAAAACCTTAAAGAAGAGCCATAATAATCCTTGCTAACCCAAAAATAGAAATCTAGAGAATTATCTTACTATATAAGGGATTAAAAAATTTGAATCGAGAGTAAAGGTTGTCTAATTTGGCCATAACAAAGAGGGTTAAAAATAAACCCAATATAATAAAGAGAATTTCTTAATGCACCTTATATGTTATTAGAGCACCATATAAAAATACAAAAATACCATCAGTTTCTAGAGATGCATCTCTGGATGCATCCTGAGTAAATAAAATTTAGAATTAACATTAAAAACTATGGAGATGCATCTTCATATTTATTTCAGAGATGCATCTTTGGACGGTATTGGTAGTAAATCACGCCATAACCATCCTCCTTCCTCATTTCTAAAAAAAACACAAAATTTTCTCAAACTCTCTCAAAGGTTCTTCCATTAACAAAGTTCAAAATCAAGTAAGCAAGTTCCAAGATTTGTCCATCAAGTTCAACAGAGACATCATCAAACACAAAAGTAAACTCTCAATTTATAAGTTTTTGATGTTTTGAAAAGTTTTGAGTTTTTGTGTAAATGAGTAGAAATTGTTGATTTAGATAAGAAATTAGTAGAAATTGGATGAATGATAGTTCATACATACTGTAAAACATGTTTATGGTTGAAAACAACGATCAAACCATTATTTTTGAGGGTTGGTGGTCTACACTACCGCCATTGACGTAGCCAGAAAGTTGCAGAAAATTCTAGAGATGCATCTCTGGAATTTTTCAATGTTTGGATTGCTAGTAACTAGAGATGCATCTCCGTAAATTACTAGTATGTTTTTTATGTTTTTCTTGCTTGTAGGGTTTCTTGTACTATTTTTCTGGTTTACTTACAGGAATCATGACTAATAGAGACGACTGACTGAGGCATGGGAGGATTGCACAACATGCATTAGTCCAGAGGGAGAAAAGTCAGGTTTTAGGGGCTCTTGTTCACTCTAGCCCGATTCATGTGGAAGCATTAACTTTTGGGGCTCATTCTTCTCCATCTTCTTTTTCCCATAGGAGACAAGCTTTGCCTACTACGCATCACTGCCTCCATCCTCCTACAGGCGACAAGTTTCAACTATTTAGATTCAAGATGTACCCGAGTCACTAGTTGTACCTGAGGCACGAGTGCCGCCCCTGGTACTGGAAGGACATCATGGTGTTAAGCCAAGGCCACCTCCGGCTAATGAGACTGCTAAGCCAGGGTTATCTCAGGTTGCTGAGGCTAATGAGCCGGTGCCACCTCAGGCTTTTGAACAAGGCCCTGTAGAGTTGTCATTATTGCCTCTATACCAGGATCATAGTGCTAGACATATCTGGGACGGAGAGGTAATATTAGTTGAATTAATTATTTTTAAATTAAGTTTATTATTATATTACATGTTTTTGACATAGATTTATTTTTCTGTAGAACCGTGATCCGCTGAAGATTATTAACAATGGGTGGAAGATTAATTGATTACCTCAGCCGAATGATAAGTGGTTTCAGGATGCTTTTCCCCTATATGGGATGAAGGGCTTCTGAAAAACCAGTTATGTTATGGTCAACCACATGATGCTTAATGCATTCATGGAGAGATGTCACATCGAGACCACATCATTTCATCTACCTCTTGGTGAGATCTCTATTATATTCGACGATATGTCGTGTTTGTTGCATCTTCCAATCAGGGGGAAGCTTCTAGATCGTGGGAGGATTAGAAAAGAAGAGGCATTTGAGTTGATGGTAGACTATCTAAGAGTTTCCCTAGAGGCTGCCATGAGGGAGTTAGAAAAAACCTGAGGGGCTCATGCTAGGTTTTAATTCCTGAAAAATGTATATGCATATGAGATCCTTAGAGAAAAGCAAGCTAGAGGTGATGACGAGCAGGTGAGGCTCTATAAAGTGTATTTTATGAGAGTATACCTGCTATATTTGGTTGGCACTGCGTTTTTATGGACAAGAGTGCAACTTATGTGGATATCGTCTTCCTACGGTACTTCGAGGACTTCGAGCGGATCCATGAGTAAAACTGGGGGGTGGTTGTTTGGTCTACTTGTACTCGAATTTATCAGTGGGTTATAGGTGGAAGACAAAAAAGGTCACAAGAAGAATCACACTACTGATGGTAATATTTATAGGTCTTTTAGTGTTTCAATGTCATTTTCATTACATTTTTGTAACACCCTTATTGAAGATTCGTGTGTACCAATATGTTTTAGGCATGGATCCTTCAGCACTTCCTGCACATCTCCGGTTGGTTGTGTGTACCGACTTATACTGATTATATGTTATATGCTTCTGCATTTACTCTACTCAAAGGGAACCAGGTGATAAAGTCGTTCAAACTATATCTTGACTGTTTGGTTGCCGAGGATATGCACTTTAACAACTATGTTGATCACCGTGAGACGCAACCATTTAATGACATAGTGTTATACTCTGGATGGTTGGCTTGCGGCTCACGTCTCACATTTCCTCATCTGCCTTAGCGTGTCATATGAAAGTTCGACTACACTCAGACTATTCCCAAACACCTCGTTGTCTCCGCTCCTCCTATTATGATATGTAGATATATGGATGACATGTTTGATAATTATCTTAGTCATATGATACCAGAGTAGGCACAAAGTACCATAACTGAGAGCAACTAGAGCTATGTCGACGGGTACATTTGGTGGTTCTTCAAGGTGTCACATCCGTATATGGTGTAACACCCCAATTTTTTGCTTAATTATTTAATTAAATTAATTTGTATATTTGAATGATTTAGCATGCTTAGATGATTTTACATATTTTAATTGATTTAAATTGAGTAATTACTTTATGTGTATGGGGTGTAGTGAGAGGGTTGAGAAGAATATAGTAGCATGGTGATAATATAGAA
This sequence comes from Lathyrus oleraceus, assembly GCF_024323335.1. Classification (NCBI taxonomy): domain Eukaryota; kingdom Viridiplantae; phylum Streptophyta; class Magnoliopsida; order Fabales; family Fabaceae; genus Lathyrus; species Lathyrus oleraceus. The sequence continues at coordinate 393,238,718 of NC_066583.1, forward strand.
ATGGTAGAATAATTAAAATAGTAGTGTTTTAAGTATTAAATAAAATAATATGAGTATAACATTTTAGTGAATTTAATTTTATTATTAGAGATAAAATTATAAGAATAGAATAATTAAATATAGGAAATAAAAGAGGAATGACGTTGGTGGGTTTTTATGAGTAAGAGAGGATAGAAAGGTAAATCCAAAATTTAAGAGTTTTTTTTATTATAATTAGAAAATTATGGAGAAATAGGACTCATTCTATCTGTACATAAAAAATAAGGGATTGGAGAAAAGAAATTTGGAAGAGAGTGTTAGGGCTTGAGAGAAGAAAGTCAATTGAATCTTGTTTTGCTAAATTTTACTGAAGTTACAAGGTAAATAGGGAGAAAGGGCACCAATTAGGTGTATTGCATGATGAGGCAATGGTGAGGAATCCTTAACCTCCAATAGAGCATTTAAGATTTTTCTTAATTCTGAATTTTTATGATATCTTGATGTTGTATGTTGTGACTATTGATAATTTTCATGCACTATGTGTGGCTTTATTTTCTATTTTGGATGTTGGGATAATTTCACCATTGTTGAGAGTTTTGAAGGTTTATGGAATTGATAAACTCGTAAATTATATATTTTAATTGATTCCAATAAGTGATAAATCGTAAATTTGATTTTTTTATTGGATAAATGTTAGCTTTCAAATTCTGGAATTAGGGTTTTTTATGAAACCGAAATCTGAGCTCCGGAAGGGGTAAGACCCCAATTTTGACCATTGTTTTCTTCTAGTTTTTAGGTTCATGGGGTAAGACCCCAATTTTGACCCTAAGATCCCTCGTGCAATTTCATCATAAGCATTAGCATTGGGATCATACCTTGGCATCCTCCTTACCCCTTTTTCATTGGGTTTGTTTTGGGAGAGATCACCAAGCACTATGTGATTGTATCACACTTGTATATTATCATTTCACTAACCAAAATACCAAAAACATGTCTTTGCATTTGCCTAACTTTTTTGTAGGTAGGGCATGATCTCCATTGATCCTCAAGTTCACATCTAGGGTTTGAGACCCTCATGACAAAAAGCACAATCATAAATTGATCCAAGAATGGTTACAAGCATCATATATGAGTTCCGTTGATTACTACATGTTATATGGATCCAATTTTCTTCAAGAGTTTGGAGGTGATTTACCTTGGAAACCCTAGTTTGACTAGGTATCTTGAGTAACTTCTCCAACAAGCTATCTCACAAATTGATGAAATTTATACAGGGACACTTCAAAATTCATCATATTATGCATATATGATCTACCATGAGCCATGAAAGTCAAGAGAATTGAAGGTTAGCAAATTGGTTGATGGTGGTTGGCCAGATGAATTCATCTGATCAAAAATGGGTCCCCCTAGACCCTATCTCCTACAATTTTCACCATATGAAAATAATTACAAGAGAAACGTTACTCTAAATGACATTCCAAACAACTTAACTGTTGAGACATAGAGCTAGTGTTGCTTGGAAAGTCATTTTCTATGTTGAAACATTATAGGTCCTTTTGTCTAAATCCTAATTTGAAAGTCAACTTCCCAAGGCCATAACTTGCTCAATTTTTATGAGATGTAATATTTCCAAGTTGCACAATAAAATTCAAGATGAATACTTCAACTTTTATGTTTGGAGTTAGAGCTAATTCAACTTTTATGAGCACGTGATATGAGATTACAGTATAGGTCATTTTTGACCTATACCATTGAGCAAGTGATTTTTCCAAATTTCAAAAATGAATAACTCTATCATTATAAATCCAAATGACATGAAATTGGTGACCATTTCGAAAGTCTTTGAAAGAGCTACAACTTTTATGAACACACGTTTCTCATTTGAAGCTCACATAAAAAGTTAAGTAAGGTGGAATATTGAGATGTATGGCTTAACACTTAGAAAAAATTTCAACATTTCGAAACTTCCAAACTTCCACCCCAAAATTCTCCATGTTACAAGCTCCAAATGAAAAAGTGTTCAACATCAAACTTGTTTCTCTTGATCCAAGCTTTCCAAAGAACCCGAGTTCATGCATTTTGGACAAAGATTGCTAGGTTTGTGCATGGCTTTAACAGGGCTGCATCATTGGAAAGAATCAATTGCACAAATTTCAGTTCACAATGCCTTGCCATTCAAGCTTCATTCAGACCTCAATTGGAATCATTTTGGACCTTTTTTCAATGCATCATGGGCCTATACATGCCCATGCACTCGTTCCATTCACATTGCTAATTTTGGACAAATTTTGAAGTGTGCAAATATCATTCCCTCATGCTATAAATACATGACGTCTGTGATCATTTGAATCACACCTTGCACGCCAGCTTTGCCCCCCATTGAAACCCTCTCATTCTAAAGGAAAACCTGAGAAATTTCAATTTGAAATTTGAGTTTGAATCTCAACTGTTGGAGATTCAAGAACTCCAGGATCCAAAGCCTTGCAACCTCTTTAATCACTTCCTGCTAACTTCTCAAGTGTGATCAAATCGTGTTTGGAGCAAGCCACATCAAGAATTGCATAGCATTGAAGATAATTTTCAGAAAACTTCATCTCTTCTTTTCTCACTTCTACTCAATTCTCTTGGATCTTTGGTTGTATGAAGTCCTACCAATGTAGGCAAGAAGATTGAGTTGCTTAGAGGTCAAATCGAAGCAACTCAGTTGACACACCTCAAAATTCAACTCCTTATATCTTTCTATATATGTGGAGTTAGTTGAAATTGAGGTCAGATTCGTGCTCTACGTCATTTTTTCTTTCAGATCATGTCCTCCTTTTTCATTTTCTTGATGGTGATGAGTGAACCAGTCCGGTGGACCTCGCCTGAGAAGGTAACCGAAGGTCCAGCACCGATGGTGTGCTGGACAGGTTCTGAGCCATTGATCTCACTTGAAATGTTTTAATCTCACGCGTTGCTTGTAATTACCATTTGTGTTACGCATTGACTTGTGACTATGGTGGAAAGCGCGTTGGTGGCCACTTGATCTGCCACCTCAATTAATGAGGGAGATCTAGTGGTCCACGTTTTTTCTGATTATTTGAATATCATTTTAATTGTTTTATTTTCATTAATTCATATTAATTTTAATATTGATCCAAAAAATATGAGAGTTTCACCAAAAAAATTTGAAAAAATTCCTCTTTCATATTCTGAATTAAAATTATTTTTTGGGTCATTATTAATAGTTTTCATGATTTAATTGATTTTGTGTTTATTTTTAATTGTTTAAAAATACTTTTAAGTCTTTAAAAATTCTGAAATATTCCAATGTCCTTTGAACTTGTTTGACGTATGATAAATCTCATGGCCATTTCTTTGGTGTTTTGATGAGGTTTTAGGAATTTGACATACCATATTCAATTTAAATGCCTTATTTTAGTATTTTTAATTTGAATAAATGTCAATTAATTATGTTGACCAATTGTAATGACTTTTTTGAGTTTGACACTTGTTGTTGGGCCTTGGTCAAGGTTGATTTAACTTTGTCAAGTTAATATCATTGGATTTAGGGGATTGATGGAATGTACATTCCATCTCCTAAAATGAATGAATGATATGAATTTGGTAAAAGTCCTCCTTTGACTAATTTGAGTTTTGATTCATTCCCCTCCTTCTTCATCTTATTCCCATTCTTTATGCATTCATCTCATTTGGCCTATGATATCTCAAAGGCCTAAGGCTAGTTGATTGAAAAATCAACATAAGTATGGATGAGATTAGGCCACCTCTTTTGCATATTCTTTTTGTGTGTGGTATGTTTCATGAGCATAGTCCATTATACTATGTCTCTAACATGCATTAACACCGAAATTCTATTGCCCTTTCTCAAATAGTTATGACTTCTACATAAGTCCAATTACGATTGCTTAACATAGCGCTAAATTTGTGACATAAAAAGGCATAGCATTCTAGTTAGTGAGATTGTAAGCCTCCCCTCTTTCATGGTATTGTGTGGAAACTTGGCCTTTTTTCCTTCCTTTGGAAGATGTCTTGGCTCAAGGATCCATGCTTGTGATAAGTGGGTTGAGTGTTCTCCAAAGAATGACTTAAAAATGCAAAGCAAAAGCAAAACAATACTAACTTCTAACTCATTAACAAGTAACTTTTAATTTCAAGACATTTACTTTAATTTCATTTAATTTTAGTCCTTATTCATACCATTCTAATTGTTTATGTTAATCCAATTTTCATTTTATCCATTTGGATCATATTGTGTGATATATCTTGTTTGTTATACTTTGCTTGTTTGTGTGGTCTTTGACCATTAATGTACATAATAATAACAAAAAACCCTAAAAAACTTTTGTGTGGACTGTTGACTTGATCTTGGACGAATGGACTTAGACTTTAGGCAACATTCGTATGATAAAGGACTTGGCCAATGCCAACTTTCTATTAAACCAAGTGCTTGCAATTTGAAACTTCATCTGATATATCATTCAAGATCCCTTTGAATTCATCTGCAACATGATCATTGAGAAGCTGTTATTTTGAACCTGTGACCTGTGGAATTCATATGTTACATGGGCTAATTTGAAGAAGATCATGGACTGGCTAAAGCTTGGATGTGGCTATCTTTATTTGATGCCTTGCTCTTCAAAATAATATAATTGTGCATTTGTGTGTTGCTTGATTCTAAATGTCCAAGGGAATTTGGGGTTTCTATGTGGCATTCTTGCCTATTGGATTGCTACCCATCGGTCAGATCTTTTCAACTCTTAACTTTTAATTTTGTACATAGGATTAGTCTCTTCACCTCCTCCCCATTTCTTTAATTTCAAAATCTCTCCCTCCTTTTAAAATTTTCTTTGTTTGAACTTATTTTGTTCTAAACATTGACCACTTTGCAAAAAGATAGAAACTGTTGCCTTATGCCATTGCATTTTCAAACTTCTTTTCTTAAATCAAATTTGTAAATAAACTTAATTATGCTTGACCTAAATTTTCAAAAAAGTCAAAAAGAACTAACTCATTCAAACCATTTTTAGGCCTTTGTGCCTTTCAAACTTAAATTTTTGTTAAAAGCAATGCATCCACTTTGAAATTTGTATCACGAACTACGAGGCTTTGATCCCTCATTTTTATGTTGGTACGTAGGCACAAGCCCGAAGGTCTTGTCAAACACAAAAATATAATTAATGAATTCTTTTCTCATCCCCCAATTCTATTTGTTTGTAAACATCATTTTTGTACCAAATACATATGCACACAAAAAGGGCTCCCTATGAGTACCTGGAACACTTTGGGTACTAACACCTTCCCTCTGTGTAACCAACCCCCTTACCTGTAACCTCTGACATTTTATTAGTTTTGATTTGAAAACTTCTTACTTTTCGGTTTTGTTCGTACTTTTTCCCTTTTCCCTTGGAAACAATAAAAGCGCGGTGGCGACTCTTGTTATTTGATCTCTAGCTTATCTATAGCTTGATGATCATGAATTTACCGCTATAGAAATTAAGTGGCGACTCTGTTGGGGAGTAGTCTCCAGTGGGTTTAGCCTACTCTTTGTGTGTATATCTTTGAATATATGTGATGCTTGTATATATGTATGTGTGATATGATCTGTTTGTTGTGCTTGGTGATCTCTGAATGGTGAGATAAGTTCTAACCCAAACATGAGTGCAATTAAGATATGAGGATGGTATAGTCAGGTTCGACTTGTATGGAGTAATCCTTAACAAGTTGGCTTGAGACCCATCTCTCAGTGGAGACCCTTTTGGATTTGGGAATGTCACACAAGTATTTATGGTTAGGCATTACTGTCTCTAATTTGGGTTCGAGAAGCTGAGGACCGTAGAATATTCACCCCCTCTTGGCCTATTTAGGACGTAGTGCGGAGACTGTTCAAGTGTAGACTTGATAACAGTTGATACGTGATACTACACTCAGACGAGTTTCTCTTGAGAATATTATGGGTCGATGAGTCAGTCATCTTAACCTGTAATATCCGATAGATGGAATTAAGACTCTGGGAACTTTTTAGAACATGATCAATAGGTTTTTATCCTTAGTTCACTCCTTTGGGATGGTTCTTACCCATACTCCATGCTCGTGATTTACAATAAACCCTTGATTCTTGGTTGATCCAATCTTGTCAATATCAATGGAACTTAGGTGTTGATAAGGTGTAAACCATAATCCACCAAAATGGATGATTGATCTTGACAATGAATTGATTCATCCCTTGACCTTTGTTTGTTTGCCTTGTGTGTGATCCCTTATTTGTGATTATTGCATTCATGCATTCATGCATTCATGCATTCATGCGCATGATAACATTCATCACATGAAAAATTTCAAGGAACTAAGGTATTATTTGCAAACATTTTCAGACCATGGATTATGGATGAAGGAACACTAAGAACTACAATTTTAGATGTCCATATTTGAAAGAGTTAAGGAAGCAAGCATCTTTTGAATTAGATCTCTTGGACTTCAAACAACGCCATGGGAAGCTTCTATCTATCTTGTCTGCTGATGTGGTTGAAGGACTCTTGAGTGTATTGGTGCAGTTCTATGATCCTCTCTACCGTTGTTTCACTTTCCCAGATTTTCAGCTTGTGCCTACCTTAGAGGAGTATTCTCATCTTTTGGGGATACCTATTTCTAGTAGAGTGCCTTTTAGTGGATTGGAGGAGATTCCCTGATCTAGTATTATTGTTGAAGCTTTTCACTTGAAAAAATTTGAGATAGAGGCTCATTGGGTGAAGAAAGGAGGATTGTTTGGGTTGCCATCTGATTTCCTCATCAAGGAAGCTACTTCTTTTGCGCAAGCTGGTAATGTGGATGATTTTGAAGTTATCTTTGTGTTGCTCATTTATGGATTAGCTTTGTTCCCTAACATTGATGGTTTTGTTGATGTTAACACCATTAGACTTTTCTTAATTGGGAATCCTATGCCTACTTTGTTGGGTGATATGTATTTCTCTTTGCATCTAAGGAATTCTAAAGGTGGAGGAACCATTGTCTTTTGCATTCCTCTTTTGTACAAGTGGTTTATTTCGCACTTGCCTCAGACACCTACTTTTGTGGAGAACAAACAATGTCTACGATGGTCTCAGAGACTTATGTCTCTCACTAATGATGATATCATTTGGTATGATCCGTCTTTGAGTAGTTTGGAGATTATTGATCGTTGTGGTGAATTCTCTAATGTGCCTCTCATTGGTACACAAGGAGGAATTAACTACAACCCTGCTTTGGCTCGTCGTTAACTTGGGTCCCCTTGAGAGACAAACCTAATAACACTTTGTTAGAAGGTCTTTTCTATTAAGAGCGTAAAGATCCCCAACATTTGAAGTAGAAGATTGTGCATGCTTGGCATAATGTGCATAGGAAAGGAAGATCTAAGCTTGGTCCGCGCAATTGTGTAGCTTTGGAAGCCTACACTCTTTGGGTGATGAAGAGAGCTTTGGAGTTGAAGATGCCTTATCCTTGTGAAAAACCTATGTCTATGGTTGTGGTTGAACCATTAACTCTCCCTAACCAAGATGTAGAGGAGTTGGAAGACGCGCTCATCAAGATGAAGCAAGATAAGGATATGTGGGAAGAGCGTTTCCGTGTTTTGAGCAAAAAGTATGAAGAGTTGATGTTGGAGTCTAAGGACAAGGATGCACTCATTGAGCTACGTGAAGACCGAGTGACAAAGAGACAGAGAAAGCCAGAGGTTTCATCTTCTAACATGCCTCAGCCTTCCGTTGCTTGGAAGAAGATTGTTGATCAGTTTGTCCTCGAGAAGACTCAGATGAAGGCTTCTTTTGAGACCGAGATTCGACACATTCGAAGGAAGTGCGTGCCTTGAGATAGGTCTTCTGACATTGTTGTTAGGGATCCTTAGGATGACTAGTCTCCTTTTCTCTTGTATTTTTATTTTGGTTTCTGAAATTGTACTTAGTGTAATCCTTCCAATTATAAATGAAAAGAGATTTTTGGTCATATAAAAATTATTGCAATTGTTGATATATATGTATTTGCAAATGATATAGTAAGTTCCTTGAAAATAAAAATAAATAAACAAGCATTACATTTCATGCATCATGTGCATAAGCAGGTTTCTCTTTCGCCAGATGTCTCATTGGTGTTTCTTCTGTGCTTTAGCCAAGCTGACTCATCGGTAAAACACCCGCGCCAATCACTTCAACATTATGGAGCATCTAGAGTAGGAGAACAGAGAGCTGAAGGACGGGATCCCCCTCCTGACTGCCCTGATGGAGTCAGTTCTTGCTGGTCAGAGCCAAGCTTCTCCGACGCCTGCAACTCCTCCTCCTCAGAGGACAGTTGTTTCAGTGGTGGCTACCTCTACCATGTCTGTTTCTACTGCCCATTTTGCACCCACTATGCCTGCTGGATTCCCATAGGGAATGTCGTCCAACTTTATGCCTGAAGGCTTTGCGCCTACATTTGCTTCCATGTTGGCATCTAGCCCGGTCATGTCTGTGCCACCTCCTGTTGTGCACACCTTACCTCATGTAGAGGACACCATTTATCACTCCGAGCCGTCTGAGGGTCCGAATGTTTACGGGAAAATGGATGAAATGAAAGATCAGTTTCTTGAGCTGCGCAAGGAATTGAAGACGCTAAGGGGTCAGGATTTGTTTGGAAAGAGTGCTGTTGAGTTGTGTTTAGTGCCCAACGTCAAGATCCCGGTGAAATTCAAAGGGCCTGACATTGAAAAGTATAAAGTGAACACTTGTCCACTTAGTCATCTAGTGATGTATGCTCGCAAGATGTCTACTCAAATTGACAATGATCAATTGTTGATTCACTACTTCCAAGACAGTCTGATCGGTGTTGCGCTCAGATGGCATATGGGATTAGACAATGCAAGCGTTCATACTTTCAATGACCTGGGAGAGGCTTTTGTCAATCAATATAAGTATAATATGGATATGGCGCCTGATAGAGACCAACTGAGGTCTATGTATCATAAGGATAAGGAGACGTTTAAAGAGTATGCGCAGAGATAGAGAGAATTGGCAGCTTAGATCACTCCTCTCTTGGAGGAAAAAGAGATGACAAAGATCTTGCTGAAAACTCTGAGTTCATTTTATTAAGAACGAATGATTGCTAGTACCCCCAGTGACTTTACTGAAATGGTAAACATGGGGATGAGGCTTGAGGAAGGAGTATGAGAGGGAGGTTTGTCGAAAGATGAAGTATCATCGAGTAAGAGGTATGGTAGCAATTTTAGGAAGAAAAAGGACAATGAAGTGAATGCAATAAGCAGTGGGAGACAAAGGAGGCCTCAGATCATAAGGAATCAACCATCCCGTCAACATCATCACCAATTATCTTCAGTTATCCCTGTGTTTTTTTAAACAAAAATCAACACTAGTACAACAACCACAACGTCAACAACAACAACCGCAACGTCAAACAAACACCTACAACACCAATACCAAAAAAAATTATCATCAACAAAATTTTAAGAGGAAGAAGGTCTCTTTCGACCTGATTCCTATGTCTTATGCAGAATTATACCCGTCTTTGGTTCTCAAGAACCTAATCCAACCAAGAAACCCACCGCAAATTCCAGAACCACTTCCATGGTGGTACAAGCTTGAGCTCCGTTGTGCTTTTCATCAAGGAGCACCCGAACATGATATAGAGAACCGTTATCCGCTCAAGTATGAGGTTCAGAAGCTGATGAAGAATGGAATGGTGTCCTTCGAGGTCCGTGCGCCGAATGTGAAAGCAAATCCATTGCTCGCTCATGGGAACTCTTCGGAGAATATGGTAGATGGTTGTCCTGGAGAGTTTAAGGTTTTTGATGTGCGCTTTATTCGGAGGTCCTTGGTGCAGATGCCTAAGAATATTTGTTTGGTGAGTGTAAGACCCCAATTTTGACCCTAAGATCCCTCACGGCATCATAACATTGCATTTGCATCTTGCCTCAAGGATCATAGCATCTTGGCTCCTAACCTTTGGGTGGGAATACTTGTGAGTTGATTTGAGATCACAAGCATGCTTGAATTGTATATTATTTCTTTTCTTATTTTGTTTAATAACCAAAAAGCACAAAATATATGTCACTAACATCTTTTGTTTTGTAGCTTGAGCAATCATAAGATCTAAGGCTCCTAGGAGACCCTATGCTAATTGATATGGCCAGGTGAAGGTGAAAGCAAGCATGACAATGGTTCACAAGGCTATAATTCATCATATATGCCTCCCAAGTATCTCAATTCATCATTTTGATCAAAGAAAACCAAAGGGCTTGGGGTTTGTTTCCCAAGGAAACCCTAATTCATCTATTCATCAACTGTGCCTTGCTCATGAAGCAACCTCAACCCATGAATAAATAAAATCAAGGTAATTTCTTCCCTTCACCATTTCATGCATATTTGAGCTTATTTGAGTGTTCTCAATCATCAATTCATCAAGATTTGAGGCATGGACTTGAGAAGTTGATTAGTCAATTCATCTGACTATTTTGAAGTACATTGAGACCTAACTTTTAATGTGTTTGTCAAATGGAGATGACCCCAAGATAAATAAATGTTCTTAAGGACCATATTAACAACTTTCATGTTCATAAAAAATTAATTTGAAACTTGGAAGGTCATCATCCATTTCAAAACAATATAGATCATTTTGACTTAAACCCTAATTTGGGGTCCACTTCCCAAGGACATAACTCATTCATTTTTCATGATTTTGAGGTGGGATCAAATGAATTCGAAAGTTTAAGATTTCTAATTCATTTGTTATGTTGAACAAATTTTCATAATACTAAAATAAATACATGTGATAATGCAAAACATTATAGGTCACTTTGGACCAAAGGCATTGAAATGTGAAAAGGCCCAAATTTAAGTGCCCATAACTTTCTCATAAAAATTCCAAATGATGGAAAATTTGAGTCCAAATTGCTTTTCTTGAAAAGATATACAACTTTGTTGTTGAAGGTTTTTTCATTTGGAGCTTTCATCACTAAAACTGAAGGGCTTGAAGTTAGCTCATTTTGGAAATTTTCACATACACACATTTTGCACCTTGCACTTTAGGATGAATTTTCATCAGTTTCCCAATTCCAAATTAAGTTTTGTTCAACATAACAATTGATCTTCATGTCAAGAGCTTTCCAACCATTACCCATAAGGCCATGTTCTATTTTTGGAGGTGGCATTTTCGAAGAAGAGAACATTTTGGTGCATTTTTGGAAACTAGTTGAAAACTTATTGCACAAGCTAATTGCATCAATTCTGCACATCAATTTCACCTAAATGTGATATCAGCATTCATTTGCACGAGGAATTGGGCCCTCCATGCGCCTGTACAGGACCATGTATGGAGGCCCTCTTCATTCGTGCACACACTTTACTCATGCTTGCAGCTTCCATTTGCTATAAATAAGAGTGTTGGCTTCATAATTCAGCAACCTGAAGGCGCCTGTTATGCTGCACAACTCCCTCCATATCCATACCTAAAGGAATTCTCACTTTCTTTTCAAAATTTCAGATCTAAATTTCAACTACATTGGTTGATTTTCAAACTCATAATTCCTTGACCTTGTTTCATCTTCATCTCTAGATCACACTGCAAGCAATAGCTAAGAGGAATTATGCTCCATAGATCCATATTTCAGAGGTTGCTACACAAACTTTCCTTCTTCGAAACACCTTGATTATAGCTTGTTTCTTGTATTTATTGATTTGGTTGAAGTCCTCTCATCAGAGGCAATTGATTTATGCTTTTAATTTTGAAATTCCATTGAGTTCAAGATGAACACCATCATTTTCAACCTATAATTTCTCTCTCCATGGAAGTCTAGAGTGAAAATACATGGCACAGGGGTGATGTACATCACCCCATCTTTCCATGGCTGTATAGATCGCCTCTTTTTTGGTTATTTTTAATTCATTTTAAATAGTTTTCAATATCCAAAAAATACAAAAATATTTTCCTAACCTCTTTGAATTATGATGGATCTATGAAAAATATTCTCATCAATTTATTAATTGATTTGAGATTTTAATTCAATTAGGTTATTTTTTATGCATTTTTAATTGATTAAAAATAGTTTCTGGTTTCTAAAAATGCTGAAATTTTTTGTCAAACTTTGTTTGACCTTATTGAACTTAGGATGATCCATTTGGACTTTTCAAAGTTGATTTGGAATTGATTTGAAGTTTGACCTTTAATTGTTTATTTTAATTCAAGTATTATTTTAATTTCCAAAAATACCAAAAATATTTTATTTGTTTCTTGACTTCTAAGTTTCATTTTGCTTCTGTTTAACCTTGATTTCATTTATCTTTGGTCAAGGTATGTGTAAGACCCTAATTTTGACCTTAAGATCCCTCATGGCATCATAACATTGCATTTGCATAGCCTCAAGGATCATAAGCATCTTGGTTCCCTTTGCCTTGGGGTGGGACCTCTTGTGAATGGTTTGAGATAACCAAGCATGCTTGAATTGTATATTATTGCTTTTCTCATTTTATTCACTAACCAAAAGCACAAAAATATGTCACTAACATCTTTTGTTTGTAGCTTGACTAGTCACAAGGTCTAAAGCTTCTAAGAGATCCTTTGTGCAATGATATGGTCAAGAGAAAATGAAAGCAAATATGGCAATGGTTCCCAAATATCTCATCCATCAAATATCCCTCCCAAGTATCTCAATTCATCATTTTGATCAAAGCAAATCAAGGGGCTTGAGGCTTGTTTCCTAAGGAAACCCTAATTCATCTGTTCATCAACTGTGCCTTGCTCTTGAAGCAACCTCAGCCCATGGTCGAATACAATCAAGGGAAGTTCTTTAATTCATCATCTCATGCATATTTGAACTTATTTGAGTGCCCTCAATCATCCATTTATCAAGATATGAGTTTTGGACTTGAGAAGTTGATCAGTCAATTCATCTGACTATTTTGAAATACACTGAGACCTAACTTTTTATGTGTTGGTCAAATGGAGATGACCCAAGAGCAAAAATGTTCTTAAGGACAATGTGAACAAATTTCATGTTCATAAAAAATTGATTTGAAGCTTGGAAGATCATCATCCATTCCAAGACATTATAGGTCATTTTGACTGAAACCCTAATTTTGGGTCAACTTTCTAAGGACATAACTCCTTCATTTTTCATGATTTTGAGGTGAGACTTAATTCATTGGAAATATTGATGTGTCTACTTCAAATGTTATGTTGAGAAAAATTACAAAATCTCAAAAGAAATACATGTGATAATGCAAAACATTATATGTCACTTTGGACCAAATGCATTGAAATGTGAAAAAGTCCAACTTCAAGTGCCCATAACATCTTCATCAAAAATCCAAATGATGCAAAATTTAAGTCCAAATTGATTTCCTTGAAAATATGTACAACTTTAATGTTGAAGGTTTTATCATTTGGAGCTTGCATCATTGAGACAGAAGGGCTTGAACATTGGCCAATTTTGGAAATTTCACATATGCATGTTTTGCACCTTACACTTCAAGCTCAATTTTAATTAATTTCCAATGCCCAAATTGAGTTTTGATCAACATAACATTTGTTCCTTATGCAATAATCTTTCCAACCATTACCCATGAGGCTATGTTTCAAATTTGGAAGCATCATTTTCGAAGAGGGGAAAGATTAGATGCATTTTTGGAAACTTATTGAAAATACATTGCATAAGCTTATGACCTCATTTCTACACGTCCATTTCATCTTAATTTGGTAATAGCTTGCAATTCCAATCAGAATTGGGCCCTCCATCCGCCTGTACAGGCCCATGCATGGAGGCCCTCTTCTCCCATGCACACGATTTTGATCATGCTTGCAGCTCCCTTCATCTATAAATACAAGGCCTTGGCTTCATAATTTCTCATTCTGAAGGCGCCCTGCATGCTGTGCAACTGAAATCCTACCCTCACACCAAAGGAACTCTCTCTTTTCTCTCAAAATTTTAGATCTAGAATTCAGTTTCCTCGACTTTTTTCTTAGATCTAAAAGTTCCTAGACCTCTTCACCTTGGTCCATAGAGCTTTCTGTTTGCAAAAGAACCCAAGGATCTTGGCTCAATTCCTCACAATTCAAAGATTTTCCTCAACTGCATTTTGCTTCGAACCAGCTCATATATTGTTCCATTTGCTTTGTTATTGTGTGATCTGAAGTCCTCTGCATAGAGACAACATTATTGTGCTTTCAATTTTTGAAAATCATCGAGTTCACTTGAACACCACAGAATTTCCACCTCTGATTTCTCTTAATCTATAAATCTAGAGTGGAATTGAGTGGCACAGGGGTGATACACATCACCCCAACTTTCAAATGGTACTGGGATCGTGCATTTTGGTTGATGTTTTAATTTCTGCAAATTCTGGTTTGGCCGGAGGTTGACCGGAGAAGACGGTGGCGCTGGCCACCGTCTGGTCTCCAGATCAGATCAGGACCGTCCATTGTTTTTTCCAGATTCAATCTGATCCACTCAATGTTATGACCTAATTAAGGCTAGGTGTGATTGCATTGACCTTGGTGTTTGGTGGACGTGCGCTCAAGAGCCATGTGATGTGCCAGCTCAATTAATGAGCTATCATCCAACGCTTCTCCTTTTTTCTTGTTTTTAATTCTGATTTCTATTTTCTTTTATTTCTTTTAATTCCATTTTATTTCTAAAATTCATATCTCTCTCATTATTGGTCTAAAAAATGTGAGACCAATTGCATTATTTCTCTTTTAATTTCTAGTTTCCAAAAATGACTTTTAATATTTTTTATTTTATCATTTGCAATTTTTGAATAATTTTCTCTTTTCTGGTTATTTTTAATTCATTTTAAATAGTTTTTGATATCCAAAAAATACAAAAATATTTTTCCAACCTCTTTGAATGATGATAGATCTATGAAAAATATTATCATCAATTTATTAATTGATTTGAGATTTATTTGAGATTTTAGTTCAATTAGGTTATTTTTATGCATTTTTAATTGATTTAAAATAGTTTTTGACTTTTAAAAATGCTGAAATTTTTTGTCAAACTTTGTTTGACCTTGTTGAACTTGGGATAATTCACTTGGACTTTTCAAAGTTTATTTGAAGTGAATTTGAAGTTTGACCTTTCTTTATTATTTTAATTCAAGTTTTATTTTAAATATTAAAAATGCCAAAAATATTTGACTTGTTTCTTGACTTCTAATCTTCATTTTGCTTCTGTTTTCTATTGTTTGACCTTGATCTTCTCTATCTTTGGTCATAGCTTGTTGATTATCTCATTCCATTTCATTTAATGCACTTTATTTCTTCATCTTCTTCTTCTTTTTCTTCTTTTTCTTTTGATCAATGAGTTAAACATTGGTGGTTAGCATTGATACATGGAGGTCTAATCGTCCTTGATTCAAATCTAACTCATCTTGATCATGGATCAAGTGAATGGCTTTGCATTAAGGATAGATTGCTTTCTAAATCATGCAAAGAACCTAAATCAATACAAGATCATTTCTCATCTTCTTTTTGGCATGGCAAGTTGTTGGAGTTTGATTCACTAATCAAGACCTCTAACTTGTGTTGTTGCCTACATTATTATTGACCGGCCTCAGATAGTTGTGACTTCTACATAAGTCCAATTACGATTGCTTAACATTGCGCTAAATTTGCCTTATGGCGCACTAACTACTAACACTAACCATTAACCACTAACATTTACTTCTTGCACTTTACATTTATGCAATTTACTATTCTTGTACATATTATTCATTTTATTTTCCCCCTTTGCTCACTTGAGTACATGTTTCTGTTAATGCAATTTGCCTTTTGCTCACTTGAGCACATAATTGTGTATATATTATTGTGCTTGTGTTTTGTTTTGATTGTTATGGACCAAATGCAAAGAAATGGACAAATGGACTTAGTTCCTAGGACATTCCCTATGCAAATTGGAGTAAAAGAACCTTTAATGTTGAAGATGGATTAGAAGGACCAAACCTCTAAACTCACTCTTGTCCATTCTTGATTTGCTTCATAAGACTCTTTGATGTGTGTGTGCTTTTGTGCCAGGGGATCCTATGAGAATTCAACTTGAAGAACCATTGCCATGTTCATCAAAAGTGAAAGATACAAGAAGCATTGGGGATCTTCTAAGGAGCTTGTTTGATTATGTTGATTGCTTGAGCTTACACTTATTTTGCTTGCTTATTCCAAAGGATGGGAGCTACTTGGATCATCAATATGATCTCAAGAGAGGAACTCCATTTGTGGTCTTGTTTCTTTTCCCTCATCTCTGGTATGATTAGGACTTTAGCCATTCTTCTTCTTCCCTCCACTCTAACCCAAGCCAAAACTTTTGTGTAAACATTTAACACTTGTTTTCAAACATTAGAAACCTAAGCCTTATGCTTTTGATTTTCAAACTTTCTTTTCATAACACTTATTTTGAATTGAACTTCTAAGTCAATTTGGACCATATTTTGTACATACTTTTCATTGGTAAATATAACCCATTCAAATGCTTTTCGTGGTTTCAAGGGCCACTTTCTTAATCAAAACTTTTCATAACCTTTAGCTATTAGGTTTGAGTTATCCTTGAGGTAGATGCAATACTCACCTATATCCTTAGTGATGGACAATGAGTCTTCCATGCTTATTATAGGGTTAACCCCTCACTAGCATGTTAAAGTTATCCTCACATGGTGGATTTGTGGTTTTAGGTTGAGTTTTCTCTCATGGATAACAAAAGACCTTAAGGCTTTTGGACCAATCAATTCACCAACTGATTTTGAGATTTTTACCCCAAACTACGAGGTTTTGGTCCTAATCTTTTTTTTAAGATGGTACGTCGGCAATGGGTTTATCCATCCAAACACAAAAATGTAAATAACTTGTATATTCTCCTCTCATCTCTTCAATCATGTTTGCACAAACAAATTTTCACAAAATACCAACCTTACAACAAATGTGAAAAGGGCTCCCTAGGAGTACCTAGGATGTTTTGGGTGCTTAAAACCTTCCCATTGCATAACCAATCCCCTTACCCAGATCTCTGACATTTTTACTAGTTTTTGATTCGATAAAACTTTTAGGTTTTTGTTTGTTTTCTAACCATTCCATTGGATAAATAGAAGTGCGGTGGCGACTCGACTTGTATTGTTTACCTTAGATTTAGTCAATATCTCTAATGGTAATGAATACCCCGCTACAGTATGTTGATTACTTCATTTGAATTTCCATTAATGTTCATTCTTATTCATCTCCTTCTTCATCTTTTTTCTTCTTTTTGATCAATGAGTTAAAGATTGGTGGTTAGCCTTGATGTGAGGTTTAACCTTCCTTGATTCAAATCTAATTCATCTTGATCATAGATCAAGTGAATGGCGTTGCATTAAGGATAGGTTGCTTCTTAATCAAGCAAAAAACCTAAATCAATACAAGATCATTTCTCATATTCTTTTGGCATGGCAAGTTGTAGGAGCTTGATTTACTAATCAAGATCTCTAACTTGTGTTTGTTGCCTATATTTTATTTACCGGCCTCAGATAGGTGTGACTACTACATTAGTCCATTTACGATTGCTTAACATAGCGCTAAATTGCCTTATGGCACACTAACTCTAACTATTGACTACTAACTTTTAATTCTTGCACTTTACATTAATGCAATTTAATATTCTTGTACATATTATTCATTTTCTTTTGCCCTTTGCTCATTTGAGCACATGTTTATGTTAATGCAATTTGCCTTTTGCTCACTTGAGCACATAATTGTGTATATACTATTGTGTTTGTATTTTGTTTTGATTGTTGTAAACCAAATGCAAATGGACAAAAGGACTTAGATTATAGAATATTCCCTATGCAAAAATGGAGTAAAAAAGGCCTTAATGTTGAAGATGAACTGGAAGGACCAAATCTCTAAACTCACTCTTGTTCATTCCTTGTTGACATTATAGAACTTCGTGATGTGTCTGTTCTTGTGCTAGGGATTCCTATTTGAGCCAAAGTGAAGAGCCATTTGTCATGTGCATATAATATGAGAGATACAAGACCCATTGGAAGATTCTTAAGAGCTTGCTTAATTGATTGATTGCTTGAGTATTTACTTATTTGCTTGCTTATTCCAAAGGATGGGAGCTACTTGGATCATCACTATGATCTCAAGAGAGGAACTCCATTATGCTTTTGTGCAAACATTAACATTGGTTTACAAACATTAGAAACCTAAGCATTATGCTTTTGATTTTCAAACTTCCTTTTCATAACACTTATCTTGAATTGAATCTTTAAGTCAACTTTGACCATATTTTGTAAATAATTTTCATTGGTAAATATAACTCATTCAAATGTTTTGTGGTTTCAATGGCCACTTTCTTATCAAAACTTTTCATAACCATTAGCCATTAGGTTTGAGTTATCCTTGAGGTTGATATAATACTCACCTATATCCTTAGTGATGGACAATGAGTCTTCCATGCTTATTATAGGGTTAACCCCTCACTAGCATGTTGAAGTTATCCTCACATGGTGGATTTGTGGTTTTAGATTGAGTTTTCTCCTTTGGATAACAAAAGACCTTAAGGCTTTTGAGCCAATCAATCCACCAACTTGTTTTGAGATTTTTACCCCGAACTACGAGGTTTTGATCCTAATCTTTTTTAAGATGGTACGTAGGCAGTGGGTTTATCCATTCAAACACAAAATTGTAAATAATTTGTACATTCTTCTCTCATCCCCCCAATCATGTTTGCACAAATAATTTTCACAAATACCAACCTACCTTACAATAAATTGTAAAAAGGGATCCCTAGGAGTACCTAGGATGTTTTGGGTGCTTAAAACCTTCCCATTGCATAACCAACCCCCTTACCCCGATCTATGACATTTTTCTTAGTTTTTGATTCGATAAAACTTCTCGGTTTTTGTTCTCTTTCTAACCTTTCCTTTGGATAAATAGAAGTGCGGTGGCGAATCGACTTGTATGTTTACTTTTGATTTAGTCAATAAATCTAAAGGTAACGAATACCCCGCTACAGAAAAGTGGCGACTCTGCTGGGGACATTTGCCTAGTGGGTTTTGCCTACGTTTCACATTTTCTTGTATTGTATTGTATATTATTTTTGTGACATATTTTTGTGCAATTTGGGATTACTGTATTGTATGTAATGATTGAATTGCTTGATATATTAATTCTTTGAATGCTTGGCGCTCTTTGTGAGATGAGTTCTATACCCGAACTCGAGTTCACTTAGGATAGGATAATGGCATAGTCTTGTCAACTTGTGTGGAGTTATTCCTTAGCAAGTTGACTTGCAAGCCCGTTCACTTGGTGGAGGTCATGTCGGGATCAATAATGTCACACGAGTAGTCGTGGCTAGGCATTACTCTTTCCAATATGGACCTTAGAAGCCAAGGACCTTAGTTTACCAAGCCCATCTTGGCCTATTTTTTAGAACGTAGTGCGAAGGTCGTTCAAGTGTAAGATTTGATACGATTGTTACGCGATACTACACTCATAAGAGTCTATCTTGAGAATATTTTTGGAATACGAGTAGTCGTTTATCCGATAATGTCCGAAAGATGGGATGATGACTATGGGAACCTCTTGTAGAACATGTTTGGCAGGTTTAAACCCTAGTACACTCCCTTTGGGTGGGTCTTAACCAAGACTCCATGCTCGTGACTTGCAACAAACCCTTGATTCATGGTTGATCCGTTCTTGTGTATCCTTAATATCAATGGAACTTGGGTGATTATAAGGTGTAAACCATAATCCACCAAAATGGATGATTGATATTAAGGATGGCTTGGTCCATCCCATGACCTTTGTATGGTATGTTTTGCTTGATCCTTGAGTGTGATTGTTGCATCCATGCATTCATGCACCCATTTGCATCCATATCATCAATAATGAGAAAATTTTCAAGGAACTTAAGAGGTCTATTTGCAAATTTTCAAACATGGATAGGCAAAGAAGGAATACAAAGAAGTACAATTTCAGACAACCCGACTTGAAAGAGTTAAGGAATTTGACATCCTATGTATTAGATCCCTTGGAGTTCAAGGCTCGTCATGGGAAGCTTCTGTCTATTCTTGCTACTCAGGTGGACGAAGGTCTGATGAGTGTATTGGTGCAGTTCTATGGTCCCTTGTACCGTTGCTTCACATTCCCGGATTTCCAGCTTTTGCCCACGCTTGAGGAGTATGCCTATCTTGTGGGTATACCTATTCTAGATCAGTTGCCGCTCAGTGGCTTAGAGAGAGTTCCTACTTCTCAAGAGATTGTTGATATGTTGCATATAGATGAATCTATGGTTGGTGCTTACATGACTACCAAAGGTGGAATTTAAGGTCTCCCTTATGAGTTCCTCATTGCTCAAGCTACTTTATATGGGAAGGCCATGAGTGAGGACGCCTTTGAGGCCATATTTGTACTTCTCATCTATGGGTTAGTATTATTCCCCAACATCGATAAGTTTGTGGATGTGAACGCTATTAGGATTTTGTCTACTCTTAATCTCGTTTCGACTCTGTTGGGTGACACTTATTTATCTTTGCATATGAGGAATGCAAAGGGTGGTGGTACCATTGTGTGTTGTTTTCCTCTGTTGTGCAAGTGGTTTATTTCGCACTTGCCACAGACGGTCGCCTTCAAGGAGAACAAAGGATGTCTACGGTGGTCCACGAGGCTTATGTCTCTCACTAATGATGATATCTTTTGGTACAACCGTGTATATGATGGTGTGCAGATTATCGACTCTTGTGGTGAATTCTCCAATGTGCCTCTTCTTGGTACATGTGGTGGGATTAACTACAACTCTATTTTAGCATGTTGTCAGCTCGGGTTCTCCTTAAAGGATAAACCTAATAACATTTTGTTAGAGGGTGTGTTCTTCCAAGAGGGTAAAGATCCCCAAGGCTTGAAGGGCAGGATGGTCCGCGCTTGGCGCAAGATCCATAGGAAGGGAAGGAAAGAGCTTGGTCCAAAGAACTGTATTGCTTTGGAACCCTATACCTTGTGGGTGAGAAGGAGAGCTTCCGAGTACCTTATGCCTTACGAGTATCCAAGACCTACACCTTTGGTTACAGCTGGGTCTTCAACCCTCCCTGACCAAGGAGTAGAGGAGTTGAGAGACGAAGACCGTTCATGTGCTTGGATCCGTGAACGAGAAGAGTTACTTCAGCAACTTAGAGATAAGGATGCTTTGATAGAGTTTCTTGAGCATCAGGTTATCGATGAGCCTGATGATGCGGTAACTTCTCTTCTTCCTCAGTCTTCCAAGTTCTGGAGGAGGAAGTACGACTGACTCGCCAAAGAGAAGGAAGATATGGAGGCAACCTATGAGCGAGAAGTGAAGAGGCTTCGTGCAGCTTACCTTCCAGTCTCGAGAGCTTTAGATGATTGTTTCTAGGGTTCCATAGGATGTTAACTTTCCTTCTCTCTTGTATTATTTGGTTACCAAGACTGTACTTCTTTGGTGTAAAATATTTTCCAGATATTATTGATATGATATTTCCATATACGTCTAAATGATTAATATTTTCAAATATTTGTAAATAGGACACTAAAGTTCCTCTGATAAATAAAATAAATCATATGCACAAGCATTGCATGCATCATGTGCATAAGCAAGTTTTGCTCCAGGCTTCTTGTTCAATGGTCTAACTCTGTGTTCTTCATTTATTTTGAAGACAAGCTAACTCACCGGTACTACACCAGAGCCAACACTTCAAGACTGATGGATCACTTAGAGCAAGAGAACAGAGAAATGAAGGAGGAAGTGGCCAGATTGACTGCCCTGATGGAGTCTTTCATGGCCGCCCAAAGCCAGTCGTCTCCAATGCCTTCAACTCCTCCCCAGAGGAAAGTCATTTCTGAGATTGCCTCCTCGACAGTGCCTGCTGCTAGCGCCCACTTCGCGCCTACTGCTATGCCAGCTGGGTTTCCCTGGGGGATGCCCGCGGATTTTTTTCCTGAGGGTCTCGCCCCCATATTTGCTTCTCTGCCGGCATCTAGCCCGGTCCTCGCCGTTCCACCTCCGGTCGTGCATACTATGCCAAGAGTAGACGACACCGTCTACCACTCTGAGCCGTCTGAGGGCCCAGACGTGTATGAAAAGATGGATGCTATGAATGATCAGTTTTTTGAGCTCCGCAAGGAACTCAAAACTCTTAGAGGAAAGGACCTCTTTGGCAAGTTTGCTGCTGAACTCTGCCTGGTTCCCAATGTCAAGATCCCTGTAAAGTTCAAAGTGCCTGACTTTGAAAAGTACAAGGGAAATACTTGACCTCTCAGCCACTTGGTTATGTATGCGAGGAAGATGTCGACTCAGACCGACAATGATCAGCTCCTCATCCATTATTTCCAGGACAGCCTGTCCGGTGCCGCCCTGAGGTGGTACATGGGTTTGGACAACGCGAACATCCGATCCTTCAACGACCTTGGTGAAGCTTTTGTCAAGAAGTACAAGTATAATGTGGATATGGCTCCCGATAGGGATAAATTAAGAGCCATGTCCCAGAAGGACAAAGAAACTTTCAAGGAGTACGCCCAGAGGTGGCGAGAAGTAGCCGCACAGATTATGCCTCCGCTGGAAGAAAAAGAAATGACCAAGATCTTCCTGAAGACCTTGAGCTCATTTTACTATGAGCGGATGATTGTCAGCGCTCCTTCTGACTTCACCAAGATGGTGAATATGGGGATGCGTCTGGAGGAAGGAGTCAGGGAAGGGCGCCTGACTAGAGAAGAAGGCTCTTCTGCCAAACGATATGGGGCATTTGGAAAGAAGAAAGATGGTGAGGCACATGCTGTGACCTCCCATGTCAAATCCAGAAGACCCTCTGTGAGGAGGAAGACCGTGCGTCCCGCCAGTAATCAACATCAGGTGGCTCACATAGCACCTGTTTTTAGAGAAAACCAGCACTACCAGCATAATAATAACCAGCAACATCAACACCAACAATATCAACAACAACAGCACCATCCTCAACAGCAGGCCTACCAGCCTCGAAACAATAATCAGACACGTACAAGCTATGAGAGAAAAAGGGTCACCTTTGATCCTATTCCCATGACCTACGCAGAGCTATATCCCTCTTTGATAGAGAGGAAACTGATCACTCCATGTGACCCGCCGGCTATACCTACCAACCCTCAGTGGTGGTATAAGCCCGAGCTACATTGTGTTTATCATTCCGGTGCTCCCGGACATGAGTTGAGAATTGCTACCCGCTGAAGACCAAGGTTAAAGAACTTGTGATGAGCGGTATCTTGTGTTTCGAGGACGTAGGTCCTAATATTAAGAAGAACCCATTTCCCGAGCATGGGAAATCTGCTGTCAACATGGTCCAAGGCTGCCCTGGTAAATACAAAGTCCGATATGTCAGCCATATCCGATAATCTTTGGTCGAGATGCACAGACTCTTGTGTGAATACAGTCATTACGAGCATGACCATGACAGATACTGTTGTTTCTCCGAATCCAACACTTGTTGTTAATAAACCTGTCACCGCTGTAAGAACTCCTGTCCCTGCTGGCCAGAATGGCACAATGAAAGAGGATTGTGATGAGATGCTGAGGCTCATCAAGAATAGTGAATACAACGTTGTAGATCAGCTTCTACAAACGCCATCAAAGATCTTTGTGCTATCTTTGCTAATGAACTCAGAACCACACTGTGAAGCTCTGCAGAAGGTGTTGGATGTGGCGTATGTAGACCATAACGTCACAATAGAACAATTCGATAGTATTGTTGCCAACATTACCGCATGTAACAATCTGAGTTTTTGTGATGTTGATCTCCCTGAGGAGGGAAGAGACCACAATTTGGCACTTCACATATCCATGAGCTGCAAGGATGATGCCATGTCTAATGTGCTGGTAGACACTGGATCATCACTGAATGTGTTGCCAAAATCCACTATGGCTAGATTGTCATACCAGGGGCCTCCCATGAGGCAGAGTGGAGTGGTTGTAAAAGCTTTTGATGGATCCCGCAAAATGGTGATTGGTGAGGTTGAACTCCCAGTCAAGATTGGACCAAGTGATTTCCAGATCACTTTTCAGGTCATGGATATCCACCCATCATATAGCTGTCTATTGGGCAGACCATGGATTCACGAGGCAGGCGCCGTGACATCCACCCTACACACCAGAAATTGGAATTTGTCAAGAACAAAAAGTTGGTGGTGGTAGGGGGAGAAAAGGCTCTCCTAGTTAGCCATCTGTCTTCCTTTTCTTATATAGACGCTGAGGATGAAGTTGAGACTCTGTTCCAAGCTTTGTCTATTGTTGAGCCTTCTAAGAAAGGAACTTCTTCATTTGCGTCCTACAATGATGCGAAGTTGGCCATTGAGCATGGCAAAACTATTGGTTTAGGACAAATGATCAAGCTGGAAGACAATAAGTCCCGGGCTAGCATAGGGTATTCTTCAGGCACTTTTAACATGCATGGGCTGTTTCGGAGTGGTGGGTTCATCCACACCGTCGAAGACGAAGAAGCTGCTAGTATTGTGGAGTATGATGCAGGGGAAGATTCTGGCAACTTTGTCATCCCTGGAGGGGTCTGCAATAATTGGGTCGATGTTGATGTTCCAACAGTTGTCCATAAGTCAACGTAATGTTCATTTTTGTTAAAAAAAAACCCTTCTCCCATGCCAAAAGGAGGAGTGATGACATTGTTGGCCCATAAATACAATGATATTTCATTCAATAAATTCATGTTAAATGTTTGTTTTTCCAAATTATTTTCACTTTTTTCTTTTTGCATGAAATTGGTGATCACCATAAAACCCTAAAAATAGAATAAAATCAATCTTTTCATCTGCATAATGATTTGCCTTGTTTGAATTCTAAAATCTCTTTTATCCAAAATCATTATGCAGGTTAATCAAACCCATTGAACATAATGATCCAACACCATCTCCCAACTCTGAGTTCCCTGTATTTGAGGGCGAAGAAGATGATGTTAAAGAGATTCCTGACGAGATTACCCGTCTACTTAAGCACAAAGAGAAGATCATTCAGCCATATCTTGAGAATCTGGAAACAATCAACTTGGGGTCTGAAGATTGTGTTCGTGAGGTGAGATTGGGGCACTCCTGGAAGAATCCGTAAAGAAGGGGTTGATTGAGTTGCTACAAGAATACGTCGACGTCTTTGCCTGGTCATATGAAGACATGCCTGGTCTAGATACTGATATCGTGCAACATTTCCTACCTTTGAAGCTTGAGTGTGTGCCTGTAAAGCAGAAGCTCAGAAGAACTCATCCTGATATGGAAGTGAAGATTAAAGAAGAAGTTCAGAAGCAAATTGATGCAGGGTTTCTGGTGACTTCTACATATCCTCAATGGGTGGCCAATATTGTGCCCGTGCCTAAGAAAGACGGAAAAGTCCGAATGTGTGTGGACTATAGAGACTTGAATAAAGCTAGTCCTAAAGATGATTTTCCTCTACCACACATTGATATGTTGGTAGATAATACAACTAAATTCAATGTCTTCTCATTTATGGACGGATTTTCCGGATATAATCAGATCAAAATGGCACCCGAGGCTATGGAGAAGACAACATTCATCACACCTTGGGGAACATTCTGTTATCGAGTGATGCCCTTCGGTTTGAAGAACGCCGGAGCCACGTATCAACGAGCTATGACTACCTTATTTCACGTTATGGTGTACAAGGAGATTGAGGTATATGTTGATAATATGATTGCAAAGTCAAGAACGGAAGTAGAACATGTTGAGCACTTGTTGAAGCTTTTTCAGCGTTTGAGGAAGTACAAGCTTCGTCTGAATCCTAACAAGTGTACATTTGGAGTCCATTCCGGTAAGTTATTGGGTTTTATAGTCAACGAAATAGGTATTGAAGTTGATCCTGCCAAGGTCAAAGCAATACAAGATATGCCTGCGCCCAAAACTGAGAAGCAAGTCCGAGGTTTTCTTGGCCGCTTGAATTATATTTCCAGATTTATATCCCACATGTCTGTTACATGTGCGCCGATATTCAAGCTCCTCCAGAAAGATCAGCATCATGACTGGACCGAGGATTGCCAAAAGGCCTTTGAAATTATCAAAAAGTATCTGTCCGAGCCTCCGATTATGTCTCCGCCTGTTGAAGGGAGACCCTTGAATATGTACTTGACAGTTCTTGAAGACTCCATGGGTTGTCTATTGGGTCAGCAAGATGAATCAGGAAAGAAAGAGTATGTTATCTACTACCTGAGTATGAAATTTGTTGATTCTAAGTGTTGGCAGCAATTTTGGTAAAACAAAGAGTGTTCACAAGATGTCATGTGTGATGTCTTAACATGAGATATCCTATGTATCTGCTGGAGTTGAAGAACATATGCAAGCAGGATTGTTTCAGAATGCCACTTACAATGCTAAGGCTTCTGATATTGGATGTACCTGCTGGAGCTAAATTGGAAGACATATGCTGCAGGATTGTTTCAGTTGACATACTCATTGTCATGGTAACTGATATGGTTGTACCTGCTATAAAAGGAAACTGGATTATGCAGGATTTTTCCAGATGTCAGACCCGATATCATGACATCTTGTACACAGAACATTCAGTGTGAATGTCTGGTGTTTTGTGATTGCACAATTGGTGGCAATCATTGGTTGATTGAAGATATGGCTAGCTGGCGCATTCTATCAGGGATATCAACCAGATTTGTTTATTTTCCAAGAAGATCTTTACAGCTGATATGAAAAGATTTGATTGGAAAATATATTTAGGGTTTTCAAGCTGTCCTTTGTTTCTATAAAAAGGGACTTAGAAAACCTGATTGAACACACAACCAATACTTAGCGAAATTTAGAGAGAGAGCT
Organism: Lathyrus oleraceus; assembly: GCF_024323335.1. NCBI lineage: Eukaryota > Viridiplantae > Streptophyta > Magnoliopsida > Fabales > Fabaceae > Lathyrus > Lathyrus oleraceus. The sequence goes on from NC_066583.1 coordinate 393,265,496, forward strand.
AGGGTTTGTGTCTATAGGTCATTCAAGTCATCCATTGATGATTGAATTGGACTGATTTGTCTTCTTGATCAAAGATTTGGAGCATGAATAAGAGTGTGTCTTCTTGATTGAAATTGTGAAGTAAAATCAAGAATATTGTAATTGAAAAGTATTTTCTTTTCACAAGGGATTGTAGTTTAAGATCACGGGTTTGTGATTGTAAGGGAAGTGAGTGGGTTCTCATATCTAAGAGTGCTTAGTTAGAAATTGCATGGGTAGAGATTAGGTGAGAAAGACTGTAACTTGGTGAAGTGTACGGATAGTCTTTGAACTAATTCTATTATAGTGAATTTCCTTCTTGGCTTGGTAGCCCCCAGACGTAGGTGAGTTGCACCGAACTGGGTTAACAATCTCTTATGTGATTTGCTTTTCAATTCTGTTTATTTATCCATTGTGTATTAACAGATATCAGTGTCGTGACATTACCTTCGACATCTTATATCTGATACCAGAATTTCAATTGGTATCAGAGCAGGCATCCTGCTCTGGTTCTGGGTGAGATCTAGGGGCAATACTTTCTGGTACAATGGAGAGAGATGGAGGATCTGTTCATAGGCCACCAATTTTGGATGGTTCTAACTATGACTATTGGAAACCTAGAATGGTAGCGTTTCTGAAATCCCTTGACAACAAGGCTTGGAAAGTTGTGCTAACATGTTGGGTGCATCCTGTCATTACTAAAGAAGGAGAAGTCATCACTGAGAAAAAGCCTGAAGAACAATGGTCCAAGGAGGAGGATGATCTTGCTCTTGGAAACTCTAAAGCTCTGAATGCCATCTTCAATGGAGTGGACAAGAATATTTTCAGGCTGATAAATAATTGTGAAATAGCCAAAGAGGCTTGGGACATTCTCAAGACCACTCATGAAGGCACATCTAGGGTAAAGATGTCTAGACTTCAGCTGCTCACCTCCAAGTTTGAAAACTTAAGAATGAAAGAAGATGAAAATATTCATGAATTTTACATGAGCATTCTGGAAATTGCCAATGCCTCTGGAGCCTTGGGCGAGAAGATGTCAGATGAAAAACTGGTAAGAAAGATATTAAGATCACTCCCCAAGAGATTTGCTATGAAAGTCACAGCCATAGAAGAATCTCAAGACATCTCAAATATGAGAGTGGATGAGCTGATTGGGTCCCTCCAAACATTTGAGATGGGAATATGTGATGGAGCTGAAAAGAAGGCCAAGAGCATAGCATTTGTGTCAAACGCCGAAGAGGAAGATGAGGTAGGTGGTCACGGCATTGATGAAGACCTGGAAAATGAGATAGCAATGCTGGGAAGACAGTTCAACAGACTAATGAAAAAGGTAGATGTCAGAGCAAAGGGCAATGTCAAAAACATCACATCCGACATCAATAAATCCAACAGCTTTGGTAAGACCACAAAGTCTGAAGAAAAGCCCAAAGAAGTTCAGTGCTATGAGTGTAATGGGTATGGTCATATTAAAACTGAATGTGGGACCTACCTCAGGAAACAAAAGAGGAGTCTTGTAGCCTCTTGGTCTGATGGAAGTGAAACTGAAGAAGCTACAAGTCATGTAAATGCTTTGACAGAAAGATGAGGGTCCGAGGATGAGTCAATTGATGATGAAAGATCCTTTGAAGAGCTGGACATTACCTATAAAGAGTGGTGCCACAGAAGGGCGGGAGTGTGCAGACAAGTTAAAAGACAAGAGAAAGTGATAGCTCAGCTGAAAAATGAGAAGAAAGAGTATATGGAAACCATCTCAAAATTGGAAACTGAGGTTGTAGTCTTGAATTCCAAACTAGATGAGATGACTAAGTATGTAAAAATGCTTAACAATGGATCTGCCACCCTAGACAAGATTCTCCAGACTGGGCAAATAACTGGAAACAAATCTGGCATTGGATTCAAGGTTGAGTGCAGTTGCAAATCAAAATCCAAACCTAAGAGCAGCCATGGTAGAAGCAAATCTGAGATGTCACAACAGCAGAAAGGGAACCATCAAAGATGGAAATGCCAATATTGGGGAAAATTTGGCCACCTGAAGCCCTTCTGTTATAAGCTATATGGCTATCCTGGTCCTGTTCAGTCTCAACACCAATCTAGGTTCAAACATCACAAGACTGTCAGCAGAAAGCAATGGGCTCTTAAGACAAAGGTCACAAGTCTAATAGCACACACTTCCCTCAGAGTCTCAGCCAAAGAAGATTGGTATTTTGACAGTGGTTGCTCCAGACATATGACTGGGAACAAAAACCCGTTGACTGAACTTCATCCTCATGCCATGAGTTATGTTACTTTTGGTGATGGTGCAAAAGGGGAAATCAAGGGAATGGGTAGGCTGGATTGCCCTGGAGTTCCTGACCTTGATGATGTTCTACTTGTTAAGGGATTAACTGCTAATCTCATAAGCATCAGTCAACTATGTGATCAAGGTCTGAATGTAAACTTCACAAAAACTGAATGTCTGATTACTAACAAAGAAAATAAAGTAATCATGAAGGGAATTAGGTCCAAAGATAACTGCTACATGTGGAGCTCTCAAGAAACTGGATACTCTTCAATGTGTACCTTAGCCAAAGAAGAAGAAGTGAAGATATGGCATCAAAGATTGGGCCATCTGGACCTGAAAGGTATGAAGAGAATCATATCAGTAGAAGCAGTTAGAGGGATTCCCAACTTAAAGATTGATGAGGGATAAATTTGTGGGGAATGTCAGATTGGAAAACAGACAAGGATGTCACACCAGAAGCTCAGACATGACACATCTACCAAAGTCCTGGAACTACTTCATATGGACTTAATGGGACCCATGCAGGTAGAAAGCCTTGGTGGTAAGAAATATGCATATGTGGTGGTGGATGATTTCTCTAGATACACCTGGATCAATTTTATAAGAGAAAAATCTGAGGTGTTTGAAGTCTTTAAGGAGCTGTGCCTGAAGCTTCAAAGGGAAAAAGAAAGTCCTGTTATCAAAAATAGAAGTGATCATGGAAAGGAGTTTGAGAACAACAAATTTGCTGAATTTTGTTCTTCAGAAGGAATTCATCATGAGTTCTCATCCCCCATCACTCCCCAACAAAATGGTGTGGTGGAAAGGAAAAATAGGACTCTGCAAGAATCAGCCAGAGCTATGATTCATGCTATGAAGTTACCCTATCATTTTTGGGCTGAAGCCATGAACACAACCTGCTATGTTCACAACTGAGTGACATTAAAGAAAGGGACTCCCACAACTCTTTATGAAGTCTGGAAAGGAAGAAAACCTATAGTAAAATACTTCCATGTATTTGGTAGCAAATGCTATATCTTAGCTGATCGTGAGCAAAGAAGGAAGATAGATCCCAAAAGTGATGACAGAATATTTTTGGGCTATTCAACAAACAGCAGAGCCTACAGGGTCTTCAATTCCAGAACTAATATGTTGACGGAATCCATTAATGTAGTGGTTGATGATCTACAGACTGATGTCACAGACGATGTTGAGACATCTCTGAATGATTCTCCAGCTGACTCCTCAGACAAGAATAAGGAAGAAGAACCACCTCAAGATGAACCTGAAGATAACAAAATCAACAAGGGACCCTCTATCAGAATTCCGAAGGATCATCCCAAAGACCTTATCATAGGAGACCCAGATAAAGGAGTCACTACTAGATCAAGAGAAGTAATCTCACATGGCTGCTTTGTGTCAAAGATTGAACCTAGAAATATCAAGGAAGCCTTGACTGATGAGTTTTGGATCAATGCCATGCAAGAAGAGTTAGGTCAATTCAAAAGGAATGAAGTATGGGAATTGGTTCCTAGACCTGAAGGAGTAAATGTCGTAGGTACAAAGTGGGTATACAGGAATAAATCTGATGAACAAGGGGTTGTTACTAAAAACAAAGCTAGATTGGTAGCTCAAGGATATACTCAAGTTGAAGGAGTTGACTTTGATGAAACTTTCTCTCCTGTAGCTCGCCTTGAGTCCATTAGATTACTGCTTGGAGTGGCATGTATTCTGAAATTCAAACTGTTTCAGATGGATGTAAAAAGTGCCTTTCTAAATGGCTACCTAAATGAAGAAGTATATGTTGAACAACCTAAAGGCTTCACAGATCCAAACCTTCCAAAACATGTGTACAGATTTAAGAAATCCCTCTATGGGTTAAAACAAGCTCCCAGGGCTTCGTATGAGAGGCTCACAGTGTTCCTCACTGACAATGGATACAGGAAAGGAGGAATTGACAAAACTCTGTTTGTGAAGAATCAAGAAGGGAAGCTCATGGTGGCACAAATATATGTAGATGACATAGTATTTGGTGGAATGTCAGAGCAGATGGTTGAACACTTTGTTAGACAAATGCAATCTGAGTTTGAGATGAGCCTTGTTGGAGAACTGACTTACTTTCTTTGGCTACAAGTCAAACAGATGGAAGACTCTATCTTTTTATCTCAAAGCAAGTATGCCAAGAACATTGTGAAGAAGTTTGGCATGGAGAATGCAAGCCATAAAAGAACTCCTGCTCCTACACATGTAAAAATCTCCAAAGATGAAAATGGTGTCAGTGTAGATCAAAGTCTATACAGAAGCATGATAGGAAGTCTGCTATATCTCACAGCAAGCAGACCTGACATTGCATTTGTTGTTGGTGTGTGTGCTAGTTATCAAGCTGAACCAAAAGGGGGAGAAGTATATGGAGCTGGTGGTGCTGGGTGAAGCTGGGTACTGGCTGAGATGGATGAACAGAAGTACAACCATTATTGGAAGAAGTGCACAGGTGTTAAAACAGAATATTTCTGTTGGTCTGTTAGCAGATGTCAAAGAGGATGTCTGATAAGGTGCACAGGTGTCGATGTTTTAGCAAATGTCAGTATGACATTCTGGCTGGTACAGGTGCTGGAGTTACAGTAGCTGGTTTTTGATGAATGCACAGATTTAGGGGGAGAAGAAGTACCCTTGTGCATTGTGCATTTGTGTGTCTTACTAGTTGCATCCATAACTAGTAATTCTGATTGTTGCACAGATTTAGGGGGAGGAGAAGTACCCTTGTGCATGTGTGTATTACTAGTAGCCATAGCTAGTAATTGTTTTTTGCTTCTGCTGCTGATTAAACTACTGGTATGTGGTTTAACTGCTGATAGTTTGCCTTGTGAACAAAAAGGACAGATATATGTTTTAGCCAAAATTTGCCAAACAGGGAGTTTGTCGATTCTAAGTGTTGGCAGCAATTTTGGTAAAACAAAGACTGTTCACAAGATGTCATGTGTGATGTCTTAACATGAGATATCCTATGTACCTGCTGGAGTTGAAAAACATATGCAAGCAGGATTGTTTTAGAATGCCACTTACAATGCTAAGGCTTCTGATATTGGATGTACCTGCTGGAGCTAAATTGGAAGACATATGCTGCAGGATTGTTTCAGTTGACATACTCATTATCATGGTAACTGATATGCCTGTACCTTCTATAAAAGGAAACTGGATTATGCAGGATTTTTCCAGATGTCAGACCCGATGACATGACATCTTGTACACAGAACATTCAGTGTGAATGTCTGGTGTTTTGTAATTGCACAATTGGTGGCAATCATTGGTTGATTGAGGATATGGCTAGCTGGCGCATTCTATCAGGGATATCAACTAGATTTGTTTATTTTCCAAGAAGATCTTTACAGCTGATATGAAAAGATTTGATTGGAAAATATATTTAGGGTTTTCAAACTGTCCTTTGTTTCTATAAAAAGGGACTTAGAAAACCTGATTGAACACACAACCAATACTGAGCAAAATTTAGAGAGAGAGCTAGGGTTTGTGTCTGTAGGTCATTCAAGTCATCCATTGATGATTGAATTGGACTGATTTGTCTTCTTGATCAAAGCTTTGAAGCAAGATCAAGAGTGTGTCTTCTTGATTGAAACTGTGAAGTAAAATCAAGAATATTGTAATTGAAAAGTATTTTCTTTTCACAAGGGATTGTTGTTTAAGATCACGGGTTTGTGATTGTAAGGGAAGTGAGTGGGTTCTCATATCTAAGAGTGCTTAGGTAGAAATTGCATGGGTAGAGATTAGGTGAGAAAGACTGTAACTTGGTGAAGTGTACGGATAGTCTTTGAACTAATTCTATTATAGTGAATTTCCTTCCTGGCTTGGTAGCCCCCAGACGTAGGTGAGTTGCACCGAACTGGGTTAACAATTGCTTGTGTGATTTGCTTTTCAATTCTGTTTATTTATCCATTGTGTATTAACAGATATCAGTGTCGTGACATTACCTTCGACATCTTATATCTAATACCAGAATTTCAAAATTCACTGATTGTGAGTCCCGATACTCAATGCTTGAGAAAATATGTTATGCTTTGGCTTGGGCTGCTAAGCGCTTACGCCAGTATATGTTAAATCATACGACTTGGTTGATATCCAAAATGGATCCAATTAAGTATATCTTTGAGAAGCCTGCTTTAACTCGGAGGATTTCCCATTGGAAGATGTTGTTGTCTGTGTATGATATTGAGTATCGAGCTCAGAAGGTTATTAGAGGTAGTATCTTGGCTGACCACTTGGCACATCAACCAATTGAGGATTATCAGTCAGTTCAGTACGACTTCCCTGACGAGGAGATTCTGTATTTGAAAATGAAAGATTGCGATGAGCCTATGCTAGATGAAGGGCCAGAGCCTGGTTCCCGTTGGAGCATGGTGTTTGATGGCGTTGTAAATCAATATGGAAATGGTATTGGGGAAGTGATTATTACTCCTCAGGTCACACATTTCCCTTTTACAGCACGGCTAACTTTCAAATGCACGAATAATATGGCTGAGTATGAGGCCTGCATTATGGGATTGGAAGAGTGTATTGATCTTCGGATCAAGCATCTTGATGTTTATGGTGATTCGACCCTTGTTGTTAATCAGATTAAGGGTGAATGGGAGACGAATCAGCCTGGCCTCATCCCATATAGAGATTATCCGAGGAGGATTTCAACATTCTTTACTGAGGTTGACTTCCATCATATTCCCCGAGATGAGAATCGGATGGCAGATGCTCCTGCTACGCTTGCTTCAATGATTGTGGTGATACTCTAGAATGAGGTTCCTAATATCACTGTGATGCGCTTGGATAGACCAGCTCATGTATTTGTCGTAGAAGAAGTAAAAGATGATAAGCCATGGTATTATGACATCAAATGCTTTCTTCAGAGTCAGATTTACCCGCTTGGAGCATTTGTTAAAGATAAGAAGACTTTGAGGAGGTTATCTGGTAGTTTTTACCTCAATGGTGAAGTGCTTTATAAGAGGAATTTTGATATGGTTTTGCTCAGATGCGTGGATAGACACGAAGCAGACCTAATGATGACTGAAGTCCATGAGGGTTCATTTGGTACTCGTTCCAATGGACATGCCATGGCAAGGAAGATGTTGAGAGCAAGCTACTATTGGCTGACAATGGAGTCCGACTGCTACAAATATGTGACGAAATGCCACAAGTGTTAGATTTATGCGGATAAGATTCATATTCCCCCGACACTCCTGAATGTGATTTCATCACCATCGCCCTTCTCCATGTGGGGAATTGACATGATTGTCATGATAGAACCGAAAGCGTCCAACGGTCACAGATTTATTCTCGTAGCAATTGATTACTTCACCAAGTGGGTTGAAGCGACGTCATATGCTAACGTAACCAGGCAGGTGGTTGTGAAGTTTATCAAGAATCAACTCATATGTCGTTATGGTGTGCCATACAATATCATTACTGATAATGGATCTAACTTGAACAACAAGATGATGAAAGAGCTGTGTAATGAGTTCAAGATTGCACGTCATAATTCTTCTCCTTATAGACCCAAGATGAATGGGGTTGTTGAAGCTGCTAATAAGAACATTAAGAAGATTATCCAAAAGATGGTTGTTACATACAAAGATTGGCATGAAATGCTTCCATTTGCTTTGCATGGATATCGTACATCTGTTCGCACTTCAACAGGTACAACCCCTTTCTCCCTGGTATATGGCATGGAGGATGTACTCCCAGTAGAGGTGGAGATCTCATCAATGAGAGTCTTGATGGAAGCCAAGTTGACTGAGGCTGAATGGGTTCAGAATCATTACAACCAGTTAAACTTGATTGAAGAAAAGAGATTGACTGCCATGTGTCATGGTCAGTTATATCAGCAGAGGATGAAGAAGACCTTTGATAAGAAGGTCAAGCCTCGTGTGTTTAGAGAAGGTGACCTTGTGCTCAAGAAAGTCTTATCTTTCGCGCCCGATTTCAGGGGCAAGTGGGCTCCAAACTATGAAGGTCCATATGTTATTAAGAGAGCCTTTTCAGGCGGTGCTTTGATACTTACAACTATGGATGGGGAGGATTTCACTCGTCCTGTGAATTCAGATGCAGTCAAGAAATACTTCGCCTAAAAGAAAAATAGAATAGCTTGCTAAGTTGAAAACCCGAAAGGGCGGCTTAAGCAAAAATGAGAGTCTCGGTGGATTGAAAACCCGAAAGGGCGATCCAGGAAAAAATTAGAGACATGAAAAAATGAATGATGAATATATACCCTGCTAGATTGAGTACCTTACCCTGGGGCAATCTAGGCAAAAATTAGGGATTTGGCAAGTAATTGCATCCTGACAAGACTTTGTCCTACAACTGTCATCTGTCAAAGAATTTCACTCAGTCATCATCAGCTGAAGCTTCAAATACATCGGATTCATAGTTGGTGGAAAAATGGTCATTGTGTTCAATGTAGCCCTTTTCCAATATATATCACCAATTTCAAATTTGTAAATATCCATGGAGTCTTGCCATTTGCAGACTACCATTCCATCGAATAAATTTGAGCGTTTATCCAATTCTTCGCATTCGTGTTTGTTTCTGTTCAAACGAATATTTTGCATGTCTTAATTGACAAATATCATTGTTTTGAATAAATAAAAATAAAATCATAAATTGTTTATAAACAAAGTGAACATTCACAACGAAAAGGATAATTGGTACGTCTTCAGTGTTCTCCCAAGGATAGTATGATCTCCAAAAGGGTAAGACATTTGTTCATATTCCGAGCCTACTTGTATCCTCTTCATTGTCTTTCAGGTTGTCTCCTTCAAGAGCACAAAAGAAAATTATGCATCACCAAATCCCCAGAGAGTTTGGTGTTTGGCCTCAGTCCTCTAACTCCTCAGTGAGGTTGGATTTAGCATTTGTGTTATCAATTATATGGTTGTAATCCCTTGGTTGGATAGACCTAAAATCCCTTATAAATTGATAAATTGATATGCTATATTTTCGAGAAAGATGGTATTCCCTCATTCATATAGGAATTCTCCCGTAGAGTGAGCAGGAAATTCCCGGCATGAGTAGAATTCTCAGCACTTGGTTTATAGCTTATCCCCTGCGGATTTGCCTATATGAATGTCCAGCAGGTTCGAATTTTTCTCGTCCTCGGCAGGGTTGATCCCATTTTAACTCCCCAGTTTGGTCACCAGCAGGATATCTCCAGTTGATCGCCTACAGGTAGTTCCTGGTTCAGTCCTCAACAGTGTTTCCCCAGAACCTGTCTGTTGTTTCCTCCTGAGCAGAGCGGGTGACGAAAATGTTTATTTTTCCATCCCCAGTGGATTAATGTTCCTCTTTTCCTCGACATAGTTTATTTATCCAGCTGGGAAAGAAAATATGTTGGTTTCGAAACTTTTTATCGGTGGTTGTTCCCCACAGAGTTTCATCCTTCCTCTAGATAATTTCCCCCAGTAGAATTGCTTCTACGATGGATCGTATCCCTGTTCGGTCCCCTAGCCAGGACTTTGCCTAATTTCGGTTTGGCGTTGGAACTTCTGAGAAAGATGTGTTGATTCCCTCCTAGTGGGGTGACTGTTTCTCTTTCCCTTGCAGAGGTTATCTATTTCCAAGTATCTGTTGCCTTCGTCAGATTGGGATTTTCCCCACCGGGCCTGGTTTTCTCTTTCGAGATGTAGTACCGGATGTTTGTCCATTAATTCCTAGATCTGGTTGTGTTAGATATGACTGTTTGTCAACATTCATCATGCATAAACCACGCATATACATGCATAGTTACAACATTCAGATATTCATGTCGCATTCTTTGCCATATATCTTTGTTTGTTATCTCCTGCTATTTAGTGATACATCTTTCCCCAAGTAGATGTTGGTGTTTGATCTCTCCATATAGAGTCATCCCCATAGGTAGAAAGTGTCTACCCTTTCTTCCATATTCCCCACTGAGCTTTGTCCTCGTGGATAATTATTATTTCTGTTTCCTCCCAAAATATGTATTGGGATGGAATTACTCTCCTGAGTTATATCCTCATTAGGTTGAGTCCTATTTTGTTGTGTCTCTCTAGTTCGTTCCTATTTTGACTCCTCTTGTTATTTCCCTTTGCACTTCCCCGCGGTTTTGATTAATGATTGCCCAATAACCAGTGATTGTCCATCTTTTCCCCGGCGGAGTCTCTGTGTTTTTTTCTACCCTCATACCGGTAGTTCTAAACCCCATGTTATCCCCTTGTAGAGTTAACCCTAATTTTGTTTATCCTAACCGATGGCGGTTACTCTTCTGTGGTTTTCTACCCAGTAACTGGTAGATGTAATCCCCTCCTTGTTGGTTATCTTTATCCAATATTCGGTATTGATATTCCTTCACCTTTCGAGTATATCTCCCAGTAACCGATGATATATCTCTTGGATAATTGCTCTGATAAAGCAATTTATCCCCAACGAGTTATCTTTCATTCACCCCTTTTGTTGGTAATGATTGTTTCTCCCCTATGATTGGTCATCATCCTATACCCAGTAATTGGTATCCCGATGTCCTTTCTCTTTTCGGTCGATTTATCCTTTATTAACCCAGTAGTCGGTGGCGGATAATCTTCCATGCGAGTATATTATCTATGTTATGACGGTAATAGATAATGTATCTCACGGGCTCTTCAGTCGAAGTCCTTTTCTTCCCCAGTCGAGTAAGATTCGTATTTCCTTATGGAATCGAATGCCCATCCTGTGATCGAGTTCACTTTTTCAGCCCTCCTTTCGGATGATGAGTGTTTTGGAAATATTCCCCAATTCACACCTTGGTTGGTCACCTATTATATGCCCAGTAACCGGTATCCCTGGTGTTCCTTCCCTTCTGCTCCCTCTTATGACTTTTGTCCCGTGTGGAGTCAGATTTTCCTGAGTTGAAATTTACCTTTTTAGGTCTTCCTCAGATATTGTGGATGATTGATATCTCTCACCCTTATACCGGTCTTAGATATTCATTCTCCCCGAGCGTGTTGTTCTCTCACCCAAATACCTATGTTTTGATCACATGTCTCTTTGAGTTTATTACCCAGTAACTGGTAATACCTCAGTTTCTTTTCCTCGACTGAGTCCTCTTTGGAAATCCCCCATCGGAGTCCATTGGTGGATTTTCCAGCCTGAGCCGGATTCTTATCTGAAGTATCCTTTGTGGATAGTTTTGCTATATTGGCATATTCCCCAATACATGCATCTTTGCGTCAGCTCGAGTCTTTCCATTGATTTATTTTCATGGAATTCCTTCGTATCTCTCAGCAAGTTTTAAGTCGTGACCTGCTCACACATCGTATTCCCCTTTATTCCCCATTAGAGTCCCCAGAGTCTCTGACCCATTTATAAGTGTACTACTCATATGGATTTTCAGTTTCTCCGGATTTCTTTTCCTTTGTGGACATATATCCCCACAAAGTATTACCTTTTTGCATACGTACATTTGCATCATGAGGTCTCTTAGGGACCAAAATTCGTCTCTTTGTTATTATTTAAGCCCATTCTACCTCCTCGAGACAAAGATTTTATCCTTCACTTCTCCGACTAGAATGACCTTAAATATGCGAATCTGTAAGACACCAATTTTGATCCTAAGATCCGTCATGGCATCATAACATTGCATTTGCATCTTGCCTCAAGGATCATAGCATCTTGGCTCCTAACCTTTGGGTGGGAATACTTGTGAGTTGATTTGAGATCACCAAGCATGCTTGAATTGTATATTATTGCTTTTCTTATTTTGTTTACTAACCAAAAAGCACAAAAATATGTCACTAACATCTTTTGTTTTGTAACTTGAGCAATCGTAAGATCTGAGGCTCCTAGGAGACCCTATGCTCATTGATATGGCCAGGTGAAGGTGAAACCAAGCATGACAATGGTTCACAAGGCTCTAATTCATCATATATGCCTCCCAAGTATCTCAATTCATCATTTTGATCAAAGCAAACCAAAGGGGCTTGGGGTTTGTTTCCCAAGGAAACCCTAATTCATTTGTTCATCAATTACGCCTTGCTCATGAAGATGTCTACTCAGATTGACAATGACAATTGTTGATTCACTACTTCCAAGACAGTCGGACAGGTGTTGCGCTCAGATGGTATATGGGATTAGATAGTGCAAGCGTTCATACTTTCAATGATCTGGGAGAGGCTTTTGTCAATCAATATAAGTATAATGTGGATATGGCGCCTGATAGAGACCAACTGAGGTCTATGTATCATAAGGATAAGGAGACGTTTAAAGAGTATGCACAGAGATGGAGAGAATTGGTTGCTCAGATCACTCCTCCCTTGGAGGAAAAAGAGATGACAAAGATCTTGCTGAAAACTCTGAGTTCATTTTATTATGAACGAATGATTGCTAGTGCCCCCAGTGACTTTACTGAAATGGTAAACATGGGGGTGAGGCTTGAGGAAGGAGTCTGAGAGGGACATTTGTCGAAAGATGAAGTATCGTCGAGTAAGAGATAAGGTAGCAATTTTAGGAAGAAAAAGGACAATGAAGCGAATGCAATAAGCAGTGGGAGACAGAGGAGGCCTCAGATCAGAAGGAATCAACCATCCCGTCAACATCATCACCAAGTATCTTCAGTTATCCCTGTGTTTTCTAATAAAAAATCAACACTAGTACAACAACCACAACGTCAACAACAACAACCGCAACAATGAACAAACACTTACAACAACAATACCAACAACAATCATCATCAACAAAACTTTAAGAGGAAGAAGGTCTCTTTCGACCCGATTCCTATGTCTTATGCAGAATTATACCCGTCTTTGGTTCTCAAGAACCTAATCCAACCAAGAAACCCACCGCAAATTCCAGAACCACTTCCATGGTGGTACAAGCCTGAGCTCCATTGTGCTTTTTATCAAGGAGCACCCGGATATGATATAGAGAACTGTTATCCGCTCAAGTATGAGGTTCAGAAGCTGATGAAGAGTGGAATGGTGTCCTTCGAGGACCGTGCGCCGAATGTGAAAGCAAATCCATTGCTCGCTCATGGGAACTCTTCTGTGAATATGGTAGATGGTTGTCCTGGCGAGTTTAAGGTTTTTGATGTGCGTTTTATTCAGAGGTCATTGGTGCAAATGCCTAAGGACATTTGTTTGGTGAGTGTAAGACCCCAATTTTGACCCTAAGATCCCTCATGGCATCATAACATTGCATTTGCATCTTGCCTCATGGATCATAACATCTTGGCTCCTAGCCTTTGGGTGGGAATACTTTTGAGTTGATTTGAGATCACCAAGCATGCTTGAATTGTGTATTATTGCTTTTCTTATTTTTTTTTACTAACCAAAAAGCACAAAAATATGTCACTAACATCTTTTGTTTTGTAGCATGAGCAATCATAAGATCTGAGGCTCCTATGAGACTCTATGCTCATTGATATGGCCAGGTGAAGGTGAAAACAAGCATGCCAATGGTTCACAAGGCTCTCATTCATCATATATGCCTCCCAAGTATCTCAATTCATCATTTTTATCAAAGCAAACCAAAGGGGCTTGGGGTTTGTTTCCCAAGGAAACCCTAATTCATCTGTTCATCAACTGTGCCTTGCTCATGAAACAACCTCATCCCATGATCAAATACAATCAAGGGAATTTCTTCCATTCATCATTTCATGCATATTTGAGCTTATTTGAGTGTCCTCAATCATCAATTCATCAAGATTTAAGGCATGGACTTGAGAAGTTGATAAGTCAATTCATCTGACTATATTGAAGTACATTGAGACCTAACTTTTAATGTGTTTGTCAAATGGAGATGACCCCAAGATAAAAAAATGTTCTTAAGAACCATATTAACAACTTTCATGTTCATAAAAAATTAATTTGAAACTTGGAAGGTCATCATCCATTTCAAAACATTATAGGTCATTTTGACTGAAACCCTAATTTTGGGTCAACTTCCCAAGGACATAACTCATTCATTTTTCATGATTTTGAGGTGGAATCAAATGCATTCGAAAGTTTAAGATTTCTACTTCATTTTTTATGTTGAACAAATTTTCATAATCCTAAAATAAATACATGTGATAATGCAAAACATCATAGGTCACTTTGGACCAAAGGCATTGAAATGTGAAAAAGCCCAACTTTAAGTGCCCATAACTTTCTCATAAAAAATCCAAATGATGCAAAATTTGAGTCCAAATTGCTTGTACTGAAAATATATACAATGTTGATGTTGAAGGTTTTGTCATTTGGAGCTTACATCACTGAAACAGAAGGGCTTGAAGTTAGCTAATTTTGGAAATTTTCACATACACACATTTTGCACCTTGCACTTTAGGATCAATTTTCATCAGTTTCCCAATTCCAAATTAATTTTTGTTCAACATAACAATTGATCCTCATGTCAAGATCTTTCCAACCATTACCCATAAGGCCATGTTCTATTTTTGGAGGTGGCATTTTCGAAGAAGAGAACATTTTGGTGCATTTTTGGAAACTAGTTGAAAACTTATTGCACAAGCTAATTGCATCAATTCTGCACATCAATTTCACCTAAATGTGATATCAGCATTCATTTGCAAGAGGAATTGGGCCATTCATGCGCCTGTACAGGCCCATGCATGGAGGCCCTCTTCATTCATGCACACATTTTGCTCATGTTTGCAGCTTCCATTTGCTATAAATAAGAGTGTTAGGCTTCATAATTCAGCAACCTGAAGGTGCCTGTTATGCTGCACAACTCCCTCCATAGCCATACCTAAAGGAATTCTCACTTTCTTTTCAAAATTTCAGATCTGAATTTCAACTACATTGGTTGATTTTCATACTCATAATTCCTTGACCTTGCTTCATCTTCATCTCTAGATCACACTGCAAGCAATAGCTAAGAGGAATTGTGCTCCATAGATCCATATTTTAGAGGTTGCTACACAAACTTTCCTTCTTCGAAACACCTTGATTATAGCTTGTTTCTTGCATTTATTGGTTTGGCTGAAGTCCTCTCATCAGAGGCAATTCATTTATGCTTTTAATTTTGAAATTCCATTGAGTTCAAGATGAACACCGTCATTTTCAACCTCTGATTTCTCTCTCCATGGAAGTCTAGAGTGAAAATAGATGACACAGGGGTGATGTACATCACCCCATCTTTCCATGGTTGTATAGATCGCCTCATTTGGTGAAGGTTTTTTCTCTACAACTCTCGCTGGAATCTCTGGCCTCGCCGGAGAAGACGGTGGTGTACACCACCGTCTGTTTGCCAGATCAAACCATGGCCGTTGGATTTAATTTCCAGATCTAATTTGGACCTTCCTTTGTTATGACTTTTTTAATGGCCACATGCTTCTCATTGACCAGCGTGTTGGATGGACGCGCGCATGTGAATCATTTGATGTGCCAGCTCAATTAATGAGCCTGAATCCAACGCCTCACGTTTTTTCCCATTTTTTATTTCTAATATAATTTCCATTTTATTTATTTTATTTCATTTCATTTCAAAAAATCATATCTCTCTCATTTTAATTCCAAAAAAAATGAGACCAATTGCATTATTTCTCTTTTAATTTCTAGTTTCTAAGAATGACTTTTAAATATTTTTTATTTTATCATTTGATATTTTTTATGAATTTTCTCTTTTCTGGTTATTTTTAATTAATTTTAAATAGTTTTCAATATCCAAAAAATACAAAAATATTTTCTTAACCTCTTAGAATGATGATGGATCTATGAAAAATATTCTCATCAATTTATTAATTGATTTGAGATTTATTTGAGATTTTAATTCAATTAGGTTATTTTTTATGCATTTTTAATTGATTAAAAATAGTTTCTGGTTTCTAAAAATGCTGAAATTTTTTTGTCAAACTTTGTTTGACCTTGTTGAACTTAAGATGATACATTTAGACTTTTTAAAGTTGATTTGGAATGGATTTGAAGTTTGACCTTTAATTGTTTATTTTAATTCAAGTATTATTTTAATTTCCAAGAATACCAAAAATATTTTATTTGTTTCTTGACTTCTAAGTTTCATTTTGCTCCTGTTTGACCTTGATTTCATCTATCTTTGGTCAAGGTATGTTGATTACTTCATTTGAATTTCCATTAATGTTCATTCTTATTCATCTCCTTCTTCATCTTTTTTCTTCTTTTTGATCAATGAGTTAAGGATTGGTGGTTAGCCTTGATGTATGGGAGGTTTAACCTTCCTTGATTCAAATCTAATTCATCTTGATCATAGATCAAGTGAATGGCTTTGCATTAAGGATAGGTTGCTTCTTAATCAAGCAAAAAACCTAAATCAATACAAGATCATTTCTCATCTTCTTTTGGCATGGCAAGTTGTAGGAACTTGATTTACTAATCAAGATCTCTAACTTGTGTTTGTTGCCTATATTTTATTGACCGACCTCAGATAGGTGTGACTACTACATTAATCCACTTACGATTGCTTAACATAGCGCTAAATTGCCTTATGGCACACTAACTCTAACTATTGACTACTAACTTTTAATTCTTGCACTTTACATTAATGCAATTTAATATTCTTGTACATATTATTCATTTGCTTTTGCCATTTGCTCATTTGAGCACATGTTTATGTTAATGCAATTTGCCTTTTGCTCACTTGAGCACATAATTGTGTATATACTATTGTGTTTGTGTTTTGTTTTGATTGTTGTAAACCAAATGCAAATGGACAAAAGGACTTAGATTCTAGGATATTCCCTATGCAAAAATGGAGTTAAAATGGCCTTAATGTTGAAGATGAACTGGAAGGACCAAATCTCTAAACTCACTCTTGTCCATTCCTTGTTGACATTATAGAACTTTGTGATGTGTGTGTTCTTGTGCTAGGGATTCCTATTTGAGCCAAAGTGAAGAACCATTTGTCATGTGCATCTAAAGTGAGAGATACAAGAGCCATTGGAAGATTCTTAAGAGCTTGCTTGATTGATTGCTTGAGTATTTACTTATTTGGTTGCTTATTCCAAAGGATGGGAGCTACTTGGATCATCACTAAGATCTCAAGAGAGGAGCTCCATTGTGGTTTTATTTCTCTTCCTTCATCTTTGTATGTTTAGGACTTAGCCACTCTTCTTCTTCCCTCCACTCTAACGCAAGCCAAAAGTTTTGTGCAAACATTAACATTGGTTTACAAACATTAGAAACCTAAGCATTATGCTTTTGATTTTCAAACTTCCTTTTCATAACACTTATTTTTAATTGAATCTTTAAGTCAACTTTGACCCTATTTTGTAAATACTTTTCATTGGTAAATATAACTCATTCAAATGTTTTGTGGTTTCAATGGCCACTTCTTATCAAAACTTTTCATAACCATTAGCCGTTAGGTTTGAGTTATCTTTGAGGTTGATATAATACTCACCTATATCCTTAGTGATGGACAATGAGTCTTCCATGCTTATTATAGGGTTAACCCCTCACTAGCATGTTGAAGCTATCCTCACATGGTGGATTTGTGGTTTTAGGTTGAGTTTTCTCCTTTGGATAACAAAAGACCTTAAGGCTTTTGGGCCAATCAATCCACCAACTTGTTTTGAGATTTTTACCCCGAACTATGAGGTTTTGATCCTAATTTTTTTTAAATGGTACGTAGGCAGTGGGTTTATCCATTCAAACACAAAATTGTAAATAATTTGTACATTCTTCTCTCATCCCCCCAATCATGTTTGCACAAATAATTTTCACAAATACCAACCTACCTTAAAACAAATTGTAAAAAGGGATCCCTAGGAGTACCTAGGATGTTTTGGGTGCTTAAAACCTTCCCATTGCATAACCAACCCCCTTACCCCGATCTCTGACATTTTTATTAGTTTTTGATTCGATAAAACTTCTCGGTTTTTGTTCGCTTTCTAGCCTTTCCTTTGGATAAATAGAAGTGCAGTGGCGACTTGACTTGTATGTTTACTTTTGATTTAGTAAATAAATCTAAAGGTAATGAATACCCCGCTACAGTGAGTGACTGTGAGCATGACCATGATGGTTGTGCTATCTGTAGTATTAACTCGAGGGTTGCGAAATTATGAAAAGGGACATCTAGCGACTGATGGATGAAGGTATGATTCAAATTGTTCAATCCCGTCATGTAGATGACGATGTAAATGTCATAAGTGTCCATTTTAAAGCAACCAGTGACAATGTCAGTAACAGATCAGTATCGTCGTTGGTTATACGGTTAGCGAGCCCAGTCCCGTATTCATCTGATAAGCTGTGCCATATCAGTATAATGCTACAATGATAGGAGGTGGTCAAGAGGTCCCGATGCCTACGACTAGCTCTGTGGTGAGCATTGTTGATGTTACCAAGGTGACCCGCAGTGGTCGAGTGTTTGGGCCAATGGTCCCAAAGGATAAGGAGGAATCAATTGTAAGTAAGAAGGTGGAAGTGCCTATTGTAGATCCAGTTGGTACTTCAAAGGGTAAGTCTGGTGAATCTAGTGATTTGAAGGCTAACGATGATGATGAGGTACTTTAATTAATCAAAAGGAGTGAGTTTAATGTGGTGGAGCAGTTACTCCAAACCTCCTCAAAAAACTCAGTGTTGTCTATGCTCATGAATTCTGAAGCACACAGAGAAGCATTGCAGAGAGTTCTTGAACAAGCATTTGTGGAACATGATGTTATAGTGGATCAATTTGATCATATTGTGGCTAACATCACTTCCTGTAACAATCTTAGCTTCTGTGATGAAGAACTCCCTGAGGAGGCCAGAAATCATAATCTGGCTTTGCACATTTCTATGAATTGTAAAGAGGATGCTTTGTCTAATGTGCTTGTTGACACCGGGTCGTCATTGAATGTATTGACGAAGTCAACTCTGTTAAAGCTAACATACCAAGGAGCGCCTATGAGGTATAGTGGTGTAATCGTCAAGGCTTTTGAAGGTTCACGTAAAACGGTTATTGGTGAAGTGGACCTTCCAGTTAAAATAGGTCCGAGTGATTTTCAAATTACTTTTCAAGTAATGGATATCCACCCGGCCTACAGTTTCTTGTTGGGAAGGCCATGGATCCATGAGGCAGGAGCTGTTACTTCCACATTACACCAAAAACTCAAATTTGTGAAGAATGGAAAGCTTGTAATTGTTGGTGGGGAGAAGGCGTTGTTGGTTAGCCACCTGTCATCTTTCTCTTATGTTGAAGCTTAGAATGAGGTTGGAACTCCGTTCCAAGCCTTATCTATTGCTGTTAAAAAGAGGGTTGGGGCACCTATGTCCTCATTGAAAGATGCTAAGAAGATTGTGGAAGAAGGCGACATTGATCAGTGGGGGCGCATGGTAGAGGTCTCGACAATAAAGGCAAAACCGGTTTGGGGTTCCAGAAAGGTTCATCAACTGCAAGGTCTGAAGATATGCAACTTAGCTTCCGTAGCGGAGGGTTCATTCATGGCAATGAACAACACTTAGCTGATGTGCTAGAGGATGACGAAGAGGAAGACTTCACCAATTTTGTGACGCATGGAAAGGCTTGCAATAATTGAACCGATGTTGATATTCCTGTTATTTTCCATCGATCTAAGTAATTTCTTTTATATGTTTTTAAAATCCCTCTCCTATGCCTAAGGGGGAAGTGAGCATTTTTGGGGATTTTCAAATTGATCATTAATAAAATTAATTTTATTCATCCACATCTATGATGTCTTGTTTTTACTCTTTGCTTTATTCTAAAAATGGTAATCACAAAAAACATAAATAAACAATATAATTGTCCATCTGCATAATATTTGGTCACAAATCCACTTCTCTAAAATCAAAATATCAAATCATTATGCAGGTTGGTTCCTAACCCCATTGAATATAATGATCCTTCTCCTTCTCCAAATTTTGAATTCCCTGTGTTTGAAGCCGATGAGGAAAGTGATGAAGAAGTGAGTGATGAATTGTCTCGTCTTCTTGAGCAAGATGAAAAGATCGTTCAGCCGTTTGAAGAGAAGATTGAGCTAGTCAACTTAGGTTCCGAGGAAGATGTGAGGAAGTCAAGATTGGGTCTCGCCTGTGTCCAGATGTCAAGAAGGGGTTGATTGATCTTCTTCGAGAGTATTCATATGTGTTTGCTTGGTCCTATCAAGACATGCCTGGTTTGGATTATGAGATTGTGGAGCATAGATTTCCGTTAAAGCCAGAATGCCCTCTAGTCAAGCAGAAGTTGAAAAGAACGCATCCTGATATGGCTGTGAAGATCAAAGAGGAAGTTCAGAAGCAGATTGACACTGGTCTCCTTGTGACCGCTGAGTATCCGCATTGGGTGGCCAATACTGTGCATGTGCCAAAGAAAGATGGAAAAGTCCGCATGTGTGTTGATTATAGAGATTTGAATAAAGCCAGTCCTAAAGATGATTTCCCTCTGCCACACATTGATATGTTGGTAGATAATACTGCTAAATTCAAAGTCTTTTCGTTTATGGATGGATTTTCAGGATATAATCAGATCAAAATGGCACCCGAAGATATGGAGAAGACCATATTCATTACACCTTGGGGAACATTCTGTTATAGAGTGATGTCTTTCTGTTTAAAGAATGTTGGTGCAACTTACCAAAGAGCAATGACTACTCTTTTTCATGATATGATGCATAAAGAGATTGAAGTTTATATTGATGACATGATTGCTAAATCAATTCATGAAGAGGAACATGTTGAGCATTTGTTGAAGCTTTTCCAGCGTTTGAGGAAATATAAACTCCGCTTGAATCCCAATAAGTGTACTTTTGGTGTTTGTTCTGGTAAGCTCTTGGGCTTTATTGTCAGCAAGAAGGGTATTGAAGTTGATCCTGCCAAAGTCAAAGCAATACAAGAGATGCATGCACCCAAAACTGAGAAGCAAGTCAGAGGTTTTCTCGGCCGCTTGAATTATATCTCCAGATTCATTTCCCACATGACTGCCACATGTGCGCCTATATTCAAGCTTCTTCGGAAAGACCAGTCTTGTGATTGGACCAAAGACTGCCAAAAAGCTTTTGACAGTATCAAAGAATATCTGCTTGATCCTCTGATTTTGTCTCCACCTGTTGAAGGAAGATTGTTGATCATGTATTTGACTGTGCTCGAAGATAGTATGGGATGTGTTATTGGTCAGCAAGATGAGACTTGAAAGAAAGAATTTGCAATTTACTACCTCAGTAAGAAGTTTACCGACTATGAGACTCGGTATTCTATGCTTGAGAAAACTTGTTGCGTATTAGCTTAGGCTGCTAAGCGTTTCCTTCAGTATATGTTGAATCATACCACTTGGTTGATATCAAAAATGGATCCAATCAAGTATATATTTGAGAAGCCTGCTTTTACTGGGAGGATTGCGTATTGGCAGATGTTGTTATCAGAGTATGATATCGAATACCGACCTCAAAAAGCAATCAAAGGTAGTATCTTGGCTGACCATTTCGCTCACCAACCAATTGAAGATTATTAGTCAGTGCAATATAATTTTCCTAACGAAGAGATTTTGTCATTGAAAATGAAAGATTGTGACGAACCATTGCTTGAAGAAGGGCCAGAGCCTGGTTCTCGTTGGGGCATGGTATTTGCTGGAGCTATTAACCAATATGGAAATGGCATTGGGGCAGCAATCATTACTCCTCAAGGCACGCATCTACCATTTACAGCTAGATTGACTTTCAAGTGTACGAACAACATGGCAGAATATGAAGCTTGCATTATGGGGCTTAAGGAGGCCATGAATCTCATAATTTGGTATCTAGATGTCTTCAGAGATTCCACTTTGGTTGTGAATCAGATCAAAGGTGAATGGGAAACAAATCAACCCGGTTTGATACCATATAGAGATTATGCAAGGAGGATTTCAACTTTCTTTACTAAAGTTGAGTTTCATCACATCCCTCGAGATGAGAACCAGATGGCAGATGCTCTTGCAACATTGGCGTCTATGATTGTAGTGAAGTATTGGAATGAAGTTCCCAACTTGTCTGTGATGCGTCTTGATTGGCCAACTCTTGTGTTTGCTGTTGAAAAAGTCAAAGATGAGAAGTCGTGGTATTACGACATCAAATGTTTCCTCCAAAGTCAGATTTACCCGTCCGGGGCATCTTTGAAAGATAAGAAGACTTTTAGAAGATTAGCCGGCAATTTCTACTTGAATGGTGATATACTGTACAAGAGAAACTTCGACATGGTTTTGTTCAGAGGCGTGGATAGACACGAAGCATACTTGTTGATGACTGAAGTGCATGAAGGTTCCTTTGGTGCTCATTCCAATGGAAATGCAATGGAAAAGAAGATGTTGCGAGCAGGTTACTACTGGCTGACAATGGAATCTGACTGTTGCAAGTTTGTGAAGAAATGCCACAAGTGTCAAATTTATACTGATAAGATTCATGTTCCTCTGACACTATTGAATGTTATTTCTTATCCATGGCTCTTCTCCATGTGGGGAATTGATATGATTGGGATGAATGAGCCCAAAGCTTCGAATAGACATCGTTTCATTTTAGTGGCAATTGACTACTTCATAAAATGGGTTGAAGCGGCATCATATACAAATGTAACCAAGCAAGTCGTTGTAAGGTTTATCAAGAATCAGATCATATGTCGTTATGGTGTGCCAAGCAAGATCATTACTGATAATGGATCGAACTTGAATAATAATATGGTGGAAGCTCTTTACAAAGACTTCAAGATTCCACATCATAATTCTTCTCCCTGCAGACCCAAGATGAATGAGGTTGTTGAGGTTGCGAATAAGAACATTAAGAAAATTATTCAGAAGATGGTTGTCACGTATAAAGATTGGCATGAGATGCTCCCATTTTCTTTGCATGGGTATCGCACATCCGTCCGCACTTCAACAGGGGCAACACCTTTTTCTCTTGTATATGGTATGGAAGCAGTGCTCCCCATAGAGGTTGAGATTCCTTCATTACGTGTGCTCATGGAAGCTAAGTTGACTGAGGCTGAATGGTGTCATACTAGGTTTGACCAGCTGAATTTGATTGAAGAAAAGAGATTGTCTGCCATGTGTCATGGTCAGTTATATTAGCAGAGAATGAAGAAAGCTTTTGATAAGAAGGTCAAACCTCGTGTGTTTAGAGAAGGTGACCTTGTGCTCTAGAAGATCCTGTCACTCAAAACGGATTCTAGGGGTAAATAGACTCCTAATTATGAAGGCCCATATGTTGTTAAGAGAGCCTTTTCAGGCGGCGCCTTGATTCTTAGAACTATGGATGGTGAAGAGTTCACTCGTCCTGTGAATGCAAATGCAGTCAAGAAATACTTTGCCTAAAAAAGAAAAGAACAGCTCGCTAAGTTGAAAACCCGAAAGGGCGGCTTAGGCAAAAAAGAGCGTCTCGGTGGATTGAAAACCCGAAAGGGCGATCCAGGCAAAAATTAGAGACATAAAAACAGAAAGAATTTCCCGATAAGTTGAGTACCCACCTTGGGGAAATTTATGCAAAAATTAGAGATTATGGCAAGTAACTGCAGTCTACTGATGGTCCAGTTTTGGAAGGACCTTAGTTGAGCACAAGGGTGACGTCGTTTCATCATCCCAGTAGCGGCCAAGAACATAGTGGATATCAAGAGTTGGTAGAAGGATTAAGGATCATTTGTATTCAATGTAACCCTTTTCCATGTAAATTACCATTTTCAACTTTGTAAAAATCTAGAAGTCTTGTCATTTACAAACTACCATCCTATTAAATAAAGTTGAGCTTTTGTCCAATTGTTTCTACTCTCATTTACTTCAGTCAATAGTTTAAATTTTATTGTGATCATTTTGGAAATTTAAAATTTTTTAATCAAAATCTTTTGCTTAAAACATATAAAAACAAGAAATTTTTCAAAGCAATTAAAAGGAAGTATCAACAACACTTCAAAGAGTAGCAAGTCCTTAAGTGTGAAACATTAGAGGTCCCCCAAGCAGTTAACCCTTCGGGTATGCCTAGTTATTTGTGTTGATCTGATTCCCTTGCGAAGTGTTTGTTCCCTAGCAGAGTTCCGATCCTTTTCCCTAGTTGAGTTGGTTGATTCGATACCTGGCGGCATGTTATTTACCCTGACGGTGTTTCTGTTTTCTCCAACGGAGTTCATGTTTCTTCAGCAGGGTTGATCTTCAGCAGGGTTGATCTTCAGCAGAGTAAGATGTTTTACCCAGTAGATCGCATCTGACTCGCTCCCAGTCAGAGTTTTCTCCTGGTTTCTGAGCAGCTGTTTTTTGTTTATCTTTTGTATGGTTGTCTCCCTTTTGATATGGTGTTGACCTAAAATTCCTTACAGACTCGATAACTTCTCCTTTCCTCGGCAGATCTCCTCCTCGGCTAGATTTGAGTTTCTTTGTTCTCCATCCGTTTGTCTCCCTCTTTTTAGTGGATTGACCGAGGATTGTACCGATGATTCAAATTCTTTGCGACACCTTCATATCCTTCGTGATCGTTTTGTCAGCATAATCATATATATATATATATATATATATATATATATATATATATACATATACATTCATATAATTTCATAATTGCATATTGGCACCATTATATTTGTTGATTTGAGATTCTCATTCTTTGTATGGTGGTACTTTATCCCCATACGAGATCAGTGTATGTCCTCCCTCAATTGTAGATTGTCCGCCCCTTAGGCAGAAAGACTTTAACTTTTCTCCTCTTCCCCACTGATTTGTTTCCTCGTGGATGATTATTACTTCAGTTTCCTCCCCAGTTGTTTATCTGGATGGAACCACTCCCTTTGAGTTATGTCCTCATTGGGTTTAGTCTTAATTGACTATTTTATTTCTAGCTCTTACCTAGATAGATGCTTTGAGTCTCCTAAGAGCTTATTACCCAGTAACTGGTAATATTCTTCTTAGTTGGCAGTTTGTTACTTCTTGCCCAATACCCGGCAAAAGTACCACTGTTTTCCCAGTAGTGGAGTTCCTAGTAGATTCATTTGTTTCTGTTCCCCAGGAAGTATATCCTTGATATGTTCATCCTAACCGGGGACGAATATCTTTCTTTCCCCTGCCTGAGTCTATCCTTGATATGTTCATCCTAACCGATGACGGATATTCTCATTTGCGGTATTCTACCCAGTAAAAAGGTAGTTGTAATCCCTATTGTGATCCCCATAGAGTTAATCCTCGATATATTCATCCTAACTGATGACGGGTTTCCTTGTCTTTGTGGTATTGTACCCAGTAACCGGTAGTTGTAAACCCTACTTTTTCCCGCAGAGTTTATCCTTGATATGTTCATCCTAACTGGTGACAGATTTTCTCTTCGATGGTATTCTATCCAGTAACTGATAGATGTAATTCCTATTTTCTCCCCTCTCAGAGTCTATCCTTGATATGTTCATCTTAACTGGTGACATATTTTCTCTTTGATGGTCTTCTATCCAGCATTCGATGGATGTAATTCCTACTCCTTTGTTCAGTTCGTTTATCCTTAATATGTTCATCTTAACCGATGACGGGTATCCTCCTTGACAATCCCAGGAAAGTTTATCCTTGATATGCTCATCTTAACCGATGACGAATTTTCTTCCCTGTTGAGTTTATCCTTGATATGTTCATCCTAACCGATGACGGATATTCTCATCTTTGTTATTCTGCCCAGTAACCGGTAGTTGTAAATCCTATTTTTCTGCAGTTTCCCCCAGCAAGGCTATTCTTACCCAGTAACTGGTAATGAATACTCCCTCTTGGCATTTCCCAGCGAGTCACCCTTGATATGTTCATCCTAACCGATGACGGATGTTCTCTCTGTCAGATCTTTATTATCTCCTCACCCAATAACTGATAGTAGATAATAGATTTCTGATCCTCTTGTGTTGAAGTTTATTTCTTCCCTAGTCGAGTTGAGTGTGCATTTCCCTAGTGAAATCATTTTTCCTGCATGATTCGAGTACTTAAGTGTTATCCTGATATACTCGCTTTCCCTGCAGATGTTTTGTTTCCCCGACTCAGTCTTTCCATTTTGTATGGAATTCCTCTAGTCCCCCAGCAGTTTTAAGTCGTAGCTTGGCCTACGCATAACTCTTTTATCCCCCCAGAGTCTCTGTCTCCCCAATGAGTTTTCCTTATGGAATGCATTATACTCCTGCGGACTTTCGGTCTCTCTGACTTCTTTTCCTTTGTGGCAATATTTCCCCCATAAAGAATTTACTTTTACATTCATATCAATTGCATCATGAGGTCTCTTAGGGACCAAAATTTGTTTTCATATGGTGTTATTTAAGCTCATTCTACTGAGTCGACATGAAGATTTTAACCTTTGACTCCTCAGTTAGAATGTCCTTAAATAGGGGAAGTTGTAAGACCCTAATTTTGACCCTAAGATCCCTCATGCAATTTCATCATAAGCATTAGCATTGGGATCATACCTTAGCATCCTCCTCACCCCTTTTTCATTGGGTTTGTTTTGGGAGAGATCACCAAGCACTTTGTGATTGTATCACACTTGTATATTATCATTTCACAAACCAAAATACCAAAAATATGTCTTTGCATTTTCCTAACTTTTTTGTATGTAGGGCATGATCTCCATTGATCCTCAAGTTCACATCTAGGGTTTGAGACCCTCATGACAAAGAGCACAATCATGAATTGATCCAAGAATGGTTACAAGCATCATATATGAGTTCCATTGATTACTACATGTTATATGGATCAAATTTTCTTCAAGAGTTTGGAGGTGATTTACCTTGGAAACCCTAGTTTGACTGGGTATCTTGAGTAACTTCTCCAACAAGCTATCTCACCAATTGATCAAATTTCTCAAGGGACACTTCAAAATTCATTATCTTATGCATATATGATCTACCATGATGGAAGAAAGTCAAGAGAATTGAAGGTTAGCAAGTTGGTTGATGGTGGTTGGCCAAATGAATTCATCTAATAAAAAATGGGCCCCCTAGACCCTATCTCCTACAATTTTCATCATATGAAAATGATTCCAAGCGTAAATTTACTCTAAATGACATTCCAAACAACTTTCATGCTGAGACCTAGAGCTAGTTTATCTTGGAAAATCATTTTCTATGTTGAAACATTATAGGTCATTTTGTCTAAACCCTAATTTGAATGTCAACTTCCCAAGGCCAGAACTTGCTCAATTTTTATGATATGAAAGATTTCCAAGTTGCACAATCAAACTCAAGATGTATACTTAAACTTTGATGTTTGGAGTGAGAGCTAATTCAACTTTTATGAGAATGTTATATGAGGTTACATTATAGGTCATTTTTGACCTACACCATTGAACAAGTGATTTTTCCAAACATCAAAAATGCATAACTCTATCATTCTAAATCCAAATGATATGAAATGGGTGCCCATTTTGAAGGCCTTTTAAAGAGCTACAACTTTAATGAATACACTTTTCTCATTTGAAGTTCACATTAAAAGTTAAGTAAGGTGGAATATTGAGGTACATGGCTTAACACTTAGAAAAATTTTCAACATGTTGAAATTTCCAAATTTCCACCTCAAAATACTCCATGTTCCAAGCTCCAAACGATAAAGTGATCAACATCAAACTTGTTCCCCTTGATCCAAGCTTTCCAAAGAACCCAAGTTCATGCATTTTGGACAAAGATTGTTAGGTCTGCGTATGGTTTTAACAGGGCTACATCATTGGAAAGAATCAATTGCACAAACTTCAGTTCACAATGCCTTGCCATTCAAGCTTCATTCAGACCACAATTGGAATCATTTTGGACCTTTTTGCATTGCATCATGGGATTGTACATGCCCATGCACTCGTGCCATTCACATTGCTAATTTTGGACATATTTTGAAGTGTGCAAATATCATTCACTCGTGCTATAAATACATGACCTATGTGCTCATTTGAATCAAACCTTGCGCGGCAGATTTTCCCCCCATTGAAACCCTCTCATTCTAAAGGAAAACCTGAGAAATTTCAATTTGAAATTTGAGTTTGAATCTCAACTGTTGGAGATTCAAGAACTCCAGGATCCAAAGCCTTGCAACCTCTTTAATCACTTTCTGCTAACTTCTCAAGTGTGATCAGATCGTGTTTGGAGCAAGCCACATCAAGAACTGCATAGCATTGAAGGTAATTTTCAGAAAACTTCATCTCTTCGATTCTCACTCAATTCTACTCAATTCTCTTGGATCTTTGGTTGTCTGAAGTCCTACCAATGTAGGCAAGAAGATTGAGTTGCTTAGAGGTCAAATCGAAGTAAATCAGTTGACACACCTCAAAATTCAACTCCTCATATCTTTCTATATATGTGGAGTTAGTTAAAATTAAGTTCATATTCGTGCTCTAAGCTATTTTTTCTTTCAGATCATGTCCTCCTTTTTCATTTTCTTGATGGTGATGAGTGAACCAGTTTGGTGGACCTCGCCTGAGAAGGTGACCAAAGGTCCAATGCCGGTGGTGTGCTGGACAGGTTCTAAGCCATTGATCTCACTTGAAATGTTTTAATCTCACGTGTTGCTTGTAATTACCATTTGTGTTACGCATTGACTTGTGACTATGGTGGAAAACGCGTTGGTGGCCACTATATCTACCACCTCAATTAATGAGGGAGATCAAGTGGTCCACGTTTTTTCTGATTATTTGAATTTCATTTTAATTTTTTTATTTTCATTAATTCATATTAATTTTAATATTAATCAAAAAAATATGAGAGTTTCACCAAAAATCTTCAAATAATTTCCTCTTTCATATTCTGAGTTAAAATGATTTTTTGGATCATTATTAATATTTTTCATGATTTAATTGATTTTGTGTTTATTTTTAATTGTTTAAAAATACTTTTAAGTCTTTAAAAAATATGAATTTTTTTCTCCAAGGTCCTTTGACCTTGTTTGACCTATGATAAATCTCATGACCATTTCTTTGGTGTTTTGATGAGGTTTTAGGAATTTGACAAACCATTTTCAATTTAAATGCCTTATTTTAGTATTTTTAATTTGAATAAATGCCAATTAATTGTGTTGACCAATTGTAATGGCTTTTTTGAGTTTGACTCTTATTGTTAGGCCTTGGTCAAGGTTGATTTGACTTTGTCAAGTTAATATAATTGGATTTAGGGGATTTATGGAATGTACATTCCATCTCCCAAAATGAATGAATGATATTAATTTGGTAAAAGTCCTACTTTGACTAATTTGAGTTTTGATCCATTCCCCTCCCTCTTCATCTCATTCCCATTCTTTATGCATTCATCTCATTTGGCCTATGATATCTCAAAGTCCTAAGGCTAGTTGATTAAAAAATTAACATAAGTATGGATGAGATTATGTCACCTCTTTTGCATATTCTTTTTGTGTGTGGTATGTTTCATAAGCATAGTCTATTATATTATGTCTCTAGCATGCATTAACACCAAAATTCTATTGCCCAGCCTCAAATAGTTATGACTTCTACATAAGTCCAATTACGATTGCTTAACATAGCGCTAAATTTGTGACATGAAAAGGCATAACATTCTAGTTAGTGAGATTGTAAGTCTCCCCTCTTTCATGGTATTGTATAGAAACTTGGCCTTTTTTCCTTCCTTTGGAAGATGTCTTGGCTCAAGGATCCATGCTTATGATAAGTGGGATGAGTGTTCTCCAAAGAATGACTTAAAAATGAAAAGCAAAAGCAAAACAATACTAACTTCTAACTCATTAACAACTAACTTCTAATTTCAAGCCATTTACTTTAATGTCATTTAATTTTAGTCCTTATTCATTTGCCATTATTCATAACATTCTAATTGTTTATGTTAATGCAATTTTCATTTTGTCCATTTGGACCATATTGTTTGATATATCTTGTTTGTGTATACTTTGCTTGTTTGTGTGGTCTTTGACCATTAATGTACATAATAATAACAAAAAACCCTAAAAAACTTTTATGTGGACTGTTGGTTTGATCTTGGACAAATGGACTTAGAATTTAGGCAACATTCCTATGCTAAAGGACTTGTCCAATGCCAACTTTCTGTGAAACCAAGTGCTTGCAATTTGAAACTTCATCTGATATATCATTCAAGATCCCTTTGAGTTCATCTGCAACATGATTATTGTGAAGTTGTTATTTTGAACCTGTGATTTGTGGAATTCATCTGTTACATGGGCTAATTTGAAGAAGATCATGGAGTGGCTAAAGCTTGGATTTGGCTATATTTTATTTGATGTCTTTCTCTTCAAGATAATATAATTGTGCATTTATGTGTTGCTTGATTTTAAATGTCCAAGGGAATTTGGGGTTTCTATGTGGCATTCTTGCCTATTGGATTGCTACCCATCGGTCAGATCTTTTTAACTCTTAAATTTTAATTATGTACCTAGGATTAGTCTCTTCATCTCCTCCCCATTTCTTTAATTTCAAAATCTCTCCCTCCTTTTAAAAGTTTCTTTGTTTGAACTTACTTTGTTCTAAACTTTGACCACTTTGCAAAAAGATAGAAACTTTTGCCTTATGCCATTGCATTTTCAAACTTATTTTCTTAAATCAAATTTGTAAATAAACTTAACTATACTTGACCTAAGTTTTCAAAAAAGTCAAAAAGAACTAACTCATTCAAACCATTTTTAGGCCTTTGTGCCTTTCAAACTTAAATTTTTGTTAAAAGTAATGCATCCACTTTGAAATTTGTATCACGAACTACGAGGTTTTGATCCCTCATTTTTATGTTGGTACGTAGGCACAAGTCCAAAGGTCTTGTCAAACACAAAAATATAATTAGTGAATTCTTTTCTCATCCCCCAATTCTATTTGTTTGTAAACATCAATTTTGTACCAAATACATATGCACACAAAAAGGGCTCCCTAGGAGTACCTAGGACACTTTGGGTGCTAACACCTTCCCTCTGTGTAACCAACCCTCTTACCTGTAATCTCTGACATTTTATTAGTTTTGATTTGAAAAATTCTTACTTTTGGGTTTTGTTCGTACTTTTTCCCTTTTCCCTTGGAAACAATAAAAGCGCGGTGGCGACTCTTATTATTTGATCTCTAGCTTATCTATAGCTATATGATCATGAATTTACCGCTACACATGACGGTCACCATGGGTTCGTGGCAGACGTCATGGCATGGTGGTGACGGGCGTCAACGAGGTCTTCGCTGCAATGAAGATTTGGCTTCCAACATGGTTTCAATCATAACTTTCGATCATTGGAAAGCTAACACACAGAGCTACCTCATGGTAAAACTTGGATAATTGTTTTAATAATATTTGTGTACCTATTATGGCAATGTTTATGCTGAATTGGGTGATCGGTTAGAGAATCGTTAACGTAAACAATAATGTGTTATCGGGTTGGTGAAGTAACATGAACAATTGAGAAATATGTGTATTTGATGATGTTTGGATGTTAGGAATGTTAATTATGAAGGTAGAGAAAAACAAGAAAGGGGGGTTTGAATTGTTTTCACTGACAATAAAAACTTTTGGAAATGCCACACACACAAGAAACAAAACAAACAACGCAGAAGTTTATCCTGGATTGCATGAAATTCAAAGCTACTCCAGTCCACCCGGCCAATGTGATTTCACCTTCAATAAGGACTTAATCCAATAATCTAGAAAGATTACAGCAAGCGTCTAAGAGTACACTAATCTCTTAGACCTCTCAAGTCTAAAGACATCACAAGTCACTTGAGGAAACATACAACAACTATTTTAAAATTACAAGAAGGTGTTTAGTGCTTCTAGATAAGCAATATGAACACAGTAAGAACAAGAATCAAGATCACACTTAGAGCAACAACTCATGTAATAACGTGAGACAAGAATTTTTTATATGACAGATTTGATGTGCAGTATTCTTGTGTAATTACATCGTGTTTTGGTATGATGATAGATATGCCTTTTTATAGTCCTTGGAGATGATATCGTTAAATGGAGCATTGATGCTGATATCTTGCCAATGATGGGACTTAAATGACATTATGTTTATTGTCCTTTCCATAGCAGTTTATGAGAGTATTCAATTTTCTCCATATATAGATTCATACCATATTTGGTAAACTTCGTAGTTAAGTCTTGATTTGATCTGTTGGGCATGAATCAGAGTGCACAGAATTCAGATACTTCTCTTAGATCTTGTATTCTTCAGATACTGGCCTGATGTGTTTTCTTCAGAAGTTCTTAACTGATGTCTAATTAGACATTCTTTAGATGTAAGAATCATAAGAATATTCATATGTGTGATCCTTCAGATGCAGAATATCAGAGTCTTCAGATGTTAGATAATATGGACATTGTTGTCTTAAGTGTTAGAGTGAATACCTTTGACTCTAAGTCAGTTGTTCTGTACTTTTGTTATGTTAGATGTTGTTTCATCAGATTCATTTATCGTTAGAGTCCTGCACACTTAGAGAATTTTATTAAGGTACCAAAATGTTTCATCCTTTGTTATCATCAAAACTTAGAGATAAATTGCAAAACCAAAATCTTGTTCTAACAATTTCCCCTTTTTTGATGATGACAAAACTTCAGACGTTGATGAAACAATGATACTTCATAACAATTAAAGGAGGGTAATTTCAGAGTCAGATATACTATGACTCCCCCTGAGATAACCAAGCTCCCCCTAAATCTAATACTTTAGAAGGTTTTAAGTTTCTTACCAGAGCCTCTTATGTTGCCTAGCTTGTTTCTCAGATGTTTTACTCAGATACTTCCTGCAAGAACTTAGACTGCGCAATATATTTAGATTTTTAGAATGTAATCAGCGTATTATGAAGTTTAGATATTAATTTCATCAAAAGGCTATTTAATTATTTGTCCCCCTTTTTGTCAGACTCAAAAAGACATAACCAAGAAACATATAGAGAAAAACAAATTTTCATTTAATAAAGTGAAGGAGGTACAGAGAGAGAATAAACATAGAAGCCAAAACACTTGGAAGAAAAAAAACACAAAGCAGAAAGCCTAAGATGCTTAAGGGTTTGGAGGAGGAGGCATCCTCTGAAGCAGTTGAGTCAGGAGAGTCTGATTATTGGAGTTGACAGAGTCTTGTTGATCTAGTATGGCTCTCACAAGTTGTTGTTCCTTCTGGAGTGCTTCCAGAGTCTTAAGCACTATTGGAGCAAGACCAGAGTTAGAGGTCTCACCCTGAATCAGAGCAACTTCCTTTGCCTAGGTAGCTTCTTGCGCAACAATGTGTGCTTCTTCTTCAGTGTCAGCCTTGGATTTGGCTTCAGCTTCATCAGCAACAGCCTCAGCAGCGGCCTTTTCTTCGGCTTCTTTTCTTGCTTGCTCTTCAACTTCCAGTCTTTCCTTTTCTTCAGCTTCTTGGCGTGTTTTCTCATCATCTTCTCTGGCCCGACGAGCCTCTAGCCTCTCCTCAACTTTAATGTAGTCATTTCTGACTTGTTCAAAGAGACTTTTCAGCTTGAAGACCTCAAATGTCATCCATCTGAGAAATACACTCTAGTGATTCCTCATTTCAGAGGGATTATCACTTAGTTTGAACTGTTCAGACAATGATCTGAGCTTCAAAACTAAGGATTCATAAAATAAAGCAACTGACTCTTCCAGGGTGGGGAAGGTTGGTTCAAGTTCAGAAGATGGGTTGATGGGTTATGGTGAAGTGTGGGTGGTTTCAGTGAGAGGTTCAAAGGGTTGTCCAGTTGGGGGTTCAGATGGTTGTTCATTTTGGGGTTTAGATGAAGGTTCAGAAGGTGGTTCTGTTTGAGGTTCAGAGGGTGGATTTATTTGAGGTTCAGAGGGAGAAGGCACAAAGGTATCTGGGATAGATGGAGGTTAGTTAGATAGGGCAATGGCTTGTAGTTGGGCCAATGTTGAGGATGAAGAGTCGGGGATTTTTGGTTGTTCAGAATCAGAAGATATATCGTAAGCTGGTGGTGAAAGGGGAGTTGAGGAGAGAGATGAGAAGGATTCATTTAGAGGTGAAAGTTCAGATGTAGGGAATGTTGTGGTAGTGAGGTTGATTTGTCGTGGAGGGGTGAGGAAGGGTTAGAGTTGTGATGTTCAGAGGTAGGTGAATTACATATGGTAGGTTCAGAGGGGTGTAGATATAGGATGGTTGAGGTAGAGAGGAAGATAATTGCTTTAAATTTGAATATGAGGGAGTTTCAGATGGATGAGACTTACTTGAGATAAAGGAGTTTAGAGGCGTAAGCGATCTGGCTGCAGACGGTTCTCCCAGCTTCAGATTCTTTGACTTCTTGATCTTCTGAAAAGGCTCTCTCTTCCTCTTCATAAAGTTGGGGTATCTTCTCTAGAAGCCAGTCCACTGAGAACCTTGAGATATCCACCCCTTGATATGCCAGGTCCTGGAGGTAATGGGCAATGACCTCTGGAGGATCTATCTTGGAGAACTGATAGAGACCATTTGGTATCTTTCTCTAATCCTTCAGAGCTTTCCAAGAAGAGTTCAGAGTTGGCTTGACCAAGACTCTTTCAATGACCCATATGCTCTTCAGATTTTTGGCATTCAGAGGCTTTCCAACGTCTGCACTCACGTTTTCCATCAGGTTGTAGGATATCAGATGGTCCACCAGCCCGCTTTCAATCAGAACATCAGAGATGAGCCTCCCCAGAGGAATATAGTTTTTGGGCTTCATCTGGTTTCTTGTATCCCGGACTGAATCCCTCATATACTTGAATAGGAGCGCTAGTAGATTCATCTTGAGTCCTTTGTCGAGGCAATACAAGATACACTTTTGATCTATGTTGATGTAGTCAGAAGAATTTGAGGGTGGACGGTGGTGGATGGTACCCAGAATGATCTTCAACCAGACCCTCAGATTCTGGTGAAGTTCCTTGTTCTTGGATGATTTCCCTTCAGAGTTCTGTTTGAAGATGGTTGGAACAATCTCCTGGGACATGTATCTTGCCCTAGGGTTTATGTTGTAAATTCTTCTGCCCCCAGTTTTCTCCGTATTCCGAAGTTTTGCAATTGACTTCTCAGTGATAACCATCTTAACTCCCAAGACATAAGAGACTATGCAATGGTCATCGCAGTCTGCGAATCTCTAGAACTCTTTGACGAGGAAGGTGTAGATGGGACCATATAGCCTCTGAAAATAATTTCCCTAGCCTTGCTTCTCTAGATCTTCAGTAAGATCAATTCCATTTCGCTTTATATTTTCAAAATCCACCAGAGACTCACAGAGAACTTCAAGTTTCTCAAAGGGTGTTGCAAGGTTGATGTGCGGTGGACGATCAAGGACGTGGGGTTCCTTATAAACGGCGATTGATGTTGTAGCAGTTTTAGTAGAGGTTTGTTGTGGAGCTTCATCAAGTTGTTCTTTTGCTTCCATTTGTTGGGAGAAGTTACATACATGTTATTGTTGAGAATCCATTTGGGAAAGATGAAGATGTTGTTGAAAGTTGATGAAGATATGAAGAAAGTTGATGAACTTGAAGATTGTTGAAGAACTTGGAGAGAGTTTGAGCACAAGGGGTTTGTGTAGGTTTGTGAGTGAAAAGTGTGAAAGTGAGAATTGTAAAAAAAAAAATATATACACAACATGTAACATGCAAAATGACAACGTTAATAGAGAGTAGGAAACAACAAAATTAATTAGCGCATAATTCTGAGTTGACACGCCTATGGAGAATTAATTGCAGCTAATGATGGATGTCTAATCCCAAAAATATGCACACTGCTCGAGGAGATCTTAATAGTCTGGCTCTTGAGTTATGTGTTAGACAGTTGTCTAGAAGATCCAAGGTCAGATGCTAGAGAGGCCACATGTTGATGTTTCTGACATCAAGAATACCAAGAGATTTTTGATTATGAGGGTTTCTAGTTCAGATTACATCCAAATAGTAGGAGTATCATAACCAGAACCAGATGCCCGTGAGAGATTTAATTTAGAGCCTATTTTGACACGTCAGAGGAGAAGCACAAGTTTAGAATCACTCTGGGCAATCTTCCATGTTTAAATGTTTCAAAATGAAGGAGAATCTATCTTCAGCTAGGGGTTTTGTGAAGATACCATCCCATTGGTGGTCTGTATCAATGAATTTTAAAGTTATTACCCCTTTCTGAACATAGTCTCTGATAAAATGATGTTTAATTTCTATGTGATTTACTCTGGAGTGTAGAATAGGATTCTTCCTTAAACATATGCTAGTAGTATTGTCACAAAAGATATGACTTTTACTCTCATATATCTGAAAGTCCTCTAGTTGATTCTTCATCCAGATCATCTAAGTGTTGCATAGTGAAGCTGAAATGTATTCTGCTTCTACAGTTGAGAGTGCAATGGTTGATTGTCTTTTGCTAGGCCATGAGATGTGATTTCCTCCCAGAAACTGACAGTTTCCAGATGTGCTTTTGCGCTCCAATCTTTCTCCAATGTAATCTGCATCACAATACCCATAGATCCCATACTCTGATGTTTTCTTATACATCATGCTCATGTTAGGTGTTCCTTTCAGATACCTTAGGATTCTGTTAACAACAGTTAGGTGAGATTCCCTTGGATCTGACTGGAATCTGGCACAAAGGCCAACGCTGAATAATATATCTGGACGTGTAGCAGTTAGATAGAGAAGAGAACCTATCATACCACGATAGAGTTTCTTACAAACCTTTTAACTTTCCCATTCTTTCTCCAGAATGCAAGTAGGGTGCATGGGAGTCTTTGTTGGTTTGCTTTTTGACACTTCAAACTTCTTCAAAATGTATCTTATGTATTTGCTTTGATATACATAGGTAGAATCTGATGTTTGATTAATTTGAATTCGCATAAAGAACTTTAGCTCTTGCATCAGACTCATTTTGAATTCGGCCTGCATTAGCTCAGAAAATTCTTGACAGACAGAGGGGTTAGCAGAATCAAAAATTATGTCATCAACGTATATCTGACAAATCATAAGGTCATTTATGATATTTTTACAAAAGAGTGTAGAGTCGACTTTGCCTCTGATAAAATCGTTTTCTAGAAGAAAGGAACTCAGTCTTTCATACCAAGGTCTAGGAGCTTGTTTTAGATCATAAAGATATTTTTTCAGTTTAAGAACGTGTTCTAGATATTTTGAGCTTTCAAAACTAGGAGGCTGATGAACATTGAGAAACACCCTTTTGACATCCATCTGATATAGTTTGATGAAGTAATTTACAGCAAAAGATACAAGTAGATGAATAGATTCTAATCTAGCGACTGGAGCAAAGGTTTCATTATAGTCAATACCTTCTTGTTGACTATAACCTTGTGCCACAAGTCGTGCTTTGTTTCTGACCAGTTCGCCTTTTTCATTGAGGTTGTTTCTGTACACCCATTTGGTTCCAATCATATGGTTTCCTCTGGGTTTTCGTACAAGATCCCATACGTCGTTCTTTGCGAATTGATCAAGTTCCTCTTTCATTTCTAGAATCCTTTCTTTGTCTTGAAGTGCTTCTTCACAGGATGTTGGCTCTATCAGAGATACTAGTCCCATAAGTGTTTCTTCAGAACCTTTGAATGTTGATCTTGTTCTGACAGGTTTGTCTTTGTTTCCCATAATCAATTCTTCATATACATTATGTCTTGTTCTCGATCTTTTATGATTTAATGTGACTTCAGGTGCTTCTAAAGTTCCCTTTTCTGCTTCTTCAAATTCTTTAGCCTTTTCTTCAGAGCCTGCAAGTGTTATCTCCAATTTTGCAAAATTCTCAACTAGCTTTGACTTTTCAGAGTAAAGCTTATCATCGAATCTGACATGTATTGGTTCTTCCACAATTAATGTTTCTGTATTATATACTCTATAGCCTTTAGAGGGTTATGAGTATCCCAACATAATACATTTTTGTGCTTTAGAATCAAACTTGTTTAGATAGTCTTTAGTATTTAGGATAAAGCAAGAACATCCAAAAGGATGAAAATAGGAAATGTTGGTTTTTCTCCCCTTACACAATTCATAAGGAGTCTTATCTACAATAGGTATATTGGAGATTCTATTCTGAATATAACATGTTGTATTCACCACTTCAGCCCAGAAGTGCTTAGCTACATTTGTTTCATTGATCATGGTTCTGACCATTTCTTGAAGAGTCATATTCTTCCTTTTTACAACTTCATTTTATTGTGGAGTTCTAGGACATGAGAAATCATGGGATATTCCATTTGAATCAAAATGTTCCTCAAAAAAATTGTTTTCAAATTCCCCACCATGATCACTTCTGACTCTGATGATTCTAGAGTCGAATTCATTTTGAACTTTTAAGCAGAAGCTAGTAAACACATAGTGTGACTCATTCTTGTGTTTAAGGAATTTTACCCATGTCGAACAATTATCATCATCAACAATGACAAGTCGATACTTCTTACCATTGGCTGAGGATGTCTTAACAGATCCAAACAAGTCAATGTGAAGAAGTTCCAGAGGTTTAGAAGTAGAAACAACATTTTTATTTTTGAAAGTTGTTTTAGAAAATTTTCCCTTCTGACATGCCTCACAGAGAGCATCTGAAAAGAACTCTGGCTTAGGTATGCCTTTGACTAACTCAAGTTTATTTAGTTGAGAAATCCTCATCGTGCTAATGTGGCCCAAACGTCCATACCATACCCATTGCTCTTCATTTACAGACATTAAACATTTTACGTTTTGATCTTTTAGATCTGAAAGCTTAATTTTGTAATCTTTGTTCTACCTCTTACTAGTGAAAAGAATTGTGCCACTTTTCTGATTAATAGCTTTTCACATTTTTTTATTAAAGATTATATCATAAGTGTTATCACTTAATTGACTTATGGATAACAAGTTTTGCGTTAATCCTTCTACGTAGAGAACATCATAAATAGAGGGAAGAGATCCATTACCAACCGTTCCAGATCCTCTGATTCTTCCTTTCTGATTTCCTCCAAAGCCTACGAAGCCAACTGTCAATCTCACGAGCATCCAGAGTCCATGTACCGTGATTGATGTTTTAACTCTACTGCACAGGATATCTGCAACATATGCTATTTTATCTTTTGGTACCCAGAATCTTTTGGGTCCTTTATGATTAGTTCTCCCAGAGTTTCTGGAAACTTTGGTTTTTTGTGGAATTATTAAAACTTTGTGTCTGCGCATGTGTGTAATGATATGAAAAAGGAGATTTAGGCTTATGTTCTACAGAAGGTATTTGATCATCTTCATCAGAGTCATATCCAATTCCTCTTTTCTTATTGTGACTAACACGATAAATCATAGAAGCCATTTTACTTCTTTCAAGTCCATTTTTCAGAAATTTCTGAAATTCCTTTTCATATTTATATATGATGGTGTCAAAAGTTGGTGGTGCTTAGGAAAGAGTTTTTTCAAGTTTTAAACATTTTTTGTTTGAAAAATCATTTTCTTTTTCCAGGACAAAAATGTTTGCTTTAAGTTCAGAAACTTCTATCTCAAGCTTATCACATTCTTCAACAGTTTCTTCATGGACCCTTTTTAGGATCTTGAATTTCTATCGAAGCTTCTGATATGAGCTTAGAGATTCTGATAAACAGGCTTCTAGATCAGAGCGAGAGAGACCAGAAAATACCTTTTCATAGTCAGATTCTCTTTCGGATGAACTTCCAGATGTGATAGCCATGAATGCAACATTTGCTTTTTCCTCTTCAGAGTCTAATTCTGAGGTGTCATAATCAAAGTCATCCCCGGTAGCTATGAGTCCCTTCTTAGTTTTGAAGAAGTTTTTCTTGAATCCTTCTTTTCTATAACTATCTTTCTTGAGCTTTGGACATTCGTTTCTATAGTGTCCCAGTTCTTTACATTCATAGCAAGTTACCTCTTTGCATGGTCTGCTTCTGGAGGTTGATTCTGAACGATCTCCTTTCTGTATGGGCCTTCTGAAGTTGTTATTCCTTTTTCTCTATTGTTGTTTGACTCTTCTGGATAAAAGAGATAACTCTTCTTCCTCATCAGAATCGTCCTTTTTAGAATCATCATCGTCTTCTTCTTCAGATTGAAAGACTTTGTTCCTTTCTGGCTTTCTTCTTTCCGGTCTGGACTTTAGAGCCACTGATTTTCTTTTCTTTTGTGGATAGTCTTTCTCTAGCTCTATCTCATAACTCCTGAGGGAGCTGATAAGTTCTTCCAGGCTTATGTTGTTCAGATCCTTTGATAACTTCATGGCAGTGACCATAGGTCTCCATTTCTTTGGCAGACTTCTGATAATCTTTTTAACATGATCTGCAGTTGTGTATCCTTTGTCCAGAACCTTGAGTCCTACAATTAAAGTTTGAAATCTAGAAAACATTACCTCTACAACTTCATCATCCTCCATTTTGAAGGCTTCATGTTTTGGGATTAGGGCCAGAGCCTTAGTCTCTTTGACTTGATTGTTGCCTTCGTGAGTCATCTTTAGGGAATCAAATATTTTTTTAGTTGTTTCCCTGTTGGTGATCTTTTCATATTCATTGTAGGATATAACATTCAATCGAATCTTTCTGGATTTATGATGATTTTTAAAGTCACACTTCTGATCATCACTCATTTTGTTTCTAGCAATGACAACCCTAGGATCAGATACAAGTGGTTCATAACCACTTTTAATAATGTCCCATAAGTCAGTATCATAGCCTAGGAAGAAGCTTTCGATTTTGTCCTTCCAATAATCAGATTTCTCTCCATCGAAGACTGAAGGTTTAATGTTGTAGATATCTCTTTCATTGGTGGTAGTCATGATGTTTTTCTCACGTTGGGTCTCTCTACACTATTAAGTGTTTGATTTGAAAATCAATAGCAGAGCCGAAGCTCTGATACCTACTAAAGATAGAGAAAAACAAGAAAGGGGGGTTTGAATTGTTTTCACTGACAATAAAAACTTTTGGAAATGCCACACATAGAAGAAACAAAACAAACAGCGCATAAGTTTATCCTGGTTCGCTTGAAATTGAAAGCTACTCCATTCCACCCAACCAAGGTGATTTCGCCTTCAATAAGGACTTAATTCAATAATCTAGAAATATTACAACAAGCGTCTAAGATACACTGATCTCTTAGTCCTCTCAAGTCTACACACTTCACAAGTCACTTGAGGAAATATACAATAACTATTTTAGAATTATAAGAAGGTGTTTAGTGCTTCTAGATAAGCCATATCAACACAGTAAGAACAAGGATCAAGATCACACTTAGAGCAACAACTAGTGTGATAATGTGAGACAAGAACTTTGTGTATGACGGATTTGATGTGTAGTATTCTTGTGTAATTGCATCGTGTTTTGGTATGATGATAGATAGGCCTTTTTATAGTGCTTAGAGATGATATCGTTGAATGGAGCATTGATGATGATATCTTGCCAATGATGGGACTTAAATGACATTAAGTTTATTGTCCTTTCATGAGATGTTTAGGATATTATTCAATTTTCTCCATATATAGATTCATACCATATTTGGAAAACTTCGTTGTTAAGTCTTGATCTGATGTGTTGGTGTGAATCAGAGTGCACGGAATTCAGATACTTCTCTTAGACCTTGAATTCTTTAGATAGTTGCCTGATGTGATTTCTTTACAATTTCTTGACTGATCTCTAATTAGACATTCTTCAGATGTAAGGATCATCAAAGTATTCATGTGTGTGATCCTTCGGATGCATAATATCAGAGTCTTCAGATGTCAGATGGTGTGGACATTGTTGTCTCAGTGTCATAGAGAATACCTTTGACTCTAAGTCAACTGTTCTGGACTTTTGTGACGTTAGATGTTATTTCATCAGATTCATTTATCGTTAGAGTCCTGCACACTTAGAGAATTTTATTAGGGTACCAAAATATTTCATCCTTTGTTATCATCAAAACTTAGAGATAAATTGTAGAACCAAAATCTTATTCTAACAAATTACATTTGGTTAACAATGTAAATGTTGAATGTTGATGATGTTGTTATAATGGTGTGGTTATAATAATGTTGTGTGGAAGATGCTTATATGTGTCGATAATGAATTTTTAAGCATGAATAATTATGGTGATTGTTAAAGATGTTGCATATTTAATTATACATATGCTATTTTATGTTGAATATGTTGTTGGTGGCATACATGGTCAAAAGAGGGACTAATATGTATCTGTTGGTGTTGCATGTTGAGAGTCCATGTATTCATGTTGTCGAAACTTCGGTTGTTTTTGGTGAGCCTCGATCCTAAGGTGGTGGATCGGGTGCAAGTAGCTAATTACAATTATGGGGGGTTAGTGAAGCATTGTCTATGGTGATGGTAGAAATTTGGTGTGTTCCGGTTCCAAGAGGGATTTCATTCTATGATGGGGATCTAGGAGCAAAATGAACCTGAGTTTTCATATTGGGTACCACATGCATGTCGAGTTGGTGTTGAGTATATTACATAAGTGTTGCATTTGTATTGATCATTGTTGATGTGTTCTTGAATGAGAATACTTAATATATTGGTGTTGATTGAATGTGAATATGTACATGTTATTGTGAAGGGTGTGAGACTGTGTGGTTGTTGATTTTTGTAATTGAATGTGTTTTGTGACGTATCATCTACCTTAGCATTCTATACACCGTTTATATTTGTTTGTTGTTTCTCACCCCCTTTGCTTTCATGTTGTCCACATTGAACATCTTGCAAATACTTAGGAGTAGAGTTTGCTGTTGTAAGTGGAAGTTAGCTCATGGAGCTACTTCGTTTAGTTTTCGTTGTTAGAAGTCTTGCTCTGATTATGTAACATCAGGGTCGAGAGCGCTATTTGAATGTTATGTTTTGTTGGAGTTAAACCTTTAATTGATTATATGTTGGAGTTGTTGAGAGAGTTGCTAATGAGATGTATTATTTTCAAAAATATTTTATTTAAGTGGAAGTTTGAGACTAAATGTCCTGTGGTGACCATTTTATTTAAATTGAAATAGGAACGATACCTCCACAATGATAACCTACGTGAAAGTGAGTGTGCGATGACATATGTTGATTGACATTAGTATTTCTTCTATAATGTTTTGTTGATTGTTAAATGTTTGTTTTGTTAAATACTTTATCCTTGGTGACACCTTAGATTGTCATGTAAGGCTTAATATATAAGTATCGGGGTTTAGGGTGTTACATATGGTGTCGGCTGCTCTAGGAGATCCACCGAGGCCATCTCATCAAGAGATACTAGAGGAGTAGCAGGTATAGTTAGATCATGCTCATGATATCTTACCTAGATTTCATTGCATTGTGGAGATTGTGCAGGCATACATTGACTAAGGTATCTTCCCTGACGGGTCTGAGGTAAGGCAGGTCCTAAATGCCATTGACGGAGGCACGAAATGCACTGATGTACCGAATACATCGTCAGAGGACGAGGGGTTGAGAAGGTCGATGAACACGATGAGTTGTAGTCCGACATACGCAGTAATATATATTTATTGTACTTTGGATTTATTATGGATTGTATTTTATTTTCATTTTATTATACTTTATCATGTATTTCAAATTCATTTATATATGTCATTTTTTTATCATCTGGATTTGTATTTGTCATTTTTTCATATAGATTGTATATTTTATTGCTCATCACATAGCAAGGTCCTTAACATTAATAAATCATCATTTTCATCTCAATAGTCATCAACCAAACATAACCTGCACTGTTCTGATAGGGTATGAAGATGCATCTCCATAAACCCTAAATGAAGATGCATCTCCGGAATAATAAATGTGTAAAATGGGTCATTCATAGAGGGATGCATGGGGTGTATGTTAAATTTTTTTTAAGATGCATCTCTGGATCAGTTAACGTTTTTATTTAAGACAAGGTGCGTCCGGAAATGCATCACCGGAATTTGAGTGACATTTTAGGTTTTCCATAGAGTCTTTTCTATCTCATAAGGTGGGATAAGAAATTCTCCTAATAAATATGGAAACTAATTAAAGGCCTGTTTGCTCCAGTTTTTGTTTTAAATGATTTTTATAATGCGATATATTTTTGTGTAAAAAATAATTTATAAAGAAATGTTTCAAAAATATTTCCAAAAAAAAATTTTGTTTGAAAAGTTATTATTAAAATAAAATTTTATCAAAATTAAAAAAAAAACACACTTAATTTTGAAGCTATTTCAAATAGATTTTCATAAAAATCATTTTTGAAATAGAATTATTTTTTAAAATTGCGATTTTAATTATGTTTTGATCTTCAATAATGTATGTTTATGTTATAATATGTTAAAATATGTCATTCAATTTAGAAAAGAAAATTAAAAAAATATATATGTATTATTTTGAAATACATTTTTATAAAAATCATTTATGAAAATATAAAGAAAACATATACTTTTTTAAATGAGGTTGAAAAAAATATAGATTTCTATATACGCGAAAGAAAATCCACAAAAAAATCAAAGAAGAAAAAAATTTAAAAATAAAACTCACAAATTTTTTATTCAACTTGTAATTTTTATAAAGACACAATTATAAATCCTCTCATACAATTGCAATTTTTATAAGGACAAAATTATAAATCTTCTCATACAATTGCAATTT
The DNA here is from genome assembly GCF_024323335.1 of Lathyrus oleraceus. Lineage (NCBI taxonomy): Eukaryota > Viridiplantae > Streptophyta > Magnoliopsida > Fabales > Fabaceae > Lathyrus > Lathyrus oleraceus. Next base: position 393,310,111 of record NC_066583.1, read on the forward strand.
TTAAGAGATAACTGCGAACCCTGCAAACTGCAATTTTTTTAATATAAAAATTACAAACTCTCTCAAGTACAATTTATGGACGAAAAAATTTCAAATCCTCTCACAAATATAATTTTTGAATAAAAATTTACAAACCCTCATAACTACAATTTTTGGATAGAAAAATTACGAATCATCTTTAAACCCTCACACGATACACAACTACCAAAACCACATTGCACTTACAAGAGTACATTTTGTTGTACTGAATAAACTTAAACTAACTATCCATATTTTAATAATAATCCAATTCTATTTTCTTCTTTTTCTCGATGTAGTACTTAGATAAATATATTATTGGACCCAAAAAATCCTCCATTCATCCAAAGTCTCACATATCTTCACTTTGATATCAACTTCCTTCAAAGAGTTTAGGATAATTATAATGAGTAACCACAATTGTAAAATTATTACTCTTCAATTATTTTGTCTTCTTCCTCTCTTGATTCTCCTTCCCTTGATCAAAACTTTTGTTACTCTTCCTTTTTTTTTTTGATAAAATTTTTGTTACTATACCTTTCTCCTTTTGATCGGAACATTAACTTTGATACCAGTTATTGGGAAAATAACAAAAAATTAAATTTCTATACACACGAAAGCATACCAAAGAAAGATGAAAAAAAGAAGAAAAAAAACTCAAACAAAAAGACTCACAAATTTATTATTCAACTTGTAATATTTACAAGGACAATATTATAGATCCTCTCATACAATTGCAATTTTTATGTGAAAATTTCAAACACTCCTTATAACACCAAAACGCACCATATATTTGGCTCGATTTGCATATGTTTTATAGTCGTTTTGATTTTATTTCTAGTATTACGATGGTACTTTGTCTGGATTCCAGGTACTTAACCATTTGGAAGCCATACACAGAGAAACGAGGCAAATCAGATGGAAAACGTAGAAAAATGCATATTTTGCACTCACGGCGACCAGCATGGCGATCGCCATGGAGATAGCCATGATGTGGTTGACGTGTCCCATGATCCAACGGTTACAAAGACCAAGTCCCCACATTTTGTTGAGGTGGCATTCTCCACAGGGGGTATGGAGATCACCATCCCCTATAAGAGTGAAGCGGTCAAAGGGTTGAAGCATTCTTCCCCATTTTCCCGTTTTTTACTCACACGAATTTAGCCATATTGACTTGGTTTCCAGGGTTTTGTAACAATATAAATAGAAGTTGAATTTCAAATTTTAAGAGATCCAAGCTTAGTAAAATTTAAATCATATATTCATATTGTTGGTTCTAAGTGTTGGCAATAATTTTGGTAAAACAAAGAGTGTTCACAAGATGTTGTTTGTGATGTCTTAACATAAGATATCTATGTACCTACTAGAGTTTAAATGGAAAACATAATTATGCAGGATTATTTCAGGATGTCATACACAATGTCATGACATCTGATATGTTTGTACCTGCTTGAAAGTATAAATGGAATTATGGAATTATGCAGGATTGTTCCAGGATGCCAGACCCGATGTCATGACATCCTGTACACAGAACATTCAGGGAGAATGTTATGTGTTTTGTAATTGCACATTTAATGGTAATCTATGTATGATTGAAGATCTGATTTGCAGGCGCATTCAATCATTGATTACAACCTGATTTACTTATTTTCCAAGGAGATCTAACCAGTTGTCATGAGAAGATTTAATTGGAAAATAGTTTAGGGTTTTCAAGATGTCCAAGCCCAGCTGAAAGCTTCTATAAAAAGGGACTTGGAAAACCTGATTTAACACACAACCAATACTGAGCGAAATACTGAGAGAGAGAGAGCAAGGGTTTGTGTCTTGTTTAGTCGTAAGACTTGTAAGCCATTCAAGTCATCCATAGATGATTGAATTGGTCTGATTTCTGGTTGTAATTTGTCACTCAAAGCTTGTAAGCAAGAGTGTGTGTCTACTTGATCAAAGTTGTTAAGCAAGATCAAGTGTGTGTCTACTTGATCAAAGCTGTTAAGCAAGATCAAATGTGTGTCCACTTGATTGAAACTGTGAAGTAAAATCAAGTGTGTGTTATTAAAAAGTGTTTTCTTTTCACAAGGAATTGTTGTTTAAAATCACAGTAGGGGAGTGAGTGGGTTCTCATATCTAAGAGTGCTTAGGTAGAAATTGCAAGGGTAGAGATTAGGTGAGAAAGACTGTAACTTATTGAAGTGTACGGAGAGTCTTTGAACTGATTCTATTTTAGTGAATTTCCTTCCTGGCTTGGTAGCCCCCAGATGTAGGTGAGTTGGACCGAATTGGGTTAACAATTGCTTGTGTCTATTGCATTACTAGTCTTTATCTATATCCTGTTTGCATTACTCAGATATTAGTGTCGTGACATTACCTTCGACATCTCATATCTGATACCAGAATTTCAATTGGTATCAGAGCAGGCATCTTGCTCTGGTTCTAGGTGAGATCTAGGGACAATACTTTCTGGTACAATGGAGAGAGATGGAGGATCTGTTCACAGGCCACCAATTTTGGATGGATCTAACTATGACTTTTGGAAACCTCGAATGGTAGCTTTCCTAAAATCTCTTGATAACAAGGCTTGGAAGGTTGTGTTAACAGGTTGGGTACATCCTGTAATTACTAAAGAAGGAGAAGCCACAACTGATAAGAAACCTGAAGAACAATGGTCCAAGGAGGAGGAGGATCTAGCCCTTGGAAATTCTAAAGCATTGAATGCAATATTCAATGGAGTAGACAAGAATATTTTCAGGTTGGTAAATAACTGTGAAGTGGCTAAAGATGCTTGGGACATTCTCAAGACCACTCATGAAGGAACATCTAGAGTAAAGATGTCTATACTACAATTGCTCACCTCCAAGTTTGAAAATTTAAGGATGAAAGAAGATGAAAATATTCATGAATTTCATATGAGTATCCTTGAAATTGCTAATGCCTCAGGAGCCCTGGGAGAGAAGATATCAGATGAAAAATTGGTAAGAAAAATACTCAGGTCACTCCCTAAGAGATTTACTATGAAGGTGACTGCCATAGAAGAGTCTCAAGACATCTCCAACATGAGAGTTGATGAGCTAATTGGTTCCCTCCAAACATTTGAGATGGGATTGAATGATGGTTCTGAAAAGAAAACCAAAAGCATGGCCTTCATGTCAAACACAGAAGAGGAAAATAGTCAGGATGTTGATGAAGATTTGGACAATGAAATAGCAATGCTGGGAAGACAGTTCAACAGACTGTTGAAAAAGATGGATGTAAGATCCAAGGCTAATGTCAAGAACATCTCCTCTGACATCAGTAAATCCAACAATGCTGGAAGAAGAGCAAGGTCATATGATAAGCCTAAAGAAGTAAAAGAAGTACAATGCTATGAATGTGATGGGTATGGACACATTAGAACTGAATGTGGAACCTACCTCAAGAAGCAGAAGATGAGTCTTGCTGCCACTTGGTCTGATGAGAGTGAAACAGAAGAATCTGCAAATCTGGTAACTGCCTTGACTGGAAGATGGGGTTCTGATGAAGACTCAAGCGATGATGAAGTAACCTTTGAAGAGTTGGCCACTACCTACAGAAAGTTGTGTCACAAAAGTGTAGAGTTGTGTAAACAGGTTGAAGGCCAGAAGAAGGAAATAACTCAACTTGAGAATGAGAAGGTAGAACACTTGGAAATCATCTCCAAATTAAAAACAGAAGCAGTGGTTCTGAATGCCAAGCTAGATGAAAGTCAACAAGTTGAAAGCCAGAAGATAGTACAGCTGGAGAATGAGAAGGCAAACCATGTGGAAACCATCTCCAAGTTAAAAACTGAAGCTATGTTCTTGAATTCTAAACTAGAAGAGATGACCAAGTATGTAAGAATGTTAAATAATGGATCTGACTCCCTAGACAAGATTCTCCAAATTGGACAAATAACAGGAGACAAATCTGGCATTGGGTATAATGAATCTAAGCCTGAGTGCAGTTACATTGGTTGCAAACCTCAAGCCAAACCTAAATGCAGCCATAGTAAAAGCAAACCTGTGATGTAACATCATATGTCATAACATCAGAAGAGAAGACAACAGAAAGGGAAACACCAAAGATGGAGATGCCATTACTGTGGGAAATTTGGTCACCTGAAGCCCTTCTGCTATAAGCTGTATGGTTATCCTAGCCCTGTTCATCATCAGACTCACTATCAACCCAGACCCAAACAGCACAGGCCTGTCAACAAGAAGCAATGGGTTCCTAAGACTAATGTTACAAGTCTAATAGCTCACATTCCCCTCAGAGTCTCAGCCAAAGAAGAATGGTATTTTGATAGTGGATGTTCCAAACACATGACTGGAAATAAAGACCTGATAACTGGTCTTCATCCTCATGCCATAAGCTATGTAACCTTTGGTGATGGAGCAAAGGGTGAAATCAAGGGGATATTCAAGCTTGATTGTCCTGGAGTGCCTAAACTTGACAAGGTGCTACTGGTTAAGGGCTTGACTGCAAATCTAATAAGCATCAGTTAACTATGTTATCAAGGTCTGAATGTTAACTTCACCAAAACTGAATGTCTGATTACTAATAAAGACAGTGAAGTGATTATGAAAGGAATCAGGACCAAAGACAACTGTTACATGTGGAATTCTCAAATTGATTATTCCTCAAAGTGTACCTATGTCAAAGGGATGAAGATGAGTATATCTGCTAGAGGAACTCTCAAGAGTGATGAAAGACAAATTTGTGGGAAATGTCAGACAAGGATGTCACACCAGAAACTCAGACTTAACATCACTTTCAAAGGAGAAAAGCTCATGATGGCTCAAATAGATAGGAAGTTAGATCAGATGGTTGAACATGTTGCTAGTCATATACAGTCTGAAGTTGGAAAGAGCTTTGTTGGACTTGGGCTACCAGTCAAGCAGATAGAAGGGCCTATGTGTCTATCTCAAAGCAAAAGTGCCAAGAACAATGTTGAGAAGATTGGGATGGAGAGTGAAAGGACACCTGCTCCTACACATTTGAAAGATGAAAATAGTGTTTATGCTGAATATATAGCAGATGAAAATAGTTGTTCTCAAGAGGGCTGGTTGAAACTACTGATGATTGCATACAATGTCACACACGATCTCATGACATTGTACTATGACAACCTGAATGCTACAACTATGTCCAAAAATCCTATTCAGCACAGTTGGATCAAGCACATTAATTTTTGTCATCACTCCATTAGAGAATTTGTGGAAGAGAAATTCATAGCTCTACAGCATGAAATGCAATTAACTGATAAATTTGCAAGGGGTTTGGATGATAATCAACTTGAATATGTAAGAGGGAAATTGGGGATTTGGATTATTGTAAAGTTATGGAAATTAATGTGGAGTGGAAAAGGTAATAAAACTATTGTCTGCCCACTTAAAAGAAAGAGCCACATTAATGATGAATCATTACCTAGTATTGGAACTAGTATATATGCCATTTCCACACGCTACCTAAACACAGCCAATTCCATCTTCATCCAACTTCTCAGAAAACCTCTGCTAGGGAAAAGAGATTTTTCTTAAAAGTTCAACAAAATGTCTCAACATCCCTCATCCTCTGGTTCAAAACCCACTCATCATGCAAGGACTCCCTTTCATGGAGTTTCTAGATGAAGATGTGCTGGACGTTACTCCTCTTTGTGTGATACCAGATGACGCACCAGGCCCTTCTTCCATGGATGGAAGTAAGCAAGGTAACATTCTTGAAAAATCTCCTCATAAATATGACATGCACTTTACTGATCGTACCATTAGGAACCTAGTTACTAGGATTCTGAATGAAGGGCATGCAGTTAAGGGTGTTTCTACCCCTCTGTCTAGAAGGGACCCCTCTCCTGAGGTGGAAACCCAAGCTGAGAAAGATGATGACTCATCTAGATCAGAGAAGGAAGTGGCTGCTGAGGGATTATGTTCTCTAGGTCAAACCGTACCTAGCAAGAAACCAACAAATGTGTCTCATGAAACTACTGAGAATATTATTGATTTGGAGGAAGAAAGTTCTGAGGAAGAAGATGACACCTTGGTTCATCTTGTGAAACCAAGTGTAGCAAAGAAACTGAGGAGCATAAAAGGGAAGACTGTGGCTGAAATGAGGACAGCAAGAAGAGTGAAAAAGGTTGATGGTGTAGGACCCTCCAAATCTTGGAGTAAAGTTGAGGTTAGGAAGAGGAAAGGAAGAGAGAGTTCTGACTCTGAAGAGGATGTCGAAGATGATGTCCCAGACATCTCCCCTGCTAAAAAGCAGGCTGTTAAGAAGTCTCCAGGAAAAGTGGCAGCTGTGCACTTAGACAATATCTCCTTTCATTTAGAAGATGGTGCTGCCAAATGGAAGTTTGTCATTCAAAGGAGGGTTGTTGTTGAAAGGAAGCTGGGAAAGGAGGCTGTAGAGGTAAAGGAAGTGATGGATTTGATCAAAATGTTGGACTGATGAAGACTGTGGTTGCTCTGCCCCAATGTTATGAGGGGTTAGTAAAAGAGTTTGTTGTGAATATCCCTGAGGATATTTATGAAAAGAGCAACAAGGAATTCTGCATGATTTTTGTAAGAGGTAGATGTGTGAGATTCTCCCCAACCATAATCAACAAGTTCCTATGGAGAGGAACTGACAGAGGAGTGGATTTAGAGGCTATAGACAATAAAGTCTATAGGACTATTACAGCTGGCCAAGTTAAGGAATGGCCTAGTAGGGATCACCTATCAATTAGCAAGCTAACTGTCAAATATGCCATCTTACATAAGATTGGTTCAACCAACTGGGTGCCTACTAGTCATATCTCAACCATCTTCATTGGTCTTGGAAGAATCATTTATGCTATTGGAACCAGGATAAACTTTGACTTTGGAAGGTTTATGTTTGATCAAATTGTCAGACATGCCTCCACAAATGCAGTGAAGCTTCCCATTGCCTTCCCATCCATCATTTGTGGTATTATCTTGAGCCAGCAACCAAGCATTCTCAATACAAGTGACATTCCTAGCAGAAGAAAGCCTCCACTATCCATTTACTACAAGCTGTTTGAGGGAAGTCATGTCAATGATGTTGTCATGACATCTGCTAGAAGGAGCCTGCATCTCAAGGTAGCTTGATTGATCAATTAAAGGAAACCTGCAAGGAACTGGATAATGGTATAAGGGTTGCCAAGGCAAGAAAAGAGGCTTTGGAGGTTCTTATTAGTAGCCTAGAGAAGGAAGAGATGGAGAAGGCTGGTGAGACCAAAGATTCAAATGCCAATACCTTAAGTGAGAGGTCCAATGCTCAATCTAGTGGCAGCTCTGATTCTGAAGGTGAAGATGATACTTCTTCCTCAGAGTAAGTGGTAATGGTTCTCCATGTTTTGAAGATTGTGATGTGATGAAGACTGTTCTGGTGTGGCTGTTGTGTGTGCTGTTATGGAAGCTGGTCCCCCTGCTGATTTTGGATGCTGAAGAATTTGTTTTTTTCTGTTGAAATGTATGTAATTTGTGGCAGTCCTTACTGATGCCTTTATGTAATATTTTGGGCTCTTAATGACTTCCAAGGATTTTTCATTATCTCAGCTATCACAGTTGTGTATGATGATGGTTTGTATCTCCTAACAATTATGTTTTAACATTTTTAATGTTATAACATCTGATCTGACATTCTCTGCTAGGCTAATTGACATTTATTTTGTCTAATTGGTCACCTTTGGTCAATTTTGACTAAAAAGGGGGAGAAGTGATTATCTGGAGGATTATGTGGAGCAGTTAAATATGTGGAGCTAATATGTGGAGCTAATGTGGAGATGTATGTGCTGATGTAGCTGAACAGATGAACATCTATTATTAAAGGAGATGTGTTGTTCTGTTTACAGATGTCAAAGGGGATGTCTGATGTGGTGCACAGGTGATGTGGTGCACAGGTGACTGTTACAGGTGTTGTGGTTACAGGTGTTGTTATTAATAAAGGAGATGTTTGTATTGCACAAATTTAGGGGGAGAAGAATTACCCTTGTGCATTTGTGTGTCTTACTAGTTGCATCTATAACTAGTAATTCTGTTTGTGTTGCACAGATTTAGGGGGAGAAGAAGTACCCTTGTGCATGTGTGTATTACTAGTAGCTATAACTAGTAATTGTGTTTGCTTCTGCTACTGCTTAAACTATTGTTTAACTGCTGATAGTTTTCTCTTGTGAACAAAATGGACAAATATATGTTTTAGCCAAAATTTGCCAAAGGGGGGGTTTATTGGTTCTAAGTGTTGGCAGCCATTTTGGTAAAACAAAGAGTATTCACAAGATGTTGATTGTGATGTCTTCACATAAGATATCTATGTACCTGCTGGAGTTTAAATGGAAAACATAATTATGCAAGATTGTTCCAGGATGTCAGACCCGATGTCATGATATCCTGTACACAGAACATTCAAGGAGAATGTTATGTGTTTTGTGATTCACATTTAATGGCAATCTATGTATGATTGAAGATCTGATTTGCAGGCGCATTCAATCATTGATTACAACCTGATTTACTTATTTTCCAAGGAGATCTAACCAGCTATCATGAGAAGATTTAATTGGAAAATAGTTTAGGGTTTTCAAGATGTCCAAGCCCAGCTGAAAGCTTCTATAAAAAGGGACTTGGAAAACCTGATTTAACACACAACCAATACTGAGCGAAATACTGAGAGAGAGAGCAAGGGTTTGTGTTTTGTTTAGTCGTAAGACTTGTAAGCCATTCAAGTCATCCATAGATGATTGAATTGGTCTGATTTATGGTTGTAATTTGTCACTCAAAGCTTGTAAGCAAGAGTGTGTGTCTACTTGATCAAAGTTGTTAAGCAAGATCAAGTGTGTGTCTACTTGATCAAAGCTGTTAAGCAAGATCAAATGTGTGTCCACTTGATTGAAACTGTTAAGTAAAATCAAGTGTGTGTTATTGAAAAGTGTTTTCTTTTCACAAGGAATTGTTGTTTAAAATCACAGGTGTGATTGAAGGGAAGTGAGTGGTTTCTCATATCTAAGAGTGCTTAGGTAGAAATTGCACGGGTAGAGATTAGGTGAGAAATACTGTAACTTGTTGAAGTGTACGGAGAGTCTTTGAGCTGATTCTATTTTAGTGAATTTCCTTCCTGTCGCAACCTGAAAAATATAGTGTACGAAAAAACAACCGGCGAAAGAAAATGACAGAAGAGTCGCCACCGTGCGTTATTTATCCCAAAGGAGGGAAAGGAAACGCTCGAAGTAAATCTGAAAAGAGGAAAGGAAAAGACAAGGTCTCGCAACCAAATCTTGGTTTCGGGAGTCGGTTATGCGAAGGGAAGGTATTAGCACCCCTACGCATCCGTAGTACTCTACAGGATCCACTTTTGTAGTTCTTGTCTAAAGAGTGTGAGTTTATCTTGTGTTGTTTACTAAAAAAGGGGTTAAATGAAAATGACTCGTGCGGATGTCGCATCCACTGCATACGTATCTCATCTGAATATGAGAATCAGAGTCTTCGTAGCTCGGCTGACCTATGGGTTAGGGGGATGTGTGCTCGCTAAGACATCGTGTCTTATGCCTACGTATCTCATCTGGAATGAGAATCAGAGCAAGTCGTAGTTCGGATAACTACGGGGTTAAGGATTATGTTTTGGGGGCGGACGATGTTACTACGCAATCCACCGGATGCTCGACCTTTGGAGACTTACTCACCGGTAGTAGAAGGAGTAAACATGTGTTTAGGAGAAGAAAAATCAATGAAGGGTTAGGGTTTGGGATGCTCATGCAAAAAGGCAGTCCTTGACGAAGGAACCGCGCTACCTGCGGGGATACGAACACATACAAACCAAACATGTATAAAGTAAATGTGCCAACAAGGCAATCAGAATAAATCTCCCAAATGGTATCCCACAAGAAAAGTGGAATATCCAGCGAGCTATCCCTGCAAAAGTCATGTGAGCCTTCACAAAAACTCAACAAAAGGGTTAGTAAAACAAGATAAGGATTAGGAGAAAACATGCTATGACAAACGTAAGTCAGATTAGATCAAAACAGTATGGTTTTTCATGGATAACAGTATGGTTTCAGAAACCTCAAACCCTGTGGCATACACTTAAGAAATTAAACGATTAAGCATTCAAGGCATTATTTATACATTCATACATAATTATGAACCCGTGGGCAAAAACCTAATGAAATTCATCCATCATACCTCAAACATTCAGAGTATTAAACTTCAAAGCACAAAGGTAATGGGAATAAGGGCAAACCTGATTGGAGAGATCGGTTGAAATCAAATGGCACGGCTGGATTTGCAAACCAATGTTAGGGTTTGCTTGAGCTGAAAGTGTGTGAGTCAGAATGAACCTTTCAGAGTTGCCTAGAGGTTGCTCTGAACTCTGTTAGCTCTTCTCTCACTATATTTTTCCCCAGGGTTCTTCTCTCACTATCTTTTTCCCAGACAGGGTAATAGGAATAGAATGCCTTTTGTTTCACTGAAACTCTGAATTTATAACCTGATTTTTGTGGGCCTGTGGGCTCAAATGAGAGAGGTCCAAGTCCAAGATTTTTTCTTTTATTTATTTATTTATTTTTGTTTTTCGTATTTTTTTTTCGTTCTTCTTTTTTTCGTTCTTTTTTTTTTCAAAACATGTGGGCTTCGCCTAGCGAGCATGACAGCTCATGAACAAACCTTTTCTCCTTCAAGATTAATGTTTTGACTGACGAATAGACCCCTGTTGGAAGTAACTCAAGTCTTTCCCTTGTGTTGACTGATCATCTAAATAGAGCCCACAAAGTGTCCTGGATGATGTTCAAACTTCTTAGATCCGATTCCGATTGACATGATGAAATGCAATATGAAATGTTAAATGACCTAAAAATGAATGCATGCATAAGGGGTAAAGCGTATGCTTCCAGGAAAAATGAAGGGTAAATTTTGGGGTATTACACTTCCTGGCTTGGTAGCCCCCAGATGTAGGTAAGTTGGACCGAACTGGGTTAACAATTGCTTGTGTCTATTGCATTACTAGTCTTTATCTTTATCCTGTTTGCATTACTCAGATATTAGTGTCGTGACATTACCTTTGACATCTCATATCGGATACCAGAATTTCACATATTTTCAAGAGCTTTAACTTTTTGCATCGGAGGGTTATCGTATTGCGGTTGTTATTAAGTTTGGAGCACTTTATTTTGGAGCATTTTTAGTTTTATCTTGCCAACATTTACTTTCATGTTCAAGTTTTCCTTTGATTTATTTTTGTACCAGATTCAAGACTTCGTTTGGAGCAAGTTGTTATTATTATCAAATTTATTTATCTCTTTTGTCTATTTACTTCTTATTATCAACATTATTTATTTGTTTTGTTCATTTACGTTACATGCTCGTTATTTTTCTTGTCTTACTTTAAATTCGAAGTTAAATTTATTTCACTACACGTTTGTAATTTTAATTGAATCGCTTGTTATATTTAATTTGCAACCCCTCGCTTTACTGTTTACTATGATCATGTCCAGCTAATCTACCAGTGCTAGAATGTGAGGATCGTCGATTCGACGGTACTCGATCTGTTATTTCTTTAGGATTACTATCAGGGCTATTTTGGTTTTTATCTCAATTTTTCAGAAATTAAATTGGCCAGGTTACTACAAGAGTACGACCGTAGATACGCCGGGTAAGATCGAAAGTCGTCCAGTACCTAAGATAAAATTGTTATGTTTTTTATTAATAAATACCACTAGAGCACTTCTATCTATTATAATATATTAAAACTAAAGCACGCATTCTCATGCTTACAATTCTACTCCATTTGTGTCACATCATCACATAGTCCTATATGACATATTCCAAAAATTCATTTTTACTATTCTAAAAGTCAAATACAATACTTCTACTCTATCGAAGATCACGAGTTCGAATCCTCGTGAAGACGGAAAGAAAATCTCATTTTAAAGAAAATGGTCTAACAATCCAACTATTACTCTAACTATGTATATTCTCATAGTTATTTCAACTAAGAAAATTATTTTAATTTTTAAAACCAAAAGAGATGTGAGAATCCAAACACAATAAAATATTATGTTTTCTTAAAATTATAGCAATAAAAATAATACTTAAAATAATTTTTTTTAATCTTAAAATAATTCTTACACAATATTTAGAGAAAAGTTAATGAGTTGATCTTAAAAATTAATAGTGTATGCAACAATCTTTTATCATTTCTATATACTTTACTACTATATTTTTCACATAATATCAAATCATAAACTAAATATAAACAACAAGATTTTGGATTTCTCGCATATTTGAATATTGAGTTTTTCCAAAAGTGAATTATAATTTACTATTTTCTTTTACAATAGTAACCATATTAAGTATAATAAAAACAACAATAATAATGTTTGAAGAAAAACACTTATATTTCAACTGATATCAAAGACAAAATCAAATAAATTTTTACATTCTAAATAATAAAAATTAAAATAATTAATTAATTAAATTACTAAAATAATATAGAAATTAGCATTTTCAATTCTTATACATGAGATAACTAAAGTTTGATAATAACTACATATAAACTTGTAATTTTATTCAACATTAAAACTTAATACATATCTTTAATGATGTAACATTAAATATCTAAATTTAGACAAATATAAAAAATATATAAGAATCAAAATAAAACAATGTCAATCTTAATTTACAAGAATATATTTTACTTTTGTAATAAAGTATATATTTTTAGATGTGATTAATTGTCTCAATTATAATATAAATTTATTAATCATATTTTTTCAAAACAAATTCTTAACATATTTAAAATTTAATAAAAAATAATAAATTAATTGACAACCGCGCAACACGCGGGTCTTCATCTAGTTTTTAACTAATTAGGAGAAGTTGATATTTTTAGAAAGTGATTCTAAAACTATTTTCGGATGCGTTTATAAGTTTAGATTCCGGTTATCCGAGTGAAAGCTGGGAACCCTTTAAAGTCAAATTTCACAACCAAAATTACTTTTTTTACTAAGAAACAAAATATAATTTCTAAAAAAAGGGTTTTCACTATTTTGACGCAAAGCGCACCGGGCACGCGAGAGCGGACGATATAATTAAGAGAGTAAAACCTGGTTCTGAATACGCGAGAGCGAAGGTTCCCTTTTAATTAGTTCTTTTACAAAGAAGGAAACATTGTCCCATAAGTAGCTTTACTTAGGAATAATAAGGGTACGGTTGGTCGATGAGAGCCAAATTCCGGTATTGCAATTCTAAATTTATTCAAATCTATTATGTTTACTTAGTAGTTCCTATTCCTAATCTTTTACGGCCACCTTAGATAAACGTCGTAGCAATAGAAAATGATAGATTGACCATTAGGTCTCTCTAGGTTCAACAACCTTTAATATTACTCTGTTACACTCCGTATACCTGCGGAAAACACCCATCATGTTTTTGGCGCTGTTGTCAGGGACCAATTACGTCAAATATTGAACCCTGTTGTTACACAGTCTAGATTAAGGCACCCTTTTCCCGGTCAATACGAAGGACTCGCAATAACCAAACTTTAGAAGACCCAATAGTTGAGCCAGAGAGGTACGTACGTGCACGACTTTTGCTCTAAAGAATCAAAAAAGCGATGGTAGAAGATCAAAATCATAGGCCACTCAAGGATTTTGCCTTACCCTTTAACGAAGAACTTCATTCAAGTATTGTTAACCCTGCAATTGTAGCTAACAACATTAAGTTGAAGCCTGCATTGTTACAAATCATACAACAAAACCAGTTTATTGGTCTCCCAACAGAGAACCCAAACCAGCATCTAAAAGTGTTCATTCAACTAGCTGACTCACTAAAAACTAATAGCACTGCTCCTGAGGCGATACATTTACGTTTATTCCCTTTTTTTTCAGAGACACAACGCGATCATGGTTAGACTCCCTCCCATCCAATTCAATAACCACTTGGAATGACCTAAAGAAAGTATTCCTTGCTAGATACTTTCCACCATGTAAGACCGCTGTCCTACGAAACCAAATTACCGAATTTACACTACAGGATGGTAAATATCTTTTCGACGCTTGAGAGAGAGACAAAGAACTATTAAGAGCTTGTCCATACCACGGATTAGAATAATGGTTGATCATTCATACCTTTTACAACAGACTTCTCTATAACACAAAGATAACTACAGACGTCGCGCTGGCGGTGCATTAATGAACAAACCATACTCTAAGGCTTGCACACTCATAGAAGACATGGCTCAAAACTATTACCAATGGGGTACTGAAAGAGCACGAGTAGAGAAGAAAGAAACAAAATGAGGTATATACAAAGTTAGCGGCCTAGACCATATGAATGCCAAGATGGACGCCCTAACCCAAAAGAACGAAAGCTTAGTCATAAAACCTACGGCTACCGTAGCTACAATATAACCCGGGTACGAAATCTACGGTACCCCAGAATATATTATTCCTAGTGCAACCTTCTAGAGAAGAGAATTTAATGTTGGCAACCCAGTACTTCTATTCAACTCCATATTACCCCTCTTTCCAGGTAAATTACGTTCCAGATTGTCAATACTGTTTGAAGTCACAAAGGTCATGCAATTTAGTGTCGTTGAGATACAGAATCAATCATCTGGACCTTTCATTTTAAAACATTATAACAACAGTTATCTTCCTACCTATTATTCTCACCATACTTTGACAGAACCACCACTTGTTGCACCAACAACCTAACTCAAAACAACCGTTGAGCTACCGATGTAAAACAAAGCGCTGCGTTAGAGGCAACCCACAATTCCCTTTGTTCTATTTTATTTTACAGCAGTGAATTATTTATCTATTTCCTTAATATGACTAACTTGTATGATGTTTTACATTTCAGGTCCCATTTCTCTGCATTGCCTATTCCTTCTAACCATATTTTCATGATGCAAAGTTTCGATGACATGCACGTTCAGTTCAGAGATAACATCTAAAGGAAACGTTATACAGTCCTATCTGAGAGACCTTTGCTTCCCACTAGATACCCTGACCTCATTTTCCTATAAGCCCTATGGCTTGAAGCTTTTGTTTGATACATGTGTCACCAGCTCTAGTGGGATGAGAATTTTGAGGCTATGAACGTCACTTACAGTAACCTTACACTAAAGTTCCTTAGTTCACTTACCCACCAGCCTAACCATTACCGTGGATTTAATAGGGGATTAATCACCTTTAGACTTTATGGGCATGATTATAAGTTTACCCACCAGGAATTTTCTAACCTCTTAGGATTTCAGAGCGACCTCATGTTGTAGCTGAAGTTCCTCATTGTGATTTCATGCAGGAAAACTTAGACATCTTCTGGAGCGATTTTACCGGCGGAGGAAGCCCCGACCAATCCACCCAAATTTCCATCAGTATTCATAACCTGGCATTCCGGTACTTTCAGATGATGTTAGCCCAAACCTTTTTCAGTAGAAGTAAAAATAGTGAGTCTGTCGGTGCAAAGGAGATTTTCTCTCTCTTTTGCATCACCCAGTCCCGTCCTGATGAATCTGGCACCTTTCTCATAGAAAACCTAGAGTGTATTGCATTATCTACCGTAGGACCTATCTATGTAGGTGGGACAGTTACTCACATTGCTTATGCCCTAAGCCTCCTGAATCAACTTTATCACTTCGTTCCTTGCTATGGCTACACCCTTATCAATTTGGACCATTGTATAGATCGCGGCTTGGTGAGACAAGTTTTCTTTAGCACCAAACACTACAAACTCCTCATTAAAAATGAAGTCGTTCAACACTTCACTTTACCACACCATAAAAGAACTAGTATCTATAATAAGGAGAAGTGGACTTATGCTTTAGAGGCCCAAGGAAAAACACCAACCAAACCTTCCACCCCTCCCACACCTTAATATCACCCTACACCCCCTCATATAGGATCATCGTCTTTTCCTCAAATGTTAATATACAAAGGCGTAACATTGGCTATGAGCTCAGTGCAATGCGCCAGGAGATGGCTTCCCTTCACGAAGAACTTACTGACCTTACTTTGCAGATGGAAGTGGCCAATGCCAATCATGCCGAAGAAACAAATTACCTAAACTAGGAGATCCACAGTCTTCAACGCTAGATCACAAAAGCTCAGGCATTTTGTCCTCACCAGGGTCGCTCGTGCAGGTCTATTTAATAGACTCCCACTAGTTTTATTCACACTTGATACATTAAAGCATTGAGGCCACTGCTTAACTTTTGTGTGGGGTAGGATTTATATTTCACCGTCCTTAGACTCATTTTCATCGAAAATAGATTTAATATACTGTCATTATTTACTTCACCATTCTTTAAACTCATTACATATTTTTCTTCCGTTATTAACATTAATTTTTCAGGAGTACTTTCATTTTTATTCATTATTAGTTTCAGTTAATTTTTATCTTTCCACTTACACCGTTTGATATTATTATCATTTCTAACCAGAAAGCAAGTTTCATCTTTCAATTTTGACAACCCAGCAAAGCAAACTTTCAAGAAATTGCCAACACCCCCCAAAATGTACCCAAACACTCCCAAAAGCCCAAAAATTCACAACAAAAGCCCATCTTCCAAAATTACACAGATGGTGTTCGCCATGAAATGGTGGCGATCGCCACGGGTCCTGGAACATCAAAAACGAGACAAAAGCGAAAAAAACACTTTTCCCCCATTTTCAACCTTTCTTTTTCTTCCCAAAACCCATTATCTTCCACCATTAACTCATATAAAAATCCTAGTCACTGAAATTTAGTCTCCATTACTCCATTTCCCACTACTTTCTCCATAAATCTGCCAAATTCCTCAATCTCAAATTCCCTCATTCTCATAATTTCACCAAAATACTTCATTTTTCACAAAATCCACAACAATGGAAGCAATAAGTGATGGACATATCATTTTTCGACAAGGAAGGGATGGCACCAGGAAAAGGAAGAAATATGAAGATCTGTTGAGCTGGGACATCCTCTCCACGAGGTACGTCGATAATGCTTGCTTACACAAGTTAGGAATTTACAATAGTGTTTATTATTTGGTAGGGACATTAGGATTGCAAGATCTATTTGAATGTAGAGACTGTACTTATGTGAATCTGATGCGGAGTTTCTTAGCTCACTTATCTATTTTATAAGTCCAAACACAACAAGCACAATTAAATTCCATGTGTTTAATATAGAATACAACTATACTACTTATCAGATTGCAGAGTTGTTAGGATTTCCTCATGCGGAAGGTGTCCCATGTGAAGCACCTATAGAAACTGATTGGGAATTTGAGGCAGATACATTTTGGTAGGAATTAACAAGTTTTTCTACGAACACCTTTAAGGGTAACTTGGCTTTGGAAACTCATAACCCGACCATCTGTGTCTTTCGCCAAATGTTGGCAGATACCATTTTTGGTCGAGAATACACAAATAAGTTGAATGCCAAAGAGATATTCTATCTGCAAGTTACACTCACACAAAGATCATTAAACTCGGTCTCATTCATGGTCGCCCACATGTGTGCATTTTTGAAAAAGAAAGGAGCTATTTATTTGGTAGGATCCATGCTCTAGGGCTCGATGGGAACTATCTACTTTAGAACCTTTGTCGCCCGCTCCATTGACCTGCAATTTCTCAGAAACCACCGGGAGGATGCCACATCATGGTTAACAATAAAGCCATCGAGAGTGTTGTTTTTCCTTGTCTTGATTGTACTGGTGTCCTAAGGAGAGAAAATTGGATTGATTATTTGCTTGCCCTTGCCACTAGCCAGGTACCCCAAAACATCCCTCAGGATGATATCGATGATGAATATGATTGGAGAAACATGTCTCCCGCTCATAACCCCCATCCCCCTCATTTTTCACATGCACAGACTACACATATCCCTTCTAACCCTTTTGCAGGTACCTCCTTTGGTTTCTTTTATGATGAAGAGATGTTGTAGGAACAAAGAGCTCGTGAGGAGGAGCGTGATGGTTTGTTTTACACCATGTATGAGCAACAACAAGATATGATGGAGTTCATGCGAGAATCACAACACCAAACAGACCGCTCCCTAAGATCGATGATGGAAACCCAAACCACCATGGCGGTCCAATAGATGCGTCTGCAAGCTTCACAAACACATGAATTTTAATAGATTAGATGAACAGAATAATCGATTATTTGTCCCTATTTTGAAAAGATTTGATAGATAATTGTTTCCCATCATTAAGAAATTGTCACAATTTATTATACTCCCATTTTCCCCTCATATAATCAATTAGGTATATGGTTCAATTGATTAGAATTTCAAAAAACATGTCCTAATCATTGTGACAATTTCCAACTCATCTAGCTAGGTTCCAAAATAACTTTAGGTGATTTTTATTTGAGAAAATTGGATATAAGAATAGGTTTAGTGAGTGTATGGTTTAACCATATTACTTTACTTTACAAAAAACTAAACACTCAGACATGAACCAACGAACTTTCACACTTCCACAATATGAATGTTTAAAGCTATTGTTGGATAAACCAATCACATAAGCACTTAACTTGAATCTTATTTCAGATGAGACTGGAGATATCTTCGAGCCAGACACCAGCATTAGAGGATACCACAATGATTATTAAAACCTCACTCTTGGCCTTATTCAGAGGAAGATATTTATTGAACTATCTTATACATCTTTGACCGCTTGAAACAATTTTAGCACTTGCTTGTCTTTATGAGTTGTTGTCATTTAGGTCATTTTGCATCTTCATGAGTTGTCATAATCAAAGCCATGATGTTGACAAGTAAATTAATATCTTACTTCTTGATTAAACCTGCAAGCACATGGTTCCACACGAAGGACTTCCTCATCCTCAAAAGTTATTATTAATATGCTTATTGCTTCTTAACAAAATGGACAACATAAATCTCTCCAAATATGAATCAAATAATATATACTCATACCTTGATGACGAAATATGATTGACCCCAAAATGTCAGAAGGAAGTTAAGTATAAGATATATATTCTCAAAGACAACCAATAAAAAATTAAGAAGTAACTAAAGAAGTTATATCCGATGGCTTTAACACTAGACTATATGTTGAAGATGACTTTAAGTAAAAAGGTATTCCTTTCCTAGGAGTTCACAACCCTTGACAAACACTCCAAACCACTTCTAGTAAAAAAGGAGGTTCTTGATCTAGATCTTATTACGAGCCTAGCTTGCTTGAAATTTATATGTGGCAACAAGAAGGGTTTCAAGGTTTATCTTTCTAAATATATAAAATTCTCCTCTTATTCTTATGATGTCTCAAAACCTTCCTTTGTTAAGGTGTCTATGTATACTCTTATAGTCAAGGAGGTGGTTGCTTATGAAGTGGATACAATGTAGACTCTTAGGGTGATTATATGGGTATTCCCATGATTGAGACTTAGAAAATTATCCAGGTGAGAAAGAAATGATTAATTTAACTCCACTAATATGTATCCCTTTTGTTGGGTCAAATAATATATTCATCCAAGTCTCACATCTGGTACTAGGAAGAAAATAGAATTAGAATATTATTAAAAATATGCTGAGTTAGTTTGAATTTACTCACCATAACAAAATGTAGCCTTGTGAGTACAATGGGGTCTTGGTAGTTATGTGTCATATGAGAGTTTATAGAGGGTTTGATATTTTTCCATCTTAAAATTGTAATTGAGAGGGTTTTCAATTTTTCATTCCAAAATTGTATTTGTGAGAAGGTTTGCAATTTTTCCATTCTAAAATTGTAGTTGAGAGGTTTTGCAACTTTCTTTCAAAAGTTGTAGTTTGGAGGTGATGGGTGTTTTCCATAAGTATACAGAGAGTATCAGAGTAATATAAAAGGTTGACAAATCCATAGAGACCTAATGGTCAATCTATCATTTTCTATTGCTACAATGTTTATCTAAGGCGATCGTAAAAGATTAGGAATAAGAACTACTAAGTAAAAATAATAGACTTGAATAAATTTAGAATTGCAGTACCAGAATGTGTCTCTAATCGATCACCCATACTCTTATTATTCCTAAGTAGAACTACTTACGGGGAAATGTTTCCTACCTTGTAAAAGAACTAATTAAAATGGGATCGTCACTCTCGCGTATCCGGAACCAGGTTTTACTCTCTAAATTATATCGTACGCTCTCGCGTGCCCGATGTACTTTGCGTTAAAGTAGTGAAAATCCTTTTTTTAGAAATTAGATTTTGTTGCTTAGTAAAAAGAAGTAATTTTGGTTGGAAAATTTTACTTTAAAGGGTTCCCACCTTTCGCTCGGATAACCGGAATCTAAACTTATAAACGCATCCAAAAGTAGTTTTAAAATCATTTTATAGAAATATCAACTTCTCCTAATTAATTAACAACGTGCTCTCGTTGTGTTTATTAATAAAAAACTTAATAATTTTTATCTTAGGTACCAGACAACTTTCAAACTTACTCGGCGTATCTACGGTCCTACTCTCGTAGTAACCTGACCAATTTAATTTCTGAAAAATGAGATAAGACCCAAAACAGCCCTAATAGTAATCCTAAAGAAATAATAGATTGAGTACCATCAAATCGACGGTCCTTACATTCCAGCACTGATAGATTAGCTGGACATGGTCATAGTAAACAATAAAGCGAGGGGTTGCAAATTAAACATAACAAGCGAGTCAATTAAAATTACGAACGTGCAGTGAAATAAATTTAACTTCGAATTTAAAGTAAGGCAAGAAAAATAACAAGCATATAACATAAATGAACAAAAGAAATGAATAGTGTTGATAATAAGAATAAATAGACAAAAGAGATAAATAAAGTCGATAATAATAATAAGAACCTGCTCCAAACGGAGTCTTGAATCTGGTACATAAATAAATCGAAGGAAAACTTGAACGGGAAAGTAAATGCTGGCAAGATAAAACTAAAAGTGCTCCAAAATAAAGTGCTCCAAACTTAATAACAACCGCAATTCGATAACCCTCAGATGTGAAGAGTTAAAGCTCTTGAAAATATGAATATATGGCTTAAATTGTATTAAGCTTGGATCCCTTAAAATATGAAATTCAACCTCTTTTTATAGTGTTACAAAACCCTGAGAACCAAGTCAATGCAGCTAAATTCATGTGAGAGATAAAATGGGAAAGTGGGGAAGAATGCTTCAACCCTTTGACCTCTTCACTCTTATAGGAGGTGGTGATCTCCATACCCCCTGTGGTGAACTCCACCTTAACAAAATGCGGGGACTTGATCTTTGTGACCATTAAGTCATGGGACACGTCAGCCATATAATGGCTAGCTCCACGATGATCGCCATGCTGGTTGTCGTGAGTGCAAAATGTGCATTTTTCTCCGTTTTCCATTTGATTTGCCTCAATTCTTCGCGTACGACTTCCACATGGTTAAGTACCTGAAATATAGACAAAATACCACCATAATACTAGAAATCAAATCAAGATAGTAAAACATGTGCAAATCGAGCCAAATATATGGTGCATTTCGGTGTTATCAAAATCTCCCACACTTAAACCATTGCTTGTCCTCAAGTAGGCATTCTTGCTCATAAGAAGAAACACAATGGTGCTCATGTAATTATTCTTGTATAAAGACTCTAATTCACTCAAGTCCATATTGATAGGTACTAACTCAAAAACTAAGTGTATCGTAACAACACATTCCGCATTTGCGGTCATAAGTCTCCTTCATATACAGACCAATTCTCATCATGTCATTATGCATAGGACTAACTTACTCATCCCATTTTTCGTCCTTTTTCATTCAGACGCAATCACATTAAGCTCGTTATCTGTTCACACACGGAAAATAAACATGTTAGTTACCATTATCCATATTATGCCAAACATTTATGATGAATATGCAATATTCTTAGAGGTTTCACAACCGTTAGGCTAAATGACCGAGTGAGGGTCACCTAACTTAGAAGGAAGATTCCTTTTTCTATTTCTTTGTTTTCCAGATTTGACGTTTCTTTTCCTTTATTTTTAGCACTGGATCATTCACCTATTTGCATCGGTCCGCTTACTCAATGGTAATTCAGATGGTACTGACTGCTAAGATAAACTACTTAAAGAATTATTTAGGTTCTAGATTTCAAGGCCATGGTATAACAGGTATCCAAATCTATCTCTATAATTATAATACTTACAGTGTTAAGACGATACTGATCTTTTGAGGGTTTTCCCAAGTCTCTATAATCTATCTTTAATTTGTCTAATAGCCTAAAATTTCAAATTAAACACTTATTTTCTTTTTCAATTTTTTTGTATGGCTAATGAAATGGAAGAATTAATAAACAGCAGAAACCCACGCATAAAGACTCGACAACACATAAATAGACACAACAGACAAACTAAACTAGTGAATAAAAATTCTAAGCAATAATACTAAAACAGTAAACCTAGCTAAATCGATAATAAAAAAAATGAGAACAGTAAGGTTCCTCTCCCACACTTAAACTGAATATTGTCCCCAATGTTTCGATAAAACTTGAAAAAGGAATGGTAGAACCTAGACAATATGCTACTGATGGCCTCCATTGTCCTCTCATGTCTGGTCTTGGTTCTGTGGATGACGGCTCCAGCCCCGGTGGTGTGAACTCTGGGAAATATGGAGTTGCTGGACTCGTGCTGATAGCGAGGCATTGGATGCTTGTAGACTCTATAGGTTACCAATTATAGACGTCTGATTAGCTTGTACAATAGCATAATCAATGACCGAATCGATTGGATAATTAGTTTTGCTCTTGGATAATTTCCTTTTTTGAACAACCACTTGGCCTATAAATATAGGCTTTCCCTTTCATTTTATCACATCCAGATATGTGAGATTTCTCATCTACCTCTATCTATATATATCTATCTATATATCTCTCCCTCCCTCCCTCTCTCTCCAAAATATTTTCACTTTCTCTCACATGAATTTATACATTGCTTTGAGAAAGGTTGTTATGTTTTAGTGAGGAAATTGTTCTAGAAAGGGTAATATTGTAAATTCACCAAGAGTTCATTTTTCCTCTTGAGTGAATCTATCTTCCTTAGGAAGTGTTTGTTTGGGTTTGGAGCAAAACCAATTAAAATATCTTTTGGGGGATTTAGTGTTAAGTTTCCATTTGGTTAATGAGTTCAACCATTTAAGGAAAAGCTCTTGTTCAGGGTTCTTGAAGATAACCAGTGAAAAATCTTCTTATCGGCTCGTGAGGCCATCTTATGTAAAAGCTCAAACTGATTTGAGATCAACCCGGCGTAAAATGTTGCTTCAGGGCTTGGTAAGCCCATGTAAAACCTTGGTTCATTTCAAAGGATAGCCAATTCAAAACTCCACCTTGATTCGAGATAAGTCTGCATAAAATCTCGGTTTAGCTTGGAGACTAACCACTCAAAGCTTCATTCGTTATTTGGCGTGAATACTAACCTCGTTATTCCACTATTCGATGATTGGTTGGAAGTAAACTTGGAATTTCATTTTTCCTTGTATAAGGCGATTTGCAAGCTTAACCTTCTAAAAGCGCATAATCATTATTAGAAACTCTCAGGATCAATTTTTGGGGAGAGTAGTAGGTCATATCTTTTAGACCGAAACTCTATAAATCCCCGGATTTCATTCTCTCTTCTCTTATCTCTTTATTTTCCATATATTTTCTTTTAATATGATTTTATGTTGCACATCGAAACATTTTACTATAAAAGTTTTAAAAATGTGATTTAGAAAACAATTTTGTTTTAAACTAATGTATTTCAAACCCCCATAATTCACCCCTTCCCCTCTTGTGTGTGGAGTCACATGATCAAAATGTGATATTAAAGCCTAACTCTTGTTTAAAGAGTAATCGTCTCAGGAGGAGGATGACTTCAAATACTATTTTAAACAAGAGATCTTTCCTAAACATCCCTCCACCATTTAATGGTGACAGGATTGAACTATGTAAAGCGAGATTTAAAATCTTCATTCAAATTTTGATTTTGATTTGTGGGAAACGATAACTAACAGTCGGTTTATCCCTACTCACCATACAAATGGAATGTAGTAGATAAACCCAATTTCCTTTGGACCATAGAGGAAAAAGAGAAAGTTTTAAATTTATTTAAAAAAAACTAATTTTTTAGTTATGTCTTTAGATGATAATCAATACTTTTATGTTCATAATTGTATATCGATGAAAATTTACTAGCAAGTGTACTAGCGTTGGAATCGAATTAATAAAATAAATTTTTCTCACACACTTGAAAAGAAGACACTCTTCAAAGACACACACTTGATCTTACTTAACAGCTTCAATCAAGTAGACACACACTCATGCTTAAAAGCTTAGAGTGACAAATTACAACTCAAAAATCATACCAATTCAATCATCTATGGATGAATTGAATGGCTTATAATTCACACGACCACACAAGACTAAAACCCTTATTCTCTCTCAATATTTCGTTCGTTATTTCTTGTGTATCAAATCAGGTTTTCCATGTCGTTTTTATAGAAGCATTTGGCTGGGTTTGGACATCATAAAACCCTAAAACTATTCTCCATTCATATCTTCTCATGACAGTTGATTAGATCTCTTTGGAAAATAAGTTAATCATGTTGTAATTACTGATTGATAGCGTGTTCAATCAACTCATCAATCATACACAGATTGCCATTAAAAACGCAATCACATAATACATAACATTCAGACTGAATGTTCTGTATACAGATGTCATGACATCGGGTCTGACATCTAAGTAAAAATCCTGCATAATCACATTTCAAACATCCAGCAGGTACAAGATATCTTATGTTAAGACATCACATGTGACAAATTGTGAACACTCTTGGTTTTACCAAAATTGTTGCCAACACCTAGAACCAACAAACTCCCCCTTTGGCAAATTTTGGCTAAAACATATATCAGTCCATTTGTTCACAAGAAAAAACATATCAGTAGTTAAACAGCATAACAACAGTTAAGCAGCAGCAGAAGCAAACACAATTACTAGCTATAATAGCAACTAGTAATACACATAAACACATAGGTGCTTCTTCTCCCCTTAAGTCTGTTCAACACAGACATCTCCTTCAACATATGTAACATTCAGAATCACATTCTGACATCTCCTTCAACATCTGCACATGTACAACACAGAACATTATTCTGTTCATCTCTTTCAACATCAGCACATGTGCAGCTGTTTAGCACATAGTAACTGTAGTTCTCCACATCTCCACACATTAACTTCTCCCCCTTTTTAGTCAAAATAGACCAAAGTGACCAATTAGACAAAATAAATGTCAATCAGTCCAGCAGAGAATGTCACAAAGGATGTTATAACATATAAAATGTTAAAACATAAATGTCAGGTGGTACATAACCATAATTATATACAGTTGCATTAGCTGAGATAATCAGAAATCCAGAGAACTCATAAAGAGCCCAAATATTACATCATGGCATCAAAAACACTGCAAAAAATTACAAACATCAAACAGAAAAATATCAAATCATCCAGGCATCCAAAATAGCATCCAGAACACACATGTCATCATAATAGGGGGGACCATCATCACCACAACTTAGTCTGAGGAGGTAGCATCTTCATCACCTTCAGATCCAGAACTGCCACTAGATTGATCTTGAGAATTAGACCTCTCACTTGAGGTGTGGTCATCTGTTGCCTTGGCTTCACCAACCTTATCCATCTCTTCTTGCTCCAAGCTACTAATTAGAACCTCTAAAGCCTCTTTCCTAGCCTTAGCCACCCTAATCCCAATTTCCAACTCCTTACAGGTTTCTTTTAATTGAGCAATCATGCCACCTTCAGAGGCTGGCTTCTTCATTGCAGATGTCATGACAATGTCATTGACATGACTGCCTTCAAATAACTTGTAATGAATTGACAATGGAGGCTTCCTTCTACTGGGGATATCACTGGTGTTTAAAATACCAGGTTGCTGGCTAAGAATTATCCCATAAATAATTGATGGAAAGGCAATTGGAAGCTTTACTACATTAGTGGAAGCATGTCTAACAATTTGTTCAAACATGAACCTTCCATAATCAAAGTTGATCCTGGTTCCAATAGCATATATAATCCTTCCAAAAGCATTAAATATTGTTGAGATGTGGTTTGTTGGCACCCAGTTGGCTGAACCTATCTTATGCAAGATAGCATATTTTACAGTTAATTTGCCAACTGAGAGATGCTTTTTGCTTGGCCATTCATTGACTTGACCAGCAGTGATTGCCCTACAAACTTCATTGTTTGTGGCCTCTAATTCAACAGCTCCTTTTGTTCCTCTTCCTAGGAACTTATTGATTACAGTTGGGGAGAACCTTACATGCCTTTCTCTCACAAACACCTTGCAAAATTCTTTGTTGTTCTTGTCAGAAATATCCTCTAGGGTGTTCACCACAAACTCCTTCACCAGACCTTCAAAACATTGGGGTAATGCACTAATTATTTTCACCAACCCAGCCAACTTGATCAATTCCATAACCTCCTTCACTTCCACAACATCCTTCCCTAGTTCCCTCTCCACATCAACTCTCCTCTGTATAACAAATTTCCACTTGGCTGCACCATCTTCCAGATGGAAGGAAATGTTGTCCAAATGCACAGTTGCACCCTTAGCAGGAGATTTTCTAACAGTTTGCTTTTTGGCAGGAGAGATGTCTGGAACATCGTCAGAGTCAGAACTTTCTCTGACCTTCCTCTTCTTGACTTTCACTTTACTCCATGATTTTGAAGGACCTACAACAGCATCCTTCTTACTAGTTCTGGCTGTCATCATCTCAGCCACAGACCTCCCTTTCCTGGTCTTCATTTTCTTTGCAACACTTGGTTTCAAGTGATGAACCAAGGTGTCATCTTCCTCATCTAAGCTCTCTTCCTCCAAATCAATCACCTTCTCAGCAGTTTCATGCTTCTTAGACTGAGAAGCATCTACAGGTTTCTTACTATGCACGTTTTTTCCTAGAGAACACAGTCCCTCAGCAGTAATATCTTTCTCTGACCTAGATGAATCATCATCTTTCTCATTTTGAGGTTCCACCTCAGGTGAGGGGTCCCTTCTAGACAGAGGAGTCAAAACTCCCTTGATTGAGTGTCCTTCATTTAGGATCCTTGTAACCAGATTCCTAATGACATAATCTATATAATGCATGTCATCCTTAGGAGGAGGGTTATCAGAACAGTTACCTTGATTATTTCTAGTAGTGGAAGATGGACCAGGGGTGTTGCCTGGGATTACTGAAAGAGGAATAACTTCCAAAACATCTTCATCCAGAAACTCCATGGAGGGAGTTCTTGCTTTGTGAGTAGGTTTAGAACCAGAGGATGAGGGATGTTGTGACATTTTGTTGAACTTGTGAGAAAAAAATTGTTGCCCTATTAGAGATGGTCGAAACAGTTTGATGAAGATGGAAGTGGTTGTGTTGAGGTAGCGTGTGAAAATGGTATAGATGGTAGTTCCAATACTAGGTAATGATTTACCATAAATGGGGCACTTTCTTTTAAGTGGGCAGACAATATTTTTATTACCTTTTCCACTCCAAATTAATTGCTATAAATTCTCATGAATACAAATCCCCAATTTCCCTCTTAAACATTCAAACTGATTAGCATCCAAAGCCTTTGTAAATATGTCAGCTAATTGCATTTCAGTAGTAACATGCTCTAGTGCTATGGTTTTCTCTTCCATAAGTTGTCTAATGAAGTGATGACGAATATCAATATGCTTTGTCCTGCAGTGCTGAATAGGATTTTTGGAAATATTTATAGCACTCAGGTTGTCACAGTACAATGTCATCACATCTTGTGTGATATTGTATTTAGTCAACATTTGTTTCATCCAAACCAGTTGAGAACAACTACTCCCAGCTGCTATGTATTCAGCTTCAGTAGTGGATATGGATACACAATTTTGTTTCTTGCTAAACCATGATATCAAGTTGTTCCCCAAGAAGAAACATCCTCCTGATGTGCTTTTCCTATCATCAGCACTTCCAGCCCAGTCAGCATCGCAGTAACCAGTCAGCATAGATCCAGAACCATGAGTATATAACATTCCATAGTCACTGGTGCCATTGACATATTTCAGTATCCTCTTCACTTGGTTTATTTGACTGACTTTTGGTTCAGCTTGATATCTAGCACAAACACCTAGAGCAAAGGCAATGTCAGGTCTGCTTGCTGTGAGATATAGCAGACTTCCTATCATGCTTCTGTACAAACTTTGATCTACATTAACACCATTTTCATCTTTGGAGACTTTCGAGTGTGTAGGAGCAGGTGTCCTTTTATGACTTGTATTCTCCATGCCAAACTTCTTAACAATGTTCTTGGCATATTTGCTTTGAGATAGAAAGATAGAATCTTCCATCTGCTTGACTTGTAGCCCAAGAAAATAGGTCAGCTCTCCAACAAGGCTCATCTCAAACTCAGACTGCATTTGTCTAACAAAATGTTCAACCATCTGATCTGACATCCCACCAAACACAATATCATCTACATATATTTGTGCCACCATGAGTTTTCCTCCTGCCTTCTTCACAAATAGGGTCTTGTCCATACCTCCTTTCTTGTATCCATTATCAGTGAGGAACAATGTGAATCTCTCATACCAAGCCCTAGGAGCTTGCTTCAAACCATAGAGGGCTTTCTTCAATCTGTACACATGCTTTGGAAGGTTTGGATCTGTGAATCCTTTAGGTTGTTCAACATATACTTCCTTATTTAAGTAGCCATTCAAGAAGGCACTTTTTACATCCATTTGGAATAGTTTGAACTTCAGAATACATGCCACTCCAAGCAATAGTCTAATGGACTCATGGCGAGCTACAGGAGCAAATGTTTCATCAAAATCCACTCCTTCAACTTGAGTATATCCTTGTGCTACTAATCTTGCTTTGTTTTTAGTAACCACCCCTTGTTCATCAGATTTATTCTTATACACCCATTTTGTACCTATGACATTTATTCCTTCAGGTCTAGGAACCAGTTCCCATACTTCATTCCTCTTATATTGACCTAACTCCTCCTGCACCGCATTGATCCAGAACTCATCAGTCAAGGCTTCCTTGACACTCCTAGGCTCAATTTTGGACACAGAGCATCCATGTGAGATCACTTCCCTTGATCTAGTTGTGACCCCTTTATTTGGATCTCCTATAATGAGATCTTTGGGATGATCCTTCTGAACTCTGATGGAGGGTCCCTTGTTGATTTTGTCATCTTCAGGTTCAGCTTGAGGAGGTTCACTCTCCTTATTTTTGTCTGAGAAATCAGCTGGGGGATCATTCAGAGATGTCTCAACATCGTCTATGACATCAGTCTATTGGTCATCAACCATAACATTAATAGATTCCATCATTACTTTAGTTCTTGAATTGAAGACTCTATATGCTCTAATGTTTGTTGAGTAGCCCAGAAATATTCCTTCATCACTTTTGGGATCCATCTTCCTTCTTTGTTCACGATCAGTCAAGATATAGCATTTACTACCAAACACATGGAAGTATTTGACTGTAGGCCTTCTCCCTTTCCAGACTTCATATAAAGTTGTAGGAGTCCCTTTCTTCAAGGTCACTCTGTTGTGAACATAGCAGGTTGTGTTCATGGCTTCAGCCTAAAAATGGTAGGGCAATTTCTTAGCATGAATCATAGCTCCGGCTGATTCTTGAAGGGTTCTATTTTTCCTCTCCACCATACCATTTTGCTGGGGAGTAATGGGAGATGAGAACTCATGATGAATTCCTTCTGAAGAACAGAATTCAGCAGACTTGCTGTTCTCAAATTCCTTCCCATTTTCACTTCTAATTTTGATAATTGGACTTTCTTTTTCTCTTTGAAGTTTTAGACAAAGCTCTTTGAAGACTTCAAACACATCAGATTTTTCTCTTATAAAATTGATCCAGGTGTATCTGGAGAAGTCATCCACCATTACATAAGCATACTTCTTCCCACCAAGGCTTTCCACCTGCATGGGTCCCATCAAATCCATATGGAGGAGTTCTAGAACTTTGGAAGTGGTGTCATGTCTGAGCTTCTGGTGTGACATCCTTGTCTGTTTTCCAATCTGACATTCCCCACAGACTTTTCCTTCATCAACCTTCTAGTTGGGAATTCCTCTATTAGCTTCAATAGATATAATCCTCTTCGTACTTTTAAGATGCAGATGGCCCAATCTTTGATGCCATATCTTCACTTCTTCTTCTTTGGCTAAAGTACACATTAAAGAATAACCAGTTTCTTGAGAACTTCACAGTAACAGTTGTCTTTAGACCTGACTCCTCCCATGATCACTTCATTTTTTTTGTTAGTAATAAGACATTCAGTTTTAGTGAAGTTTACATTTAAACCTTGGTCACACAGTTGACTGATGCTTATTAGATTTGCAGTCAATCCCTTAAAAAGTAGGACATTGTCAAGGTCAGGAACTCCAGGGCAATCCAGCTTACCAATCCCCTTGATTTCACCCTTTGCTCCATCACCAAAGGTTACATAGCTTGTGGCATGAGGATGAAGGCCAGTTAGCAGGTTTTTGTTTCCAGTCATGTGTATGGAGCACCCACTATCAAAATACCAATCTTCTTTGGCTGAAACTCTGAAGGAAGTGTGAGCTATTAGACTTGTAACATTAGTCCTAGGAACCCATTGCTTTTTGTTGAAAGGCCTGTAATGTTTGGGTCTAGGTTGATGATAAGCAGGACTAGGATAACCATACAGCTTATAGCAGAAAGGCTTTAGGTGGCCAAATTTTCCACAGTAATGACATCTCCATCTTTGGTGTTTCCCTTTCTGATGTCTTCCTTTATGATGTTGTGACATATGATGTGACATCTCTGGTTTGCTCCCAGTGTGACTGCACTTAGGTTTGGACTTTGGTTTGCTACCAGAGTGGTTGCACTCAGGTTTAGATTCATTGAACCCAATGCCAGACTTGTCTCATGTTATTTGTCCAGTCTGAAGAATTTTGTCTAAGGTGTAAGATCCATTGTTTATCATTCTTACATACTTGTCCATCTCATCCAATTTAGAATTCAAGAATACAACTTTAGTCTTCAACTTGGAGATGGTTTCCACATGTTCTGCCTTCTCATTCTCCAGCTGTGCTATCACTTTCTTCTGGATTTCAACTTGTTGACACACTTCTGCACTTCTGTGACACAACTTTCTGTAGGTAGTGGCCAACTCTTCAAAGGTTACTTCATCATCACTTGAGTCTTCATCAGAACCCCATCTTCCAGTCAAGGCAGTCACAAGATTTGTAGGCTCTTCTGTTTCACTTTCATCAGACCAAGTGGCAGCAAGACTCCTCTTCTGTTTCTTGAGGTAGGTTCCACATTCCGTTCTAAAATGTCCATACCCATCACATTCATGGCACTGAACTCCTTTTCCCTCTTTGGGCTTTCCATCTGACCTTGTTCTTCTTCCAACATTCTTGGATTTACTGATGTCAGATGAGATGTTCTTGACATTAGCCTTAGATCTTACATCCATCTTTTTCAGAAGTCTGTTGACCTGTCTTCCCAGCATTGCTACATCATTTTCCAGATCTACATCAATATCTTGACCACCTTCCTCCTCTTCCTCCTCAGTGTTTGACATGAAGGTTATGCTTTTGGCTTTCTTTTTAGATCCATCACACATTCCCATCTCAAATGTTTGGAGGGATCTAATTAGCTCATCAACTCTCATATTGGAGATGTCTTGAGACTCTTCTATTGTTGTCACCTTCATAGCAAATCTCTTAGGGAGTGACCTGAGTATTTTCCTTACTAATTTTTCATCTAACATCTTCTCTCCCATGGCTCCTGAGGTATTAGCAATTTCAAGGATATTCATATGAAATTCATGAATATTTTCATCTTCTTTCATCCTTAAATTTTCAAACATGGTAGTGAGCAGCTGCAGTCTAGACATCTTCACTCTAGAGGTGCCTTTATGAGTGGTTTTGAGAATGTCCCAAGCATCTTTAGCCACCTCACAGTTGTTTACCAATCTGAAGATATTCTTGTCTACTCCATTGAATATAGCATTCAATGCTTTAGAATTTCCAAGGGCTAGATCATCCTCCTCCTTGGTCCATTATTCTTCAGGCTTCTTATCAGTTGTAGCTTATCCTTCCTTAGTAACTACTGGATGTTCCCAGCCTATTAACACAACCTTCCAAGCCTTATTATCAAGAGATTTTAGGAAGGCTACCATTCGAGGTTTCCAGTAGTCATAGTTGGATCCATCCAAAATAGGTGGCCTGTGAACAGATCCCCCATCTCTCTCCATAAAACCAAAAAGTATCGTCCCTAGATCTCACCCAGAACCAGAGCAGGATGCCTGCTCTGATACCAATTGAAATTCTATTATCATATATGAGATGTCAATGATAATGTCACGACACTAATATCTGAACAATACAAACAGGATACAAATAAAGAACAATAATGCAAGAGACACAAGCAATTGTTAACCCAGTTCGGTGCAAACTTACCTATGTTTGGGGGCTATCAAGCCAGGAAGGAAATCCACTAAAATAGAATCAGTTCAAAGACTCTCAGTAAACAACACAAGGTACAGTCTTTTTCACCTAATCTCTACCCGTGTGACTTCTACCTAAGAACTTTTAGATATGAGATCCCACTCACTCCCCCTCAATCACACCCGTGATATTAAACAAGAATTACAATGAAAAGAAGACACTCTTCAAAGACACACACTTGATCTTACTTAACAGCTTCAATCAAGTAGACACACACTCATGCTTAAAAGCTTAGAGTGACAAATTACAACTCAAAAATCAGACCAATTCAATCATCTATGGATGAATTGAATGGCTTACAATTCACACGACCATACAAGACTAAAACCCTTATTCTCTCTCAATATTTCGTTCGTTATTTCTTGTGTATCAAATCAGGTTTTCCATGTCCTTTTTATAGAAGCATTTGGCTAGGCTTGGACATCATAAAACCCTAAAACTATTCTCCATTCATATCTTCTCATGACAGTTGATTAGATCTCTTTGGAAAATAAGTTAATCATGTTGTAATTACGGATTGATACCATGTTCAATCAACTCATTAATCATACACATATTGCCATTAAAAACGCAATCACATAATACATAACATTCAGACTGAATATTCTGTATACAAATGTCATGACATCGGGTCTGACATCTCAGTAAAAATCCTGCATAATCACATTTTAAACATCCAGCAGGTACAAGATATCTTATGTTAAGACATCACATGTGACAACTTGTGAAGACTTTTGGTTTTACCAAAATTGCTGCCAACACCTAGAACCAACATCAAGATATATGAGTGTTTAAGAATTTCAAGAAAAATCTAAGGAGGAAGAAATTATAGATAAGTTTAACGAATTAGTTCAATTACTTAAAGATGAAGGTATGATCTTAAAATAGAAGAACCCTCAATAACTTCATCAAAAAAACTCCTACAAGCCAACTTCAATGGTTTCCTATGAAAGAACAGTTTCAATAGTTGAATGATCCTCTGATGATTTAACATCAAATGAAGTAAATCTATCTAGAGGAAGATAAGAAGTAGAAACCCCGTCTAATGTAAACTTCGACAAAATAAAGGAGGTTAAAGCTACTACAAACGATGAAGAGTCAACCTTTGTAAGATGATTCGAAGAATCTTCTTCCAAGGAAGAAGATGAAGTTTACTTTAAGGTATCTAAAGAAGAAGTCCATGGGGTAACAAAGCTATCATCCAAGCACCTATTTAAATTAATTTCTAATTTAATTGAGGAAAATGATAATATTTTAAGAAGCATAACTTAGACCTTAAATATTATCTTGAGTTTCTAGAGAATACTAAAGACAACTTAAAAATGTTTGATTCTAAAGCTCAAGAGTTTATAATGTTAGGATACTTTGAACACTCAAAAGGCTACAAAATATATAACACTGAAACCAGAATTTTTGAGTAATCAATTCATGTTAAGTTTGATGAGAAGCTTGATTCTGAAAAGTAAAAGCAAGTTGAAACGTTTGCAGATTTGGAAATCATATATTTAAACTCTGAAGGAAAGGATTTTAGGGATAAAGACTATGGAAGTTCTCAACATGAAACTCAACATTCAGAACCATACATTGCTGACAAACTAGCACCTTAGAGAAAGTATAAGAAAAGATCTTCTCACCTGAAGAACTGATTCTGGGTGACAAGACATAACCTATAAGAACTAGGTCATCATTTAGACAAGATGAAGAAATGCTTATTGGTCTATAAAAAGAACCAGTGGAAGCTATAAGTTTCTAGGTGAAAATTTAATCTCGTGCTCCAACAAAACACAATCAAATGTTTTATTATAAACAACAGAGGTTGAGTACATTACAGCAGCTGGTTGTAAGACACAAATTCTCTGGATGAAGAGTCAACTAGAATATTATCAACTAAAAGAGAGTAACATTCTCATCTTATGTGATAATAGTTATTCTATTTGCTTATCTAGGAATCCCATTTTACACTCTAGTAAGCACACTGAGATAAAACATCACTTTATCAGAAACTATGTTTAGAAGGGAATTTTAGAATTAAAACTTATTGATACAAACCATCAATGGGTTGATATCTTTACAAATCCCCTTGCTGAAGATAGAGTTGTTCTTATGTTGAGGAATTTAAAAATGGAAAATTGTCTAGATTAAATGATGAATCTCAATATGTGTAGCCTCTACATGGTTAAAATGAGATTATGGGAAATTTAACTCTAAACCAGTTAGCCCTCTAAATTTAGAAGGTTTTCTGAGTTAGAAGGTCCTAAGTCAGAATCCCTCTAGGACTTTCTATCTTCTAGCCTATGAGCGATACTGATAGTTTTAGTCAAGCGCTATTGTTTATGGCTAAGGGGTGTGACAATAGTCAAACTACATCTTTCAGCCGTCAAAAAAGCATGATAGACCTTTGGGAATTTTTTGGCTAAAATAAAAATCATATTTTGATGCCTCCTATGTCATTAATTATTTCCTCTTTGTAGAAAAGTAATGATTTCTTCTACCAAGTGTCTCATTTCATGTGCCTTATTGTAAAAGTTATTACTAAGGGTTTTCGAGGTGGCAGTTGAGTTCTCTTTCGTCTTAACTCTGGACTTTGATTCATTTTATGTCTTTTGTACTTCCTATAACACTTTATTTAAACACCCTATCCACTACTCTTTCCTCAAAATATCTCTTGTCTTTTGAAAACCTTCTCTAGAAACTCTTATTTTCTCTTTCATCTTAGCCACCCTAAACCAGAAATGGCTTCTTGAACTTTTATGGGTGACGAAAACCTCTTGTTCGCCATAAATATAAAGTTTTTTTTAAGAACTAGAAGATTAAAGGTTTGATCTTCAAGGAATTATCTCTTATCAACTGTGGGACAACTAATTTGACATGCCCTATGGACCTATTTACCCTGTTCTCCTCAAAGAATTATGGGCAAATGCATCCATTAAACAAATCGGCCAGAATGCTCTTGAAATCTAGTCCAATGTATTTGGGTTCCCAATCTTCATTACTCCATCACTTATTAATAAATCAATAAAGTGTGAAGATAATGGTGTTTACATTGAAAATTTTAGAAGTAATATCCCATTCCTCTCCAACATTCTTAAGCGTATTTATGCCAACCTTGAAAAGCATGCAAGTGCCTTTACTCTTTCTCCCATAGAAACAAATTTGGCATCAAATAATGGTATCAAATATCCTACCAAGAGAAAAGGATTTGTACTTGCTCACTTTTGATGACAAACATCTCTTGTACTTCCTCCTAACAAGGGTTAAAGTTAAATTACCTCTCACCATATTCAACTTCGTGAAGTTAAATATCATAGCCTCTCATGAGGAAATATATTTCTTCATTCCTTATGGATGAGTTCTCTCAGAACTTTTCTCTCAAGAGTGGTTAAGAAGGTGCAAAAAGTTGGTTTGACTGATGCTCTTGTAACCCATGGAGGCTTGAAGCTTGATGAAGCTGAAAGCACTGATGGTCAAAGGAAGAAGTACATAAAAATTGCCTCTAAAATTAGACCCTATGCTCATTAGTCATTTTCCCTTTTAGCCTCCATCGTTCTTTCCTCTGAACCATCTTTTCTCATATATTTTTATCTCCTTTTGTTCACATCTTGTAATTTTGACTGATTAATGAAGTATTTCTTTTCCTTCTCAATCTATATTATTTTCCTTCAAGTCTTAACTATATTTTTTTGATTGATGACAAAGGGGGAGAAACAATATGATTTTGATTCATTTTTATCCTACGATATAAATCCCAAACATTTATCATTTTGTTGGATAAATTATATGATTATTGTGTTTATTGAAAATAAAAGTTTTCCTATGTCTTAAACTTAGAGGGGGCTTGCAAAACTCACTCTATGTACTTAAAAGCTAAGAAAATTTTGAAGGTCTAAAATTCAGGGGGAGCTTATAAACATAACTTTGTTTTTTAGTTGATTATTAATTAAGAAAAAACCGTTCATCAAAATTCTAGTATTAGTCATCATCAAAAATGAGGAGATTGTTGGAACAAGTTTGGTTCTACATATACAACCCTTGAGTTTTAATGATAACAAAGTATAAAGAATAATTTTGTACTCTAATAATTTTGTTAAATATGCAAAATCTTAAAGATAATGAAGGCAGACTCTGTACTCTGGACAGGGCTGACTCTAGACTTTGGACAAATTAGACTCTGAACTCTCAAAAAAGCAGACTTTGGACTCTGGGCAAAGCACACTCTTGGTTTTTTAGTTTTTCCTTGAGGTAATAAGTTTAGTACGTATCCTTGAGAATTCATTAACAGTTGGTCTTTGAGTTTATAATCTGATTGATTAGTGGGTTAAGACCTTGTGAGAAGGCAAAATCACTCTAACGAGTGGACTGGACTAACTTAATTAATTGAGCCAGTATGAAAATCATGTGTATTTTTATCATTGTTGTTCTTATCATTGGTTTATAATTGGCTTGTGCAAAAAGCCAATTCACCCCCTCCCCCTTCATGGGTTTCTTGAACCTTCAACCATCACTTTCATTCTCTCTTTTCCATTTATTTCTTACTCTCTTATAAAAAAACTTATTAAATAATATTGAATTTTAATATACTCACCTTGGAGAATTAGAATCCATGAAAGACTCTGGCTCATATTACAATTTCCGTAACAAATTAAATTTCAAAATATAAATACTACAATGCAACAATATAATCAAGAAACTCTTTTACTATATGCATATAAAGATGTGAAAATCAAATTGCCAATTCATGAGTTATCATTTGAAATATTGTAGAAGAAACAAAATTCAAAGAGAAATATCCTAGAAATATTAAGCTTGAAGAACCTCATTTCAAACATTTTCTTTGGAAATATTATCTCTTGTATTGAACTTATTTCATATCTTCTCTTTTGTGAGTTATTTTTTAAACACTCAAATATTTTCATTTAAAAGTGGCAATTCCTTGTAGAGTTTAGATAGAGCTAAATTATTTCAAAAGATAAATGATTTGTTTAGATAAGAACCCTCTATGAGAAACAAGGCCGTCGCCGAAGATTTTAGGGGTCCAAATATTTTGTTGTGATAATGATACCCAGACAAAGAGTCGGGAGGAGAGTTTGATTAATGCACTAGAAAATTTTGAATTTTTGCTTGTTATGGTTGTTTGGTATGATATTTTATTTGTTATTAATATGGTCAAGAAAAAGTCACAATTTAAGTCTATGTGCATTAACTCTACCATAAAACAAATGGAAGATTTGTTATTATATTTTGAAAAATATGGATAACGAAACCAAGACTTTGAATGAACTGTCTATCGAAGGCAAAATTAGAAGAATCGCCACCAAATTTTATTTGTGTGAGTCTATCGAAGAGGTGAGGAGAAATAATCAATAAAACCCTCAGAAAAGATAAGCGCATGGAAATAACTAAAAAAGGGATAAGGAATTGGTCTCGCAACCGAGATTAGGGTTCGGAAGTCGATTATGCAAGAGGAAGGTATTAACACCCCTCACGTCCATGGTACTCCATGGGAACCATTTGGGTTGTTTTACGCATGTGGGGATTTATCTCATTATTATTTTATTTTTCAAATGAATGTGTGTATGTGAAAGAGAGGGGTTTTTGGATTTTTATTATAGTGATCGGCAAGGATTGTGGTCCTTGTGCTTACATATCACTCATCGGGGATGAGGAATCATAGCTCCGTAGTTCAGAGTAGAATATGTTTGTGTGTTTGATTGATTTCACCTTTGAGAAAAGGGTTTTCGGGGTGATGTCCCAAGGCTCAAAAATTAGGTTTGATGGGTTTATTGATTTTACCTTGAACAAGGATTTATGAAAAAAAAGATTAGTTTTTATTAGATTGCACTAAAGTTTAGGGGAGGAGGTGGATATTCTAGACAACAAGCCAAGTCTCTTGCATCCAAAATAACCAGAGTGAGGCTAGAAATGTTCCAATCTCACTCATTCTCCACCACTTAAGGCTCGTGGTACACAATACTAATTGTAGTTATTAAGTGTTTTGAATTTGATTAAGAAAAAGTCGTTTGACGTTAAATCAAAGGTTTGTTTATTTGATTTAGAAATTTGGCTTATGCAACATGAATGCAAAGTAACCAACAAGAAAATAAAAGTCTCATTGTCAAGTAGCTCAAGAGAAAATCTTGTATGTGCAAAGAATTGACCTAAGCTAAACAAAGGATAATGGTATTACAAACATGTCCCCCTAGGGTGGTGCCATGATGTCATTCTTACAACTGGAATGTAAGTACAGATGAAACCCAAAGTTTGAAACAAAGTGTCACAAAGTAAATGGAAAAGGCCTCCAAGCAAAGGTCCTAGGATGAGATCCTCTAAGTCCAAGTTGATTAAATGAAAATATTTTTTTTGGTCTTTTAATTTTATCATATTTTTGTTGTTTTTAAGTGTATGATGATAATAAGGTAAAAACAAAATAATAAACATGCATGATGAAGTTTATACAATGATGATGATAATGAATAATTAAATGTAAATGACATAAAAGTAAACAATAATATACAATGATAATAATAATAACTTCAGGATTATCTATCCTTAGGTCAATAGATTCAAAATATGGCGCATCAAGGGATAACTTATCACTGATGCAAAGTATGGAAGATGATCAATGTATTAACTTACCATATTTTTGTAACAATGAAAGTTATTCAACCTCAAGTTCATCTATCAATAGATTGACAAAAGAAAGACTATAACTAACTAAAGGTTGAAAGAATATGATTAATTAAATTGTTAGGTTAACAAGTTATATGATCAAAGCATGATATTAACAAGTTTGTAAAGAGTTAGTGTAAACAAGTGAGTGTAAGGTATTAGTGGGTTAGTACAAACAAAGAGGAAATATAATGTATCAGATGAAATCGCAAGTTAACAAGTGCACAAGTAAGATTTCATCCATAAATCAAATGACCCAAGTTATTTGAATTAGGGGTAACCTATCCATGCTTAAAATTACCATGGATGAACACTTGATCATCTAATGGTAGGTTTGAAGTATGGAAGGTTTTAATCAACCCTAAACCAAACAAGTCACGACCTAAGTAGATTTCATTAGTCCATAAGTTCAAGACTTTACAAGTCTGTCAAAAATAATTCAAATGACTTGAAATAAAATAGAATCAAATACTAGAGACAAAAATAACATGAGTCTATGTTCAAAATATTTTCAGAATAATAAAATAAATGGGTGTAAAAAAATAAATCAAAGTGGAAAGTAAATCAGAAAATAAATGAATAAAAATAACACAAGTGAAAAATAAATGAGGATTTGCACATGCTGGGGGTTGAACCCCTAACCTTAGAGTCATGACCTCTCCCACTAGGCCATAAGCTCGGTAGTGATATGAAACGAACCGAAATAATAAAATATTAAAACAAAGTTTAAAGATGAACTCGCACGCTAGCCAACCAATCACAGTGAGACACGGTTTCTGTTTGAATTTGAATCTCGCCGGAAGCAACGACCTCGGTGTCGTCTTCAACCTCGATATTCTTTAAAATCAAAGCTTGGAAATAAGAAATTTCAATTAGATTTTTGTATGGAATCACAACACATGATCATAGACCTCGGTGTCGTCTTCAACCTCGATATTTTTTTAAATCAAAGCTTGGAAATAAGCAATTTCAATCAGATTTTTGTGTGGAATCTAACACATGATCATAAAAAAATCATCCTCCACACTTATGAGCCATTGATTGGCTCTCAGTGTGGAGTTTTCCCTCACGAATCAGAAATATTAACCTGACCTAATCTAAAAATTAAACTCTAAACATTGAGTAATCGAAGCTGGGAACTTAGGGGAAATGATCAGAAGATCATTTTGAGGGAGATGGTAACTTGTTTGGATAATAGGGGTGAAGAGAACTACCTGATCAGAAGTAACTTAGGGAAGTTTTCCGATGGTATGGCTCAACTCAGATGTAGCTTAGAGTAGGTGAGTTAAGTGTTTGGAAAGTTTGGAGGATGGTTGGTGAAGGTTTCTGGATGATTGTTTAAAGTTAAAACACTTGGAATCTCAAAACACGATGTTCTATTTTTGAAGCTCTAGGTGAAAAGTTCAATAGAGGTTTGAGGGGCTTGGAAGCTTGGTTTTCTGATGGAACACCTTCACCTATTTATAGGGAAGGTGTGTGGATGGTTTTGGATGGAGAATGAAGTGGTTAGGTTAGAAATGGGGAGTGGCTCGAAGGAAGCTCAAGGTTGGATCATGAGGGACAAGTGTGGTTGTGGTATGAGCTTGTTTGCACCACAAACAAGTTTTCTTTGGTCCTTAGCATTGATCTGAAACAAACAAGAGCAAAGAGAATTCCTATTGTGGATATTTGGTTTTACCATTTTGGGCAAAATTTGATTTTTGCACATGGGGTCGGTTTTGGCATTACGAGGAGTTTTGGCATCCAAGTTGACTTCCTTCTACATCACACTATCATATGCAAAGTGTTTGTGTAACATTGGGATCAAACGGAATTGATTTGCTAACTTGGTGCATCCATTTTCAAATTTTGACTGGTTGTGACCTGTCTTACACATCAGGATGAACCTCCATGTTTGAACCAAGGCCAAATAAATTTGGCTTGTGCATTTTGTCTCAATTTTGGTAAATTTGTTCCTTACCATGATCTTGATTGAATGCAAAAATAACCAGGTCAAAAGGATTTGTGGTTTGGGAATGGGAATGTATCAAAGTAGTGGTCATGACATGATTTTAGAGCATGATGGGCATATTGGACCAGCTTGGCCAATAGCAAAATTGAACCCATTCCTTAATGAATTAGATCTTGCACCTTGAAACAAAGTTGAGAGAGAGTTATTTAGGACCTTTGGATATAAGGGGAATTCAAAAAGCTTGAGAAATGAAAAAGTTATACTCTTTGGAACTACCCATAGGCCATTATTGTCAAAATGTGACCAACCAACATGACCTAATTCGGGGATTT
Organism: Lathyrus oleraceus; assembly: GCF_024323335.1. Classification (NCBI taxonomy): domain Eukaryota; kingdom Viridiplantae; phylum Streptophyta; class Magnoliopsida; order Fabales; family Fabaceae; genus Lathyrus; species Lathyrus oleraceus. The sequence continues at coordinate 393,351,556 of NC_066583.1, forward strand.
TGTGATTTCTTGATTTCCAAGGCACAATGATGGATTTTTTGAGTTCATATGATCATACCATGATGGGAAATGATATTTGGACCTTTTGTGGGATGGTTTTAGGTCATGTTGGTGGATGGATCAAGTCATCACATCCGTGCTTGGAGGGAAATGGCTGAGGAATTCCTCAAACACTATTAGTATAACACTGATATGGCGCCAAACCGCACACGGTTGCAAAATCTGGTGCAAAGGTCCGAGAAAACATTTAAAGAGTATGCCCAGAGGTGGAGGGAACTTGTATCCATAGTACAACCGTCATTGTTAGAGCGAGAGTTAATAGACATGTTCATGGACAACCTACAAGGCCCGTATCTTGATAGGATGGCAGGAAGTACATACTCCGGATTTTCTGATTTGGTCTTGGTCAGTGATAGAATTAAGAACATGATCAAAATGGGAAAATTTTAAACTCAGCAAGTACGTCCGGCGTGACCAAGAAACCTTTTGTCCGATATGGCAAGAATAGAGAAGGCGAGACTAATGCAATCGTAGTCGTCCGAACAAGGACTCCAACATATCAAGTTCTATAGCAACAAGTGGCCACTGTGGCCCCCGTTCATAAAATTCAACAACAACCATTTAGGATTCCTATTCAACAGCAGCAACAACCACGTTACCAACACCCGCAACAATAATTCTATCAACAGCAACGTCAGCAACCACATCAACAAAAACCGCAACCACAATATCAACAACAACAACAAAGGCATAGGAGACCTGAAATAAGGATCCAGTGTTCACCAAAACTCTTGATAGAAATGTGTCCATGTACTCAATATAAATGTGGAGAGCTTTGTTGTGATTTCTTCCCTCAAAGGGGAGCTCCTCGTCACTAAAACCCAAGCTCAAACTGGTGGCTATGTTGTTAACCACTCCTTCAAACTGGCACACAAAAATTTCTTGTGGAACATGGGATATTTTTAAGAACTTCACCAAGTCATCCCTATGTGCTTCTGAGCATATCAATAGAGACAACATCGAGATTTTGGATGGTGTTTGGTTGAGTTGTGCAACCACTCGATAATCGCTTCTTTTGATATTGCGTAGAAACTCGTCTATCTCATTGGTAGGCAGGAAGTCTTGATTTTGCTGAGTATCATCAATTTGCTTGCCCTTGTCTGAGTTTAAAGGATTGCTATTACCAATTGGTGGAGGTGTAGGTGAAAATATCCTTCCATTTCTTGTGACCCCGCCAGTTTCGCCGATGCTGATTATCGGGTCATTGAAGTTAATTGGTTCTTCTTGAATTTTTTGGCCATGAATGTAGACGGAAGAGTCATACACCCATGGTACTGCCTTGGTGTCTTTGTAATGGAACAGTGTTGGGTCCGTTATTATCATCGGAACAACAGGATTTGTTGAGAGAGTTAACTAGAAGAGACTGTATGGAATTTGTAGAGGTGGAACTTCATCATATGCTATCTCGAGGGTGGACACATATTTGATTTTAGAGGGTCGATCTATGAAAAGGATTCCTTGATTTATCAGGTCTTGAATTGTTGTCTTCAAACTTTCACACTATTACGGATCAACTAAACAGAATTCACAAGTTGGTGCGTCAACTGGGAATGCATCATTCTTCATTAGGACTTTCTTGATTTCAATTAGAGGAGTTTTTAATTCACTAACTGAGGTTATCAGTTTCCGGCTATTATCAAATTCTACCATGTTTACATTTGTATGAGTGTGGGGAGGCATTGGATTGTTGTTTACATTTGGACCGTTGGGCGAGAACGTAATTGCCTTTGAGTCAATCATATCTTGTACTTTGTACTTTAGAGCTTTGCAATTTTCAATAGAGTTCCTTGGAGCTTCAAAGTGAAACTCACAATGGGCATTCACATCGTACTCGGGATGAAGGACTGCTGGAGGAGGTCCTAACTCCCTTAGTTGCACAAGTGATCCTCTTAATAAGTATGGTAGAATATGGTTGAACGACACAGGAACTAGGTCAAATCTTATTTCAGGTCTCCTCTGCCTTTGTTATTGTTATTGATATTGTGGTTGCGGTTGTTGTTGTTGTGGTTGCTGATGTTGTTTTTGTTGTTGATAGCATTATTGTTGCGGTTGTTGGTAACGTGGTTCTTGCTGTTGTGGAATAGGAATCCTAAATGGTTGTTGTTGAATTTGATGAACGGGGGCCACAGTGGGCACTTGTTGATACGGAACTTGATATGTTGGAGTCCTTGTTCGGACGACTACGGTTGCATTAGTCTTGCCTTCTCTTTTCTTGCCATATGGGACAAAAGGTTTCTTGGTCACACCGGACGTGCTTGCTGAGTTTTGAATTTTCCCCATTTTGATCATGTTCTTAATTCTTTCACTAGCCAAGACCAAATCAGAAAAGCCGGAGGGTGTACTTCCTGCCATCCTATCAAGATACAGCCTTGTAGGTTTTCCATGAACATGTCTATTAACTCTCGCTCTAACAATGGCGGTTGTACTCTGGATGCAAGTTCCCTTCACCTTGGGCATACTCTTTAAAGGTTTCCTTGGACCTTTGCACCAGATTTTGCAACCGCATACGGTTTGGCGCCATATCGGTGTTATACTGATAGTGTTTGAGGAATTCCTCTGCCATTTCCTTCCAAGTACGGATGTGAGTACCCTCAAGTTGCATGTACCACTCTAACGATGCTCCACTTAGAGAATCTTGGAAAGAGTGCATTAGAAGTCAATCATCACCAGAGTAGGCCGCCATCTTCCTACAATAGGTCTGAATGTGTGTCCTCGGGTCACTAGTGCCCTTGTACTTATCGAAGTCGGGGACTTTGAATTTGGTTGGGATTACCACGCCAGGAACTAGGCACATTTCAGTTGTGTCAAGACCTATAGCATAAGTACTCTTCATTGCTTTTAATTTTTCCTCAATGGTCCTTACATTCTTCTCTACCTCATTGGTCGTGGGACCAAAAGCTTCATATAGAGAGGCAGCCCTAGGGCTGAAGAAAGCATCATGTTGATCATCTACCTCAACAATAGGGGGTGGAGGTTAACTAGTGGGACACCTCCAGGTGTGCCTATTTGGACCGGAGGGTTAACTATAGGAGGAGGAGGAGAAGTCTCGTCTCCATTAGTTTCCCCATATGGGATCTCACTTGGGACAATTCCTCTTGGAGTGCTTCCCGATTTTGCTGAAGTTGTTCCATGAACACTTGTTTGTGTCTTCGCGTATTGTACTGGAAAGTCAGCTTTCAAGTATGGTTCTGATCGTAAAAGGGTGGATGAATGAGTGTTTTTGTTTTTATTTTGAAAGATGCAAATGATACATGATTTTTTTTATGTTAAAGCAACACTCTTTAGTTAATCCTTTTTTCTTGTTGTGAGAAATACTTAACGATTTATATTTGCAATCAAAGATAAATGAAAGCACAATGGAGTGAATCACAAAAGTTCTATTCATACTTTGAAGGGAAATCGTACTTGTTACAAATACATAGAAATTTTAAAGTACAGGTAGTTGAGACAAATAAGCTAGCTAGATGTCAACCCTAAACGTGACCCCTTGAGACTTGCGGAGAGCCTCAATGTTGGTGATGTGTTCGGTAATCGTCTTCTTGAAGTATTTGACGAAATGGAATACCTCCTCAGGGGTATTATCTGGGAAAATGATTAAATCAACTTGCTTTAACTTATCGGGAAAGTCTTGGAGAGCGTAATTTGTTAGCACCGCCATGTTGGCGTATTTATCCATTCACTCGTTGTAAAGGGTCTAGAGATTGTGAATGATTGCATCCCTTTGAGAAATGGAAGCTTTGGCTCCATGGCATCTCTCCTCCCAATATTTGTGTTGGCTTTACAACTCTATGTATGCCTTGTCATAAATCCCCATCTTTAGGTTCTTGACTTGTTCGCAAGCTCGTCCAAGGTTGAACTTCTCACGCAAGAAACTTCGGTGAATCTTCTCTCTCTCTCTCTCTCTCTCTCTCTCTCTCTCTCTCTCTCTCTCTCTCTCTCTCTCTCTCTCTCTCTCTCTCTCTATCTATCTATCTATCTATCTATCTATCTATCTCTCTCTCTCTCTCTCTCTCTCTCTCTCTCTCTCTCTCTCTCTCTCTCTCTCTCTCTCTCTCTCTCTCTCTCTCTCTATCTATCTATATATATATATATATATATATATATATATATATATATATATATATATATATATATATATATATATAGTTTTTCCTTAGCCAAGAGGTCCTTACACTCCTTTATAGTGGTCCTAAGCTCGAGGATTTGGACTTAATAGTCCTCGCATGCTTCTTTCTTCATTGCGTTAGACCTCTCAACGGACCTCTCAAGGTCCTTGATCATTCAGAACGCTTGATCCAACTTGTTGTTGTGGAAGTCTAGCTCATAATTAGCTCCTTGTAGATCTCCACCAACCAAAACTCTCTGGCCCTCGGCTACTCGGAGTCTCTTCTTATTATTCTTGAACTTTTCACAGACTTGCTTACCCTTGTCTTCCAAGACGTGGTTACGTTCCTTAGCACAATTGAGTTGAACTCATAATTGAGTGTTCTATAACTCAATCTCTTTGATTTGGTTGGTAAGCTTATCCATGTCCTCTTGAAGGATAGGCTCGGGCTCGAGCATCAAGAGGAACGAAGAAGGGTACAAAAGGAACTCCATCTTGACAACCCTAACCCTCTCTTTTACCCATATAAAGAAGGGTTCCTTGGATAGGATATTCTTCTTGCCCCATTCTTGTGAAGGAGAAGGGAGATCCAAATTGCAGCGGAATTTTAAAAAAAATCTCCTTTAGTGATCCTTACGAATGGGCATGATCAGTGATAGAATTGTTACCTCTTGTGACGATTGAAACCTTTGATGCAGATCTACGGAGCGATCATGAACATTGAACGATGACAACGCCTCTACTCAGTCCAGACGAACAGATTCCTTCAATCTCAATGCTAGCTGCTACAATGAAGGCTTTGAGTGAGAGAGAGAGAGAGAGAGAGAAACGAAATTGTAACTGCACAAAGGTTCTATTTATAGAACCACTTGTGTGGGCTGCAAGATAAAAGGCCCACTTAAGTGTATGTGGCCCATATCTTATAATATGCCAAAATCACTTAAGCTTGTGGTAGCTTACCATATTTCGTATTCTACTTAAGTACACCGTATCTTACGATGTCCTACAATTCACTTAAGTGCATTGTACCTTACAGTGTTCCTTAGTTGCTCTATCTCTCATCAATCCATCCTTTTGTTTGTGACCCTGTAGGTTTTCGTGGTATTGGCAATTATATTAAATCACGTATTTAACATAATAAACAGTGAGCGGTATCTAGCAACACATCACTGCTACCCAAGACACGAAAATGTCATGTGATCTGACAAATCCTTTTGTGATAATACTTATGTGTACAATTACCCTTTTGCCCTTATGTCTATATTAAACACAAGGCATAAACCGTGTCATCCTTGTCCAGTTCAATATTGGTCCCATAGACATTTATCCTGTTACGCAAGATGGGCAAATTCCATCTAGGTCACTCATGTCCCTCAGCATGCTTCGTGGAGTACCCATCAACTGTATTTATGGTCATCCAATTATAGACAATGTTTGATCAGCAATAAGGCACTAGACTCTACATCTAGGGTCCATAGTGGTTTCAGGTCGAAGGGTGGTATACACCATTAACACCATGAGAATAACTTATGACACTTTGCATAACATTCTATATAGTATTCTCATAGCGGGTCAATCCAGTATAAATATTACTCTTATATTCATACATATGTTTAAGACTTGATAACTCCTTATCCATGATCCATGAGATGTGATCATCAGTCTATATACATAATAGCCTTAATCTTTTAATGTTATCCCACTTCACAATATAGCTCGGCTACAGATACTTTAAGAATAGTGTCCTTATGTTTAATGTGATCTCATGATTAAGTCACACTTGATACATTAAATGGACTAGCTATTCTAGGGACTTTATTAAAAAAATATAATAAAGAAAAAGCCTTTTATTATTAATAAATAATTCGATACAAGTACCAAAAGTATTGGCCTCTAGGGCTTACACCAACATCTTGGTTAATACAGACTATGTTTTTCCATGCTCTTCACACTCTCTTCATGTTTGAATCGAGCGGATCTACAGTATTGACGATGAAAGGAATGGAGTCTCTTTCCTCGGGAGGACTCAACATGGCATACCCCAATTGTATCTTGAGTAAACCAGGGTTGTAATTGATACAACCTTGTGTTCCTATTAAGGGTGCGTTTGGGAACCCTCCACATCTTGCAATGACTTATTTTGTATCCCATTCTCTCTTGTATCACATAATTTAATTGGCTGAGAGAGATGCGAACTTTTGAGGCCATGTCAAATTGCTTTAAGCAAAGGGTCCACATTGAGGCATGCAAGCCCTCATCCACAGGTGCAACAGGGGAGCAAAACAGATGAAGGTCCCTCCTTTCTTCTCAAGCCTTATATGAAAGGTATGATAGAAGTCGACAAGTAGAAACAACACCAAGTTCTTCGTTAGAAAGACTTCAACTGCCAAGTGATCCACGAACTTGTCCATATTTGGGAATAGAATAATCCCATGAATCAGAAGCGCTAAGGTTGCACTACAAAAGTCAGGCCTTTCTTCCTTTAGAATCTCCTAAGCATGGGCTTCAAGGAATTTTTGAGTCAAATGCTTGACGAAACCTTTAATTCCCTGTAGCGGTAAATTCATGATCATCAAGTTATGGATAAGCAAGACATCAAATAAAAAGAGTCGCCACAGCGCTTTTATTGTTTCCAAGGGAAAAGGGAAAAGTACGAACAAAACCCAAAAATAAAAAGTTTTCAAATCAAAACTAATAAAATTCCAGAGATTATAGGTAAGGGGGTTGGTTACACAGAGGGAAGGTGTTAGCACCCAAAGTGTTCTAGGTACTCCTATGGAGCCCTTCCTTGTGTGCATATGTATTTTGTATAAAGTGATGTTTACAAACAAATAGAATGGGGGGATGAGAAAAGAATTTATTAATTATATTTTTGTGTTTGACAAGACCTTCGGACTTGTGCCTACGTACCAACATAAGAATGAGGGATCAAAACCTCGTAGTTCATGAAAAAAAATTCAAAGTGGGTGCATTTCTTTTAACAAAAGTTAGGTTTAAAAGGCACAGAGGCCTAAAAATGGTTTAAATGAATTAATTCTTTTTGGCTGTTGAAAATTTTAATTCAAGTATATTTAAGTATATTTACAAGTTTGATTTAAGAAAAAAAGTTTTGAAATGCAATGGCATAAGATCAAAGTTTCTAATTTGCAAAGAGTCTAAGTTAAAAAAGACAAGCACAAGCAAAGAAGTTTTTAAAAGGAGGGAGAGATTTTGAAATTAAAGAGATGGGGAGTATATGAAGAGACTAATCCTAAGCATAAACTTAAAAGTTAAGAGTTGAAAAGATATAACCAATGGGCTGCAATCCAATAGGCAAGAATGCCATATAGAAACCCAAATTCCCTTGGACATTAGAATCAAGCAACAAACAATGCATAACATATTAACTTGAAGAGCAAGGCATAAAATAAAGATATCCACATCCAAGCTTTATCCACTCCATATTCTTCTTCAAATTTTCCTATGTAGCAGATGAATTCCATAAGTCACAGGTTCAAAATAACAGCTTCACAATTATCATGTTACAGATGAACTCAGATGGATCTTCAATGATGTATCAGATGAAGTTTCAAATTGCAAGCACTTGGTTACATGAAAGTTAACATTGGCCAAGTCCTTTTGCATAGGGATGTTGTCTAAATTCTAAGTCCAATTGTCCAAGATCAAACCAACAGTCCACACAATAGTTTTTTAGGGTTTTTGTTCTTATTATGTACATTAATGGTCAAAGACCACACAAGCAAACAAAACCTGCACAAACAAGATATATCACACAATATGGTCCAAGTGGACAAAGTGAATATGACATTAATATAAACAATTAAAATGGTATGAATAATGGCAAATGAATAGAGCTTAAAATTAAAGGGCATTAAAAGTAAATGGCTTGAAATTAAATGTTAGTTGTTAATGAATTAGAAGTTAGTATTGCTTTTGCTTTTTTTAATTTTTTAAGTCATTCTTTAGAGAACACTCAACCCACTTATCACAAGCATGAATCCTTGAACCAAAACATCTTCCAAAGGAAGGAAAAAAGGCCAAGTTTCCACACAATACCATGAAAGAGAGGAGACTTACAATCTCACTAACTAGAATGATATGCCTTTTTGTGTCCAAAATTTAGCGCTATGTTAAGCAATCGTAATTGGACTTATGTAGAAGTCACAACTATTTGAGGTAGGGCAATAGAATTTTGGTGTTAATGCATGTTAGAGACATAGTATAATGGACTATGCTCATGAAACATACCACACACAAAAAGAGTATGCCAAAGAGGTGGCCTAATCTCATCCATACTTATGTTGATTTTTCAAACAACTAGCCTTAGGACCTTGAGATATCATAGGCTAAATGAAATGGGTGCATAAAGAAGGGGAATTAGATGAAGAGGGAGGGGAATAGATCAAAACTCAAATTGGACAAATGAGGACTTTTACCAAATTAAGATCATTCATTCATTTTTGGAGATGGAATATACATTCCATCAATCCCCTAACTCCAATGATCTTAACCTAGCAAAGTCAAATCAACCTTGACCAAGGCCCAACAGCACAAGTCAAACTTATACAAACAATTAAAATGGCTCAACACAATTATTTGGCATTTATTCAATTTAAAAATACTAAAAATAATGCATTAAATTAAATATGGTGTGTCAAATTCCTAAAATCTCATCAAAACACCAAAGAAATGGCCATGAGATTTATCATAGGTCAAAGGACCTTGGAGAAAAAAATTCAGAATTTTTGGAAACTTAAAAAGTATTTTTAAACAATTAAAAACATTCACAAAATCAATTAAATCATGAAAAATATTAATAATGATCCAAAAAATAATTTTAATTCAAAATATGAAAGAGGATTTTATTTAAAAAAAATTGGTGAAACTCTCATTTTTTTGGATCAATATTAAAATTAATATGAATTAATGAAAATAAAACAAATTAAATGAAATTCAAATAATCAGAAAAAACGTGAACCACTTGATCTCCCTTATTAATTGAGGTGGCAGATCAAGTGGATGAAAATGCGTTCTCCATGGTACACTTGAGTCAGCGCGCCACACCAATGGTAATCAGAACCAACGTGTGAGATTGAAACATTTCAAATGAGATCAATGGCTCAGAACCTGTCCAGCACACCACCGGCGCTGGAACTCCGGTCACCTTCTCAGGCGAGGCTCACCGGACTGGTTCAGTCATCACCATCAAAAAAATGAAAAAGGAGGACATGATCTGAAATAAAAAATGGCGTAGAGCACGAATCTGACCTCAACTTTAACTAACTCCAAATATATAGAAAGATATGAGGAGTTGAATTTTGAGGTGTGTCAACTGAGTTGCTTCAATTTGACCTCAAAGCAACTCAATCTTCTTGCCTACATTGGTAGGACTTCAGACAACCAAAGATCCAAGAGAAGTAATGAGAATTGAGTGAGAATCAAAGAGAAAAAGATTTCTGAAAATTACCTTCAATGTTGTGTAGAACTGGATCTTGGTTGCTTCAAACTTGACTTGATCACACTCGAGAAGCTTGCAGAAGTGGTTTGGCAATGGAACAAAGCTTTGGATCCTGGAGTTTTTGAATCTCCAAATAGAGAGATTCAAACTCAACTTTCAAGTTGAAAATTCTCAAGTTTTCCTTTGAATTGTGAAAGTTTCAATTGGGGGGCAAAGCTGGCGCGCAAGGTGTCTTTGAAATGAGCTCATGAAGCAATCCATTTTGATCCAATTGCAACTGTACTGAAGTTCAAATGATGCTTGAAAGGCAAGGCAATGTGAAATGGAGTTTTGGACATTTAATTTTTCCACTTGATGCAGACCTGTTAAGACCATGCACAACCCTAGAAAACCTCATCCAAAATGCATGAAATAGGACTCTTTGGAAATCTCAGATCAAGGTGAACAACTTTGATGTGGACACTTTTCCATTTGGGACTTGGATCATGGTGAATTTTGAGGTGGAAGTTTGGAAATTTCAACATGTTGAAAAATTTTCTAAGTGTTAAGTCATATATCTCAATATTCCACCTTGCTTAACTTTTTATGTCAGCTCCAAATGATAAAAGTGTCTCCATAAAAGTTGTAGCTCTTTTAGATACCTTCAAAATGGTCACAAATTTCATGTCATTTGGATTTAGAATGATAGAGTTATGCATTTTTGAAGTTTGGAAAAATCACTTGGTCAATGGTATAGGGCAAAAATGACCTATAATGTATCCTCATATCAGATGCTCATAAAAGTTGATTTAGCTCTCACTCCAAACATCAAAGTTGAAGTAGACATATTTAATTTGATTTTGAAACTTGTAAATCTTTCATATCATAAAAATTGAGCAAGTTATGGTCTTGGGAAGTTGACTTTCAAATTAGGGATTAGACAAAATGACCTATAATGTTTCAACATGTAAAATGACTTTCCAAGCAAAATTAGTTCTAGACTTAAACATGAAAGTTGTTTTTAATGTCATTTATAGTAACTTTGCTCTTGGAATAATTTTCATATGGTGAAAGATGTAGGAGATAGGGTCTAGGGAGACCCAGTTTTGATCAGATGAATTCATCTGGCCAACCACCATCAACCAACTTTCTAACTTACAATTCTCTTGAATTTATAGGCTCGTGGTAGATCATATATGCATAAGATGATGAATTTTGAAATTTCCCTTGATAAATTTGATCAATTGGTGAGATAGCTTGTTGGAGAAGTTACTTAAGATACTCAGTCAAACTAGGGTTTCCAAGGCAAACCAACTCCAAAATCTTGATGATTGCTTGATCAATATAACATGTAGAGATCACTGGGACTCATATATGATGCTTTAAGACATTGTGAATTAATCCTTGGTTGTCCTCTTAGCTATGAGGGTGTTAAACTCTAGATATGAACTTGATAGACCAATGATGATCATGCCCTACCTACAAAAGAGTTAGGCAAATGTAAAGACATATTTTTGATATTTTGGTTAGTAAAATGATGATATACAAGTATGATATAATCACATAGTGCTTGGTGATATAATAGGCTCATGATTATATCATAGGCTCATGATATAATCACATATGCCAAGGTATGATCCCAATCCCAATGCATATGATGAAATTGCATGAGGGATCTTAGGGTCAAAATTGGGGTTTTACATGCCCCAATTGTCCACTAGATGGTTGGCGTTGATACCTAAGAAGATTGAGAGTTAAGTAAAATAATAACCTTCTTGAAATTTTGGAAAGGGGTGGTATTCTTTGATTGATCGGTTGAGAAGTCTCTCAAGGTCTTACAAGGTTGGAGAGATATGGAAATCGGGGAAAGTGAAGCATCTCAAAGGGATGTCATAGTATTAGGCCATTGTAGTGATAGAACCATAGTCAACTTTCTCGGCTAAAAGATATATGATGTTCCCAAAATTGGCTCTGAACTTGTTGTCCTTGAGGGTTGTTACCTTTGAGCAAAGGATCTTCAATGAGCTGATGTTGGGAATCTTGAATCGGAAGGTAGAAATGTTTTTTCTTGTTGAGGAATCCATGATTGTTGGTAAAAAGTATTGTAATTCTGCGTTTGAACAAACGAAAATCTTAATAGCTTTGCTTTAAAGTTTGATGATGAATGAATGAATGTATGAATGAATGATTGGTTTATTAGTCACCACAAAACTTAGGCATGGGTTCAAGGTTTTGGACCATCGTGACAAAGTGTGAGAATGATTGCATTGTAAGCCAAGGTTCTCACTTTGTATGATCTAGGGCTTTTGTGAAATTGGGTGTAAGACAATGCCCTTAGAGTCACTTACTTCCTTGACTGTCATCCACTTATGTCAATTTACTTTCCAGGCGACTACTTCACCAAGGTTATCTACTCTAAGTGAGATCTTCGTATCGATTCTTACGAGGAAGGCACCTCGGTGGCCTATACTACGCGACCATCGGTATAGGATTGCCATGCTTAAATGTTCCACAAAAAGGGGTCTTAGGGTCAAAGACTCTTATAAAGGTAAGGATGCTTACGCCAAAAGCAAGACGGTCATCAATCCCCTTAAGAGAGTCTACCCACTAAGTAAGGTTCTCATACGACGCTACACGGGGAAGGCACCCCGGGGAAAAATACTACTCAACCTCTCTTATCTCAAGCAAGCTCTAAGACTCGGATGGAGAGTTTTTCACATAAGATTTTCATTGAAATCATTATTACCTTAAATATTTCTTCGTCACAAAGCCATAGTTTCAGACCAACAGACAAACAAAGAAAATATGTACAAGTCAATAATAAAAGTAACCTGTACTAAAAAAATGAATAACTGACAAATCCCCACGTACGCAAAAAGGGGAACAACCCAAACTAGGCTAGACTTACTTAGGGAAATCGGGTCCCTAGTATAGTCCCTAGTTGTCGCTTTCGGGATTTAACGCAGATAACGAAACTGTGACTTTGAATTAACTGCCTATCGAAGGCAAAATCAGAAGAGTCGCCACCAAATTTTATTTGTTTGCCTCTATCGAAGAGGCGAGGGGAAATAGTCGATAAAACCCTAAAAAAATATATAAGTTCACAGGAAGCGCTAAAAGGGGATAAGGAATCAGTCTCACAACCGAGATTAGGGTTTGGAATTCGATTATGCAATGGGAAGGTATTAGCACCCCTCACGTCCACGGTACTCCATGGGAACCATTTGGTTTGTTTTACGCATGTGGGGATTTATCTCGTTACTGTTTTATTTTTCAAAAGAATGTGTGTATGTGAAAGAGAAGGTTTTGGGATTTTTATTATAGTGATCGGCAAGGATTGTGGCATTTATGCCTACGTATCACTCATCGGGGATGAGGAGTCATATCTCTGTAGTTCGGAGTAGGAAAATTTCATGTGTTTGATTGATTTTACCTTTGAGAAAAGGATTTTCGGGGTGACTCCCAAAGGCACAAAAATTAGGTTTGATGGGTTGTATTGATTTTACCTTGAACAAGGGTTTATGAAAAAAGAGATTGTTTATGATTAGATTGCACTAAAGTCTAGGGGTGTAGGTGAATTTTCTAGACAACAAGCCAAATGTCTTGCGTCCAAAATAATCATAGTGAGGGTAGGAATGCTCCGTTCACACTCATTATCCACCACTTAAGGCTTGTGGCGCACAATACTAATCGTGGTTATTAATTGTTTTGAATTTGATTAAGACAAAGTCGTTTGATGTTCAATCAAGGGTTTATTTATTTGATTAAGAAATTTGACTTATGCAACATGAATGCAAAATAACCAACAAGAAAATAAAAGTCTCATTGTAAGGTAGCCCAAGAGAAAGCCTTGTGTGTACAAAGAAGTGACCTAAGCTAAAAAAAGGATAATGGTCTTACAAACATGTTCCCCTAGGGTGGTGCCAAGTTGCCATTCTTACAACCGGAATGTAAGTACATATGAAACCCAAAGTTTGAAACAAAGTGTTACAAAGTAAATGGAAAAGGCCTCCAATCAAAGGTCCTAGAATGAGATCCACTAACTCCAGGTTGATTAAGTGAAATGGATTGTTTTTGGTCTTTTACTTTTATCATGTTTTTGTTGTTTTTAAGTGTATGATGACAATAAGCTAAAGACCAAATAATAAACATGCATGATGAAGTTTATACAATGATGATGATAATAAATACTTAAATGTAAATGACATAAAAGTAAACAGCAAAATACAATGATAATAATAATAATAATAACAAAAGGTTAGTAGTAATCAAAGTTAGTGAAGTTAGATTAGGTTAAGATTATGAACAATAGACCAACACTTGAGGATTATAAATCCTTAGGTCAATAGATTAAAAATATGGCGCATCAATGGATAACTTATCACTGATGAAAAGTATGGAAGATAATCAATGGATCAACTTACCATAGATTTGTAACAATGAAAGTTATTCAACCCCAATTTCATCTATCAATAGATTGACAAAAGGAAGACTATAACTAACTCAAGGTTGAAAGAATATGATTAATTAAGTTTTTAGGTTAGCAAGTTATAAGATCAAAGCATGACATTAACAAGTTAGTAAAGGGTTAGTGTAAACAAGTGAGTGTTATGTGTTAGTGGGTTAGTACAAACAAAGAGGAAACATAATGTATCAGATGAAATCACAAGTTGACAAGTGCACATGTAATTCTTCATCCATAAATCATATGACCTAAGTTATTTGAAGTAGGGGAAACCTATTCATGCTTCAAAGTACCATGGATGATCACTTGATCATCCAATGGTAGGTTTGATGTGTGGAAGATTTTAATCAATCTTAAACCAAACAAGTCATGACTTAAGTAGATTTCATTAGTCCATAAGTTCAAGACTTCACAAGTCTACCAATATTTATTCAAATGACTTGAAATAAAATAGAATAAAATACTACAGACAAAAATAGCATATGCCTATGTTCAAAATATTTTCATAATAATAAAATAAATGGGTGTAAAAAAATAAATCAAAATTGAAAGTAAATAATAAAACAAATGAATAAAAATAACACAAGTGAAAAGTAAATGAGGATTTGCACACGCTGGGGGTTGAACCCCTAACCTTGGGGTCAACCAAGGAAAAGAAAATAGAGGAAGATATTGAAAGTTATAACAGAGACTCTTCCAAAGAAGAAGAGATGGGATTATTCGTCAAGCACTACAATCAATATATAAAGAAACCAAAGCTCAAAGACTCCGACAAGAATTTGGTCAACTTTAAGAAGTCTTATCCACTTAAGAAAGAAGATAAGAAAGAGGAAGAAAGTATTACATGCTACAAATGTATAAAGTCTCGTCATTACCTTACAACATGTCTAGGTCTCAATAAGTGTAACAAAAAGAAGGATAAACAATCCTACAAGATGAAAGGTACCATGCCAAAGATCATAGGGCTTATATCACGTGGGAAGAAGAAGATGAGATTTCCTCTTCATATTCTGATTCTAGCATAAAAAGGATGTGGTTCCTATATAGCAGGTGCTCAAGACACATGATGGGAGATACTTCAATTTTCATCTAGTTCAATCATAAATAACACAATCATGTTACTTATGGAGACAATAATAAAGATAAACTTTTAGGAAAAAGTGTTGTGGGAAATCCCTCAACAATTACCATATAAGGTGTTTTATTGGTTAAGGGGATTAAACACAACTTATTAAGTGTTAGTCAATTATGAGACAAGGGGTATTCAACTATTTTGATACTTTAAGTTTCCTAATTTTACATAAGTCTAGTAATAATCTTATGTTTAAGAGATCCAAAGTTGACAATATCTATTTTCTAGACCTAGATGATGTGTAAATGCATGGTACTAAATGTTTGGCCAGTAAGAATGAAGACTCTTGGTTATGGCACAAACATATAGGATATGTACACTTCGAATTTATAAATAAGATAGAATCCAAAAATCTAGTAGTTGGTCTACCTAATATATTTTTTTCTAAAGATAATCCTTGTGATGCTTTCTAGATGAAAAGCCAAACGAAAGTTTCTTTTAAACCGGAAAACATTGTTTTAACTTCAAAACCAATTGAGTTTCTCCATCTACATTTACTTGACCCTTTGAGGATAAAGAGTCTAGGCGGTAAATATTAAGGGTTTTTTTTCTCATAGATGACTATTATAGATTTACTTGGATATTTTTCCTAACCCATAAGGAAGATACATTTAAAGCTTTGTTAAGTTTGCTAAGCTTGTCCAAAATCTTTATAATTTTAAAATTGTCACTCTCCATAGTGATCATGATGGTGAGTATGTAAACCATCAATTTGAAACTTTTGTAATGAAAACAAGATAACTCGTGACTTTTCATGCCTACGTACTCCACAACAAAATGGTGTTGTTGAGTGCAAGAACTATGTTTTAGAAGAATTGTCCTAGACAATGATAAGTCAAATGACTTTTCCTAAGTATTTTTGAGAGGGATATGATTAACACCGCTTGTCATGTTTTAAATAGGGTGGTCATCGGACCTATCTTAGAGAAAAAAAATTGATGAGCTACTTACAGGTAGTAAACCTATCATTTCCTATTTTTGCATTTTTGATTGCAGAAGCTTTATTTTGAATAACAAAAAGGAAAATATTGACCAGTTTGATGCAAAGTCTGATTAAGGAATTTTTCTAGGGTACTTATCATCGAGTAAGGCGTATAAATTTTACAAAAATATAAAGCTAATTATTGAAGAGTACATTCATATGGCTTTTGACGAAACCATGCCCCAAAAGTTAGGGAAAGGTAGTCTTTCTAGTATTGATGTTTCACGTGTAATAACGAAAAGATTGGCCAAATACTAAACTCTCTGAGAGGATAATCCAAAATAAGAGGACATTAAGGAAGATAAAGAGGAAATCCAACAAGAGGAATAAAAACAGGAGACCTTAACTACATTACCTCGAGATTAAATTGTTGCAAAAGATCACCTGTTAGATCATATACTTTGCAATTTTAGAAAATGTGTAATTACTAGACCTCAGGTTAAAAATTTATGTAAGTATTCTGATTTCATCTCCCAAATTGAACCTAACAATATATATGATCCTTTACTTATAGAAGGATGGCTCCTTCTATACAAGACAAGCTCATTCAATTTAAATGTAACGACGTTTGATACCTTGTTCTACATCCTAAAGATAAAACCGCCATTTCCATTGGATGGGTGTTTAGGAAAAAATTGGATGAAAATAAGGTTATTACTATAAATAAAGCTAGGCTGGTGGAAAAAGGTTATAGTCAGACTGAAGGGATTGACTATGAGGAGACTTAGACTCCTGTAGCCCGCCTTGGAATGATATGACTCCTTTTCGCATTTTCATGTTGCCTATATTTTAAGTCGTATCAGATAGATGTGAAATTGGATTTTTTTAATGGATTTATAAACTCATAAGTTTATGTCTCTCAATCTCCTAGTTTTGAGGACCACAAGAAAATTAGCAAATTGCGACGGTTCATTTTGGTAGGTTAGAACGGTTAGAACCGCCACAATTTGCATGTTATGACGATTATAGCTCCGTCCCAGAAACTTGCGTCGTGAGGAAATATTGCGACGGTTGTCAAAACCATCATACCAATCGTCGTTCTTTCTCACGACAGTTAGGGAACTGACATAACTTGAATATTGCGACGGTTACCAACCGTCGTGGAATTTCGTTTTGATTTTTGTTTTCATTGTGGATTGTGACAGTTTCAAATTATTGTGGGTGTCACATCCTAACGGTTCAAACCGTCGTAATTTTGATTTAAAAGTTTTAAATAAAATTATTTGGCATAGGTTGAAAGTTGTACTAATCATTTAATTTTTACTTTTAGCAACAGTGTAAACCATTATTAATTTTTATCTATAGTATTATTTTTTTATAGTATTTTTTGTTTTTTAATTATTATGTACTAAAATATTTTTAAGTATAGTAAATTTTTTAAAATTATTTCTACTAAAATATTTTTATTTATGGTATTATTTTTTTGTAATATCAAATGAGCATCATGATATCAAAAAAATGGGAGTTCCATAATCATGTCATGTAGTACAAAAAACCCAAAAACATATCAAATGATAATCTTATAATAATAAGCATCATAATGCCAAAAATATAAGGGAATGTTCATAATTTAATTGATTCATAGCAAACTCTAATTTGTCCTTCTTGATGATCCATTATCTGCAATTCGATAGCTAGACTCAGAAGAACGTTTACCATCGGCGGGTGATTCCAATCCCTGAAAAAAAAATGTATTAAAATAATATTCCTTAAAATAATACTCATGCAATTTAACTTCAAATGCATCAAAATGATATACATGTCTTCCACTAGAATTTTGCATTTGCATTAGGAGTTCAATTTCCTCCTTCCTAGCATTGTCCCTTTGCATTAAGAATGCGATTGCCTCCATCAATTCATCAATTTTTGAATTATTTTCTTTAAGTGCATTAATTTCTTCTTGCATTTCCTTTATTTTTTCATTTTCTTCAAAAGAAGATGTTGATCTCGTAGATCTATTTCTGAGATGGCGTAACTCCAAGTCCCATGCTACGGGCATATCGAAGATGTTCTTTTCCAAATACTTTCTGAAATGTCTCATTTTCAGACACGGAATCCTTAATTTCAGCTTGTAATTTTTCCTGCACTTGCAAAAGAGCAAATTGAACTATTGTTTATATAATAAGGATAATGTATATTAGTAACAAGTTCCAATACATTGCACTTTCATACCAAATTATTTATAAAATACAAGTTCCAGTACATTACACTTTCATATCAAAGAATTTTTTAAATACATAGTCTACTGATTTCACTTTTCTCAACATAGTATTTAAGACCGACTCCATTATCCGTTGATATATGTGACATGAGAATAGTGCATGCACTTTTCTAAACCCCCATTTTTGTCATTTTCTTTATATATATATATATATATATATATATATATATATATATATATATATATATATTATATATATATATATATATATAAGAACGCAAACAAGGAGTAGTGAAGCAACTGAACGGGAAAAGCTGCCTATAACAAAAACCAAAGTAGCTTATCAATAATTGATAGAAAAGATGATATGCATAATATGAAAAGATGTATAATTGTAGCAGTAGGAATTATGACAGGTCACAAGTTATGACATGGCAAAAACTTGCCTCCTTATGCTTCAACCGCGATGCAAATGGTTATCTAATAATTAAATTATAACAATAGTGTAGCAAATGTGTTGCCCATGAAAGAATGTAAAATAACATATGTCTAATATTTGTTTAAGACTGACGGTTAGGATATTCTGATAATGAACGACTGCCACTGACGGAATGTTTTGTGTTCAATTAAATTTGATACGTTTTTTGGCAAAAGAACTACAAGTCTATATATACTAGAGGCTAAGGAATTGTAGAATCTTATGATATCAAAAATAAAATAAGCTACCAAGGAATATAGAATCCTACATATTAGACATATACTAAATACAAAATGTATTTACAATTAACAATAAAATGCTCCTTCATCATCATAACTTAGTACCAGGAAAAATGTAACAACTAATTTGTACCAGGAAAAATTACAAATACTTAGTACCTTCATCACCATAACTTGGTAGAATTATAATAACTATTTATTATCAGGTACCTCCACTAGAAAAATTACTACAACTTGGTACCTTTATCGTCACAACTTGATACCTTCTATGTTCTTTCAGTCTTTTCCATTGAAACCATTGCACCTCTTTTATTTTTCATTCTCTCACATGTTCTTCACTTATGTTTTCTTTGACTGCTTTTAACTATGAATGTAAAACTTTTGCCTTATTATCCTAATTTTTGTTTATCTTTAGCCACCAGGTTAATGCTAAGAAAGTATATGATTGAAACTAGCGGAAATATACCCGAACGCATCGCACGCTCGAACATACAAAAGAGTCGTCATCAAACTTTATTTATTCCTGAAGAAAAGGGAAAACATCGATAA
This sequence comes from Lathyrus oleraceus, assembly GCF_024323335.1. Taxonomy (NCBI): domain Eukaryota; kingdom Viridiplantae; phylum Streptophyta; class Magnoliopsida; order Fabales; family Fabaceae; genus Lathyrus; species Lathyrus oleraceus. Next base: position 393,371,164 of record NC_066583.1, read on the forward strand.
AACTCGGGGAAAGAGAAATGATGGGTAAGGAAGTCGGTTATGCAAGGGGAAGGTATTAGCACCCCTAACATCCAAGGTACTCAATGGGAACCGTTTTGATTATTCTCGCTCGAATGGGTGTGATATATAAAGATTACTCGCAAAAGAATGAAGGGAAAAGGAAAAGAATAGATAAAGTGCTCGGTGAGGATTGGGGCCCTCATTCCTACGTATCCTAATAGTGCAATGAGGAATTCAGAGCTTTGTAGTTCAAAGAACTAGTGGTGGAAGATGAAAAGAATTGTGATAACGGTATGGTCCAAACTAAAGGGTTATCTAATTTGAACTCCAAAAGGGGTGAAATATGAACCCAAGAGTAAAACGGGTATGAACCAACAGGTGAGGGGACTGAGGCATGGTATCACTCTATTGGAATAACCAAAAAAGAAGGATTTCCTGTCTACGGCTGCAAAGTAAGTAAAGAGATTTTCATCTAGCTACAAGGTCTGAGAAGACAAATAAATCAACTCTTGGTTCACAAAGAGGTTCAAGATCGAGCTCAAAGGTATAATGTATTTGGCTCAAAGAATAGGGTGTATCATATGAAGTGAATGAAGGTAGAATATGAATGTATCATGGAAATGAATGGAATGAATGACCAAATTCAAAGAATCGGGGTTTTGGTAACAAGTGAGTGAAGAGGTATAGTTTGAAACCAAAGGTAAAGGTGTACATCGAAATCCATAGGAGAAATGGGATTTGTACCATGGAGGGAAATAACGTTAACAAATATGTGGACTAGCATGGCTTCCACTATCTGATATTTAGCCAAAAAGAAGGAATTAAATGTTTGGGTATAAGCCAAAAAACTCTAGGTACAACTGCGGACTGTCGCTATATCGTCCTAAAAGGGTATATATGTAATTCCAAGGAAAGTGTATTTCGGTGTCAAAGAAATAGTATGTCACTAGGTGAATGATTTATGATCGAAGGTAGATAATGGATCATGGAAGATATGAATGGTGCCCTAAGGCGGAAAGAAGAAGAATAAATAAGTATGCTCGCGGAGGATTCTAACCCTCATGCCTACGTATTCTCATCGTGCAATGAGAAAATCAGAGCAATCGTAGTTCAGCCTACTACGACTGAAAACAAAGAGAGATAGATTGATTATCGAAAGGCAAATTACTTAACAAGCAAGAATGTGGTACGAACCAAATATTATGATTAACCACAAGGACAAATGAGATATAGCCAGAGTTTGAACTCCACGAGGCAAGATAGATAAATGCCATAGTCAGAACTAATTCAAAGCCAAGGAACGGATTTCTAGAGTCTGAACTCAATAAGGGCAAAGAAGATATAATACCAAAATTTGAACTTTAAGTCAATGTCAAAGGTTTCCAGAGTCTGAACTCCATGGGCTAGATGTGTAAGTATGCCATAGTTTGAACTATATAAGTAAAAGGAACTGATTTGAATGCCAGAGTTTGAACTCCATAAGGGCAAAAGAGTTTGATGCCAAAGTCTGAACTGTAAGGCAATGAAAGAATTAGCCAGAGTCTGAACTCAATAGGCTGAGTGAATACATGCCAAAATCTGAACTATCTAAGCATAATGATATGTCAAAGTATGTATTGTAGAGATACAATCGAGGTGCCCAGAGTCTGAATTCAATGAAGCAAGGATGCCAAGATCTTCATCTTGTAGGCAAGGATTAAGGCCAGAGTTTGTACTTCATAGGCTGAAAGAGGTTACCAAGGTCTGCACCTTGAGGGTAAGTAACAAATCCAGAGTTTGTACTCTCTGGGCTGAATGCCAAGGTATGTACCTCATAGGCAAAGAATAGAGATGTCGTAGTCTAAACTATATGAGAGAGATGCCAAGATATGTACCTCATAGGAAAAAAATAAACCCAGAGTCTGAACTCCATGGGCTAAAGGAGGTTGCCAAGGTCTTCACCTTGAGGGCAAGCAATGAAGTATGCCATAGTCTGAACTGATAGGCAATGCATGAAGCAATTGATTGAGAAATGGGTATGTGACCCCAAGATAATGATCCCAAGAAATGTATGAACATCCAGGAGGAGAGTCTGATACTGAATCTGAGAAGAGAGTAATTGTGCTTCACTATTGAAGGAGGATTGATGTGCAATGATGCTTTACTATTGAAGTGTTTCATGATTGATGTTTTCCTGTATAAGAAGACTTGTCAATTACATGATTCGAATATCACTAAAGTCTATGAACAAAGGCGAGTACTTTGAATAGCTAGGGCATACGCCCCGTACGCAAAGTCACTCTAGACAAGGATATGAAAACTCAGTCTCATCATTCCTCATTGTTTAAGGCTTATAGCTTATAACTCTTATCATGATTGACAAGTTACTGACAAGAGATTATGTGTGTTGATCCTATTAATGTAGTGTCGTCTGTTGTAGAAGAAGGCTTGACAATCATGTAATTCAAATTATGCTAAAGTCTATGAATAGAGGTGAATACGATGAGCCACGGGCCAAATGTACCGCACCTAAAGATATCCAGAATGAGGGTAGGAATTCTCCAGTCTCATCCCTTCTCTATTGCTCAAGGATCATGCCACACACTTTAAATTATGATAAAAAAGTGTTGATACCTTTGTCATGCTTGAGAAGTAATTCACTTTGCTAGTATGCTTGATCTGACGTTGACTTGAAGTCTTGATCTTGCATTTGAACCTTGAGGTCTTGAGCTCCTGAGATTCAGCGTATCCATAATAGCTTGAGTGCAATGAACTTTCCATATCAAGTGATCAAGGGTCTTTTGATCACTTGGAGTAATCTTGGGGCTTACAGCATGATTACAAAGGATTTCGTTGACCAAAGTGTCCTTTGGTCAACACTAATCTGTATGATTGAAATGATAGTTGAAACTATGTACAATAATATCCTATCAGATTAATCAACTAAATAAAATTAGACAATTCTACTTAAAGCCCTAACCTAGGGAACATGCATTAAAATCAATATTTTTAAGCCCTAAGGGCAACAATGGTGATTACATGCAAATTGATTAGATAGAATCTAAAATCAAGATTATTTATAGTTAATTAAAATCAAATAATTAATTTGAAAATAACACATGGATATATGAGAAAATTAGGCTAAGTCTAATTAGCCTGGAATTTCTAATGATTTCTATTAAATCGATTAATCACATTTCTAATAAGCATAATTAACTACTTAAATCACTATTAACCAATTAATTCACAATTAATCCTGATTAATTAATCACATAATTTCTCATGATTACAAATAATCACACTAATCACAATTATCCTAAATAACAAGAACCGAACCTTAATCAGAAATTAATTTGTATTAATTAAGCTAATTAAATAAGATTACCAAGAATCATGAAGGAAAGGGTGCAGACAAATGGTAAAGGTGTTCAATAGAAACACACCCGTTTGGGCCTTAGGCCCAAACTGAGTCCTTGTCAAACCCGATCCATGTCATAAACCACCAAGAGGAGGAGTCTTCTATTGAAACCCAAAATGATGCTTATTCAAAAAGTTGAAACGAGAACGAGGAGTATCGCTACCAGAAGAGCTCGAGCAGAAACAAATCCGAGCAAAATACGCAGTTAAACTTGATTTGTATTTGGGGTGAATGACTTGTTTCTTGTTTGTTGAAAACAAACTGGACTAATCATCTGATGCATGTAGGAGGTATGTCGCTTGGTGTTTTGGTCATGACTTTTCAGGATAATGCGGCTTGATTGGGGGATGGAAGAAATGAGTACATTCTGTACAGGAAGTTGAATGAACCTAGAGTTAGCAAATGGTATTGTAACTTAAATTGATTTTGGACAAGTTATATGTCATGTAAACTATTGTTGTAACATGAATGATATGAAAACATGGAATAAATTGATGGTTGTAATGGAAACATGTTATAAGTTGAAGAGAGAATAATGAATATTTGATATTGCATTTGAAATGTAATTAGTGAATTAGGAATCGTGTTTATTAAACTTGTCAAAATTTGTGGAAATGTGCAATTGAATTTGGTGAAATGGAAACTGTTCATTGTATTTGTGATTGAAATTTGTTTGAATTTGTAATGTTGTAAATAAGGGTTGGCTTGTAATGTGGATGAATATTGTAATGGACTGAAAACTTATATGAAATGTCACTCTTTATTTCAATGGAAATAATGTTTTAATTTTAAATGGCATTTCCCACAAAAATCCAAATTTGAATTACATTGTATGAATCATGTATTATGAAATTAAATGAATGAACTTGAACTACACCAATGAATTAAGAAACGTGGGATCATGAATATGAATGAAGAATACAATAATGGGGCGAAGAATCAATGAAGTAAAGCAATAATAGACTAAGAGTTAATGAATACACCTAAATTCGTGCACGATGAATTTGAGCCAAGGAATGCATCATACGCAATGAATCGATAGATTATGCATGTGAGTGAAAACATGAATGAGCTTGGATGAAACGAAGCATTATATCAAAAGGATTATCAAACAAAAACGACCAACACACCTAAATCAAAGTTAAGAAATGAACCAAACTATAGAGACCAAGTATTTCAATGCATGAACCAGGGTTGACTACAAGATTAGAATGGTCACCAAATATCAAACACCTTCAACTAGGGTTTCATGCCAAGTCACAAGATCCATAAACCAAGTTGTATGAACAAGAAACATTAATGATATGAACCCAAGAAACTATGATTGTAAGCCATATAGTCCAAATGGTGACTGTAGCGGTAAATTCATGATCATCAAGCTATGGATAAGCTACACATCAAATAACAAGAGTCGCCACCGCGCTTTTATTGTTTCCAAGGGAAAAAGGGAAAAGTACGAACAAAACCCAAAGTAAGAAGTTTTCAAATCAAAACTAATAAAAAGTCAGAGATTACAGGTAAGGGGGTTGGTTACACGGAGGGAAGGTGTTTGCACCCAAAGTGTCCTAGGTACTCCTAGGGAGCCCTTTTTGTGTGCATATGTATTTTTTCAAAATGATGTTTACAAACAAATAGAATGGGGGGATAAGAAAAGAATTAATTAATTATATTTTTGTGTTTGACAAGACCTTCGGACTTGTGCCTACGTACCAACATAAGAATGAGGGATCAAAACCTCGTAGTTCGTGATACAAATTTCAAAGTGGATGCATTGCTTTTAACAAAAATTAAGTTTGAAAGGCACAAAGGCCTAAAAATGGTTTGAATGAGTTATTTATTTTTTGGCTTTTTTAAAATTTTAAGTCAAGTATAGTTAATTTTATTTACAAGTTTGATTTAAGAAAGAGAAGTTTGAAAATGCAATGGCATAAGGCCAAAGTTTCTACCTTTTTGCAAAGTGGTCAAAGTTTAGAACAAAATAAGTTCAATCAAAGAAGATTTTGAAAAGGGAGGGAATATTTTGAAATTAAAGAAATGGGGAGAAGGTGAAGAGACTAATCCTACACACAAAATTAAAAGTTAAGAGTTGAAAAGATCTGACCAAATGGGTAGCAATCCAATAGACAAGAATGTCAATAGAAATCCAGAATTCCCTTGGACATTTAGAAACAAGCAACACACAAATGCAGAATTATATTATCTTGAAGAGCAAAGGCATCAAATAAAGATAGCCACATTCAAGCTTTAGCGACTTGATGATCTTCCTCAAAATTAGCCCACATAACAGATGAATTCCACAAGTCATAGGTTCAAAATAACAGCTTCACAATGATCATCTTGTAGATGAACTCAGAGGGATCTTGAATGATGTATCAGATGAAGATTCAAATTGCAAGCACTGGGTTTCTCAATAAGTTGGCATTGGCCAAGTCCTTTAGCATAGGAATGTTGCCTAAGTTCTAAGTCCATTTGTCCAAGATCAAGCCAAGAGTCCACACAAAAGTTTTTTAGGGTTTTTTGTTGTTATTATGTACATTAATGGTCAAAGACCACACAAACAAGCAAAGTATATACAAACAAGATATATCACACAATATGGTCCAAATGGACAAAGTGAAAATTGCATTAACATAAACAATTAGAATGATATGAACAATGGCAAATGAATAAAGACTAGAATTAAATGGCATTAAAGTAAATGGCTTGAAATTAAAAGTTATTTATTAATGGGTTAGAAGTTAGTATTATTTTGCTTTTGTTTTTCATTTTTAGACATTCTTTGGAGAATACTCAACCCACTTATCACAAGCATGGATCCTTGAACCAAGACATCTTCCAAAGGAAGGAAAAAGGCCAAGTTTCCACACAATACCATGAAAGAGGGGAGACTTACAATCTCACTAACTAGAATGATATGCCTTTTGTGTCACAGATTTAGCGCTATGTTAAGCAATCGTAATTGGACTTATGTAGAAGTCACAACTATTTGAGGTCGGGCAATAGACTTTTGGTGTTAATGCATGTTAGAGACATAGTATAATGGAATATGCTCATGAAACATACCACACACAAAAAGAATATGCAAAAGAGGTGGCCAATCTCATCCATACTCATATGCCAAATGATATGAATGTATAAAGAAGGGGAATGAGATGAAGAGGGAGAGGAATGGATTAAAACTCAAATTGGTCAAAGGAGGACTTTTACCAAATTAATATCAAACATTCATTTTGGGAGATGGAATGTACATTCCATCAATCCCCTAAATCCAATGATATTAACTTGACAAAGTCAAATCAACCTTGACCAAGGTCCAACAACAAGAGTCAAACACAAACAAGTCATCACAATTGGTTAACAAAATTATTTGGCATTTATTCAAATTAAAAATACTAAAATAAGGCATTTAAATTAAATATGGTTTGTCAAATTCCTAAAACCTCATCAAAACACCAAATAAATGGCCATGAGATTTATCATAGGTCAAACAAGGTCAAAGGACCTTGGAGAAAAAATTTAAGAATTTTTAAAGACTTAAAAGAATTTTTAAACAATTAAAAATAAATTCAAAATCAATTAAATCATGAAAAATATTAATAATGATCCAAAAAATAATTTTAATTCAGAATATGAAAGAGGAAATTATTTGAAAATTTTTGGTGAAACTCTCATATTTTTTGGATCAATATTAAAATTAATATGAATTAATGAAAATCAAACGAATAAAAATAAAAATCCAAAAATCCAAAAAATGAGGACCACTTGATCTGCCTTATTAATTGAGGTGGCAGATCAAGTGGTTGAGCATGCGTGTTCCATGATGCGCCTGAGCCAAACATCCACACGCTTGGTAATTAACATGTACGCTCATGATTAAAACATTTTGAATCCATTTAATAGCTCTGGACCGTGCCACATCATTGCCGGAGCAAAGCGCCGGTCGTCTTCTCAGGCGAACTTGGTCGGACTGGTCCATTCATCACCACATCATAAATGAAAAAGGAGGACATGATCTGAAAGAAAAAATGGCGTAGAGCACGAATCTGACCTCAATTTTAACTAACTCCACATATATAGAAAGATATGAGGAGTTGAATTTTGAGGTGTGTCAACTGAGTTGCTTAAGTTTGACCTCTAAGCAACTCAATCTTCTTGCCTACATTGGTAGGACTTTAGACAACCAAGGATCCAAGAGAATTGAGTGGAATTGAGAGAGAATCGAAGAGATGATTTTTTTTGGAAAATACCTTCAATGCAGGTCTGGATTCACTTGTTCTTGCTTTAGCTCGTGCTTGATCTTGCTCAGTATGCTTGCAGAAGTAGCTTAAAATGCACAAAAGGTCTTGGATCCCTAGAGTTTTGAATCTCAAAACAGTGAGAATTCAACTCAATTTCCAAAGGGAATTCTCAGGATTATCCTCTCAAATGGAAGGGTTTGGTGTTTGGGATCAAAGCTGGTGCGAAGGGGTCCCTAATTCTGAGCATGTGGAGCACTATTTATAGCTGAATCATGTGATATTTATACCTTCCAAATGAGTTTCCAAAATCGGCAATGAGTGATGCATGTGTGCATGGGCGTGTACAGGCCCATGAGATCATTCCTTTACGTCCATAATTGACTGTGATTAAGTCTAAAATCAACTTGGAATGCAAGCCAAATGTATATGGAAGTTTGAAGTTTGATCTTTTCCAAATGATGATGCAATGTTCCAGCCATGTTCAGCCCTAGCAAATCTTGTCCAAAACGGATGAAATTGGACTTTTTGGAAAGGATGTATCGAGAGGAACAACTTTAATGTTCAACACTTTTCCATTTGAAGCATGTATCATGATGAATTTTGAGGTGGAAGTTTGGAGATTTCAACATGGTGAAAATGTTTCTAAGTGTCAAGCCATATATCTCAATATTCCACCTTGCTTGACTTTTTATGTGAGCTTCAAGTGAGAAAAGTGTCTTCATCAAACTTGTAGATATTTCAAAGACCTTAAAAATGGTCACCAATTTCATATCATTAGGATTTAGAATGATAGAGTTATGCATTTTTAAAGTTTGGAAAAATCACTTGGTCAATGGTATAGGTCAAAAGTGACCTATGATGTAACCTCATATCACATGCTTATAAATGTTGAATTTGCTCTCACTCAAAACATCAAAGTTGAATTATACACCTTGAACTTTATTATGCAACTTGGAAATATTTTATCTCATAAAAATTGAGCAAATTATGGCCTTGGGAAGTTGACTTTCAAATTAGGGTTTATACAAAATGACCTATAATGTTTCAACATAGAAAATGATTTTCCAAGAAAAACTAGCTCTAGGTCTCAACATGAAAGTTTTTTGGAATGTTATTTAGAGTAACATTTCTCTTGAAATCATTTTCATATGGTGAACATTGTAGGAGATAGGGTCTAGGGAGACCCAGTTTTGATCAGATGAATTCATCTGGCCAACCACCATCAACCAACTTGCTAACCTTCAATTATCTTGACTTTCTTGGCTCATGGTAGATCATATATGCATAATATGATGAATTTTGAAGTGTCCCTTGAGAGATTTGATTAATTGGTGAGATAGCTTGTTGGAGAAGTTACTCAAGATACCTAGTCAAACAAGGGTTTCCAAGGCAAATCACCCTCAAACTCTTGAAGAAAACTTGATCAATATGACATGTAGGAATCATTGGGACTCATATATGATGCTCATAATGATTCTTGGATCAATTCATGGTTGTGTTCTTTGTCATGAGGGTCTCAAACCCTAGATATGAACTTGATAGATCAATGGAGATCATGCCCTACCTACAAAAGAGTTAGGCAAATACAAAGACATATTTTTGGTATTTTGGTTAGTAAAATGATAATATACAAGTATGATACAATCACATGTGCTTGATGATCTCTCCCAAAACAAACCCAATGAAAGAGGGATAAGGAGGATGCCAATGTATGATCCCAATGCTAATGCTTATGATGAAATTGCATGAGGGATCTTAGGGTCAAAATTGGGGTCTTACAGCTGCCCCTATTTAAGGACATTCTAACTGTGGAGGCGAAGGTTAAAATCTTCATGTCGACTCAGTAGAATGGGCTTAAATAAAAACATATAGAAACAAATTTTGGTCCCTAAGAGACCTCATGATGCAAATGGTATGAATGCAAAAGTTAATGCTCTATGAGGAAATATTGCCACAAAGGAAAAGAAATCAGAGAGATCGAAAGTCCACAGGAGTATAACATATTTCGTAAGGAAAACTTACTAGGGAGACAGAGACTTTGGGGGAAAAAGGAGTTATGCGTAGGCCAGGCTACAACTTAAAACTACTGGGGGACTTGAGGAATTCCATACAAACATGGAAATACTCAATCGGGGAAACAACAGCATCTGTAGGGGATACGAGTAAGTCAGGATAAAACTGAAATACTTGAATCATGAAGGAAAAGTGATTTCACAATGGAAATGCGCACTCAACTCGACTATGGAAGAAATAAACTTCAACACATGAGGAGCAGAAATCTATTATCTACTACCTGTTACTAGGTGAGGAGATAATAAAGATCTGACAGAGAGAACATTTGTCATCGGTTAGGATGAACATATCAAGGATGACTCGCTGAGAACCAACAGGAGGGAGTATTCGTTACCGGTTACTGGGTAAGAATAGCCTTGTTGGGGAAAACTTCAGAAAAATAGGATTTACAACTACCAGTTACTGGGTAGAAGACCAAGGGTGAGAATATTCGTCATCGGTTAGGATGAACATATCAAGGATAAACTCAACAGGGAAGAAAATTCGTCACCGATTAAGATTAACATATCAAGGATAGACTTGCCTGGGAAATGTCAAGGAGGATACCTGTCATCGGTTAAGATGAACATATCAAGGATAAACCAACTGAACAAAAAGTAGGAATTACATTTATCGAATGCTGGATAGAAGACCATCAAAGAGAAAATCCGTCACCAGTTAAGATGAACATATCAAGGATAGACTCTAAGAGGGGAGAAAATAGGTATTACATCTATCAGTTACTGGATAGAATACCATCAAAGAGAAAATTCGTCATCGGTTAAGATGAACATATCAAGGATTAACTCTGCAAAAGGGACAAAAGTAGGATTTATAACTACCGGTTACTGGGTAGAAGACTGCAAAGAGAAGGAAACCCGTCATCGGTTAAGATGAACATATCAAGGATTAACTCTCTGGGAAACAAGAATAGGGATTACAACTACCTTTTTACTTGGTAGAATACCAAAGGTGAGAGTATCCGTCATTGGTTAGGATGAACATATCAAGGATAAACTCAACAGGGGAGAGAAAGATATCTGTCACTGGTGAGGGTGAACATATCAAGGATATACTTTCTTGGGAGTAGATCCACTAGGGACCCTACTGAGGAGAAAAACAGGGGTACTTTTGTCGGGTATTGGGCAAGAAGTAACAAACTGCAAACTAAGAAGAATATTACCAGTTACTGGGCGATAAACTCTTAGGAGACTCGAAGCATCTATCTAGGTAAGAGCTAGACAGAAACAGTATATCAAGACTCAACCCAATGAGGATATAACTCAAGGGGAGTGATTCCATTCAGATAAACAACTGGTAAGGAAACTGAAGTAATAATCATCCACGAGGACACAAACTCAGTGGGGAAGAGGAGAAAGGTTAAAGTCTTTCTACCTAAGGGGCTGACGCTCTACAATTGAGGGAGGATAGACACCGAAATTTGTATAGGCATAAAGTACCGCCATACAGAGAATGAGAATCTCAAATCAACTGGTTAAACAGATATGCAAATATGCAATTATGAAATTATATGAATGTATATGCATATGTATATATGATGATTATGCTGACAAAACCATCACAAAGGATACAAAGGTGTCGCAAAGAAATTGAATCAACCAACTTAGCTGGGAAAAAGGATCGGAACTCCGCTAGGGAACAAACACTCCAAAGAAATTTGTATAGTCGGAACAACACAAATAACTAGGAACACCCGAAGGGTTAACTGCTTGGGGGAACCTCTGATGTTTAGCACTTAAGGACTTTCTACTCTTCGAAATGATGTTGATACTTCCTTTTAATTGCTTTGAAAATTTCTTGTTTTTATATGTTTTAAGAAAAATATTTTGATTAAAAAATTTAAAATTCCAAAATGATCATAATAAAACTTAAACTATTGACTGAAGTAAATAAGAGTAGAAACAATTGGATAAAAGCTCAACTTCATTTAATGGGATGGTAGTTTGTAAATGACAAGACTCCATAGATTTCTACAGAGTTGAAAATGGTAATTTACATGGAAAAGGGCTACATTGAATACAAATGATCCTTAATCCTTCTAACAATCCTTTGATATCCAATGTGCTCTTGACCACTGCTGGGATGATGAATTGATGTCAACCCTTGTGCTCAACAAAGTCTTTTCCAAAACTGGACGATTAGCAGACTGCAGTTACTTGCCATAATCCCTAATTTTTGCCTAAGTTTCCCCAAGGTGGGGTACTCAACTTATCAGAAGTTTTTTCTGTTTTTATGTCTCTAACTTTTTCCTGGATCGCCCTTTCGGGTTTTCAATCCACCGAGACGCTTATTTTTGCCTAAGCCGCCCTTTCGGGTTTTCAACTTAGCGAGTTGTTCTTTTCTTTTTAAGCGAAGTATTTCTTGACTGCATCTGCGTTCACAGGATGAGTGAACTCTTTACCATCCATAGTTGTAAGAATCAAAGCACCGCCTGAAAAGGCTCTCTTAACAACATATAAGCCTTCATAATTAGGAGTCCATTTTCCCCTAGAATCTAGTTTGAACGACAATATCTTCTTGAGCACAAGGTCACCTTCTCTAAACATACGAGGTTTGACCTTCTTATCAAAAGCTTTCTTCATCCTTTGTTGATATAACTGACCATGACACATGGCACTCAATCTCTTCTCTTCAATCAAATTCAGCTGATCAAACCTAGTCTGACACCATTCAGCCTCAATCAACTTGGCTTCCATGAGCATGCGTAATGAAGGAATCTCAACCTCTACGGGGAGCACTTCTTCCATACCATACACAAGTGAGAAAGGGTTGCCCCTATTGAAGTGTGGACGGATGTACGATACCCATGCAAAGCAAACGGGAGCATCTGATGCCAATCCTTGGATGTGACAACCATCTTTTGAATAATCTTCTTAATGTTTTTGTTCGCAGCTTCAACAACCCCATTCATCTTGGGTATATAGGGAGAAGAATTATGATGTGCAATCTTGAAGTCTTTTCAAAGAGCTTCCACCATATTGTTATTCAAGTTCGATCCATTGTCAGTAATGATCTTACTTGGCACACCATAACGGCATATGATCTGATTCTTGATAAACCTTACAACAACTTGCTTGGTTACATTTGCGTACGATGCCGCTTCAACCTATTTTGTGAAGTAGTCAATTGCCACCAAAATGAAACGATGTCCATTCGGAGCTTTAGGCTCAATCATCCCAATCATATCAATTCCCCACATGGAGAAGGGCCATGGGGAAGAGATAACATTCAAAAGTGTCAGAGGAACATGAATCTTATCAGCAAAATTTGACACTTATGGCACTTCTTCACAAATTTGAAACAGTCATATTCCATTGTCAGCCAATAGTAACCTGCTCGCAACATCTTCTTCGCCATTGCATGTCCATTGGAATGAGTACCAAAGGAACCTTCATGCACTTCAGTCATCAACAAGCCTGCTTTGTGTCTATCCATGCATCTGAGCAAAACCATGTCGAAGTTTCTCTTGTACAGTATATCACCATTCAAGTAGAAATTACCGGCTAATCTTCTCAAAGTCATCTTATCTTTCAAAGATGCCCTAGGCGGGTAAACCTGGCTTTAGAGGAAACATTTGATGTCGTAATACCACGACTTCTCGTCTTTGATCTCTTCAATAGCAAACACATGAGCTGGCCTATCAAGACGTATCACAGACAAATTGGGAACTTCATTCCAATACTTTACCATAATCATTGATGCCAACGTTGCAAGAGCATCTGCCATCCGGTTCTCATCTCGAGGGATATGATGGAATTCAACCTTTGTAAAGAAAGTTGAAATCCTCCTCGCATAATCTCTATATGGTATTAAACTGGGTTGATTCATCTCCCATTCACCTTTGATCTGATTCACAACCAAAGTTGAATCTCCAAAGACGTCCAAGTACTTGATTCTGAGATTCATGGCCTCTTCAAGCCCCATAATGCAAGCTTCATATTTTGTCATGTTATTTGTACATTTGAAATTCAATCTAGCTGTAAATGGTAGATGCATGCCTTGAGGTGTAATGATCACTGCCCCAATTCCATTTTCATACTAATTAACAGCTCCATCAAATACCATGCCCCAACGGGAACCAGGTTTTGGCCCTTCTTCAAGCAATGGTTCATCATAATCTTTCATTTTGAAGTACAAAATCTCTTCATCAGGAAAGTCATACTGTACTGACTGGTAATCTTCAATTGGTTGATGAGCCAAGTGGTCAGCCAAGATACTACCTTTGATCGCTTTCTGAGATCGGTATTCGATATCATACTCTGATAACAACATCTGCCAACGGGAAATCCTCCCAGTTAAAGAAGGCTTTTCAAATATATATTTGATCAGATCCATTTTGGATATCAACCAAGTGGTATGATTTAACATATACTAACGCAGACGCTTAACGGCCCAAGCCAATGCGCAACAAGTTTTCTCAAGCATAGAATATTGAGTCTCATAGTCAGTGAACTTCTTACTGAGGTAGTAGATCGCAAATTCTTTCTTTCCAGTCTCATCTTGCTGACCCAGGATACAACCCATACTATCTTCAAGCACAGTCAAATACATGATCAAAGGTCTTCCTTCAATAGATGGAGACAAAATCGGAGGTTCAAGTAAATATTCCTTGATACTGTCAAAAGCTTGCTGGCAGTCTTCGGGCCAATCACAAGACTGATCTTTCCAAAGAAGCTTGAATGTAGGCGCACATGTGGCAGTTATGTGGGAAATGAATCTGGAAATATAATTCAAGAGGCCGAGAAAACCTCTGACTTGCTTCTCGGTTTTGGGCGCAAGCATCTCTTGTATTGCTTTAACCTTGGCAGGATCAACTTCAATACCTTTCTCACTGAGAATAAAGCCCAACAACTTACCAGAACGAACACCAAAAGTACACTTATTGGGATTCAAGTGAAGTTTATACTTCCTCAAACGCTGGAATAACTTCAACAAATGATCAACATGTTCCTCTTTATCAATCGATTTAGCAATCATATCATCGACATAAGCTTCAATCTCTTTATGCATCATATCATGAAAAAGAGTAGTCATTGATCTTTGGTAAATTGCACCAACATTCTTTAGACCGAAAGGCATCACTCTATAACAGAATATTCCCTAAGGTGTAATGAATATGGTCTTCTCCATATCTTCGAGTGCCATCTTGACCTGATTATATCCAGAAAATTCATCCATAAGCGAAAAGACTTTGAATTTAGCAGTATTGTCTACCAACATATCAATGTCTGGCAGAGGGAAATCATCTTTCGGACTGGCTTTATTCAAATTTCTATAATCGACACACATGCGGACTTTTCCATCTTTCTTCGACACAGGCATAATATTGGCCACCCAGTGCGGATACTCAGCGGTCACAAGGAAACCAGCGCCAATCTGTTTCTGCACTTCCTCTTTAATCTTCACTGCCATATCAGGATGCGTTCTTCTCAACTTCTGCTTGACTGGTGGGCCTTCTAGCTTCAACGGCAATCTATGCTCCACAATCTCAGAATCCAAACCATGCATGTCTTGATAGGACCAAGAAAACACATCTGAATACTCTCAAAGAAGATCAACCAACCCCTTCTTGACATCTGAACACAGTCGAGACCCAATCTTGACTTCCTTCACATCATCCTCGGAACCCAAGTTGACTAGCTCAATCTGCTCTTCGAACGGCTAAATGGTCTTTTCGTCTTGCTTAAGAAGACGAGATAATTCATCACTCACTTCTACATCACTTTCCTCCTCGGCTTCAAACACAAGGAATTCAAAATTTGGAGAAGGAGAAGGATCATTATATTCAATGAGGTTAGGAACCAACCTGCATAATGATTTGATATTTTGATTTTAGAGAAATGAATTTGTGACCAAATATTATGCAGATGGACAATTATATTGTTTATTTATGTTTTTTGTGATTACCATTTTTAGAATAAAACAAAAAGTAAAAAACAAGACATCATAGATGTGGATGAATAGAATTACTTTTATTAATGATCAATTTGAAAATGCCCAACAATGTTCACTTCTCCCTTAGGCATAAGAGAAGGATTTTGAAAACATATAAAAGCAATTACTTAGATCGATGCAAAATAATAGGAACATCAACAGCAGTCCAATTGTTGCAAGCCTTTCCATGCATCACAAAATTGGTGCAATCTTCCTCTTCGTCATCCTCTAGCACAGCAGCTAAGTGTTATTCATTGCCATGAATGAACCCTCTGCTATGGAAACTAAGTTGCATATCTTCAGTCCTTGCGGTTGATGAACCTTTCTGGAACCCCAAATCGGTTCTGCCTTTGTTGTCGGAGACCTCTACCATGCGCCCCCACTGATCAACATTGCCTTCTTCCATAATCTTCTTAGCATCTTTCAATGAGGACATAGGTGCCCCAAATCTCTTTTCAGCAGTAATAGATAAGGCTTGGAACGGAGTTCCAACCTTATCCTTAGCTTCAATGTAAGAGAAAGATGACAGGTGGCTAACCAACAGTCACTAGCTTACCATTTTTCACAAATTTGAGTTTCTGGTGCAATGTGGAGGTAACAGCTCCTGCCTCATGGATCCATGGCCTTCCTAACAAGCAACTGTAGGCCGGGTGGATATCCATTACTTGAAAAGTAATCTGAAAATCACTCGGACCTATCTTAACTGGAAGGTCCACTTCACCAATAACTGTTTTGCGTGAACCGTCAAGGCCTTGACGATTACACCACTATACCTCATAGGCGCTCCTTGGTAAGATAGCTTTGACAGAGTTGTCTTCGGAAGCACATTCAGTGACGATCCGGTGACAACAAGCACATTTGACAAAGCATCCTCTTTGCAATTCATAGAAATATGCAAAGCCAAATTATGATGTCTTCCCTCCTCAGGGAGTTCTTCATCACAGAAGCTAAGATTATTTCAAGAAGTGATGTTAGCCACGATATGATCGAATTGGTCTACTGTAACATCATGTTCTACAAAAGCTTGTTCCAGAACTCTCTGCAGTGCTTCTCTGTGCGCTTCAGAATTCATGAGCAAAGACAACATTGAGATTTTTAAGGGGGTTTGGAGCAGCTGCTCTACCACATTGAACTCGCTTCTCTTGATTAACCGAAGTACCTCATCATCATCGTTGGCCTTCACATCGCTAGATTCACCAGACTTACCCTTTGAAACACCAATTGGATCTTCAACAGGCACTTCCACCTTCTTTCCAACAATTGATTCCTCCTTATCCTTTAGGAACACCGGCCCAAACACACGACCATTGCGGGTCACCTTGGTAACATCAGTAATGCTCACCACTGAACTAGTCGTAGGTAATGGGACCTCTTGACCACCTTCGATGATTGTAGCATTATACTGATACGAAACAGCTTTATCATATGAATACAGGACTGGGCCCGCTAATCGTATTACCAACGACGATACTGATCTATTGCTGACATTGTTACTGTTGTTGTTGTCGTACTGGATTACCAATCTCTCTGGCTACTTAAAAATGGGAACTATGACATTTACATCGTCATCTACAAGACAAGATTGAACAATTTGAATCATGCCTTCATCCATCAGTCGTTGGATGTCCCTTTTCACAACTTCACAACCCCTCGGGTTAACACTACAAACAGCACAACCATCATAGTCATGCTCACGGTCACTTACCAAACAAACATCCTTATGTATCTACACCAAGGACCTCCTGATAAAACGCACAACAAAAACTTTAAACTCCTCAGGAGAACCATCCACCATATTCACCGAAGAGTTCCCATGGGCGGGCAACGGATTTGCTTTCACATTCAGCGCACGGTCCTCGAAGGACACCATCCCACTGTTCATTAACTTTTGAACCTCATGCTTGAGTGGATAGCAATTCTCGATATCATGTCCGAGTGCTCCTTGATGAAAATCACAACGAAGCTCAAGCTTGTACCACCAAGGAAGTGGTTCTGGAATCTGCGGCGGGATTCTTGGTTGGATCAGGTTCTTGAGAACCAAAGATGGGTAGAGTTTTGCGTATGACATAGGAATCGGGTCGAAAGAGACCTTCTTCCTCTCAAGGTTTTGTTGGTGATGATTGTTGTTGGTATTGTTGTTGTAGGTGTTTGTTCGTTGTTGCGGTTGTAGTTGTTGACATTGTGGTTGTTGAACTGGTGTTGGTTGTTGATTAGAAAATACCGGGATAACGGAAGATACTTGATGGTGATGTTGATGGGATATTGGATTCCTTCTGATCTGAGGCCTCCTCTGCCTCTCATTGCTTATTGCATTCGCTTCATTGTCCTTTTTCTTGCGGAAATTGTTGTCATACTACCTCTTACTTGTCGATGCCTCATATTTCAACAAATGTCCCTCTCAGACTCCTTCCTCAAGCCTCATCCCCAGGTTTACCATCTCGGTAAAGTCACTGGGGGCACTAGAAATCATTCGTTCATAATAAAATTAACTCAGGGTCTTTAGAAAGATCTTTGTCATCTCTTTTTCTTCCAAAGGATGAGTGATCTGAGCAGCCAATTCCCTCCATCTCTACGCATACTCTTTGAATGTCTCCTTATCTTTCTGAGACATAGACCTCAGCTGGTCTCTATCAGGCGCCATGTCCATGTTGTACTTATACTGCTTTACAAAAGCCTCTACCAAGTCATTGAAAGTGAGAATGATTGCACTATCCAACCCCATATACCAACGGAGCACAGCACCGGTCAAACTGTCCTGGAAATAATGAATCAATAGTTGATCATTATCAGTCTGAGTAGACATCTTGCGAGCATACATCACTAGATGATTGAGCGGACAAGTATTCCCCTTATACTTTTCAAAGTCAGGCACTTTGAACTTTACCAGGATCTTGACGTTGGGCACTTAACACAACTCAGCAGCACTCTTCCCAAACAAATCCTTACCTCTCAATGTCTTCAATTTCTTACACAACTCAAGAAACTGATCCTTCATTTCATCCATTTTCTCGTAGACATCCGGACCCTCAAACAGCTCGGAGTGATAAATGGTGTCCTCTAAACGAGGTAAGGTGTGCACAACGGGAGGTGGCACAGACATGACCGGGGTAGATGCCGGCATGGAAGCAAAGGTAAGCGCAAAGCCTTCAGGCATAAAGTTAGACGGCATTCGACACGGGAATCCGGCAGGCATAGTGGGCACAAAATGAGCGGTAGCAGCAGGCATGGTAGAGGTAGCCACCTCTGAAATAACTGTCCTCGCAGGAGGAGTTACAAGCGTTGGAGAAAATTGACTCTTAGCAACAAGAACTGACTCCATCATGGCAGTCAGGCGGGCGATCTCGTCCTTCAGCTCTTTGTTCTCTTGCACTAGATGCTCCATAATTTTGAGATGATTGGCACGGGTGTTGTACCGGTGAGTCAGCTTGGCTAAAGCATAGAAGAAACACCAATGAGACATCTGGAAAAAGAGAAACCTGCTTATGCATATGATGCATGAAATGCAATGCTTGTTTATTTATTTTTTATTTTCAAGGAACTTACTATATCATTTGCAAATATATATATATATATATATATATATATATATATATATATATATATATATATATATATATATATATATATATATATATATATATATATATATATATATATATATATATATATATATATATATATATATATATCAACAATTGCAATAATTTTTATATGCCAAAAATCTCTTTTCATTTATATAATTAGAAGGATTACACTGAGTATAATTTCAGAAACCAAATGAAAAATACAAGAGAAAAGGAGACTAGTCATCCTAAGGATCCATAACAACGTCAGGAGATCTGGCTGAAGGTGCGTACTTCCTTCGAATGTGTCGAATCTCGGTCTCAAAAGAAGCCTTCATCTGAGTCTTCCCGAGGACAAGCGGATCAACAATCTTCTTCTAAGCAACAGAAGGCTGAGGCATGCTAGAAGGTGAAACCTCTGGCTCTCTCTGTCTCTTCATCACTCGGTCTTCAAGAAGCTCAATAAGCGCATCTTTGTCCTTAGGCTCCAACTGCAACTCTTCATGCTTCTTACTCAAAGCACGGAAATGCTCTTCCCACATGTCTTTCTCTTGCTTCATCTTGATGAGCGCGTCTTCCAACTCCTCTACATCTTGGTTAGGGAGAGTTAATGGCTCAACCATAACCATAGACATAGGTCTTTCACAAGGATAAGGCATCTTCAACTCCAAATCTCTCTTCTTCACCCAAAGAGTGTAAGCTTTCAAAGCTACACAATTGCGCGGACCAAGCTCGGATCTTCCTTTCCTATGCACATTATGCCAAGCATGCACAATCTTCTGCTTAAAATGATGGGGATCTTTACCCTCTTGATAGAAAAGACCTTCTAACAAAGTGTTATTAGGTTTGTCTATCAAGGGGAACACAAGTTTACGACGAGCCAAAGCAGGGTTGTAGTTAATTCCTCCTTGTGTACCAATGAGAGGCACATTAGAGAATTCACCACAACTATCAATAATCTCCAAACTGCTTAAAGACGGATCATACCAAACTATATCATCATTAGTGAGAGACATAAGTCTCCGAACCACCTTAGACATTATTTGTTCTCCACAAAAGCAGGCGTCTGAGGCAAGTGTGAAATAAACCACTTGTATAGAAGAAGAATGCAACAGACAATAGTTCCACCATCCTAATAATTCCTTAGATGTAAAGAGAAATACATATCACCCAACAAAGTAGGCACAGGATTCCCAATCAAGAAAAGTCTAATGGCATTAACATCAACAAAACTGTCAATGTTAGGGAACAAAGCTAATCCATAAATGAGCAATACAAAGATAGCTTCAGAAGCATCCACACTACCGGCTTGAACAAAGGCAGTAGCTTCCTTGATGAGGAAATCAGATGGCAACCCAAGCAATCCTCGTTTCTTCACCCAATGAGCCTCTATCTCATACTTCTTCAAGTGAAGAGCTTCAGCAATAAGATGAGATCTGGAAATCTCTTCCAATCCATTAAAAGGCACTCTACTTGAAACAGGTATCCCCAAAAGATGAGAATACTCCTCCAATGTAGGCACAAGCTAAAAATCTGGGAAAGTGAAACAACGGTAGAGAGGATCATAGAACTGCACCAATACACTCAAGAGCCCTTCAACCACATCAGCAGATAAGATAGACAAAAGCTTCCCATAACGTTGTTTGAAGTCCAAGGGATCTAATACAAAAGATTCTAGCTTCCTTAACTCTTTCAAGTCGGGACATCTGAAACTATACTTCTTAGTGTTCCTTCGTCCACAATCCATGGTCTGAAAATATTTGCAAATGACACCTTAGTTCCTTGAAATTTTTGTGTGATGAATGTTATGATGCGCATGAATGCATGAATGCAACAATCACAAATAAGGGATCAGACACAAGGAAAACAAAGGTCAAGGGATGAATTAAGTCATTGTCAAGATCAATCATCCATTTTGGTGGATTATGGTTTGCACCATATCAACACCCAAGTTCCATTGATATTGACAAGACTTTATTGGATCAACTAAGAATCAAAGGTTTGTTGTAAGTCACGAGCATGGAGTCTGGGTAAGAACCATCCCAAAGGAGTGAACTAAGGATAAAAACTTGTAGATCATGTTCTAAAAAGTTCCCAGAGTCTTAATTCCATCTATCGGATATTACAGGTTAAGATGACTGACTCATCGACCCATAATATTCTCAAGAGAAACTCGTCTGAGTGTAGTATCGCGTAACAACTATTATGAAGTCTACACTTGAACAGTTTCTGCACTACGTCCTAAATAGGCCAAGAGGGGGTAAATGTTCTACGGTCCTTAGCTTCTCGGACCCAAATTAGAGATAGTAATGCCTAACCATAAATACTTGTGTGACATTTCCAAATACAAAAGAGTCTCCACTGAGCATATGGATCTCAAGCCAACTTGTTAAGGACTACTCCACACAAGTTGAACATGACTATATCATCCTCCTACCTTAATTGCACTCAAGTTCGGGTTGGAAATTATCTCACCACTCAGAGATCACCAAGCATAATAGGCAGATTATATCACATATACATATATACAAATATATACACAAAAAGTAGGCTAAACCCATTGGAGACTACTCCCCAGCAGAGTCTCCACTTAATTTCTGTAGCGGTAAATTCATGATCATCAAGCTATAGATCAGCTAGACATCTGAAATTCTGGTATCAGATATGAGATGTCGAAGGTAATGTCACGACACTAATATCTGAACAATATAAACAGGATAAAGATAAAGAACAGTAATGCAAGAGACACAAGCAATTGTTAGCCCAGTTCGGTGCAAACTCACCTACGTCTGGGGGCTACCAAGCCAGGAAGGAAATCCACTAAATAGAATCAGTTCAAATACTCTCAGTAAACAACACAAGTTACATTCTTTTTCACCTAATCTCTACCCGTATGACTTCTACCTAAGAACTCTTAGATATGAGATCCCACTCACTCCCCCTCAATCACACCAGTGATATTAAACAAGAATTATACTGAAAAGAAGACACTCTTCAAAGACACACACTTGATCTTACTTAGCAGTTTCAATCAAGTAGACACACACTCATGCTTAAAAGCTTTGAGTGATAAATTACAACTCAAAAATCAGACCAATTCAATCATCTATGGATGAATTGAATGGCTTACAAGTCACACGACCACACAAGACTTAAACCCTTATTCTCTCTCAATATTCCGCTCTGTATTCCTTGTGTATCAAATCAGGTTTTCCATGTCCTTTTCATAGAAGCATTCAGCTGGGCTTGGACATCATAAAACCCTAAAACTATTTTCCATTTAAATCTTCTCATAACAGTTGATTAGATCTCTTTGGAAAATAAGTTAATCACGTTGTAATTACTGATTGATAGCATGTTCAATTAACTCATCAATCATACATAGATTTCCATTAAAAGCGCAATCACATAATACATAACATTCAGACTGAATGTTGTGTATACAGATGTCATGACATCGGGTCTGACATCCTAGAACAATCCTACATAATTATATTTTAAACATCCAGCAGGTACAAGATATCTTATGTTAAGACATCACATGTGACATCTTGTGAACACTCTTGGTTTTACCAAAATTGTTGTCAACACCTAGAACCAACAAACTCCCCCTTTGGCAAATTTTGGCTAAAACATATATCAGTCCATTTGTTCACAAGACAAAACACATCAGCAGTTAAACAGCATAACAACAGTTAAGTAGCAGCAGAAGCAAACACAATTACTAGCTATAATAGCAACTAGTAATACACAGATAAAAAACACATGGGTACTTCTTCTCCCCCTAAGTCTGTTCAACACAGATATATCCTTCAGCACCTGTAACATTCAGAGTTACCCTCTGACATCTCCTTCAACATCACCTGTGCAACACAGAACATCAGACATCTCCTCCAACATCACAGAACAGAACATCATTCTGTTTAGCCTAGCTAGCTACATCAGCACATAATAACTACAGTTCTCCACATCTCCACACATTAACTACAGCTCCACATAATAACTTCTCCCCCTTTTTAGTCAAAATAGACCAAAGTAACCAATTAGATAAAATAAATGTCAATCAGTCCAGCAAAGAATGTCACAAAGGATGTTACAACATATTAAATGTCAAAACACAATGTTAGGAGATACAAAACTATAATTATACACAGCTGCATTAGCTGAGATAATCAGAAATCCAGGGAACTCATAAAGAGCCCAAATATTACATCATGGTATCAGAAAGGACTGCCAAAAATTACAAATATCAAACAGAAAAACATCAAATCATCCAAGAATCCAAAACAGCATCTAGAATACACATCATTAACAGGGGGAACCATCACCACAACTTAGTCTGAGGAGGTAGCATCTTCTTCACCTTCAGATTCAGAACTGCCACTAGATTGATCTTGAGAATTAGACCTCTCACTTCAGGTATGGGCATCTGACTCCTTGGCTTCACCAACCTTATCCATCTCTTCTTGCTCCAAGCTACTAATGAGAGCCTCTAAAGCCTATTTCCTAGCATTGGCAACCCTAATCCCAGTTTCCAGCTCCTTACAAGTTTCTTTCGATTGAGCAATCAGGCCACCTTGAGAGGCTGGCTCCTTCCTTGCAGATGTCATGACAATGTCATTGACATGACTGCCTTCAAATAACTTGTAGTGAATAAAAAGTGGAAAATTTCTTGTGAGCTCAGTTGAGCTATAAGCTAACCCGATTGAATGTTGATGATTGTATAATGCTATTTTCTTACACTATTAGTGAGCATTGTTAAGTAATAATGTAGTTTTATAATTATATACTATTCCAAGTTATGTTGAGATATGTAGTTCAAAGAGAATCTATGGGTTCAGAGAGGAATCATCAGTGATTGGATGAATCAGCAATATAACTCTAATGTCCAAATTTTGAACCACATGCATTGTATTAGAAGAATTGATGAATTACATACATATATGCATTGTGATTGAGTAATTGGTGTGAATGATTTATATGATTGATTAGTTTTATGAAATATGATATCCTTGCTGTATTTTGCACCACAAACAATAATGGATGTATTTTTACCTGTGGTTATTTGGTTTGTGGTGTCATGTACACTTGTGGAACAAATACTCAGGTATAGGAGCACTAGTTGTTGTTGAGCGGAGGATGGGGTAAATGCCTTCTTAATTATTTTACTTTTTTTCGAGTTATTTTAGTTGTCACTCTTATATGTAATACATGGATGTGTTACTTTGTTACTTTTATGCTCTAAGAGTTTTGATTTATTTTATGAAGTATTTTTTTTGTTTGAGACAAATAAATAATTTTAATTTTTTTTAATTTCGCTGCCAATTTATATTATAATTTTTAGAAAGATGCATGTTGAGAATGTGTAACATCGATGTTGAGAAAAATTATACGTTTATTTTTCTTAAATAAAAGGGTGCCGGGTTTTAGGGTGTTACATAGTTGGTATCAGAGAAGGTCGGTCCATTCAGACTAGGTTTTATGGACTTGTTTATACCCTGGTTTGCAACATGTGTACAAACACAGTTGATGCTTGAATTCATTAATTATTATTTGCTTAACTGTTTATGATTAGTTTATTTGTCTTGGATGATTGTTCAGAAAGAAATGGATGGAGGTAGAAACGATCAAGAAATTGCAAATGCTCTCGAGGCTACAACTCATCTGATGGCGCAAGCAAATGTTGCTTTGCAGGAGAATCGAAACCAAAATGATGGAGTTGATGAGTTTCATGGACTGGGAAAGTTTTTGAGGAACAATCCACCTACTTTCAAGGGAAGGTACGATCCTAAAGGCACTCGGGCTTGGCATCAGGAGATTGAGAAGATTTTCAGAGTTATGGCTTGCACTGATGCTCAAAAAGTATTATTCGGAACATATATGTTGTCTGAGGAGGTTGAGTATTGGTGGAAAAATACCCTCCAGAGGATGGAAATTGCTAATGCAAAAATTACTTGGGCTAATTTCAGGAATGAGTTTATGGATAAATACTTTCCAGTTGATGTTTATAGTCGTAAAGAGATGGTGGTCTTAGAGCTGAAGAAAGGAAATATGATTGTGGCTGACTATGCGGCTAAGTTTGAGGAGCTGTCAATATTTTGACTTCACTATAATGGTGTAGAAGCTGAAGTTTCTAAGTACATGAAGTTTGAGAGTGGCTTACGTCCTGAGATTAAGAAGTTCATTGGTTATCAGAAGATCTATCATTTCTCAGTAGTTATGAACAAATGCAGGATTTATGATGATGATTGTAGGGTCAGATCTGCTCACTACAAGAATGTTAGTGAGAAGAAGAGTGGGAGTTAGAATCGTGGTAAACCGTATGTGATTATAGCTGATAAGGGAAAGCATAAGGCTTAGTAGAAGACCACAGGTGGGAAAGAGACAAGTTGGGGAGGCACTCCTACTCATATGAGATGTTACATGTATGGAGGATTAGGTCATAATGTTGTTCAGTGCAAGAGCACGGGTATAAAGTGTTTCAAGTGTGGGGAGCAGGGACATTATGATGACGAGTGCAAGAGTATTGCTCTGAATTGTTATAACTGTGGAGAACCATGTCATATTAATAAACAAATTTATAAGCCAAATAAATTTCCATATGCTGCGAGAGCTAGTGGAAGAGTGTTTGCCCTCAGTGGTGTGGATGTCTCGAGATCGGATAATTTGATTCGAGGTGCATGTTTCATTAATGATGTATCTCTGATTGCTATCATTGATACATGTGCGATATATTTGTTCATATATCTTGACTGTGTTAATAAGTTAAACCTTAAAGTGTCTTCTATGATTGGTAGTATGGTCATTGATACCCCAACTAATGGTTCGATGACTACTATGTTGGTGTGTCTGAATTGTCCTTTGACTATTTACAATAAGGATTTTGGAGTTGACTTAATTTGTTTGCCTTTGAGTCAACTCGATGTTATTATGGGAATGAACTAGTTAAAACTAAACCATGTCCATATCAACCGTTTTGACAAGACGGTGTTGTTTCTTGAGCTCGGAGAGAGTATAGATTCGAGATTCATGTATGTCGGACAGGTAGAGATGTCCTTGAAAGAGAGTTCTCAACTTCTCTTGATGTTCACCTCCTTGAGAGTGGAAGAAGAAGCTATGATTATTGATCTTTCAGTTGTGTGTGAGTTTCCAGATGTGTTCCCAAACAACATTAGTGATTTACCACAAGAAAGAGAAGTTGAGTTCGCCATAGATTTAGTACCTGGTACTAGACCTGTGTCAATGGTGTCGTATAGGATGTATGTGTTGTGGGGAGCATTAATGTTCTTAGTTAAGAAGAAAGATGGTAGCATGAGTTTATGCTTTGATTATCCACCTTTAAATAAAGTTACTATTAAAAACAAGTATCATATTCCTAGAATTGACGACCCTATGGATCAGTTGGTTGGGACTTGCGTGGTTAACAAGATTGATTTAAATCAGGTTATCATCAGATTCTAGTAAAGTTAGAAGATATTTTGAAGACTGCATTTAGAACTTGATACGATAATTACGAGTACTTGGTGTTGCCTTTCGGTATGTCTAATTCTCCAGGAGTTTTCATGGAGTATATGAATAGGATATTTCATCCTTACTTGGATCAATTTGTTTTGGTGTTCATAGATGATATTTTAGTATATTCTAAACCAGTTGAAGAGAATGCAGAACATCTGTGAGTTGTGTTACATGTTTTACAAAAGAAGGAGTTCTATGATAAGTTGTCCAAATGTGAGTTCTGGTTGCGAGAAGTGATTTTCCTTGGTTATGTAATCTTCAGTGGTGGTATAACAGTGCATCTGTCCAAGGTAGATGCAATGTTGTAGTGGGAGGATCCTAAGTTGGTTACTGAGATTAGAAATTTTTTGGGTTTGGTTGGTTACTATAGAAAGTATATAGAAGGTTTTTTGAAGTTGGGTTTGCCTTTGACTCAGTTGACCAGAAAAGAGAAATCTTATGTGTGGGATGTTTGATGTGAAAAAAGTTTCCAATAGTTGAAGAAGAGGATGACGGCGACGACAATGTTGATCTTACCGAATGCGAATGAATCCTTCATTATGTATTATGATGCATCCAAGATGAGCTTAGGTGGTGTGCTTATATATAATGGTCAAGTTGTAGCGTATGCTTCAAGACAACTTAAGATTCAAGAAAGGAATTATCCTACCCATGATTTGGAGTTGGAAATCATAGTTTGGTGCTTAAAATAAGGAGACATTATATGTACAGTTCGGGGTTTGAGTTTTCAATGGCCATAAAAGTTTGAAAGAATTGTTTGATCATAAGGAGTTGAATATGAGGCAGAGGAGGTGGCTAGAATTTTTGAAGGACTATGATTTTGATTTGAGTTACCATCATAGTAAAGCTAATACGGTAGCAGACGTATTACCTTACATATGTATGTGCTTATGGTTAGAGAGATGGATTTGATTAAGCAGTTCGTGGATCTTAGCTTAATTTGTGAGATGACGCTAATAAGTGTGATGTAGGGTGGTAAAGAGGATGACTTTAGAGTCGATGTGAGGGGAATTATCAAGTTTGGAACATAGTTTGTGTGTCAGATTTGCCAAAGCTTCAAAAGATAATTCTTGAGGAAAGTCACAAGAGTAGTTTGAGTATTCATCCCAGAGCTACTGAGATGTATCAAGATCTTAAGAAGATGTTTTGGTGTCCAATTATGAAGAAGGTCATTGTCGAGTTTGTGTATTTCTATTTAACATGTCAGTAGTCGAAGATTGAGCATTATAAGTCGTCTAGCTTGATGCAACCTTTGAGTATTCATGAGTGAAAGTAGTATAACATTTCTATGGATTTTGTGGTGGGATTGACAAGGACCATAAAGGGAATTGATTCGATTTGGGTTATTGTGGATAAACTTACTATATCGGTGCATTTCATTCCGATAAAGATTAGTTACATGTTGCATGAGATCTACATCAGTGAGATTGTGAAGTTGCATGGTATTCCTTCGAGTATTGTTTCAGACAGAGATCTGAGGTTCACGTATAGGTTTTGGGGGATTTGCAAGAAGCCTTGGGAACCAAGCTGAGATTGAGTTCTGCTTACCATCTGCAGACGAGCGGTCATTCAGAAAGGGATATCCAGTCTTTGGAAGATTTGTTCAGGGCCTGTGTTTTAGAGAAAGGAGAGGATAATTACTTTTCATTGATTGACTTTACCTATAATAATAGTTTCCATTTTAGTATTGGAATAGAATCTTTTGAAGGTTTGTATGATATAAGGTGTATGACACCTTTGTGTTGGTATGAATTAGAGGAGAGTGTTGTGTTTGGACCTGAGATTGTTCAGTAAACTACTGAGAAGATTAAGATGATTCGGGAGAAGATGAAGGCACCATAGAGAAGACAAAAGAGCTATAATAATAAGAAAAGAAAGGAACTTGAATTCCAATATGGATATCACATGTTCTTGAGAGTCACTCTGGTTAGTAGTGTTGGCTATGCGTTGAAGTCTCAAAAGCTCATGCCTCGTTTTATTGGTCTGTATCAGATTCTTCAGAGAGTAGGAGAAGTGGCCTAAAAAGTTACCTTACCACCATCTCTTTCGAATCTTCATGATTTTTTCCATGTTTCTCAACTTCAGAAGTATATTTCTAATCCATCTTGTAATACCCCAAAATTTACCCTTCATTTTTTCTGGAAGCATACGCTTTACACCTCATGCATGCATTCATTTTTAGGTCATTTAGCATTTGCATTTCATCATGTCAATCAGAATCATATCCAAGAAACCTTATTTTAAAAAAATAAAAATAAATAAAAGAAAAAATCTCAGACTTGGACCTCTCTCAAAAGCCCACTAAGCTACCAATATTAGGCTATAAATTCAGAGTTTCAGTGAAACAAAAGGCCATTCTATTCCTATTACCCTGTCTGAGAAAAAGATAGTGAGAGAAGAACCCTGGGGAAAAAGATAGTAAGAGAAGAGCTAACAGAGTTCAGAGCAACCTCCAGGCAACTCTAAAAGGTTCATTCTGACTCACACACTTTCAGCTCAAGCAAACCCTAACATTGGTTTGCAAATCCAGTCGTGCCATTTGATTTCAACCGATCTCTCCAATCAGGTTTGCTCTATATACATCATCTTTATGCCTTTAATTTGAATGCTCTGAATGTATGAGGTATTATGGGTGAATTTGATACCCTTTTGCTGCATGTGTTTGACAAGAGGTTTAGGCCTCATACCCTTGGTTGCTTTTTGTGAGCTTTTTGTGAATTGAAAGGGCATGATTCATGTGGTTACATTTTAATTTGGGGGCAACTCTTGGTTACCCTATTTTGTTTCTCTAACCTATTTGTTGAGTTTTGTTTTGTGAGGGCTCATATGACTCTTGCAAAGATGGTTTGCCTGGTGTTCCACTTTATTTGTGGGATACCGCCTGGAGGTTTCATTCTGATTACCTGTACTGACTCAGTTTCTTTGATGGTGTTAGCTTGGGAGGATCTCAGGGTTTCCTTGTTCCGTTAATTACTGTTACTTCGGATCTTTATCCGCGTGGTACTTTTACATTTTTCCCGCATTTTACTGCTTTCCTAGCTGGAAGACCTCGATAGGAGGCAATGTTTTTGTGTGTTTATTTTTTTTACAGGTTCCTTCGTCAAGGACTGCCTTTTTGCATGAGCATCCCAAACCCTAACCCTTCATTGATTTTTCTTCTCCTAAACACACGTTTTCTACTACAGGAGAGTAAGTCTCCAAAGGTCGAGCATCCGGTAGATTGCGTAGTAACGTCGTTCGTCCAAAACCCAATTCATAACCCCGTAGTTAGCCGAACTACGACTTGCTCTGATTCTCATTCCAGATGAGATACGTAGGCATAAGACGCGATGTCTTAGCGAGGACAATTACCCTTAACCCCTAGGTAGCCGAGCTACGAAGACTCTGATTCTCATATTCAGATGAGATACGTATGCAGTGGATGCGACATCCGCGCGAGTCATTTTCATTTAACCCCCTTTTTTAGTAAACAGCACAAGATAAACTCACACCCTTTAGACAAGAACTACAAAAGTGGATCCCGTAGAGTACTACGGATGTGTACGGGTGCTAATACCTTCCTTTCGCATAACCGACTCCCGAACCCAAGATTTGGTTGCGAGACCTTGTCTTTTCCTTTCCTCTTTTCAGGTTTACTTCGAGCGTTTCCTTTCCCTCCTTTGGGATGAATAACGCACGGTGGCGACTCTTCTGTCATTTTCTTTTGTCGGTTGTTTTTTTGCACACTGTATTTTTCAGGTTACGACACATCTCATGTGATCCAATAGAATGATGTGCAAGTGAGAGAAAACTTGATTGTTGAGGCATTACCCTTACGGATCTAGGATCGAGAAGTTGAGCACTTGAGAGGTAAGGAGATAACTTTAGTGAAGGTAGTGTATGGAACCTTCTAGAGGAAGTGTGACATGGGAGCTGGAGAGTCGGATAACAAAGTCTTATCTGGAGTTGTTTCTTTCAGGTAATTTTCAAGGGCGAAAATTCTTTAAGCGGGGAAGAGTTGTAACACCCCGGTTTTTGTTTAATTTAATTTTAATTGAAGTTAAGTTAATTTATATTATTTATTAGAGTGCTCTAATTAATTTAGTGGTATTTTGAGGATGGGTAGAGTTGTTGTAGAATTATTATTAATTTTAATTATTATTAATTTTAATTATTATTAAATAATATAATTAATAGAAAAATGCGAGATAATTAGTTTTGGGGAGGAAAATAGAAATATAATAAAAATTGAGGATGGAGGTAGGAATGGTGAGAGATAAGTGGATTAAAGAGAATTGATAAAATAAAATTAGGTTTTGTTCAAATAAGGGAGTTGGGAGAGAGTTGAGTCAATACGTGTTTTGGATGGAAAAAAGGCAGAAGAGAGAAAACCTAGAAGAAGCTTCTGTAAAGAATAGAGAAAAACCACATAGCCAAAACTTCGTCATTGCTGCAATTTCGAGGTAAGGGGGATTGTTCATGTATGGATGCTTAAGCAGATGGATAATGATGATTTCTTATCCCCATTCCTTCTTCCCTTT
The DNA here is from genome assembly GCF_024323335.1 of Lathyrus oleraceus. Lineage (NCBI taxonomy): Eukaryota > Viridiplantae > Streptophyta > Magnoliopsida > Fabales > Fabaceae > Lathyrus > Lathyrus oleraceus. Next base: position 393,402,404 of record NC_066583.1, read on the forward strand.
CTTTTCCTTTTTGATGATATTTGTGGCCGAAGAAGGTTTGAGAAAAACCTTTCTAAGGAGGTTAATATAATTTGATTTTCTTTCTTTACCATGTGATTGTAGCTTTGAATTTTTGATATATTCTATTGATACCTTGCGACAAGACGACGACGGAATTTGTACTTTCTTTGTTGATGCCTTATGATGAGGCGAAAGTTAGAATGTTTAGTATTAAAATGATTGAATCTAGATTGTTGATGTGATAAGATGTTGAAATATGTGAGGTTGATTTATATTGTTCAGGGTTATGTTTATCTGTGTTATGTGTAACACCCCTTTTTCTACCCCAAAATACTTAACATATAATCAGAGTAAATAAGCACGCATATAAACAAAAGGGCGTCACATCGACGTTTTCAAAAACTAAAAGCTTTCAAAAGCCAACATCATTCATCATCAATATACAATACACCTGGTCATTTAAAATAACACAATTCAAATATCATGAATATTCAGGAATATGCATTCGCAGCGGAAAATAATGAATACTCATGCATTTCATAAAATGATCCATGTCCCATACCATGATCATCTCTCAATAATCTCCTCAAGGTAAAATAAAACCATATTCAGAATATTTGGCATTATGGCCTCTCAAACAACAATTGCAAATAAGCATGTTCACAAGAAATAATATAATACTTATCCAAATAGGACACGAGTTCAATACTACTAATCTACCCTGTGTTACATGACCAGGGCATTGACTCATTACCTAGTCTCTAAGCTAAAACACGGAAGCTCTCCGGCTAAATCTCGAATGAGCTACCTTCCACTTAATTCAACAATACTACTCCTGAGTATCTGCACGATGCCATGTAAAGCATCATTCCAACAGAAGGGTGAGAATTCAAATCATTATGAAGAAGTATAATAAAGCACAATGATTAAATCAACAATTAAAGGAAGTCATCACACTTCGTATATCCATGTAAATAATATTAACCAATATTTGTTTCACAGGTTTCAAACATCCATCAAAACTCAAGGAGTATAATATTAAAATACAATACTATATTCCCAAATATACACATAACTACAATTATCACATAATCACATATTTTGCCAAATTATGTATCCAAACATCACCAAATCAATTACTATATCTCATACACACTTCACAATCACATCAATGCAAACATTCAATTATCACATGACTCTAATGTGACTCAATGCAAGACATGTGACTCTATGCATGTGGTACCGCAATGCGAACCCAACGTTTCACCGCTTTCCGATTCAATATCTAGAATCCAAGCCACGCTTCCGATCCGGACAAGATCAAAGCCACTACGTCTATTTCCAATTAAGGATCAACATCTGCTACGCCTATTTCCAATTAAGGATCAATGTCTATGTGAACCCACAGTTTCACCGCTTTCCGATTCAATACCTAGAATCCAAGCCACTACGTCTATTTCCAATTAAGGATCCACGTCTGCTACGCCTATTTCCAATTAAGGATCAACGTCTATGTGAACCCACAGTTTCACCGCTTTCCGATTCAATATCTAGAATCCAAGCCACTACGTCTATTTCTAATTAAGCATCAACGTCTTCTACGCATATTTCCATTCAAGGATCAACGTCTATTACCATGTGAACCCACAGTTTCACCGCTCCCACCATGAAGCCGACCATGCCATGAATGAATGTACAAATACCAACACATATGCAATTAAGATCATCTCTACCATCTTAACATTCCACATATCACCATAATTCAACTCTATGAATTATCCACCAATGGTACATATACACATTCATAACAATATATCATTCACAAATATAGGCTAATTATCAAATACGCACACTTAGATTTCATTCCAAATTGAATACAACTTTTAAAATCTCAATTTTTCATTTTTCACAGCAAGTAACCGGTTAACGCTCGGTGGGTAACCGGTTAACATAAAACAGAATCAATTTCCAGCGCAGATTTTCAAGCAAGTAACCGGTTAACGCTCGGAGGGTAACCGGTTAACATAAAATAGAATTAGTTTCCTGCGCAGATTTTCAAGCAAGTAACCGGTTAACGCTCGGGGGGTAACCGGTTAACATAAAACAGAATGCAGAATTTTCTGCGTTTTTCATCGTTGGAGGACTTTCGGACCTCCGATTTCGATTCCGTAAAAAGCCAAACATTCAGAAAATTATAACTCATACAATACTCTAAGTGTATAAAGTTAATTTACAGTTTTAACACAATTAAATCACCACAAATCACGAATACTCATCAAAACCTAACAATTTCAAACAACCATACAAAATTAGGGATTTTAACCTAAACATACTTCTACCCATTGACCCAATCATACTAACCCATAATAATAAGGATTCTCCCCCTTACCTCTTCAATTTTCTGGAAACCTTAGCTTCTCTCTTGTTCTTCCCCTCTTCTCCTTACTTTTCCTCTTCTTTTTCTCTATTGTCGTCAAATGATCAAAATAATCCTACTCCCCACTCTTCTCACCTCTTATATACTAGTATTATATTTGGGCTTAAAGAATGATATCTCTAATCATGATAACTCTTTTGACGACTCTGAGAAGCCTTCATCTTCTCTTGAATCATCTTAATCTTATTCGTAGTCTCTTGAATCAACTCGGGTCCAACCGCAACACTCACTCCCGATTCGTACCAACATAAAGGAGTTCTACACCTTCTACCATAAAGAGCCTCAAAAGGTGCCATTCCAATACTCGAATGGAAACTGTTGTTATACGTAAACTCGATCAAAGGCAAGAAACTATCCCAATTTCCTCCTTGTTCCAAAACACAAGACCTCAAAAGATCTTCCAGTAACTGAATAGTCCTCTCCGTTTGACCATCAGTTTGCGGATGATATGCCAAACTCAAACGCAACTTCGTACCCAAAGCACTTTGCAAACCTTCCCAAAATCTCGAAGTGAACCTCGGATCTCTATCTGAAACAATGCTCGACGGAATACCATGTAAACACACAATCCTTTCGATGTACAACTTAGCAAGTCTCTCCATCGAATAATCCATCCTCATCGGAATAAAATGAGCACATTTCGTTAACCTGTCCACAACGACCCAAATCGCCTCACAATTACTCAATGTCCTCGGCAAGCCCGAAACAAAATCCATAGAGATACTATCCCACTTCCACTCGGGAATAGATAACGGTTGCATCAAACCAGATGACTTTTGATGTTCAATCTTTGACTTTTGACAAGTCAAACATGAATACACAAATTCCGCTACATCCTTCTTCATACCTTGCCACCAAAACATCTTTCTCAAGTCTTGATACATTTTAGTAGCACCAGGATGAATACTCAAACCACTTCTATGCCCTTTCTCAAGAATCCTCTTTCTCAAATCCGCAACATCCGGAACACAAACTCGATCACGACACCTCATGATACCATTCTCATCAATCTGAAAGTCACCACCTTTTCCTTAATTAATCAATGTCATAACATCGACTAATTTCAAATCTGACTTCCGACCTTCTCTAATCTCGTTAATAATGCCACACGTAAGCTTCAACATACCAAGCTTAACACACGAAGGTGTCGCTTCACAAACTAAACTTAAATCTCTAAATTGCTCCAACAATTCAAACTCTCGAATCATCAACATAGACATGTGAAATGACTTCCTACTCAATGCATCGGCTGCAACATTCGCCTTTCCAGGATGATAATTCAAACCAAAATCATAATCTTTCAAGAATTCCAACCATCTTCTTTGCCTCATATTCAATTCCTTCTGATCGAACAAGTACTTCAAACTCTTGTGATCACTAAACACGTCAAATCGCGATCCAAACAAATAATGTCTCCTTAGTTTCAACACAAACACAACGGCGGCCAACTTTAAATCATGCGTCGGATAATTCCTCTCATGAACTTTAAGTTGCCTTGAAGCATAAGCTACCACTTGCCCTTTTTGCATCAACACACCTCATAAACCTAACCAAGAAGCATCACAATACACAACGAAAGGTTCTAACGGATTCGGCAAAATCAAAATAGGAGTCGTAGTCAATCTTCTCTTAAGCTCTTGAAAATTCGTTTCACAATGTGAAGTCCAAATGAAAGCTTGACCTTTCCTAGTCAACTGGGTCAATGGTAACGACCACTTAGAAAATCCTTCAATGAAATTCCTATAATAACCAGCCAAACCAAGGAAACTTCGAATCTCAGCAACAGACTTAGGAGCTTCCCACTGAGATACAGCTTCAATCTTCGTAGGATCCACAGAAATACCACCACTCGAAATCACATGTCCAAGAAAACTTACTTCACTCAACCAAATTTCACATTTGGAGAGTTTAGCAAACAGCTTCCTCTCTTTCAACACCGATAACACAACCTTCAAATGCTCGGCATGATCCTCTTTGCTCTTAGAATAAATCAATATATCATCGATGAACACAACAACAAACTTATCCAGATAATCATGAAAAATTCTATTCATATACTCCATAAATACACCAGGTGCATTAGTCACACCAAAAGGCATCACGGAGTACGCGTAGTGACCGTACCTTGTCCGAAAAGCAGTCTTTTGAATATCCTCAGCCTTTACACGAATCTGATGATACCCAGACCTCAAATCAATCTTGCTAAACACACAAGCTCCAACCAGCTGATCCATCAGATCGTCAATCCTCGGAAGTGGATACTTGTTCTTAATCGTCACTTTATTCAGTTGTCTATAATCAACACATAATCTCATAGAACCTTCTTTCTTCTTGACCAACAGAACAGGTGCACCCCACGGCGACACACTAGGACGAATAAACCTCTTCTCAAGCAAGTCTTCAAGTTGACTCTTCAACTCTTTCAACTCAGAAGCAGACATTCAATAGGGAGCCATCGATACAAGACTAGTTCCAGGAACTAAATCAATCGAAAACTCAACCTCACGTTCCGGCGGTAAATCACTTATATCTTCAGGAAATACCTCCGCAAACTCACAAACTATTGGCAATTCTTCAATCGTCCTCTTCTCACGAATATCTAAAGTTGCCAACAACATAAACAACTCGGCACCACCTTGCACCAATTCATCAACTTGCTTAGCAGACACAAACCAATCTTCCTTAGCACCAACCTCAGGAAAATAACCGTCTTGTCGAAGTAGTTGATATACACCCGATTAACTTCTAACCAACTCCATCCTCGAATCCGACCTCTCTTCTGGTTCAGGAAAACACAACATTCTCAAAACAGGTTAACTAGCCAACACTGCACTCTTGCATGCAACAACATAATGTCCAAGCTCGATACAATTGGAACATCCAAGATAAGAAGACACTTCTCCCCCACTTATTTCATTCCCAGCCTGCCAATGGAAAATAAAACAAGCATCGACAGTGTTCTCACACACATGTCGCATACTAGGGAACAAACATAATTAAACAACATGGTCGGACGGACAGACCTGCTCTGATACCACTAATGTAACACCCCTTTTTCTATCCCAAAATACTTAACATATAATCAGAGTAAATAAGCACGCATATAAACAAAAGGGCGTCACATCGACGTTTTCAAAAACTAAAAGTTTTCAAAAACCAACATCATTCATCATCAATATACAATACACCTGGTCATTTAAAATAACACAATTCAAATATCATGAATATTCAGGAATATGCGTTCGCAGCGGAAAATAATGAATACTCATGCATTTCATAAAATGATCCATGTCTCATACCATGATCATCTCTCAATAATCTCCTCAAGGTAAAATAAAACCATATTCAGAATATTTGGCACTATGGCCTCTCAAACAGCAATTGCAAATAAGCATGTTCACAAGAAATAATATAATACTTATCCAAATAGGATACGAGTTCAATACTACTAATCTACCCCGTGTTACATGACCAGAGCATTGACTCATTACCTAGTCTCTAAGCTAAAACACGGAAGCTCTCCGGCTAAATCTCGAATGAGCTACCTTCCACTTACTTCAGCAATACTACTCCTGAGTATCTGCACGATGCCATGTAAAGCATCATTCCAACAGAAGGGTGAGAATTCAAATCATTATGAAGAAGTATAATAAAGCAAAATGATTAAATCAACAATTAAAGGAATTCATCACACTTTCAAACACATTATGAAGAAGTATAATAAATCACAATGATTCAAATCATTATATAAATAATATTAACCAATATTTATTTTACAGGTTTCAAACATCCATCAAAACTCAAGGAGTATAATATTAAAATACAATACTATATTCCCAAATATACACATAACTACAATTATCACATCATCACATATTTTGCCAAATTATGTACCAAACATCACCAAATCAATTACTTTATCTCATACACACTTCACAATCACATCAATGCAAACATTCAATTATCACATGACTCTAATGTGACTCAATGCAAGACATGTGACTCTATGCATGTGGTACCGCAATGTGAATCCAACGTTTCACCGCTTTCCGATTCAATATCTAGAATCCAAGCCACGCTTCCGATCCGGACAAGATCAAAGCCACTACGTCTATTTCCAATTAAGGATCAACTTCTGCTACGCCTATTTCCAATTAAGGATCAACGTCTATGTGAACACACAGTTTCATCGCTTTTCGATTCAATACCTAGAATCCAAGCCACTACGTCTATTTCCAATTAAGGATCAACGTCTATGTGAACCCACAGTTTCACCGCTTTCCGATTCAATATCTAGAATCCAAGCCACTACGTCTATTTCCAATTAAGGATCAACGTCTGCTACGCCTATTTCCATTCAAGGATCAACGTCTATTACCATGTGAACCCACAGTTTCACCGCTTCCACCATGAAGTCGACCATGCCATGAATGAATGTACAAATACCAACACATATGCAATTAAGATCATCTCTACCATCTTAACATTCCACATATCACCATAATTCAACTCTATGAATTATCCACCAATGGTACATATACACATTCATAATAATATATCATTCACAAATATAGGTTAATTATCAAATACGCACACTTAGATTTCATTCCAAATTTAATACAACTTTTAAAATCTCAATTTTTCATTTTTCACAGCAAGTAACCGGTTAACGCTCGGTGGGTAACCGGTTAACAGAAAACAGAATCAATTTCCTGCGCAGATTTTCAAGCAAGTAACCGGTTAACGCTCGGAGGGTAACCGGTTAACATAAAACAGAATCAGTTTCCTGCGCAGATTTTCAAGCAAGTAACCGGTTAACGCTCGGGGGGTAACCGGTTAACATAAAACAGAATGCAGAATTTTCTGTGTTTTTCATCGTTGGAGGACTTTCTGACCTCCGATTTCGATTCCGTAAAAAGCCAAACATTCAGAAAATTATAACTCATACAATACTCTAAGTGTATAAAGTTAATTTACAGTTTAACACAATTAAATCACCACAAATCACGAATACTCATCAAAACCTAACAATTTCAAACAACTATACAAAATTAGGGATTTTAACCTAAACATACTTCTACCCATTTACCCAATCATACTAACCCATAATAATAAGGATTATCCCCCTTACCTCTTCAATTTTCTGGAAACCTTAACTTCTCTCTTGTTCTTCCCCTCTTCTCCTTACTTTTCCTCTTCTTTTTCTCTATTGCCGTCAAATGATCAAAATAATCCTACTCCTCACTCTCCCCACCTCTTATATACTAGTATTATATTTGGGCTTAAAGAATGATATCTCTAATTTAATTATTAGGCCCAATAAGACCTAGTATTATAATATCTCTATTTAATTCAAATAAATTAAACCAACTCAATATGCACACCAAGTTAATTAATTCAATTATTCATTATATCTCATATCAACTAAATAATTAATTAACACACCAAATTAATTAATATAATCAATTATTATACTACCTAACAACCAATTAATTAATTAACACTCTAAATAAATAAAATAAAATATAATAATAATAATATAAGAAATAATTACTAAAATTGGGTTGTTACATTATGGGGTTAAGAAGGCGACTTTTAGATTTGTTCAAAAGTCGAAAAAGACGAAAATGTCGAAAAAAGAGGAGGTCGGCAGCGGCGTGTTCGCGGTCCTGTTCTACGATTTTGACTAGTTTTTGATGTGATTTGAATTAAGAGAGTTGAGTCTGATATGTTTAGGAGTTTTTCTTTTCATTTTGCAAATCTTTGTTGGTTGTTAGAGTTAAGGAAAGGGTCCCGAGGAACCCTTGCTAAAAGGCAGTGAGACAATTTTAGAGTTTAAGGTGAGGGTTATGAGAAGCCCTTGCCGATTCCGGGGAGACAATCTTAAAGTTGAGTTGTGAGTAATCTGACAGGTTAGAGTTGAGTTTATTTTGTTTAGAGTTTTTATGAGTTAAATGAGTTAAGGTTAGATTACTCCTTGGACTCTTTATTTTTGAATAAAAAGTGGTAGAATTCTTGTGAGCTCCCTTGAGTTATGAGTTGACCCAATTGAATGTTGATGATTGTGTAATGCTATTTTCTTATACTATTGGTGAGCATTGTTGAGTAATAATGTTGTGTTATAATTATATATTATGTTAAGTTATGTTGAGATGTGTAGTTTAGAGAGGAATACAGTGATGATGATTGGCAATGGTGTGGGTTCAGAAAAGAACCGATGATGATTTATGCATTGATCTTTGTTTTGTTGTATTTCATGCATTATGTGTATTGGATATAAGTGTATGCACTTCTGTCCAAGGACGAGATACTGGTTCTGAAGAGGGGATCAATGACGATTTTAGGTTCAAAGAGGAACCATCCGTGAGTGGATGAATCAATAACATGGAAATAAAAAAAAACTAGGTATCTAACTCCAAGGATTTAAGCCTACTATCCAAAAATATCCTACCTTGACATAAGCCCCATTACAACCTTGAAAAGACCTCGAAAGTGTGTGTTTAAATATAACTTTGATGGATTTTGTTAGAAATTTTGTAAACTTATGATAAAATGCTTTTGTATGTTGATTATGTTATTACCCTGTCGAATGAATAAAGATGAGGTGAGAAATAGGTTGAATACTTTTAATGTTAGAAGATCTTTGTGTATCTATAACTTTGAGTCGGATTAATTTTTGTCTTTCTTTCTCATCTCTTTCTCTTATATCGGGTGATCATCCCTTTTGTTCCTATCAATATAATCTTTTGCTTATTGGAAAAAATGGGCAATTATATCACCTCGTCTCTATAAAGAGACCTTTAGATTATTGCAAAATACACCATTTAACTTAAATCATCTCTAGTTGTCTTTTTCCCTCTTTAATACTCTCCTTCAAATATTGTATTCACTTAATATATTTTATTTTTAGGAACACGTATACTATATAATTACTATTGTAATAAACTGTTTCATCCACATGTAATCATTGTAGTATTCCTTATTAATTTGGAGTGTGATCTCAGAGAGGAAATATTAAATAGTTTCAAGACTCTTTTTTTAAAGTGTGACTATAAGGTGTAAATATTGTAAGTTGAACAAATATTAAAAACTTAGTTATATTAAAATTCTAAGGTGCTCTCTTTTGGTTCATCCTTAAAGTGACCGATATTGTAGTACGTTATATAGATTATCATCCCACAAAACATGATGATAATTTTCTGTCACTTATTGAAGACTCTCATTTCACACATTCACTTACATTACAATTCCAACACTCTTATTCAAATCTTTCACTAGGGTTACTTCATACATTAACCACCTATCAAAATCAAATTGCAAAAAAGGTAACTGAAAATATCACAAGCCCCTTTTCCATTTGACCACAAAACTAACTAAATGTAACAAGTAGAATTGATGTTTATGATCAGAACTTCACATGAGAACCCTACAAAAACTCTGCCATAATCAAAATTGTAATAATGCAAGAGAGATATTTTACTCTTAGCTTCACAAACTTTCAACTCTCAAAGTTTCACATTTTACCACTTGTTTAAACAATTATTCCTACAGTCAAATAGTGTTTTCTATAAGAAAAATAAAATGATGTAGGGTAGAGTTTCAGAGAGGAAACCAAACTATTAGCTGAATATATATTCTTTGAAGTGAAAAGCCAAAAATTTCAAAATCCAAGAAGATGCAAATGACTTCTTTTTCTTTTTGGTTCCCTCCTGCCGTACTCTCTATGAGGCATGAAAATTTGTATAACTTAAGAATTTTGCGTGCAAACTTTTATGTTCATGTCCCTCTCATTGAAATTTAATAGAAAAAACCAAATTCAACGGAAGCGCGGTCGTATAAAGCTTTTGCAATTTCGATCGGTACATGTGTTGTAATCCTGAATGCACCCGTCGTTATATAAATTAACTACAATTTCTTTTTCATCATAAAAATGATACATAACAGTATCAATATCGACATCTTTTTATCTCGTCCGTTTTTGCGGTAATAATATTTTTTTAAACCTTGCCCACATTATCAAAGTCACTTTCATAAAGACCCTTTTTAACATATCATCTCTCTTTCCTTTTTTTTCCATGAAAAAAAAAATGAATGGTTAATGGAGATTGAAAGGTGAATATCAAGTCACCTTCTCTTTCTCTCTCTCTTTTTTTCTTCTTTAAATCTCCTACACGAGAAGTTAAATTTTAAGTGTGTGAGTTGTGAAATTGTTGGAAGGTCTATTTTCAATCCATAAATACCTCTCTTCTAGGCCAACCCTTTTCCATATTTTGCAACCATTTTACCATAGTTGAAGCTTCACACCAAACCACTACAAATAGCTACCTAGTGAAAATTCTTAAGGTATAACCAACCAACACTTGTTTCTTTCAAGTCTAACCCTAAATTTTCCTTTTTGTTCCTCTCTTTTCATGGTGAGTATAGTATAGCATGCCAATAAATCTAGATCACACTTCTTCTTTTCTCTATTCCTTCTTGATCTTCTTGTATTTGTTTTCTCTTCATATTTTATTATTATAGATATTTGATGATTGAATATATTGTGGAGATTAGGGATGAATTAATTAATTTTTTTTGGGTGAATTAACTTGAATTTCTTAGCTACCAAACATGGAGCTACCAAATGAAGGTGGAGAAGGATCTTCTCAAAAGAAATTAGGAAGAGGAAAAATCGAAATCAAGAGGATCGAGAACACTACAAATAGACAAGTCACCTTTTGCAAACGCCGCAACGGATTGCTGAAGAAAGCTTATGAATTATCAGTTCTTTGTGATGCTGAAGTTGCTCTCGTTGTCTTCTCGACCCGCGGCCGCTTGTATGAGTATGCTAACAACAGGTTTGATTTTAGAAAATCTCTAAGCTCCAAATCTTCAATATTCTTACTTTCATCTTAATATCTTAGAACAAATCTTAAAAATGAAAAATGATAATTTAAGTTTTCATTTTGAAAATGACTTCTACTTCTCCCAAAACACAAGTTTTTCCTCTTTAATTAGTAGTTTTTTTTTATAAATTTCATTTTTGAGTTTTGATGTGTTTGCTTCTATTTGATCTTTTGTATACTTGATGATGCTTAGTCCTTTTATTCTTTATTTTGTTGGAACTTTGAAAAGTTTGTAGATCTGAGGTGAAATATGGAAGAATATATAGAAAATATAGAAGAACAAGAGTAACAGCTTTAATTAGGGTTAGAAAGATTTCTAGGTCAGAGAAATCTTAGCTTGTTTGTGTATATTTTCCCATGCTATAACCTTTTTTCAATCCTTTTTCCTTCTCTCTCTCTTTCCCTACACATGTCATCAACCATGAAACTTACAAAAATCTGCCAGATAAAGCTGTCATGCACTCATTGACCCTCTTCACTTCCATCATTACTCTTAGGGTTTCAAAATTCTCACATCTCACATCCTAATCCCTTTCATATTCTAGAGCCAAAATCTTATACATATAAATTAAATAGTCTTTTTTAAAATTAAATATTAAATTTTCATCTAAATAATGATAGTGTAAAACAAGTTTATAGTTCATTGGTTGAATACAGGATACAAAGGGTACTTAACCTATTTACAAGAGGGCGAGAGTCGGATAGATTGAACAAAAAAATCAAAGAAACATACCTTAGGCAAAAACATTATAAAGAAGACAGAGTTTTAAATCGGAATAGTCAAAAGTTTGATATCAGAAACTAACATAACTACTAATTACAAATATTTTTCCGATATAAAAATGTTAAAATCAAAAATTATATATTAGGGTTTCAAGGGTAAAAAATTCTAACATTTCAAATTAAAACAATGATTTATAATAATTTGTGACTAATTATATTGACCTATATTTTGATTCACAGAAGTCTAAATTATGTTCCCTACCCTCATAAATTTTGTACTTGACAATATGGTCAAGGAAGTATGTTGCATTTAGGGTTTCCTAACCCGCATGGGTATTATAAATGTCCATGACTCATTGTTTTCCACAACAAAATTTGGGTTGAAAGGGTTTTGAAAATATTATGCAATTAATTTTCTACTTTTTTTTTAATAAATGTGTTGAATTGATTCACTGAAAGTATAGGTTAAATACTTTGCCATCCCTAAATTTTTTTTGATAAGTACATATTTTTGAATTACTTAATGTCATGTTATTTTAATATATTATTATTTTAAAATAATTTTAAATTAAAATTAATTTTATAGTTAGGTATCTCTACCCAACAAAATTTCAAGGCACAAAAGATTATTTTTGAAGTATAATTAAAAAAACTCAATTCATTTTGGTGAAAAATGAATAATTAAAATAAATTAAGATTTATATATATTTTACACAATATTATTGTATAAATTAAAATTGCACTGTTTTGTATTTTTTTTATTAATTATATAAATCATGTATTTTATAAAATAATATTTTAAAATACAACCCATTGTTCACGTGGGATATAATTTCATAGTTTTTCAGTAAGGACAACAAGACATAATGATATTTATTCCTCTGAGGGGTCTTCCATTTTGATTCATTATTTTTTATATAAAATCTCCATCTTAATTTCCTATGAAATTTCAAAAAAAAAAATACTATAGATATTATTCTTACTTGATCGTTCGATTTTTACCCTCTGAATCCAAAAGTAAGACCATGCTATCAGATTCTAATAATAGCTAAAAGAAAAGCATTCATCTCTTTCTCATCTTTTTTCATCTCTTTCATTTTTATAGAAATAAAGCTTCAACACATGACGTGAATTCTCTACCTACTCTCAATTATGTATTTTGGAATTTTACATTAGAAAAGAAACTTTTCATTTACATTATAATCGTCCTTATATGAATCAACTCTTTGGAAAGGTTTTACTTTTACATTCTTTACAATTCAAAAGAATGAAACTTGATACATTCATCATAGGTTGAGCTTGAACTAGTTTTGTTGTGTAAGAATTTTTTTGGTGATAAAAAGTTGGAAGAGAAATTAATAATGAAAAAGAGTACGATCCAATGAGAAATAATGAAGTTGATTACATTCATTTCTTTGTTTAATTTTCAGTGTTGTATACTGACACAACATCTATAGTTCTTTCGAAGAAAATCTATAACCATGTATACAAATCTTTAAAGGGTTTTGTGGTAATCGAGGTCTTATACTAATTAAGAAAAAAGAGTTCTTATGCTATTTTTATTACAGTTTGTTGAATAGGGAACTATGATATATATATATATATATATATATATATATATATATATATATATATATATATATATATATATATGAGAGCTAATGACATTGTTGGATCTTGAGCTAGTTAGGCAGGGTGAAATAACAAGTTTCTTTTGAAAAGCAAACAAACTTGAATTAACAAGTTAGGGTTAAACATATTTTAAAGAAAAAATTACAAGGTTCCAATTTGTTTTTTTAACTAAAATGTTTTAATTTTGAAAGAAAATTTTGGTAAGAGTTTATGGAGATGTACTTAAAAAAGTTTTACACTGTGGGATGAAGTTAGTTAGGTGTATGATATTGGGATTACCAAATTTTTATTAAAAATTATTTAATAAATTATATTATTTTCAAAAAAAAAATATTGTGTCTCTTAAATTAATTATATTTTTTTAATTGTAGTAGAAACAAAAAAATATATTGAAACATTTTAGATACCAGAATCTGAAATAGTAAAAGTTTTGAGTAAAAATTTCTTAAACAACTTTAAATTCATCAAATATAATTTATATTTATTTTATTTCATATATATATATAATTGTATTTTCTATATAAATATATTTGTAAAAATAAATTTGCCTTCAATAACTGATATTTTTAGCTTCGTCCCTACTATCATCAAATAAGAATATTTTAATTTATCATATTATATAATTAATTTAAAATTTTCAATCTAATTTAATAGTATATATAATTTTTATTAATTGATAATGTAAAATTAATTGACACTATCAATGCATCATTATTTTCTCTTTCAGTAAAAAGTTAATAAAATATATTTGGTTCTTAAAATCACTTCTCTGTTGTGTTTTACAATTTTCTTTTAAGATATTATACTTTATAGTGATTAAAAACATTGAAAATTTTGTAAAAGTTATAATCACTAAAATGTATTGTAATATTTAAAAAATATCTTAAGTCATACTTAAATAAATGTTTCAATTTACAAACAAAATTTCAAAAAATATATTCAAACAAAAGATAATAGATAAAAATGACTCACGCTCTCTAATTTTAATCTTCAAAAGAAATATTCAAAATGTTTATTTCCAAAAAAAATATCTATGTTAGCATTTTTTTTTGTTCCAATAGTTTTTTTCAATGACAAATTATAATATATGTGAATAAAGATCCCACCGTTCAGTCTTGCAAATCTAATATCATTAAAAGAAGTCTACTTATTAAGTGGTACATGAATGTTTTTAATGATATGACACTTTCTAACCTACAAAAATGGTAATTGAAAGTTTTTTACTATATTTTCAATCAAAATATATTATTAATTGTATAATAGATACTCCAACCCATCCAATATATAACACTAAGTACTTTCTATAAAAGATGCAGAGTTTCCACCTAATTATATATGTTATGAAGTTAGGTACAAATCATATTTCTAAAGAACAAAATATACAATTAATCATATTTGTCAATTTAGTTACATTTTGTAGACTTTATCTTCAATTTTTTTAATAGCAAAGAGAGCCATATAATAGAATGAACTGACTGTTTTTTTTTTTTTTGGATTTTTCCGTTTTAATTTTTAGTGCAATGTTGGTCCTCTTGACTCCTTGTATTATCTTGAATCTCTTTGTTTTTATTCTAATATATGTTTCTTGTTTTACTTACTAAAAAGAGCGTGTCTTACTAATATGTGTTAGAAATTGTGTTATTAATATTATTCACTTCAATATGTTGAATTATTTGCAGTGTTAGAGCAACTATTGAAAGGTACAAAAAAGCATGTGCTGCTTCTACTAATGCAGAATCTGTATCTGAAGCTAATACCCAGGTAATTAAATTTATTCACATAATACCTCAATTATAATTTTTTAATTAACACAAAATTACTAAAAGAGTACTCCAATTTTAGTTTTACCAGCAAGAGTCATCAAAATTGAGAAGACAGATTCGAGATATTCAGAATCTAAATAGGTCAGTTTATGTTTTATTTATTTATATATTTTAAATTAAATAGTTTTTTTTTTCATTGAATTATTTACGAATGAGTAGTTTTTTTTTTCTGAAGACACATCCTTGGTGAAGCTCTTGGATCTTTGAGTCTGAAGGAACTAAAGAATCTTGAAGGTAGATTGGAGAAAGGTTTAAGCAGAGTTAGATCTAGAAAGGTATATATCTAATAACTCTGATTTTTTTTCTTAAAAAAATTATCTTGATTTTAACAAAAAAAATATATAATTATAATATATCTTAATTTCTTGGATTTTTTCCAGCATGAGACTTTGTTTGCTGATGTGGAGTTCATGCAAAAGCGGGTAATAATACTAATATATTTATATCAACTTCTACGACTTTTCTGATAATCATGTCCTCCATTTTTTCACAAAATCTTGTTTTCTACATCATGTATTGTAAATAATGTGCAGGAAATTGAGCTGCAAAACCATAACAACTATCTACGAGCTAAGGTTTCTTTCATTTTCTTTGCATGCATTGTATTCATTATTTATAATTGAATAAAATGAATAACTATAAAAAGTTGTTGAACATGTTGCAGATAGCTGAACATGAAAGAGCTCAACAACAGCAACAAAATTTGATGCCGGAAACAATGTGTGAGTCTTTACCTTCACAGACCTATGACAGAAACTTCTTTCCTGTAAATCTTCTCGGATCGGATCAGCAGGAGTATTCGCGTCAAGACCAAACCGCTCTTCAGCTTGTGTAAGCATTCATATTCATCTTCTAATATATTTCTCATAGCTATATAATTGTTTGTTAATGACTTGGTGTTTCTACGTTTGAATGCAGGTGATAATATGGTGGAAAAATGCAATGGAAAATGGTTTATTAATGTACTTGAAAAGTTGCATGGAGTGTGTCTATATAGTAAAGAACCATATATACATGCATGCTTTAATTTTACTTAATTAATTAACTAGAGTTGTTCAAACTGTGAACTAGAAAAGAACCAACAGTTGAAACCACATATAATAATAATAATATTGATTATGTATCTTTTAATAATTAGCTTCTAAAGGTTACTCTTTGTTTTTAGGCATGCTATCACAAATTTTGTGTATGTTTGCCAAAACTATACTTGAAAATTTCAATAAAATCACAATGTATTTGTGATTTTTTTTTAATTTTTTTTTAATTCTAAATATGCCCTAAATTCAGTATAATTTCTCTTCAAATGATTGCATGTTAATTTCGACTACATTATATTTGTAAACTTAAAATTGACTCAGACTATATTAGTTGCAATAATCATCAACATAACTTTAAATTGGCGTTGAGATGTGGTTGCGGGTGTTGTGATTGTGTTCGTTACCGTTGTTGCGAATACGATGTATGTTGCGGCGTGAATTTTGATTAAAAAGTTTGAAATACAACATTAAAAAAACATTTAGTGTTAATATTTTTAAGAAATACATTGAATTTTGGAATTCTGAATTTTATGTATTTATAAAAATATTTGAAATATCCAACGAAACTACGGGGTATATAATGAGTTGATAATTGAGACTATCCGCATTTATAATATTTGACAGCAATTTCAAAACCATGATCATTACAACGTAACCACAATCACAATTTAAAAACTCTGAAGCTAGATATATACTGTGTAATTTGGATTACCCTTTCCTCCTATAAACAAAGTCGGATGATCAGGATGATTCTAACTGTCTTTCATAAATATTCGCAAGTCAAATCTTTAACATTAGTATACCGGAAGCTCGATCCACTCCTGCTTTACTCCATTACTAATTATTTCTACTTCGTGCACAAAACGATTTTATTGATGAAATAAATAAAACAAGTGTTAGGTTTGAGTACATTATAAACAAGTTAGTGAAATCATAGAAACTAGATAAATCTTAATATATCTTGATTCTTCCGGTCAATAATTAATTGATTCTAATGTTTGTAGAATTTTAAATATATCTTAGAAAATGATCTTCTCACATAAACAATATAAGTTCTCCTTTGAATGTTTCTTGTTTCAGCTTATAGAAATTTCCCTTAGGCACATCTCTCTAAAGTAGATTATTAAATGTCCAATTACGACTTGCATACTATTTTAGTCTCATACTTTCAAGTCTCCTTCTTTTAGTTGCTTTTTTTGCTTCTTTTTTTTAGCTTAGGCTTCTCTTTCTTTTATCTTTTGACCTCAGCTTAAAAGTGATTGATTTGTTTGTTTTGGTAAATGTGACTTGTGGGAGGTGTTATCCTAACCACTCTCACAACTGGCACTCCCATGATATTTCCATAATACGGTAATCATTTTTACCGTTTATAAAAAACGAACTTAACCTATAAATCTAGTATTTTTATCATTTTTTGAATTTTTAAAATTTTTGATAGTTTTGATAAAACAAAAAATTAACTCTATCCTATTTTTCGAAAGATCTGGTACAAACGATAGTTTTTCCGATAAAAAAAATCATTTTATTTCCTAGAAAATTATAGATTTTTTGAAAAATTAAATGATTTCACATTGGTTTTTTAGAAAACAGATGTATATTTTTTATATTTATTGTTCAAATAATTTGATAAAACTCAAACAATTGATAAAACCTCGGAAGTTTTCTAATAACTTGGTAACACGGAATTTTTCTAAAATCTCGATAATACAAAATTTTTCTAAAAAATATATTCTTCATGAACAATATTAAAATAAAAATACTATTAATATTGAGTGATAAGTGTAACCTAGGAATGACAGGATAAAACATCGACTTGTGTCCAATTTAAGCCTCAATTTAGTCTCAGTCTGCACATATTTGAAACGATAAAAAAAACTCAATGTTTCACTTAAATAAATTCTCAAGACGAAAGTTTACATCCAAAACTCTATTTTCGTTTGGAAAATAATATTTTTGAAAAAAAAACAAAATCTCATACAGCTCTATGTTTT
This sequence comes from Lathyrus oleraceus, assembly GCF_024323335.1. Lineage (NCBI taxonomy): Eukaryota > Viridiplantae > Streptophyta > Magnoliopsida > Fabales > Fabaceae > Lathyrus > Lathyrus oleraceus. The sequence continues at coordinate 393,420,932 of NC_066583.1, forward strand.
AAAAATATTCTTTTTATTTCAAAAAACTTTTTTTTAACATATTTGTTTCCCAAATAAAAGGCCTAGACCTCTTTTACCTAGCCCAAAATAATAACAAAGTTAAGGTGGTTTTTTTTTTCGAGGAATTAAATTGTCACCCCTTAATTATATTTGATATCCTAAATTGATTACTATTATTTTTATGTTTTTTTATTTTTATTTTTTAGAATTTTCCATTGTGTTTATTGCAATTTTCAGAAAAATATCAAAAAATTTGATAAAAAATCAATGATATCCTCATAAAAAATTGAATAAATACCGGAATTTTCTTAAAATAAAATTCTGAAAAATTTTGAAAAAAAATTGTACACTATCAAAAAATTTAAAAATTTCAATAAAGTATAACACTTTTTGAAACTTTCGATAAACTATAATATTTTTCAAAATTTCCGATAAACAAGTCCTATTCAAAAGAACGATAAAAATTTCATATCTACAATTTAAAAATGAACTACGGAAAATTTAGACGGTTATCAAAAATTTTAAATAAACTACCGAAAATATCATTTGCTTTTTTGGGTCTGGTTTTCCAAAGACAGTCAAAAGGTTATTATACGATTTGGGTCATCATTGATAGGTTGATTAAATTGGCTCATTTTCTTACGATGAGACTTAATTATCCATTGGAGAACTAGCAGAGATGTATATTGAGAGGATTGTCAGTCTGCATGGTGTCCCTTCAAGTATAGTATTTGATAGAGATCCGAGGCTTACTTCAAGGTTATGGGAGAGCTTCCATAAAGCGTTGGGTACGAAGTTGTGGTTGAGTTCCACTTGTCATCCATAGACGGATGGTCAGACAGAGAGGACTATCCAATCTTTAGAAGACTTGTTGAGAGCTTGAGTTCTCGAGAAAGGAGGTGCTTGGGATGGATTTTTACCGTTAATAGAGTTTACCTACAACAACAGTTTCCATTCGAGTATCAGAATGACACCGTTTAAGGCATTGTATGATAGAAGGTGTAGGACACCTTTGTGTTGGTATGAATCGGGAGATAGTGTTGTAATTGGGTCTGATATTATCCAACAGATGATAGAGAAGATTAAAATGATTCAAGAGAAGATGAGAGCTTCACAGAGTCGCCAGAAGAGTTACCATAACAAGAGGAGGGAAGCACTTGAGTTTCAAGAGGGCGATCATGTGTTTCTTAGAGTTACTCCGATAACAGGTGTTAGTCAAGCTTTGAGGTCTTGAAAGCTCACTCCAAGTTTTATTGGTCCTTACTAGATTTTACAGAGGATAGGAGAGGTGACCTATCAGATTTCTTTACCACCGTCGCTTGCTAACCTTCATGATGTGTTACATGTGGTCCAAATGGATGATGTGAGGGTGAGAGATAAACTAACTATTGAGGCATCACCCATGCAGATAAAGGATCGGTAAGTGAAGCAGTTGTGTGGTAAAGAGATTACCTTGGTGAAGGTAGCTTGGGGAGCACCTGCTGGGAGAAACGTGACTTGGGAGTTAGAAACCCAGATGAGGAAGTCATATCTAACTCTATTTTCTTTTGGTAATTTTTTAGAGTGAAATTCTTTAACTGGGGGAGAGTTGTAACACCCTAGTTTTAGTAAATTATTTTTTATCAAATTTAATTATACTTTTGTGTATTTATTTGATTATTGTGTGTGAGTGGATAAATGAAAGGGGCAAGAGGGAGGGTGAGTGACCTTGTAGTACGGTCTGGAGAGAAATTAGAGAAAGATAGAATAACTTGAATTATTTTATTAATTAAAATAATGCTTTGATTTTACTATTTAAATAAAATAAAAAGATAAAAAGAAAATAGAACTTGTAGAGATAGTAGGGGTAAGACGGGGATTAGAGAGAAAAATAAGGATAAAGTAGGAATAATTTAATGAGGAGACTAGGTTTTTAGTGTAAAAAGAGAATTAGAAGGAGGAGTTGAGTAGTGCGTAGAATTTTGGGGAGTAAAAGGAGGCTAGGGCAAGAGAAAGAGCGAGAGAAGAGAATAATGAGAGGAAAACCAAGAACCAAACCAACCTTTGCGGCTAGAAAAACAAGTTAAGGGGGAGAATAACCTTCAATAAAGGCATATTCATGAGGGGTAGGGTAGAGGAGTCCTTAAAATCCGATAGGGATGATGATTGTCATAATTCTTTATGTTGCTATGATGAATCCTTGATGAATTGAAGGAATTGCATGTCATTCATAGCTAAATGGTGTATTATTGAGATAAATGTTAAGAGATGATAAAAATACATATATTTTCATGTACGATGATGTAGGGTATGTTTTGGGACTGTTAGAGATCAAAACTTGGGGTTTGGGGTCGAATGGACGGCTGAAAAACAAGAGGGATCGCACAAAATCGCGAGAAAATGGGGTTTTCTGGGCTCTGCTATGGGCTGTAGCACGTGGTCCGGGCGGCTGAAGAAGCCCTCTGGTTTATCGCTCAGAGAAAAGCCAAAAGGATTTTGTTTTGGGAAGCGCTATGGGCCGTAGTGCGTGCTACAGGCTGCCGTAACAGATCCCTGGATTTTGTACCAAGTGAGATATTTTATAGCATAACTTGAGTTCCGTAACTCGGAACGAGACGTGGTTCAAAGTGTTAGAAAGTTAACGTGAGTTAATATTGCTTGGTAATAGTTTCATAGGTTGATTATGATTAATTTTTTTATGCTCTGAATATTTTAAAGAAATTTTGAACTTGAAATGTGTTTTATCCCCCGACAAGTTTTGCCGTAACTTTTGATTTGTAATTCTAAATAACGAGTCGTTTGAAGCGTTAGATAGCTAACACTCAGAGTTAAATCATAGTAGTTCTTGGTGAAATATATGAATATAAATCATGTACCTACTTTTGAAATGTTTGTGCTGACTTGTGTGATCAGTTAGAGAACCATTATGGTTATACGATGATATGTTGTTGTTTTGGTGGAGTAACATGAATAAATGCTTATGAATTTATATTTGTTGAATTACTGTTGTTTGTTTTTGTTTAGTGATGTCGTGACATGGATTTATTGTTGAGTATGATGAATTATGTTTTCGTGTGAAATAAGAGTGTGATGATGTCATTACGTTTGAGGTGATATTTATGACTATTGTGTTGTTGCATGTATGAGTAATAATCCGACTGAGGAGAATGATTGTATGCTTGTGTTGCACTATTGATTGATAATATGCATTTTATTATTTTGGTGTGATGTAATCCAGAGAGGGGATTACTAGAGTTGTCAGTTCATTATGTTAGGATCAAAGAGTGGTCTTAACGCATTGATTTAATGATATGCTCATGCATCACAAGAGTTGTGTCAAGAGGCATGTTTGCTAGTTCAGAGAGGGGATTAATGGCTTATCCCAAACTCATAGAGGCGGCTTGGAGATCAGATAAGGGGTTCGAAGTTCCCAAAGATTGGAACTCGGTCGTATGAAGAACCAAATGGGTTCGGATCTGAAGGCAATTATGGAGTTTCTGAAGAAAAAACCTTAGGCTTTGGGATTTAGCAAACCCTTCTATTTTGTCTTTTCAAATTTTTTTCTGTCATTTGACTCTCTTATTTGGTTAAATGAAATTTTTCTTTAGTGTCTTTTCTATTTCCTTACTTTTTTGTTGATGACAAAAGGGAGAATAGATATAGAAGTATTTAAGCACCTGAAATATGACAGTTATTATCTTTGCTTAAATTCTAAAAAATTATTATTGTGCTTTAAATGTTCAAATTTAATTAAGCTAGATAGGACTTAGGGGGAGCTTACAAACTTCACCCTATGGACTATTAAACTCACGGGGAGCTTACAAACCTCAGACCTGAAGTCAACTAGTTAATTAAATTTCCAACCATTACTCTTAAATATTTATGTTTGTGATCATCAAAAAGGGGAATATTATTGGAATAAAATCGATTTGTCCTATATCCCTTAGGTTTTGATGATAAGAAGTATCTAAAAAATAATTGGGTATACTAATGTTTATGTGTAGGATTATAGACTAAAATTTCATGTAGAATCCAAGTATTGGTTATGACTATGAATATTCAATGAGAAGCTTAAAGACCAAAATATGACAGATCAGAAGCTGAAGACCGGACTCTAAATAAGTCAACTTTTGAAGGTCAGAGTCTGAAGGAGACAACCTCTGAAGAAGTCTGCTTCTGGTGATTAGAACTTGAGCTAGTCAAAGCGCAAGGACCAAGGTGACTCTTGTAACGCCCCAGACTACTTTCAGGAGTATCGACTGGCCCCACAAACCAACACATGTCTTTTCAGCATGATTTGTCCTGATTCACACACTTTCCGGGAAACTTCCCGTAAGGTCACTCATCAAAATACTACACCAAGTCAAGCACGCTTAACTATGGAGTTCTTATTTGTTAGGCTACCGATCTTCTTTTCGGTAGCCCATTTCATAAGAACTTCATAGTTAAGCGTGCTTAACTTGGAGCAATTTTGGGATGGGTGATCTTCTGGGAAGTTTCTCGAAAAGCGTGTGAGTGAGGATAAAACAGGCTGAAAAGACTCGTGTTGGCTTGTGAGGTTAGTCGGTAATCCTGGAAGTAGTACGAGGCATTACAATTTGTAACGCCCAAGACTGCTTTCAGGATTACCGACTGACCCCACAAACCAACACGGGTCTTTTCAGTATGCTTTGTCCTCACTCACACGTTTTTCGGGAAACTTCCCAGAAGGTCACCCATCCAAATACTACTCCAAGTCAAGCACACTTAACTGTGGAGTTCTTATCTGTTGGGCTACCGAAAAGTAGATGCATCTTCTTTTCGGTAGCTCATTCAATAAGAACTTCATAGTTAAGCGTGCTTGACTTGGAGCAATTTTGGGATGGGTGACCTTCTGGGAAGTTTTTCGGAAAGCGTGTGAATAAGGATTAAACATGTTGAAAAGACTCGTGTTGGTTTGTGGGGTTAGTCGGTAATCCTAAAAGTAGTACGAGGCATTACAAATGATATCAGAGTCAGACCTCTCCTAGTACGATATGGTTCAGGGTTGAACCAAGCGGAAGCTGATGGGCATGTAACATCTGAGGCTGGAGAGGACAAAGAGTGGTTACGTGTTACACCTAAGGGTGAGGGAGTAGTGGTCGGTGCACGAGGCATGACAATGAGACACTCCTAGCAGCTTCTAGGCGATAACCCGAATTCACATCAGAATGAGAGGGATCTAGAGGTTGTGCAAGTATGGGACTGCATGGTTGAAGGAATGCTTATAAGGATTAATTGGTACTACCTATACTAACAAGATGCATCTTCTTTTCGGTAGCCCGTTCCATAAGAACTCCACAGTTAAGCATGCTTGACTTGGAGCAATCTTGGGATGGGTGACCTTCTGGGAAGTTTCCCGGAAAGTGTGTCAGTGAGGACAAAGCATGTTGAAAAGACATGTGTTGGTTTGTGGGGTCAGTCGGTAATCTTGAAACCAGTATGGAGCGTTACAAATGGTATCAACCATGCAGTTCCATACCTGCACATCCTTAGGATCCCTCTTATTCCGATGTGAATTCAGTTTTTCCCCTAGAAGGTTGTTAGGAGTGTCTCATTGTCATGCCTCGTGCACCAACAACCACTCCCTCACCCTCAGGTGTAACATGTAACTACTTGAAGCGTCGCGAAAAATACAGAGTCGCCACCGGATTTTATTTATTCCAAAGGAAAGGGAAAATAGCGATAAAACCCCAAGTGAGAGAGACGGTCTCGCAACAAAGAGTGAATTCGGGAGTCGGTTATGCAAGGGGAAGGTATTAGCACCCTCACATCCATGGTACTCCATGGGAACCACTTGCTCGTATCAAATGCGTATGGATGTTTATTTATCTGTAAGTTGCTTGCTATCAGGAGTGAGATGAAAGAATAAGGTGGGAGAAAAAATAAGTTTTAAGTCAGTGTGCTCGCCAAGGATTTGGGCCCTTGTGCCTACGTATCCTCATACGTGCAATAAGGAAGTCCGAGCTTCGTAGTTCGGCTAAAAAATGGAGCGTTTGTTTGGTTATTTTTACTGAACAGTATTTATGTTTGTGTGCTACTTTTTACTCGCTTGTATACTTTATCACGGGGGCAAAAAGTATTTGCTTGTTTGCGGTAAAATGGATACGCTTGGTTCTCACTCTAGCAGTTAAACATTACTTGCTCGCACATGGAGGCTTAAGCTTCGTTCACGGTAGAATGAAAGTAATACGTCCTTATTGAAAGGTTTTTAATAGAGAAAGCCCTAATACAAAAGAGGATTTGATTTGTTGGGGTTGATTTTATTCATGGAGACAAGCACTAAACCCTTTGCTAGATACAGTCAACGGTCCAATATCTCGGGAGTTGAGAGGACAAGTTATCCTAACCACTCTTTTTCATCCAAAAAAAGAGATTTGAATTGTGAAAGAATTTTGGAAAGTATAATCGTTGGAACATAGAGGGAGACAAGTCTCTAACCCTTGACTAAGTATAGTCAACAATCAAAGTACTTAAGAATCGAGAGGATAATGGAGTCCTAACTATTATTTTTCTTCCTCATAGCACCTAGATCTAACTTGTTAATTATGATTAGATGTTTAAAGAGGGTAAAGTCAAGTGTCAGGTCCTCAGGCTAGGTACAACCGACAACCCAATTACTTGAATGTTGTGTACAAACACGTACACCCCATATATGGCATTCCAATTTGTTATGAAATTGTTTTGAAAAAGGAACTTGATGTTGGATCAAGCATTTGAATTTATTATGAAAAGTATGAGTGAAGAATGGAGGTGAGATAGAATAAGGTTGAAAAGAGAATGGGGAAGAGATGTGAATAATGGATCTTGGAGTGGAGGGAGAATGCTTGACGTTAGATCAAGCATTCACGTTGCAATGGTGTGAGTTTTATTCGAAAAACAACTTGACGTTGAATCAAGTACCTTTTGTTTCTTTTGAAATGCTTTGTTTTTCGCTTTGTATTTTATCTTGGTTATTAACCTGCATATTAAACTAACTAGGAAGCAATAAATCTAAGTTATTACATGCATATTTGTAAGTTGCTTGCTATCAGGAGTGAGATGAAAGAATAAGGTGGGAGAAAAATAAGTTTTAAGTTAGTGTGCTCGCCAAGGATTTGGGCCCTTGTGCCTACGTATCCTCATACGTGCAATAAGAAAATCCGAGCTTCGTAGTTCGGCTAAAAAATGGAGTATTTATTTGGTTGTTTTTACTGAACAGTATTGATGTTTGTGTGCTACTGTTTACTCGCTTGTATACTTTATCATGGGGGCGGAAAGTATTTGCTTATTTGCGGTAAAATAGATACGCTTAGTTCTCACTCTAGCAGTTAAACATTACTTGCTCGCACATGGAGGCTTAAGCTTCGTTCACGGTAGAACGAAAGTAATACGTTCTTATTGAAAGGTTTTGAATACAGAAAGCCCTAAGACAAAAGAGGATTTGATTTGTTGGGGTTGATTTTATGCATGGAGACAAGCATTAAACCCTTGGCTAGATACAGTCAAGGGTCCAATATCTTGGGAGTTGAGAGGACAAGTTATCCTAACCATTCTTTTTCATCCAAAAAAAGAGATTTGAATTGTGAAAGAAGTTTGGAAAGTATAATCGTTGGAACTTAGAGGGAGACAAGTCTCTAACCCTTGACTAAGTATAATCAACAATCAAAGTACTTGGGAATCGAGAGGATAATGGAGTCCTAACAATCAAAGTATTTGGGGAAGAGATGTGAATAATGGATCTTGGAGTGGAGGAAGAATGCTTGACGTTAGATCAAGCATTCACGTTGCAATGGTGTTAGTTTTATTCAGAAAACAACTTGACGTTGAATCAAGTACCTTTTGTTTCTTTTGAAATGCTTTATTTTTCGCTTTGTATTTTATCTTGGTTATTAACATGCATATTAAACTAACTAGGAAGCAATAAATCTAAGCTATTACATGACTAAGGGGAGGGGGAACATTTAACCCACAATAGGGGGATGGACCCATACAATACAACATAAGGACATGAAAGGAAAATACACTTTACAAACTATTGAACAAAAATAAAAGGAATAACTTGGAGGATGTTTGGATCTCTCATTCACATGTCACCACAAAAAACAACAAGTGGTTAATATGCATTAATAAAATGGAATTAAAATGCTAATTCAAGTGGATGAGATGGTATGATGATAGTATGATGTGACATAGTGATCATGATGAACAAACATATACCAAATTAAATTGAAAAGGAATTTTCAATTTAGCCATTAACCACAAACAAAATGTAACCCAATCAAAATGAGATTAATCATGTACATGGAACTTAACATGGCAAATCAGATGAAATTCTAAACCTAGCATGATTAATCACATGAAAATTAACTCTGGAAAATTAAGAAATTAAATATAATATGTAAAAATGATTAAGCCTAATTTCTTCTAATTACCTAATTAAACATAGATTAAGCTAGTTATCCCTAAGATTATGTTAAATCCTAATTAAAAATTAAGAATTAATTCTAATATTTCTATTAAGATTAACAAACAGTATCAAAATTAATCAAAGAAAAAAATAAGATTAATAAACTCTAATCATGGATTAACAAAAATCAAGAAGAAAACTATGAACATGGGCCTAACAATAGGGGGTTAACTGGTGGGGACATGGTGATGTTTCAGCAAGAATGGCCTAAGGCCCAACCACTAAGCCCAGTCGAGATTCAGCATAGTAAACAAATGGAGAAGATAGAAGTGGTCATGGATCATGTTACTGTAAGTAACAACACATGGCCATGGTGATGTGGAATGCACGTTTCTCGAATCATGCATTAAGACACTGCGGTAATGCTAATTCCATGTAAACAGTCATGAGCAACCAATGAAACTATTGCTAAATAATGGACACTAAAGAAAATACACAGCTTCAGGTGCCACCGTGTCCCTTTCCTCTCACAAACGCAGCTCCGGTCACCTTTCGTTATACGCTCCGACGTACCGGAGGCGGTCCTCGGTAGCGACGACGGATTAAACTCAATGGAATCCTAACGTGCTAATCGACTCAAGGCGTCAATCACGAATATGAAGGCGAAATCTCTACTTCCTTCCATAGTTTCTCAAATCGGCAAGAGATATTTAGGAATCCTAACGGAAAAGACCTACACCCGTCACCACTCTCCTAGAATCGGAGCCTGAGGGATCAGAGCTCTGATCTGCCTACATCTCCTCTACGTCACGGCAACGAAAAACTGAAAGAGAAAAGAATTTGAAACACACTCTGCCGGAGACGACGACTGCGACGGTGAAATCTCTACTTCCAGGTAGTGACTCTATCTCCATATTCTTCTCTCTTCGATCTTCTTCTTCTTCAGTTGACGAACCGAGATGTGATCGATGATTGTGAAGGATGAAGGTGAGGGTTGAGTTGAGAGAGCGTGAAAGTTCTATGATTCTTGAGGGTGATGAAGATGATAGTGAAAACCCGAAAAAATGATTGGGAACTCGTTGGAGCTTTATAGAAGTTGGAATTGGTTGCAACTGAATGGGGCAGTTTAGGTCAGCTAAGGGCAGCTTAGGGATTGATGAGTTTTGGAACTAATTTTTGATACCGTTATTTTTCAAGTTAGTTGTAAGTTATGTTTAGAAGTTGGAGTGAGACTGATAGGTTTTTCTGTTGAGAAATTTTTGTCCATTATGAATTGTGGAGAAAAGTTAAAGGTTGGTTTTCTTGTGAGTTTCTGTTCTGAGTTTTTGTGTTCGTTTACAGGTTGATATTTTGGAAGTCGGAAGTTATCTCGTCGGTGAAGGAAGGTCTTGTATCGCCGGCTCAGTTGCGCCGTGAGGTGTAGAGGGAGTTGTTCTTGCTTTTGAAGGTTGCAGAGATTCTGTTACGCTTTCTTCTTTGGAGTTTGTCTTGGCTTCTTCTAGAAGCTCTTACGGGGCTTTTACATGTCGAGGATTTGATTCCTAACACACCCAGCTCATTTTGAGTTCAAAATCTTTATCCTCGGCCTCATCACGAACTTACTATATAATCTTAGCTACTTAAATAACTCCCTGTCGGCAGGTCTAATCTGAGAGCTTCAACTTTTCAATCTCAACTTCTCAATCTCTGTTTTGTAGCCTATCTGCCCTTTCCAATTACAGCACCAGAGTATCTATTAGAGACACCAAAAAGTTCAACCATGTACAGTTGTGGCCCATCTCTGTCATAACCACCTAGTATAACACCACAACCAAAATGTCTGAGCCACCCATATAATGTACAAAGGTGCACATAGCTAGCCATGCGATCGGCAAGCTCCTGAACAGGAATTGGATCACTGTACATACTGTCATAGTTATTCGCTTCAGGTTTGGCCCCGACAACGATCTCATTGCCGTCTGCGGCTAATCCTACTATGGCCATTCCAGAGTGGCGGTGAACAACGTGTATTCTTCTATAGAATCAGATAAAGCATCATCAGACTTCTCTTTCAACACGCTCTTTTCTTCTTTTGGGGTTGGATTGATGTTTCTCTGAACTTTAACATCTTCCTCTTCGTGCTTTCCAACATCCTATTCGCGACAAACAGAAGTCTCACTTTGAGGATTATAGACATGATGTAACACCCTAAACCCCACACATAATTTATCGCATAAGTTAAATATAAAATAAAACCACGTAGGGTGTCACACATTCATAACACATATGACCTGCTCCGTAACACGGGTCTCAACAATAAATTTCAATGCACATATTTATAATAAGGATGTTTACACGACATCCTACTTATCTGAATCATACATGGGATGTTTACACGACATCCTTGTCATCTGATCGGTATTATATATTCACAAAATAAGACATTCATAACTTGTCACTACATGCTCACTTCCATTTTAAAGTATCATCGCAACGGAATTATCATCACAATTATGGAAGATAAAGCAAGTAATAACATCTAGTCTCAACTTCAATTGCAATAACAAAATAAGAGAGTTCTAATCAATCAACTCAACATCTTAAGAATTCTCAACAACAAAATTAGTCTTATGACTTCAACATGATCAAACATAAGGAATAAAGTAAACGTTTAACCCAACCCGATGTTACATGATCAGAGCAAGGTACCACTAGTAAAAGCGACAAAATAAAGAAGTAACTCAAGAGCTACCTTCCACTTACTTCAACAATACTACTCTTGAGTATCTGCACGATGCCCGTGTAAAGGCAACATTCAAACAGAAGGGATGAGAATTCATTTCAATAATAACGATATAGAATGAAGAATAGAATACAACATCTACACAATCATGCACAATAATATATCATATTTTTACATCCAAAACATAATCAACATCAGACATGACAACTTCTCAATTATCATCAATATCATACAAAACCAAATCTCATTTATCATTAACATCATATGCAACAACATCTCATCCAAGAACACATCAATAACAACCAATACAAATGCAACACTTATGCAGTGTACTCAACACCGACTCAACATGCACATGGTACCAAAATGAACACTCAGGTTCACCTCACTCCATAATCCCCACCATAGGATCGATTCCCTCTTGGAACCGGAGCACACCAAAATCACTACCATCACCATAGGTAACGCTTCACTAATCCCCCCATAATAGGAATTAGCTACTCGCACCCGATCCATCACCATGGGATCGAGGCTCCCCAAAAATCGTTACCATCAACATATGTAACGCTTCACTAATCCCTCATAATAAGAATAAGCTACTCGCACCCGATCCATCACCATAGAATCGAGGCTCACCAAAATTGGACTGAAGCCCGTACACCAAGATGCATGACTCTCAAATAACATGCATTAACACAATAAGGTTCACCTAAAGGATCCCCACACATATCTCATCATTTATGAATCACACCATTCATCATGCAACAACCAATTCATGTTACCACATGAATAATATCAACAAACAACTGCAACTTATCACCATATTAACATCATCGACATAACAACATAATTAGCACACAATGATATTACAATAATGCAACGATTTATCAACCAACATAGAAACCAATATATGTATTAATACAGTAGGAATGTGAGTATTATTAAAACATATCAACAATCACAACCATGTTTTTGGTATGAGAGTTAGTTTTCTAACACTTCAAACGCCATCAAAATCGGACTTACAAAATGAAAGTTATGACCAAAATCGTCGGGATGTGTCAACAATTCATTAACCGAACGTAAGAATAAAAACTTCACCAACACAACAGGCAGAGGAATAATACTCAATGAACTCACTTATCAACATCATATTATATATCTTAGAGTCACCTTTATAATGCTTTAAACCCCAACCCAAAATGATTCACGAGTTGAAAGTTATGACCAAAATCGTGCTCGAAGGCGTTACTAAAAAGTTGTTGTTTTCTAAATTTTCCAACATAATTTTCATCTTCTTCAACCCCAAAAACGTCCATGAAATAATCTCCAAAATTATTTTATTCCTGAAACAAAGTTATAACCCTCTGTTTCAGATATCCAACGCTTTAAAAGGCACTCGATTTGAACTTACGGATCTACAGTTATGACCAAAACGATTTCTACCGAAAAACAAAAAAAAGGCTCGCGATTGCGACGGACATAATGCAAAATTTTCTGCGTTTGTCATCGTTGGAGGCCTTTCGAACCTCCGATTTTGATTCCATAAAAAGCCAAACGCTTAGAAAATTACAACCCATGTAATACTATAATTATATAAAGTTAATTTACAGTTTTAACACAATTAAATAATTTAATCACAACTTTAAGATTATGCCTAAAGCCTTCGAAATTGCAACAATGGTGAATATAAGTTTAATCATCAAAATAGAAAACTACACACATGTAAGACACATGAAATTCATCATATCATCATCATATAATAATCACCATAGCATCCAAATTCAAAATTATGAATCAAAACACTCAACCCTAAGGAGGTTAAGGGTTCCTCCATTCTATCCTTTTATCATATCATTTACTATTGGAACAAGTTCTCACCCTTACCTTAGATTTTCCAACAAGATGCATACTTCAAGCTTTAACAATGGAGTTTTCCTTTAGCCTTAGCCTTGGCCTCTTCTCACCATAAAATTCTATTTTACGTAAAACCCTCTAAATTCTCTTACTAACATTTTTATCATTAACCTAATTCCCCCTCAATTAGGAACTTCCACCATTGCCCTCATTTATCATCTTATTTACCACCATATCCCTCTTGGCTCTAATTTTCTTTTAATAAAATAATACTAATAATATTCTTCTTTTTCTCCATACTATTTCTACTCTTCTATTTTATTCCAACCAATTAAATAAAATAGTTATAGGCTAATTATTAAAAATTCTCATTATCCCTATTAAATAAGTAAAATAACTAAATTTCATTATTTAATTAAGATGCTCATATTATAGTTATTTTATTTATTTATTTAATTAATTCGAATAAAACACTATTTATTTCAATCACTGGTTAAAATTCTAATTAATTATCAACAACTATATCAAACTCTTACTCCCTCCATACTTCTATTTCAAGGATACATGTCCCCACAATCATACACAATTAATTTAAAACACCCATTAATCATATAAAAATTCAAATAATTCAAATTAATAATTAATTAAATTCGGGATATTACAACTCTCCCCCACTTAAGAAATTTTCGCCCTCGAAAATTACTTGAGGAAAATAGAGTCTGATACGAATCCTTCATCTGCTTCTCACGTTCTCAAGTCATGCTCCCACCAGCTGGTCCACCCCAAACTACCTTCACTAAGGCAACCTCTTTACCATGAAACGGTTTCACTTCCCGATCCTCTATCTGCACAGGTGATACATCAACAATCAGATTATCTCCCACCTACACATCATCCACTTGGATCACATGAGATGGATCCGAAATATATCTCCTCAACTGAGAAATGTGAAAGACATCATGAAGATTAGCAAGCAGCGACAACAAAACAATCCTATAGGTCACCTCTCTTATCCTCTATAAAATCTGGTACGAGCCAACAAAACGTGGCGTAAGCTTTTGAGACTTCAAAGCTCGACCAAGACCAGTTACATGCGTAACTCTCAAAAACATGTGATCTCCCTCCTAGAACTCAAGTGCTTTCCTCCTCTTGTCATGGTAACTTTTATGATGACTCTGCGACGCTTTCATCATTTCTTGGATTATCTTGATCTTTTCAGTCGTCTAGTGAACAATCTCAGGTCCGAGCACAACACTCTCTCCTGACTAATACCAATACAAATAAGTTCCACACCTTCTACCGTACAACACCTTATATTGTTCACTCTGATACTAGAATAGAAACTATTGTTGTGGGTAAACTCAATCAACGACAAGTAGTTATCCCAAGTACCTCTTTGTTCTAACACACAAGCTCTTAACAAGTCCTTCAAAGACTGGATAGTCATCTCGATTTGACCGTCCGTCTACGTAAGATAAGAAGAACTCAACTTCAGCGTAGTACCAAAAGTAGCTTACAGACTCTCCTAAAACCTCGATGTAAATCTCAGATCTCTATCTGACACAATACTTGATGGATTACCATTCAGCTTCACAATATCATCAATATACAATTTATTCAGCTTCTGTAAAGGATAATTGATCCTCATCGGTACAAAATAAGTCGATTTGGTCAATATATCCATAATCACCCAAATTAAATCGCATCCCTTTGAAGTCTTCGGTAAATCTGTTACAAAATCCTTGAAAATACTATCCCATTTCCACTATGGAATATTCAATGGTTTCATCAGACCCAACGAATTCTGATGCTCGATCTTTGACTTCTAATAGGTCAAACAAGCATACACAAATTTGGCATCCTATTTCTTCATTCTTGGCCATCAAAACATCTTCTTCAAATCTTGATACATATTAGAATCAGGATAAATACTCAATCCACTTATGTGACCCTCCTCCAGAATACTCCTATTAAATTTGGGTACATTAGAAACACAAATTCTATCTCTAAACATCACCACACCATTTTCATCAACTCGAAAATCACATCAATTACCTTGGTCGATTAATGTGAGACGATCTATCAAACTCAAATCAGATCTCTGACCTTCTCCGATCTCTTTAAGGATACCACTCATCAACTTCAACAAACCCCACTTCACACTGTTAGGAGTTTCTCCACCCACTAACTCATATCTTTGAATTGCTCAATCAGTTCTAACTCTCGAGCCATAAGCATCAACCTGTGTAAAAACTTCTTACTCATTGCATCAACTGTAATATTAGCTTTACCCGAATGGTAACTCAAATTAAAATCATAACCCTTCAAAAGTTCAAGCCATCTCCCTTGCCTCATATTCGACTCCTCTCATCAAATAAATATTTCAAACACTTGTGATCACTGAATACTTTGAATTTGGATCCAAATAGGTAGTGCCTCCAAATCTTCCACATGAATACCACTGTTGTCAACTCAAGATCATGCGAAGGGTAATTCCTTTCATGAAATCTCAATTGTCTCTAAGCATAAGCCACAACTTAACCATTTTGCATCAACACACCTCCTAGACCCATCTTCGAAGCATCACAATATACAACAAATGACTCACTTGGACTCGTCGAAATCAAAATTGGAGCAGCCATCAACTTCCTCTTGAGTTCTTGGAAACTCTTTTCACGATGCACATCCCAACCTAGGCTTAACCCTTTCGAGTGAACTGAGTTAACGATAATGGTGAATTTGAAAAACCTTTAATGAACTTCTTATAGTAACCAGTCAATCCAAGAAAAACTTCTAATCTCAGTGGCAGACTTCAGAGTCTCCCATTGTAACACATCATCTATCTTCGATAGATCCACAACTATACCACCACTAGAATCACATAACCAAGAAAACTCACTTTCTTTAACCATAACTTGCACTTGGAAAAACTTTGCGTACAAATATTTCTCTTTCAATGCCTACAATACAATTCATAGATCACTCATAACCTCATACTAGTGTCCCTCTTCTTCACTAACAGCACTGACACACCCCACGAAGAAACACTTGGTTGAACATACTCCTTCTCAAGAAAATCTTTTAGTTGTTTCTTCAATTTCCCCAACTCTGAAGCAAACACCCTATAAGAAGTCATTGACACCGGACTAGTACCAGGTACTAAGTCTATAGAAAAATCCACTTCGCGCTCTGGAGGCAAATCACTGATCTCTTCAGGAAACACTTTAGGAAATTCACATACTCCAGGAAGATCACGAACAACTCCTTGTCCTCTAGCTTCCAACGAAGCTAACATCACAAACATTTGTTCCATATCCTTCACGGATTCTCTCACTTGCTAAACTGATACAAACGTCAACTCTTCACCTTCATCGATTTTCAAATTCACGCTCTAGAGGCAAGTTGCAGATATCTTTAGGAAAACATCAAGAATCACACACCACTGGCATAACACTAGTCGTCACACTTCTCTCTACTCTCCGAGAACAAACACTAACCATACCTGGTCGTTTTCCCTAAAGACTTCCTAACTTGACCGGCAGACAGGAATCTCGAATCCATGGCATCTTCAATGTTAGAAACAACACAACTTTAACATCGCCTGAGCTCTTGCAATCAGCGACACACTGCACCAACTTATCAAAACAATTGGTAAACATTTGCTTTAACTCCAACCAATTTATTCCAAGAATAACATCAACTTATTCCAACAAAATACAAACCATACACATCCTCAGGGAACACGTCACAATACTTAACACACCACTGGCTTATCTCTGGCCAAAACATCGCCTTCCCCCACACAAGGAAGCGACCAACAAGAACACCTGACCGTATTCCCTCAAGGAACACACCATTTTGCTAACCGACACCATCCTCGAATCTGACCTCTCTTGAGGTTTAAGAAAAGCATAACATTCTCAAAACAAGTTAACTAGCCAACACTGCACTCTTGTATGCAGCAACATGATATCCAAGCTCTATACCGTTGGAACATCTAAGAGAATTAGACACTTTTCCCCCACTTGTTTCATCCAAACCTGCAAATGGAAAACGAAACAAGCATCGACAATGTTCTCACACACATGTCACATACTATGGAAGAAACATAATTAAACAACCTGGCCAAACGGATTGACCTGCTCTGATACCACTAATGTAACACCCTAAACCCCACACATAATTTATCGCATAAGTTAAATATAAAATAAAACCACGTAGGGTGTCACACATTCATAACACACATGACCTGCTCCGTAACACGGGTTTCAACAGTAAATTTCAATACACACATTTGTAATAAGGATGTTTACATGACATCCTACTTATCTGAATCATATCTGAAATGTTTACACGATATCCTTCTCATCTAATTGGTATTATATATTCACAAAATAAGACATTCATAACTTGTCACTGCATGCTCACTTCCATTTTAAAGTATCATCGCAACGGAATTATCATCACAATTATGGAAGATAAAGCAAGTAATAACATCTAGTCTCAACTTCAATTGCAATAACAAAATAAGAGAGTTCTAATCAATCAACTCGACATCTTAAGAATTCTTAACAACAAAATTAGTCTTATGACTTCAACATGATCAAACATAAGGAATAAAGTAAGCGTTTAACCCAACCCGATGTTACATGATCAAAGCAAGGTACCACTAGTAAAAGCGATAAAATAAAGAAGTAATCCAAGAGCTACCTTCCACTTACTTCAGCAATACTACTCTTGAGTATCTGCATGATGCCCATGTAAAGGCAACATTCAAACAGAAGGGGTGATAATTCATTTCAATAATAGTGATATAGAATGAAGAATAGAATACAACATCTACACAATCATGCACAACAATATATCACATTTTAACATCCAAAACATAATCAACATCATATATGACAACTTCTCAATTATCATCAACATCATACAAAACCACATCTCATTTATCATTAACATCATATGCAACAACATCTCATCCAACAACACATCAATAACAACCAATAAAAATGCAACACTTATGCAATGTACTCAACACCGACTCAACATGCACATGGTACCAAAATGAACACTCAAGTTCATCTCACTCCATGATCCCCATCATAGGATCGATTCCCTCTTGGAACCAAAGCACACCAAAATTGCTATCATCACCATAGGTAACACTTCATTAATCCCCCCATAATAGAAATTAGCTACTCGCACCCGATCCATCACCATGGGATCGAGGCTCACCAAAAATTGTTACCATCAACATATGTAACGCTTCACTAATCTCTCATAATAAGAATTAGCTACTCGCACCCGATCCATCACCATAGAATCGAGGCTCACCAAAATTGGACTGAAGCCCGTACACCAAGATGCATGACTCTCAAATAACATGCATTAACACAATAAGGTTCACCTAAAGGATCCCCACATATATCTCATCATTTATGCATCACACCATTCATCATGCAACAACCAATTCATGTTACTACATGAATAATATCAACAAACAACAACAACTTATCACCATATTAACATCATCAACATAACAACATAATTAGCACACAATGATATTACAATAATGCAATGATTCATCAACCAACGTATAAACCGATATATTTATTAATACAGTAGGAATGTGAATATTATTAAAACATAACAACGATCACAACCATGTTTTAGGTATGAGCGTTATCTTTCTAACACTTCAAACATCATTAAAATCGGACTTACAAAATGAAAGTTATGACTAAAATCGTCGGGATGTGTCAACAATTCATTAACCGAACGTAAGAACAAAAATTTCAACAACACAGTAGGCAGAGGAATAATACTCAATGAATTCACTTATCACTATCATATTATATATCTTAGAGTCACCTTTATAATGCTTTAAACCCCAACCCAAAACGATTCACGAGTTGAAAGTTATGATCAAAACCTTGCACTAAGGCGTTACTAAAAAGTTGTTGTTTTCTAAATTTTCCAACATAATTTTCATCTTCTTCAACCCCAAAAATGTCCATGAAATAAACTCCAAAATTATTTTATTCATGAAACAAAGTTATAACCCTCTGTTTCAGATATCTAACACTTCAAACGACACTCGATTTGGACTTACGGATCAAAAATTATGACCAAAATGATTTCGACCAAAAAACAAAAAAAATGCTCACGATTGCGACGGATAGAATACATAATTTTCTGCGTTTTTCATCGTTGGAGGCCTTTCGGACCTCCGATTTCGATTTCATAAAAAGAAAAACGCTTAGAAAATTACAACCCATGTAATACTGTAATTATATAAAGTTAATTTACAGTTTTAACACAATTAAATAATTTAATCACAACTTTAAGATTATGTCTAAAACCTTTGAAATTGCAACAATGGTGAATATAAGTTTAATCATCAAAACAGAAAACTACACACATGTAAGACACATGAAATTCATCATATTATCATCATATAATAATCACCATAGCATCCAAATTCAAAATTATGAATCAAAACATTCAACCTTAAGGAGGTTAAGAGTTCCTCCATTGTATCCTTCTATTATATCATTTACTATTGGAACAAGTTCTCACCATTACCTTAGATTTTCCAACAAGATGCATACTTAAAGCTTTAACAATGGAGTTTTCCTTTAAACCTAACTCTTGCCTCTATTCACCACAAAATTCTATTTTACGTAAAACCCTCCAAACTCTCTTACTAACCTTTTTATCATTAACCTAATTCTCCCTCAATTAGGAACTTCCACCATTGCCCTCACTTATCATCTTATTTATCATCATACCCCTCTTGACTCTAATTTTCTTTTAATAAAATAATACTAATAATATTCTTCTTTTTCTCCATACTATTTCTACTATTCTATTTTATTTCAACCAATTAAATAAAATAGTTATAGGCTAATTACTAAAAATTCTCATTATCCACATTAAATAAGTAAAATAATTAAATTTCATTATTTAATTAAGATACTCATATTATAGTTATTTTATTTATTTATTTAATTAATTCGAATAAAACACTATTTATTTTAATCACTAGTTAAAATTCTAATTAATTATCATCAAGTATACCAATCTCTTACTCCCTCTATACTTCTATTTCAAAGATACCTATCCCCACAATCATACATAATTAATTCAAAACACTCATTAATCATATTAAAATTTAAATAATTCAAATTAATTAATTAATTAAATTCGGGGTGTTACCCCTGCTTGGAGATTGTCCCAGGATGAGCCAAGGCTACTTCCTTGTATTACACCCTCCTTGCTGCTGGAATCAATATCAGGTTTGTTGTCAAGAATTTCAAATATTGAAACTGTGGAATCTCTGGCCTTAAACACTTTTTTCGGTACATGTCCATCACTTTTGATTCTGCGCAAAATGACGCAACAGTTCTTATGCTACTAACAACATCAATTTCCACTTGACTTGCCTCTTCATACATCACCTTGGCACCAGCACTAAAACCTCTAATAAACTTGATCTGAACGACTCCTTGCATAAGAACCATGGGAAAGACAGCCAAAACTATAAAAGCAAGAATCCAATTAGCAGTGAATGATATAAGAAAATCAACTGTGATTGTTCATATATTTTGAACAACGAGGGCCAACGTTTCGCCAACAAGACTTTTCACAGTTGAAGCATCAGTAGATAACCTTACACCTACTGCACCTCTTGAATTTGCAGGATCGTCAAACCATCTAATTTCTTGGTGCACAATCTTTTCAAGTGTCGATGAACGAACTCTTTCAATAAGTTTTCCAACAGCAATCGCAAAGAAGTAATTCTGAAGTGGTAAAACCACTAGAGTTACCAAACCCAGACCTACATATAGAAGTGACCATAGCCTGGACTCTTTCCTCTGCCGTTCTGGAGGTTTAAAAAACGTATCAACGGCTGATGAAAACAAGAGGCCAAATACAGGGAACACGACACCGTGTATTATTGCAGCAAGGCTCCCAAGCAGTATGACAGGAACCTCAGGCTTGTTCAACTTAGCCAAACGCATTAGAGGTACCCTTTTGGGTTTTTCCTTATTATCAAATGGACCTTGTTTAATATATGCTTCCTTTATTTCTCTAGATAAGCCTCTATGTGACCGAGAGTGTCGAAGATTTGCTGATGTTGTTTGGCTTATTGATCTCTTAAAAGAGTGTCTTTGGGTGGAAGATCTAGCCACGTGACTTTCTATATTTAAATAGTCTGTCAATGGATGTATCTGCTTCAGACGTTCTGCTATCTTCAGCTTTTGGTTCTGGAAACGGTACAAGGGTTCGCTTCTCAAGACATCTAATCATGGTTGCATCAAATTCCTAGGAAAGATCAGTTGCCGCCAAAACAAAGACGAGTTCATATGTTCGTGTTAAACCATCCATCTGAATGAGTAGTTCAGTTTTTAACCGTCTACTTGCTTCGTGTTCACTGCGTGCCTCACCATGCTGACTAATGATTGCATCAATTTCGTCACGAAATATTGTTGCGGGCGCACGGTACCTTGCAAGCTCAAATAACACCTTAACTAACTGTGATAAGAGAAGACAAATCAATTGCAACGTCTATATTTTTATTGAGTACAATTTTGGTCTTTATACATATTCAGAAACTTTTGATATTCTAGGAAACATAATTGTAAATACTATTAACTTGTCTACTGTCTTGACCTTCCAAATCTCTCCATTTAACTTATTAATAAAACCTATTAATTCTAACATTAAAGTTTATTCAACAAAACTCCTCTGTAAACTTAAATGTTTCTTCTATTCATCATCCCTATCAATTTCTTGCCTCTGTCGAAGATTTCTTTTGATAATGGTTTTGTGAAAATGTCTGCTGCTTGGTCCTTACTTGCTACATGCTTCAATTCGACATTTCCTTCCTTCACGTGTTCTCGAATGAAGTGGAAACAAACGTCAATGTGTTTGCTCCTTTCATGGTTTACTGGATTCTTTGCTAACTCAATTGCTGACCTGTTGTCAACTTGTATTATTGTTGCATCTTTCTGTTCTAGCTCCATTTTACTCATCAATCTTCTGAGCCATATTGCATGACAAACGCACCAGGATGCTGCTACATATTCTGCTTCACATGTCGAAAGTGTTACTATTGGTTGCTTTTTAGAAAGCCAAGTAAATGCAGTATTTCCCATGAAAAACACATATCCAGAAGTGCTTTTTCGATCATCTATGTCTCTGCACCAATCACTGTCAGAGTAACCAACCAACTTGTATTTCTCTGAATTCGAGTAAAACATCCCAAGTGACACTGTTCCTTGGATTACCTCAGAATTCGCTTCAATGCCTTCCAATGTGTGTAAACTGGTTCCTCCATGAATCGACTTACAATGCCTACACTTAATGAGATATCTGGTCTTGTACATGTGAGATAGCGAAGACTTCCTACCAAACTTCGATATTTGCCTGCTTCGACACGTTCTCCTCCATCAAATTTCGACAATTTTTTTCCTGGTTCCATTGGCGTCGAAGCCGGATTACAGCTTTCCATCTTATATTTTTTCAAGATTTCTTTTGCATATTTTTCTTGTGAGATGAAGATTCCTGTTTCTTCTTGTCGAACTTCCAGACCAAGAAAGAATCTCATCAGGCCTAAATCTGTCATCTCGAATTCACGTGTCATTGTGCTTTTGAATTCTTCTATCATCTGATCATTACTGCCCAGAAAAATAAGATCATCAACATAGAGAGCAACAAGTAATACATTCCTTCCATTTTTCTTCACATAGAGGGCATGTTCGTACGGGCATTGCTCGAACCCGTTCTCCTTGAAATATGTGTCGATACGTGTGTTCCATGCCCGCGGTGCTTGCTTCAGCCCATATAGCGCTTTCTTCAATTTCAGTACCTTCTTCTCTTCTCCAGCTTTCATGTACCCGGGTGGTTGTTCGACATAGACTTCTTCTTCTAGTACACCATTCAGAAAAGCTGTTTTGACATCCATTTGAAATATTGGCCATTTGAATTGAGCAGCTTGAGATATGAGTAATCGAATTGTCTCCATTCTTGCAACAGGTGCAAATACTTCGTCATAATCAACTTCTGCTTTCTGTTTGTATCCCTTCGCAACAAGTCTCGCTTTGTATCGTTCTATTTCTCCTTGAGCGTTCATCTTTTTCTTGATTATCCACTTTACACCAATGGGTTGACTACCTTTTGGCAATTCAACAAGCTCCCAAGTGTTGTTGTGGATAATCGCCCTCATCTCTTCGTCCATGGCACTTTTCCACTTCTTGTCTCGTACTGCTTCTTCAAAAATGATGTTTTCAGCATCTGCCAAGAGACATACAAGGTGCACTTCACTTGTCGAATCATACAGATCTTGCAAACTTCGCATTCTGGGTTGTGTAGGTTCATCTTCATTGTCAGAATCTTCGAGTGCTGTCAAAATGTTTGGTGGTACAGCGACAGATGATTCTTCAACTTCAACAATAGCTTCTGTCGAACTGTTACAGTCCCACTTACTTGCTTCGTTTATTCGAACGTCTCTACTCACTATCACCTTCTTTCGTATGGGATCAAATAGCTTGTACCCTTTTGTTTTCTCATCATACCCAATGAGTATGTATTTCTGACTTTTGTCTTCAAGTTTCGTTCTTCGTTGATCTGGTACGTGTGCATAAGCAACACTTCCAAATACTTTGATATGAGAGACTGTTGGCTTCTGTCCGCTCCATGCTTCTTGTGGTGTTTGATCTTCTAACTTCGAATGTGGACATCGATTCTGAACATAAATGGCACATTTTACAGCTTCTGCCCAAAATTCCTTTGGCATGTTCTTGCTTTTAAGCATTGAACGAACCATGTCAAGGATTGTTCGATTCTTCCTTTCAGCCACCCCATTTTGTTGAGGTGAGTATGCTGCAGTTAGAAATCTCCTTATACCCTGCTCTTCACAATACTTCATAAAGGCTGTCGAAGTATACTCACCACCTCTATCTGATCGAACTGCTTTAATGTGTCTGTCGGTTTCCTTCTCCACCATTACTCTGAACCTTTTGAACACCTCGAATGCTTCAGACTTTTCTTTCAAGAAATAAACCCATGTCTTCCGTGAGTAATCGTCGATAAAGGAAATAAAGTACCTTTTGCTACTGAAGGATTCTGGCGTGATTGGCCCACATATATCGGTGTGAATCAAATCAAGGATATGCTTAGCTTTATATTCTGCCTTCTTTTTAAATGAAGTTCTTGTTTGTTTGCTCAGCACACATTCTTCACAGAACTTTCCTTCATAATCCATATCTGGTAGTCCATGCACCATGTTCCTTTTCGCCAACCTTTTTAAACCAGCATGATGTAGATGACCAAAGCATAGATGCCATAGTGACGCTTTGTCTTCGACATTTACTTGTAAACATTTTTCTCGAACGTTTATCAGATTCAGTTTGTACATTCGATTTCTCTCCATTTCGACACGAGCAATCAGATGTCCCAGCTTGTCCTTCAAATACAGTATCCGTTCTTTCATAAGTATCGAATAACCTTTTTCTGTAAGTTGTCCCAAACTCAAGATGTTGGTCTTAAGATTTGGTACATAATAAACATCTTGAATTGATCCAATCAACCCATCCTTCTGTAGGTAACGGATCGTTCCTTTGCCTTCGACCTTCACTTTTGATGCATCTCCGAAAGACACATTGTCATCTTCAATCTTTCTCATTTCTTTGAACAAGTGTTTGTGACCACACATATGGTTACTTGCTCCTAAGTCAAGATACCAAACGTTGTCATTTGTGTTGATCTCATTTTGAGTCATCAAGAGAAAACCTTCATTTGCTTCAGCTTCCAAAGTTAGGTTGGTTGTTTCTTCTACCTTCTTTTCGATTCGACAATCTTTTGCAAGATGTCCCACTTTATCACAGTTATAGCATTTGAATGAGTTACAATGCTTCGCATAATGACCATACTTCCCACACTTGTAGCATTCAAAGTTGGAATGGTTCGACCTACCACCTCTTTGACCACGTCCTCTGCCACGCCAATTTTGCTGGATCGACTGTCCTCTCTCGAAGTTGCTGCCTCTACCACTTCGACCATTGTCACGTCCTCCACGACCACGTCCTCTTCCTCGAAAGTTTTGAGAAAAAAATACATTTTCGTCTTTGATTTGCTCCTTGGTTTGATTTGCGTCCTCTACTCCTTCTTCCTTCTTTTTCATCTTTCGTTGTTCGTGTGCTTCGAGGGAACCAGCGAGCTCTTCGACTGCAAGCGTCGAAAGGTCATTCGACTCTTCTATTGCACACACAATATTCTCAAATTTATCTGTTAAAGATCTCAAAATCTTTTCGACAACTCGTGCATCAGTTACTGTTTCGCCATTTCTGGTGAGTTGGTTCACCACCTTTTGTACACGCGTGATGTAGTCAGATACATTTTCTGACTCCTTCATCTGCATCCTCTCCAATTCGCCACGAAGAGTTTGGAGTCGAACTTGCTTTACTCGATCTGCTCCTTTGAACACTTTCTCTAGCGTGTCCCACGCCTCTTTCGACGTAGTCGAACTGGCAATCTTTTCGAAGCCTGATTCATCAACAGCCCTAAACAGCATGTACAGTGCCGTTTTATCCTTCGATCGCGTCTCTTTCAACGCCTTGTTTTGAGATGCCGTATATCCCTCAACATCTGTTGGTTCTTCAAACCCATCTTTGGTCACCTCCCACGCGTCTAGAGATCCGAGAAGAACTTTCATTTGGATACTCCAGTTTTCGTAATTTAACTTCGTTAGCCGTGGCAACGACATTTGATTCATCATGTTTGCCATTAGCTCTGATGCCAATTTGTGATAAGAGAAGACAAATCAATTGCAACGTCTGTATTTTTATTGAGTACAATTTTGGTCTTTATACATATTCAGAAACTTTTGATATTCTAGGAAACATAATTGTAAATACTATTAACTTGTCTACTGTCTCTTGACCTTCCAAATCTCTCCATTTAACTTATTAATAAAACCTATTAATTCTAACATTAAAGTTTATTCAACACTAACTTCTCCGAATCACCTCGCCATTTGCTGACAACAGACGATGCATAAATATTGAAAAATGTAGTATTGCACTCTGTTGCAACTGCCTTAGCAAGCATTGTCTTTCCTGTCCCTGGGGGCCAAAAAGAAGAATGTCATTCGATGGTGATAACAAACCAGTAAAGTACTTAGGATATTTAATTGGCATCACTACAACTTCTTTCAGAAAACGCTTGGCATTCTCTGACCCTTTGATGATTTCCCACTTCACATTTGGATTCCCACGAATAATATCCCTACTTAAGCTCTCTGCTATAGTACGCATTTCAGCAGATTCCAAAGGTGGAAGCAAAGACTTAGGCGGATTTTTATTAAGGCATGGTTAGGCTATAGTTGAGTTATGCTATCTGTATTGATGTCTCTTGGAATATAATCTTCTGTTTTTTCTATTTTCAGGAACACGAAGCAGCAACTTCAATGCGTCGGCTATTGATGAAGCCGTTTCTCCTTGTCAACAACTGCAGAAATAACTGCCCTAAGGATGTGCTTGAAAGCTCAAACCATCATCTCATGAATGCAAAGTGTTTGCACAGGTGAAAGTTTTTCAGAAGGCTTGACAACATGTCCAAGAGATCGCATTCGCAGACCCCTAGTATGCATGAAACCAGTTAATTCGACCATCAACTGGAGAAAGTTCCCTCGAGCCAAAATCTACCACCAGTCTTGGGATAGCAATATCCATGTAATATTTCTGAGATAAGTCTATCAAATCTTGCATAGACTTGCAGTGAAGTCCAGTTCATGATTCCTTCAATATGGTAAAAGCTGCCTCAGATAACATTCGTTTCTGCACAGGCTCATTCTCATCTGCTGCAGTTTCAAGATAGGATTCACTAGAGGATAATGCAGCACTTTTAGCCTCGCGATTTGGTTTTGAATGTTCAGATGCAAAATTTAAATTGCTTGAATCAGATTTCTTGTTATTGTTCTTGAGGGCTTAAAGGAGTTTCCCAGCTTTTTGCCAAGAAATTCTAGCTCCTTTCTTCTTGTTCACAATGGCGTTGTCCAACGGTAATGGTGATTTCTTCTCCATTTCGATTCTTATCTTTTGATTCAACTGCTTCGCGTGTCGGGGAATGGATTTGTGTTTGGTATTTCACCTACGCTTTCATCCTTCATTTTCTTGTGGCTGATGTCGTTGGCTTACTCGCTTTCATTTGCGTTTTGTAGTTATGTTGGTAATTGGCTTGGGTGTTCTTTGGTTTTCTTCCACAGCGTTTGGCTAGCGGCTTTGGTGTTACTCGTCGCCGGCGTTTCCATTTGGAGATGCTTTTGGGTTAAGCCCTGCAGCTGCTGCATTTTATTGCTGTTTTACTGCTATGTACTGCAGCGTTTGGAATGTATTTCATCCGCGTTTTGTGTGTACCGGCTTCTGAGTTCACGCTGCAGCTTATTTTGTAGGGTCTGTTCAAGTCTCTGGTTGGTTCATTGATATGGCTTGGCTTGATGCAAGAGTTTCATAGGTTTGGCTGCCACTGCATGATGTTGGTTTGTAGCAGGGTCATACGGTTTAGCAGATGGATTGTGAGCCCAATGTTGCTGCAAATTTACAAGCCTTGAGATCTTTCTGCAGCAAGGTTGCAGGTCATGTTTATGCTAGTGTATGTGCATGTTGACTTGGTTTCTGTGCTATAATTGCAGGTTTAACATGTTGTTGCAAGTTGATGTCCATGTGATGGCTTGGTTCATGCATCATAGTGGTTCAATATGGCATCAAGTTCGGAAACCATGAGCAACAATATGTCATTGATCACTCAAGGGTCAACATGGATCATGGAAAGATTAGGGATAAAATTAGGATTATGAATAGGGAAATTAGGGTTTGGATAATTTGGGTTTGACTTTGGTCAAAGTTGACCAAAAAGTTAACTGTTGACCAAAGTCAACATTTGGTCAAAGTTCCATTCTTTTTTTTTTGTATTTTTTCGTGTAATGGATATTTTCATGACTTGTAATGGAATTTTCTACTTTTGAATGGAATAAAATTGGCATGGATCGAATGAATGACTCGTGTTATTTTTCGAATAAGAATGCATACTCGGAATGACTTATAATGAACATGAATCAAGCATGAATGGAATCAAAAGATGGAACCAACTTGATAAGAATTGAATATGACTTAAAAATGAATTGAACCAAAGTTTGTGAGGGATTAGAATCGATGTAGGGATCCATGAATGAACCATTAGAAGTAAACCAAAGTACATAAAAATGACTGAAAAGATCAACGACAAGCATGACCAAGCATGGACCCAAAACCAGGGTATAACAATAGGTGAAATGAATAATCACCCAATACAAAGAGGCTAAGCAAATCAATGATTATGGCTAAGTGTGAGGGCAACTAGGTGACATAGCAATAGGCACAAACCAAAAGATACAAACGTGTGATGCACAGGTGGGATCAACACCAAGGAACCAACCAAATTAGCCATGATCACCAAGTTATAGCATGAAGATTAACCAACAAGAGGATCCGACATCGATGGAATGCAAGTGGGTCGGATGAAACTAGGATTATGGAGCCCTCATCAAGTAGGAATCCCCAAAGTTGGGTTTTGCTCCACCAAGAAGTCACAATTGAATCATCAATGATGAGCACGATACACAAGCATCAAGAGCTACCTCCAATTAGGGTTGGATAGTGATTGAGCCACCTGTAGTTGCAGAGAAACCTTAGCTTCCACTAAATGCACAAAGCTCAGAATTTAAGATACTTGTCCTCTTGTATTAGACCATGATTATGCAAATGAAATGAAATGTCTATAGCATTATGCATATGATTACGGTTAGTGACCTAGATGAACTTTGTGAAGGGTGAGGTGAATTTTGGGGTATGACACTACTCTTTGGACTTTCTGGTGTTACATGCCCTCCAGCTTCTTCTTGGTTCGTCCCCGAACCACATCATACTGGAAGAGGTTTGGCTCTGATACCATTTGTAACGCTCCATACTGGTTTCAGGATTACCGACTGACCCCACAAACCAACACAGGTCTTTCAGCATGCTTTGTCCTCACTCACACGCTTTCCAAAAAAATTCCCAGAAGGACACCCATCCCAAGATTGCTCCAAGTCAAACACGCTTAACTGTGGAGTTCTTATGGAACGGGCTACCGAAAACAAGATGCATCTTCTTTTCGGTAGCCTAAAAAATAAGAACTCCATAGTTAAGCGTGCTTGACTTTGAGTAGTATTTGGATGGGTGGCCTTCTGGGAAGTTTTCTGGAAAGCATGTGATTTGTGGGGTCAGTCAGTAATTCCGAAAGTTGTCTGGGGCATTACAACTCTTATAGGTTCCTATCAACCTCGGAGTCTAGTCTGTCACGTGAAGACCTAATCTCTATTTTTTTCATAGAGTATACTAGGATACAACTGCTAATTCCTTTTGTAGCAAGAGATTTCAAACTAGCATTCACCTAACTTGACCATTTGGTGAAATATCTCAGCGTCTCTTTTGAAGTTTCTCA
The DNA here is from genome assembly GCF_024323335.1 of Lathyrus oleraceus. Classification (NCBI taxonomy): domain Eukaryota; kingdom Viridiplantae; phylum Streptophyta; class Magnoliopsida; order Fabales; family Fabaceae; genus Lathyrus; species Lathyrus oleraceus. Next base: position 393,450,424 of record NC_066583.1, read on the forward strand.
AATGGATGTATTGTGCTACATCTTCAACGTCTCTTTTCTTCTCTATTTAAGGAGCTAAAGATCGGAATAAAAATATATTATTTGACACTAAAAGAGAAGTTACTCCGCTAAAGCAAAAACACAATCTGAACTTAGGATTTCTTATCCTTGTAAATCTTAGAAATACCTAAGTTTTAAAGATTCTATTTGCGTTGTATTCTTTATACACCTCTAATTATATATCAAGTGTATTTTCTCAATCATTTATCTATTAGTTAGAATTTTAGAAGTCTCTTACTAAGTGTTGGAGCATTTGAAGTCTCTTGCTTTTGTGCTTGAGCATAGAAGTCTCTTGCTTGTGTGTTTGAGCATTGAAACTATCTTGCTTGTGTTTCTGAGCAAAGAAATCTCTTGCTTTAGTGTTTGAGAATTTGAAGTCTCTTACTTTTGTGCTTGAGCGAATTGTAAGTGTGATTGTAGTTAAAATCTCTTGTAATTACAAGGAGACAGGATTACTCTCAAGTTATGAGAGAAACCAGGATAACTCTGTGTGTTATTCTTCTTTCTTACATATTATATTTGTTGCCTACCTCTGACTGAATCAGATTCTATAACCTTGTGTTTAGAATCAGACCAATAGTTTTTAAAAAGAAAGAAAAAGTCAACACAATTCAACCCCTTTCTTGTAATTTTCTCACCTTCAAATTTTTTTTTTGCCCAAGAAACATGCATCGAAGATTTCGGAGATGCATCTTTGAGTTTCCCACTTTTATGGGTGTTCTCCATATAGTGAAAAGTCACAATTGTTTTTAGAATTTGGAAATGCATTTTTGGATGCATCTTGTTGGTTATAAGTGTTGGCAGCAATTTTGGTAAAACAAAGAGTGTTCACAAGATGTTGTGTGTGATGTCTTAACATAAGATATCCTGTGTACCTGCTGGAGTTTAAATGGAAAACATAATTATGCAGGATTGTTTCAGTATGTCATACACCATGTCATGGCATCTGATATTGTGTACCTGCTGGAGTTTAAATGGAAAATATAATTATGCAAGATTGTTTCAGGATATACACAATGTCATGGCATCTGATATGTTTGTACCTGCTGGAAATTATAAATGAAATTATGGAATTATGCAGAATTGTTCCAGGATGTCAGACCCGATTTCATGACATCCTGTACACAGAACATTCAGTATGAATGTCTGGTGTTTTGTGATTGCGCATTTAATGGCAATCTATGTATGATTGAAGATCTGATTTGCATGCGCGTTCAATCATTGATTACAACCTGATTTACTTATTTTCCAAGGAGGTCTAACCAGCTGTCATGAGAAGATTTAATTGGAAAATAGATTTAGGGTTCTCAAGATGTCCAAGCCCAGCTGAAAGCTTTTATAAAAAGGAACTTGGAAAACCTGATTCAACACACAACCAATACTGAGCGAAATATTGAGAGAATATAAGGGTTTGTGTCTTGTTTAGTCGTGAGACTTGTAAGCCATTCAAGTCATCCATAGATGATTGAATTGGTCTGATTTATGGTTTTAATTTGTCACTCAAAGCTTTTAAGCAAGAGTGTGTGTCTAGTTGATCAAAGTTGTTAAGCAAGATCAAGTGTGTTCTTTTTTAGCAAAGTTGTTAAGCAAGATCAAGAGTGTGTCTACTTGATTGAAACTGTGAAGTAAAATCAAGTGTGTGTTATTGAAAAGTGTTTTCTTTTCACAAGGGATTGTTGTTTAAAATCACAGGTGTGATTGTAGGGAAGTGAGTGGGTTCTCATATCTAAGAGTGCTTAGGTAGAAATTGCATGGGTAAAGATTAGGTGAGAAAGACTGTAACTTGTTGAAGTGTACGAAGAGTCTTTGAACTGATTCTATTTTAGTGAATTTTCTTCCTGGCCTAGTAGCCCCCAAATGTAGGTGAGTTGGACCGAACTGGGTTAACAATTGCTTGTGTCTCTTGCATTACTATTCTCTATCTTTATCTTGTTTGCATTACTCAGATATTAGTGTCGTGACATTACTTTCGACATCTCATATCTGATACCAGAATTTCAATTGGTATCAGAGCAGGCATCCTGCTCTGGTTCTGGGTGAGATCTAGGGACAATACTTTATGGTTCAATGGAGAGAGATGGAGGATCTGTTTACAGGCCACCAATTTTGGATGGATCTAACTATGACTATTGGAAACCTCGAATGGTTGCTTTCCTAAAATCTCTTGATAACAAGGCTTGGAAGGCTATGTTAGCAGGCTGGGTACATCCTGTAATTACTAAAGAAGGAGAGGCCACAACTGATAAGAAACCTGAAGAAAAATGGTCCAAGGAGGAGGATCATCTAGCCCTTGGAAATTCTAAAGCATTGAATGCAATACTCAATGGAGTAGACAAGAATATTTTCAGGTTGGTAAACAACTGTGAAGTGGCTAAAGATGCTTGGGACATTCTCAAGACCATTCATGAAGGCACCTCTAGAGTAAAGATGTCTAGACTACAACTGCTCACCTCCAAGTTTGAAAATTTAAGGATGAAAGAAGATGAAAATATTTATGAATTTCATATGAGTATCCTTGAAATTGCTAATGCCTCAGGAGCCCTGGGAGAGAAGATGTCAGATGAAAAATTGGTGAGAAAAATACTCAGGTCACTCCCTAAGAGATTTGCTATGAAGGTGACTGCTATTGAAGAGTCTCAAGACATCTCCAACATGAGGGTTGATGAGCTAATTGGTTCCCTCCAAACATTTGAGATGGGATTGAATGATGGTTCTGAAAAGAAAACCAAAAGCATGGCCTTCATGTCAAACACAGAAGAGGAAAATAGTCAGGATGGTGATGAAGATTTGGCCAATGAAGTAGCAATGTTGGGAAGACAGTTGAATAGACTATTGAAAAAGATGGATGTAAGATCTAAGGCTAATGTCAAGAACATCTCATCTGACATCAGTAAGTCCAACAATGCTGGAAGAAGAGCAAGGTCAGATGAGAAGCCCAAAGAAGGAAAAGAAGTTCAGTGCTATTAATGTGATGGGTATGGACACATTAGGACTGAATGTGGAACCTACCTCAAAAAGCAGAAGACGAGTCTTGCTGCCACTTGGTCTGATGAGAGTGAAACAGAAGAATCTGCAAATCTAGTAACTGCCTTGACTGGAAGATGGGGATCTGATGAAGACTCAAGTGATGATGAAGTGACCTTTGAAGAGTTGGCCACTACCGAAAGAAAGTTATGTCACATAAGTGTAGAGTTGTGTAAACAGGTTGAAAGCCAGAAGAAGGAAATAACTCAACTTGAGAATAAAAAGGCAGAACACTTGGAAACCATCTCCAAATTAAAAACAGAAGCAGTGGTTCTGAATGCCAAGCTAGATGAAAGTCAACAAGTTGAAAGCCAAAAGATAGTACAACTGGAGAATGAGAAGGCAGACCATGTGGAAACCATCTCCAAGTTAAAAACTGAAGCTATGTTCTTGAATTCTAAACTAGAAGAGATGACCAAGTATGTAAGAATGTTAAACAATGGATCTGACTCCCTAGACAAGATTCTCCAAACTGGAAAAATAACAGGAGACAAATCTGGCATTGGGTATAATGAATCTAAGCCTGAGTGCAGTTACACTGGTTGCAAACCTCAAGCCAAACCTAAATGCATCCATAGTAAAAGCAAACTTGTGATGTCACCTCATATGTCACAACATCAGAAGAGAAGACAGCAGAAAGGGAAACACCAAAGATGGAGATGCCATTACTGTGGGAAATTTGGTCACCTGAAGCCCTTATGCTATAAGCTATATGGTTATCCTAGCCCTGTTCATCATCAGTCTCACTATCAACCCAAACCCAAACAGCACAGGCTTGTTAACAAGAAGCAATGGATTCCTAAGAATAATGTTACAAGTATAATAGCTCACATTCCCCACAGAGTCTCAGCCAAAGAAGAGTGGTATTTTGATAGTGGATGTTCCAGACACATGACTGGAAACAAAGACCTGATAACTGGACTTCATCCTCATGCCATAAGCTATGTAACCTTTGGTGATGGAGCAAAGGGTGAAATCAAGGGGATAAGCAAGCTTGATTATCCTGGAGTTCCTAAACTTGACAAGGTCCTACTGGTTAAGGGTTTGACTGCAAATCTAATAAGCATCAGTCAACTATGTGATCAAGGTCTGAATGTTAACTTCACCAAAATTGAATGTCTGATTACTAACAAAGACAATGAAGTGATTATGAAAGGATTCAGGACCAAAGACAACTGTTACATGTGGAAGTCTCAAATTAGTTACTCCTTAAAATGTACTTCAGTCAAGGAGAAAGGGATGAAGATGATTATATCTGCTAGAGAAACTCCCAAATTGAAAGACTGTGGGAAATGTCAGACAAGGATGTCACACCAGAAACTCAGACTTAACATCACTTCCAAAGGAGAAAAGCTCATGATGGCTCAAATGGATAGGAAGTTGGATCATATGGTTGAACATGTTGATAGTCATACACATTTTGAAGTTGGAAAGAGCTTTGTTGGACTTGGGCTACCAGTCAAGCAGATAGAAGTGCCTATGTGTCTATCTCAAAGAAAAAGTGCCAAGAGCAATGTTGAAAAGATTGAGATGGAGAGTGAAAGGACACCTGCTCCTACACATTTGAGAGATGAAAATGGTGCTTATGCTGAAGATATAGCAGATGGAAGCAGCTGTTCTCAACAGGGTTGGTTGAAACTACTGATGATTGCATACAATGTCACACACGATGTCATAACATTGTATTATGACAACTTGAATGCTACAACTATGCCCAAAAATTCTATTCAGCACAGTTGGACCAATCATATTATTTGCTGTCATCACTCCATTAGAAAATTTGTGGAAGACAAATTCATAGCTCTAAAGCATGAAATGCAATTAGCTGACAAGTTTGCAAGGGATTTGAATGATAATCAATTTGAATATGTAAGAGGGAAATTAGGGATTTGGATTCTTGAGAAATTATGGAAATTAATGTGGAGTGGAAAAGGTAATAAAAATATTGTCTGCCCAATTAAAAGAAAGAGCCACATTAATGATGAATCATTCCCTAACATTGGAAATAGTATCTATGCCATTTGCACACGCTACCTAAACACAGTCATTTCCATCTCCATCCAACTTCTCAGAGAACCTCTGCTAGGGCAAAGAAATTTCTTTCAAAAGTTCAACAACATGTCTCAACATCCATCATCCTCAGGATCAAAACCCACTCATCATGCAAGGACTCCCTCCATGGAGTTTCTAGATTAAGATGTGTTGGATGTTACTCCTCTCTGTGTGATACCAGGTGACGCCCCAGGACCTTCTTCCATGGCTGGAAGTAAGCAAGGTAACATTTCTGATAAATCTCCTCATCAAGAAAACATGCACTATGTTGATCGTACCATTAGGAACCTAGTTACTAGGATTCTGAATGAAGGGCATGCAGTCAAGGGTGTCTCTACCTCTATCCAGAAGGGACCCCTGTCCTGAGGTGGAACCCCAAGCTGAGAAAGATGATGACTCATCTAGATCAGAAAAGGAAGTGGCTGCTGAGGGGTTATGTTCTCTAGGTAAAAACTTACCTAGCAAGAAACCAGCAAGTATGTCTCATGAAATTGCTGAGGATATTATTGATCTGGAGGAAGAAAGTTCTAAGGAAGAAGATGACACTTTGGTTCATCTAGTGAAACCAAGTGTAGAAAAGAAACTGAGGACCAAAAAAGGGAAGATTGTGGCTGAAATGAGGACAACAAGAAGAGTGAAGAAGGTTGTTGGTTTAGGACCCTCCAAATCTTGGAGTAAGGTTGAGGTTAAGAAGAGGAAACAAAGAGAGAGTTCTGACTCTGATGAGGATGTCGAAGACGACGTCCCAGACATCTCCCCTGCTAAAAAGCAGGCTATTAAGAAGTCTCCAGGGAAAGCTGCAGTTGTGCACTTAGATAACATCTCTTTTCACTTAGAAGATGGTGCTGCCAGATGGAAGTTTGTCATTCAAAGGAGGGTTGCTGTTGAAAGGGAGCTGGGAAAGGAGGTTGTTGAGGTGAAGAAGGTCATGGAATTGATTAAAGTTGCTGGACTGATGAAGACTGTGGTTGCTCTGCCCCAATGCTATGAGGGATTAGTAAAAGAGTTTGTTGTGAATATCCCTTAGGATATTTCTGAAAAGAGTAGCAGGGAATTTTGCAAAGTTTTTGTAAGAGGTAGATGTGTGAGATTCTCCCCAACCATAATCAACAAGTTCCTAGGGAGAAAAACTGATGGAGGAGTGGACTTAGAGGCTACAGACAATGAGGTCTGTAGGACTATTACAGCTGGCCAGGTTAAGGAATGGCCTAGTAGGAATCACCTATTAGCTGGCAAGCTAACTGTCAAGTATGCCATCTTACACAAGATTGGTTCAGCCAACTGGGTGCCTACTAATCATATCTCTACAATCTCCACTGGTCTTGGAAGAATCATCTATGCTATAGGAACCAGGATAAACTTTGACTTTGGAAGGTTTATGTTTGATCAAATTGTCAGACATGCATCCACTAATGCTGTGAAGCTACCCATTGCCTTCCCATCTATCATCTGTGGAATCATCTAGAGCCAGGAACCAGGCATTCTCAACAAAAGTGACATTCCAAGCAGAAGAAAGTCTCCTCTATCCATTCACTACAAGCTGTTTGAGGGAAGTCATGTCAATGATGTTGTCATGACATCTGCCAAAAAGGAGCCTGCATCTCAAGGTAGCTTGATTGATCAGTTAAAGGAAACCTGCAAGGAACTGGATAATGGTCACTACGCCAAATAAGGGAAAAGAGGGCGCTTTTTTTGGCCTATAACAGTGCTTTAAAGCGCCCTCTAATCTGGCGCTGGCATAGGTAAAGACATCGCTTTTTTTCCTGGTGAAAGCGCTCTCTAAAGTGGCTCTTTAAGCCCTTTAAAGGCCACTTTAGAGGGCGCTTTTTAAAGAAAGCGCCCTCTAAAGTGGAAACTTTTAAGGGTTTAGAGGACGCTTTTACTGGAAAGCGCCCTCTAAAGTGGAAACTTTTAAGGGTTTAGATTGCGCTTTTACTGGAAAGCGCCCTCTAAAGTGGAAATTTAAAGGGTTTAAAGGGCGCTTATTTTGGAAAGCGCCCTCTAAAGTGGGTGGTTATTTAAATTTTTTTTTTTTAAAAGCGCTATATTTTTTTATTTATTTTAGACAACCTGTATATTGAAGCAGTACACCTAAAACTGTATAATTTGAAGCCCTTTTTCACACATTGCATTCAACAAGCCTTATATACAACAATCCATACATATATAACAATCCACTGATATATAATCGTTTAACTTCTAAAGATTCTAAATATACAACCAATTCATAACTTAAAAAGAAATAAAACTAAGTAGCAAAAGCATCTCTGAGATGTATGTTTTTTTTGCTAGCCGCAGTCTTCTTAGGGTCCGCTTCCTGAATCGAAGTTCATTTCTAGCAGTCATTCCTCGCATGCCGGTTTGAATACAAACAGCTTTGGAATAGGTAGTTTTATAAGCACTTCTCGAAAGATACATGCGGATTTGTTTCTGGATTATCAAAGATGCGGCCTCCCTTCTCATGCATTCATACCGACGTCTTGCAAGTTGTCCTATGTTAAGTTCATAGGATACGTAAAACTAAATGACTTAGAAAATGGATAACAAGATTATTCATACATAGTATCAAAAAGGATTCAAATAATTGATACCTTTAATAGCCCTTTGTAGTTCTATGGCAGAAAATCACAATAACTTGTACTGTTTCTCACAAATATATGTGCGAGCTTTTTTCTTAATAACGATTGCGGATCTTCCTAGAACCTCGGCACGACATGCATCTAGTTCTGCCATTTGACCTGCTCTCAGGAAAACTTTTGTCTTTCCTATCTGCAAAGAAACCCAAACAACATTTTATTCTAATCCATATTATCATACATAGCGTGTTCGAAATTTTTTAGCATCATCATCTATGATTCAATGTAACCTGCGAGCAAATAAAAATGCTATAACTGAGATTAAGATAAGAACTACTACCTGATAATCTTTAAGGTTTGCTTTATCTAGAAGTCTCTTGCAAGCCGTCATCTCATGAGGACTGCAGATATATATTTATTATTAGTTATTTCAGATATAGTTGTGTTATTTGAACATCTAAAACCGGAAAAATTTCGTGACAACAATCTAGGTGGTTAATTATGTTCAGTACAATCACATTCATCTGTATGATCAGAAAAAGAAAACACGGAAAAAAGGAGAAGTAAATACCATGATTTTAGAACCTTAGGTTCCATTATACTAAACCGCTGAACAAATTCATCAAAGTTCTTTCGAGTTGGATATCCAGCGCAACTTATCCTAATTGCCTCCATTACACCCTGTAAAAGGCATCCACAGAGTTTGAAGTAACTTGAAACAAAAATATTCATGTCATAATAAAGAACAAGGCTAATATGGGGGTTGAACTCACCCCATATCGAAGCTGCTGTAACACATCGTTGTTCTCAAATATCCCCGGCTTAAGAAGATTATTTGGCTTTACACAATGAATGTAGTGTGGCTCAGTCGCACTCAATGTTTCAAGCAAAGATTGCAGTTGTTGCTTCATTCCATAAGCAATAAGAATAACAATGATCAATAGTTATATACAAAAGACTTATAATTTTCAAGCATATGCATGTTTAAAGAAAACCGACCTTAAACTGAGTGGCTATAGAAGAAAACTTTGTTGATTTAGTACTTTCCTCGTGTAAAGGTGGGAAAAGTCCTGAAACAAAGGAGCACTTGGAAGCACAGAGCAGCGCAGCGTGTTCCGGAACAACGTAGTCTTTGTTTTTATCAAGGAAAAGATCAGTTTGATACGTGACCTGAAATCAAAGTTCGACATATATACTAAGCTTTTAACTTTTTATTTCATGGTTGATATAACTGCGTAGACCAAAATTTATTTTACTCACATCACCAGCATAGTGATTGATGGTGAAGTCAGTTCGTGACAACTTCGGTTTGCTGAATCACTTATTGTCCTTAAGTGTTTGATATAGCTTTTCAGCAAATGTTTCGTGCGTTGATCTTGGAAACATACTACAAAGAATAAGTAGGACAATATATAAAAGAATGACTATAAAACATAGTTATTGCTCAAAGTATATATATTTGTATGCGCTAACGCCACTTTACATTATGTAAAATGACATAAACAAACCATTAACTATAATACAAATATTTGAACTATTGTCATTTAATACATACCAGGCCTCGTCCAGAAGAGCAATAACGCCGCCAGGTTTCTGAAGTTATAAACAAGAATGAGATGACAAACTGATAGAACTTTTCTAAAATGACAAAAATGCAAGGGTGAGTTGCACCTTCTCAATAAGATCGAGAACATCTTGATTATCAACGAACTCTATATAACTCCAATCAATTTCTTCCTTTGTATATTCCTCTTGCTCCATTTTGAAGACATGCTGCATAATGAAATAATGAAGTGTTATTTGAGTCTATAGAAATTGTTTACCAGGAGATAGTAGAAAAATCAAACCTGGTTGAAATGCTGTTGTAACTTCTCATTTGTCAAATTGATACAAAATTGCTCGAAGCTGAACAGGGCCGATGTAAAGTTAGTTACTGTTAGAACAATAACTGTGGTTCAAAAGTAAATAGATACGAAAAATGTAAATAGAGAATATATATGTAGAATTGTATGGTCTAACTGAAAATTCATCATATAGTTTTTACAAAAGATAAACATTGACTAGAAAATATATATGTAGAATTGTATAATGGTCTAACTGAAAGCTAACAGAAGAATAGTCGACTCTAATTTACTCTATCAAATAACATCCATACCTAAACTTCTTAAGTTACTAGCTACGCTATGTATGCTAGAATAAATACACTCATAAGCTGCATAGTGTACCTTTGATTGGTAGAAGGTGTTTTAGATATTGCTGCCTCCTTTTTCTATATCGAGAAACAAATGGAACAGTTGGTGAAATTTAACCCATAATGCCTAGTCTCCATTGCTAGCATTGCGACACAATAATTATTGTTGAGAATACTCAATAAATGTATGAACCAAGAAAAATGAAACCAAAAATGAACAATAGCGAACGTCAGAAGAGAAACCAAGTAATATGAAGATTAGAAAAATACCTATGGTGTCAAAATCGAACAGCTAACAACGAATTAATAGAAGGAGGAAACGTCGTAGATCTAACAGAGGTGAAAGGAGAACGCCTTAGAAGTAGCGAAAATCGTAGCAGTGAGAACCCTAACGTGAAAAAGAACAAAAATAACAGAGAGTGAAATAACAAAATGCGCAGTATGTTATAATTTTAATGTTTACTAAAGGGGACCTTAGAGGGCGCTTGTGGAAAAAAAGCGCCCTCTAAAGGGGGCCTAAGAGGGCGCTTATGAAAGCGCTCTCTAAGGCTTTCCAAAAGCGCTTTATAAACTGGAAATGCACATGGACTTATAGAGCGCTTTTTTAAAAGCGCCCTCTAAGGGTAACCTTAGAGGGCGCTTTTTCTATCTCCTCCTTATTTTTTCGCTTCACCTTAGAGGGCGCTTTATTACAAAAGCACCCTCTAAAGTGCGCTGTCTATTCCAGTTGTTCGCTCCTTATTTTTTCGCTTCACTTTAGAGTGCGCTTTTGTAATAAAGCGCCCTCTAAGGTGCGCTGTCTATTCCAGTTTTTGGCGTAGTGGGTATAAGGGTTGCCAAGGCAAGAAAAGAGGCTTTGGAGGTTCTTATTGGTAGCTTAGAGAAGGAAGAAATGGAGAAGGCTGGTGAGAACAAGAATTCAGATGCCAATACCTCAAGTCAGAGGTCCAATACTCAATCTAGTGGCAACTCTGATTCTGAAAGTGAAGATGATGCCTCTTCCTCAGATTAAGTGAAGTTTTTCCTGTGTTGAAGACTGTGTGTGGTGTGTGCTATGATGAAGACTATTCTGGTGTGGCTGTTATGTGTGTTGTTATGGAAGCTGGTCCCCCTGCTGTGTTTGGATGCTGAAATATTTATTGTTTTTTTGAAATGTGTGTAATTTGTGGCAGTCCTTACTGATGCTTTTATGTAATATTTTGGGCTCTTAATGAGTTCCATGGATTTGTTCATTATCTCAGCTATCATAGCTGTGTATGATGATGGTTTGTATCTCTTGACAATTATGTTTTAACATTTTTAATGTTATAACATCTGATCTGACATTCTCTGCTAGGCTGATTGACATTTATTTTGTCTAATTGGTCACCTTTGGTCAATTTTGACTAAAAAGGGGGAGAAGTGTTATGTGGAGCTTTATGTGAAGCTGGAGCTGTGTGGAGATGTATGTGCTGGTGTAGCTGAACAGATGAACAACTATTATTGAGGGAGATGTGTTTGTTATAAGACAGAATGTTGTTCAGTTTATAGATGTCAAAGGGGATGTCTGATGTGGTGCACAGGTGATGTTGAAGCAGATGTCAGAATGATTCTGATTGTTACAGGTGTTGTTATTACCAAAGGAGATGTTTGTGATGCACAGATTTAGGGGGAGAAGAAGTACCCTTGTGCATTTGTATGTCTTACTAGTTGCATATATAACTAGTAATTCTGTATGTGTAGCACAGATTTAGAGGGAGAAGAAGTACCCTTGTGCTTGCGTGTATTAGTAGTAGCTATAGCTAGTCATTGTGTCTGCTTCTGTTGCTGCTTAAACTGCTGTTTAACTGCTGATAGTTTTCTTGTGAACAAAAAGGACATATATATGTTTTTGCCAAAATTTGCCAAAGGGGGAGTTTGTTGGTTCTAAGTGTTGGCAACAATTTTGGTAAAACAAAGAGCGTTCACAAGATGTTGTGTGTGATGTCTTAACATAAGATATCCTGTGTACATGCTGGAGTTTAAATGGAAAACATAATTATGCAGGATTGTTTCAGTATGTCATACACCATGTCATGGCATCTGATATTGTGTACCTGCTGGAGTTTAAATGGAAAACATAATTATGCAGGATTGTTTCAGGATGTCATACACAATGTCATGGCATCTGATATGTTTGTACCTGCTGGAAATTAGAAATGGAATTATGGAATTATGCATGATTGTTCTAGGATGTCAGACCCGATGTCATGACATCCTGTACACAGAACATTCAGTATGAATGTCTGGTGTTTTGTGATTGCGCATTTAATGGCAATCTATGTAAGATTGAAGATCTGATTTGCAGGCGCATTCAATCGTTGATTACAACCTGATTTATTTATTTTCCAAGGAGATCTAACCAGCTGTCATGAGAAGATTTAATTGGAAAATAGATTTAGGGTTTTCAAGATGTCCAAGCCCAGCTGAAAGCTTCTATAAAAAGGAACTTGGAAAACCTGATTCAACACACAACCAATACTTAGTGAAATATTGAGAGAATATAAGGGTTTGTGTCTTGTTTAGTCGTGAGACTTGTAAGCCATTCAAGTCATCCATAAATGATTGAACTGGTCTGATTTGTGGTTGTAATTTGTCACTCAAAGCTTTTAAGCAAGAGTGTGTGTCTACTTGATCAAAGCTCTTAAGCAAGATCAAGTGTGTGTCTTCTTGATCAAAGTTGTTAAGGAAGATCAAGAGTGTGTCTACTTGATTGAAACTGTGAAGTAAAATCAAGTGTGTGTTATTGAAAAGTGTTTTCTTTTCACAAGGGATTGTTGTTTAAAATCACAGGTGTGATTGTAGGGAAGTGAGTGGGTTCTCATATCTAAGAGTGCTTAGGTAGAAATTTCACAGGTAGAGATTAGGTGAGAAAGACTGTAACTTGTTGAAGTGTACGGAGAGTCTTTGAACTGATTCTATTTTAGTGAATTTCCTTTCTGGCTTGGTAGCCCCCAGATGTAGGTGAGTTAGACCGAGCTGGGTTAACAATTGCTTGTGTCTCTTGCATTACTATTCTCTATCTTTATCTTGTTTGCATTACTCAGATATTAGTGTCGTGACATTACTTTCGACATCTCATATCTGATACCAGAATTTCACATCTTTTATACACATATTTTAACACTTCCTAAATGAGACACCCATATTTTATCTATAAAAAATGTTCGAAAATGTATCTTCAGAATTCGAAAATATACTTCCTTTAAGTGTTAATGTTTATTTTCTATTTGTTTTTGCGATGTTTAAATCTAATCAAATCAAATGGTTTCAACTTTCAATGCATTAGATTTTTTCATTACATATGTTAGTTTTGCTGAGTTTGATCTTTGACATTGATCACTTTTAACCTTAGTTCCTTTTGGATTTATTGACTTTTTGCTTCTACAATATTATTTATCTCCTAAACTTAAATTATAGTTAGTTTTTTTTATAAACACTATACAAATTAACACTCCTTAATCATGTTTTTATTTGAATTCTGCATTTCGTGTATTTAAAATTGTAAGAGAAAAATCAAAGTGGATGAAATTCTGGTATCAGATATGAGATGTCAAAGGTAATGTCACGACACTAATATCTGAGTAATGCAAACACAGTAAAGATAGAGAATAGTAATGTAAGATACACAAGCAATTGTTAACCCAGTTCGGTCCAACTCACCTACATCTGGGGGCTACTAAGCCAGGAAGGAAATTCACTAAAATAGAAACAGTTCAAAGACTCTCCGTACAGTTCAACAAGTTACAGTCTTTCTCACCTAATCTCTATCCGTGCAATTTCTACCTAAGCACTCTTGGATATGAGAACCCACTCACTTCCCTACAATCACACCTGTGATCTTAAACAACAATCCCTTGAGAAAAGAAAACACTTTTCTATAACACACTCTTGATTTTACTTCACAGTTTCAATCAAGAAGACACACTCTTGATCTTGCTTCACAGCTTTGATCAAGTAGACACACACTCTTGCTTAACAGCTTTAGAGTGACAAATTACAACCACAAATCAGTCCAATTCAATCATCAAAAGATGACTTGAATGGCTTACAAGTCTCACGACTAAACAGACACAAACCCTAGCTCTCTCTCTCTCTATTTCGCTCAGTATTGGTTGTGTTATAAAATAGGTTTTCTAAGTCCCTTTTTATATAAGCTTTCAGCTGGGCTTGGACATCTTGAAAACCCTAAATCTATTTTCCAATTAAATCTTTTTATGACAGCTGGTTAGATCTCTTTGGAAAATAAGTAAATCAGGTTGTAATCCATGATTGAATGCGCCTGAAAATTAGATCTTCAATCATACATAGATTGCCATTAATTGTGCCATCACAAAACACCATACATTCACACTAAATGTTCTGTGTACAGGATGTCATGACATCGGGTCTGACATCCTGGAAAAATCCTGCATAATTCCATAATTCATTTTATAGCTTCCAGCAGGTACAACCATATCAGATGCCATGACCTTGTGTATGACATCTTGAAACAATCTTGCATGAACATGTCTTTCATTTAAACTCCAGCAGGTACACACATATTAGATGCCATGACCTTGTGTATGACATTCTGAAACAATCCTGCATGATTATGTTTCTTAAGCTCCAGCAGGTACATAGGATATCTCATGTTAAGACATCACACATAACATCTTGTGAACACTCTTTGTTTTACCAAGATTGCTGCCAACACTTAGAATCAACAAACTCCCCCTTTGGCAAATTTTGGCTAAAACATATATCTGTCCTTTTTGTTCACAAGAAAACTATCAGCAGTTAAACAACCGTTTAAACAGCAGCAGAAGCAAACATAATTACTAGAAATAGATACTAGTAATACACACATGCACAAGGGTACTTCTCCTCCCCCTAAGTCTATGCAACAAAAACAGAATTACTAGTTATGGATGCAACTAGTAAGACACACAAACGCACAAGGGTACTACTTCTCCCCCTAAATCTGTGCATTCTGCACCTGTAACCATAACACCTGTAACAATCAGAATGTCATTCTGACATCTGCTTCAACATCAACACCTGTGCACCATATCAGTCATCCCACATTCTGTTTTAATACCTGTGCACTTCCTCCAATAATAGCTGTTCAGCCTCATACATCTCCTCACAGCTCCAGCTCCACATAAACACTTCTCCCCCTTTTTAGTCAAAATTGACCAAAGGTGACCAATTAGACAAAACAAATGTCAATTAGCCTAACAGAGAATGTCAGCACAGATGTTATAACATTAAAAATGTTAAAACATAATTGTTCAGGAGATACAAACCATCATCATACACAACTGTGATAAATGAGATAATGAACAAATCCATGGAACTCATTAAGAGCCCAAAATATTACAAACAGGCATCAATGAGGACTGCCACAAAAAGCAGTAAAAACTTCAGCATCCAAATATCAGCAACGCATCTTCAGCCACACTAGACCAGTCTTCGCCACATCACACTTCACCAAGTCAGAACTATCCTCTCCTTTGCTTGCTATAGGTTCTCATGAACACAGATCCCCAACTTCCCCCTTAAACATTCAAATTGATTGGCATCCAAAGCTTTAGTGAAAATGTCTGCTAATTGCTTTTCAGTAGTAACATGCTCCAGAGTTATGATTTTTTCTTCCACCAGTTCTCTAATGAAGTGATGACGAATGTCAATGTGCTTTGTCCTACTATGTTGAATAGGATTTTTGGAAATATTTATAGCACTTAGGTTATCACAGTATAATGTCATGACTTCTTGTGTGACATTGTATTCAGACAACATTTGCTTCATCCAGACCAGTTGAGAACAGCTACTCCCAGCTGCTATGTATTCAGCTTCAGCCGTGGATAGAGATACACAGTTTTGTTTCTTGCTGAACCATGAAATCAGATTGTTCCCCAAAAAGAAGCATCCTCCAGATGTGCTTTTCCTATCATCAGCACTTCCAGCCCAGTCAGCATCACAGTAACCAGTCAGCATGGATCCAGATCCATGAGTATACAACATCCCATAGTCATTGGTGCCATTGACATATTTCAATATTCTCTTCACTTGGTTTATGTGACTGACTTTTGGTTCAGCTTGATACCTAGCATAAACACCTACAGCAAATGCAATGTCAGGCCTGCTTGCTGTGAGATATAGCAGACTACCTATCATGCTTCTGTATAGACTCTGATCTACACTGACGCCATTTTCATATTTGGAGATTTTAACATGAGTAGGAGCAGGTGTCCTTTTATGGCTTGCATTTTCCATGCCAAACTTCTTCACAATGTTCTTGGCATACTTGCTTTGAGATAGAAAGATAGAGTCTTCCATCTGTTTGACTTGTAGTCCAAGAAAGTAGGTCAGCTCTCCAACAAGGCTCATCTCAAACTCAGATTGCATTTTCCTAACAAAATGTTCAACCATCTGCTTTGACATCCCACCAAATACAATGTCATCTACATATATTTGTGCCACCATGAGCTTCCCTCCTTCATTCTTCACAAACATAGTTTTGTCAATACCTCATTTCCTGTATCCATTGTCAGTGAGGAACACTGTGAGTCTCTCATACCAAGCCCTGGGAGCTTGCTTCAACCCATAGAGGGATTTCTTCAATCTGTACACATGTTGTGGAAGATTTGGATTTGTGAATCCTTTAGGCTGTTCAACATATACTTCTTCATTTAAGTAGCCATTCAGGAAGACACTTTTTACATCCATTTGAAACAGTTTGAATTTCAGAATACATGCCACCCCAAGCAATAATCTAATGGACTCAAGGAGAGCTACATGAGCAAATGTTTCATCAAAGTCTACTCCTTCAACTTGAGTATATCCTTGAGCTACTAATCTAGCTTTGTTTTTAGTAACAACCCCTTGTTCATCAGATTTATTCTTATATACCCACTTTGTACCTATGACATTTATTCCTTCAGGTCTAGGAACTAATTCCCATACTTCATTCCTCTTGAATTGGCCAAACTCCTCTTGCATGGCATTGATCCATAACTCATCAGTCGAGGCTTCCTTGACATTTCTGGGTTCAATCTTTGACACAAAACAGCCATGTGAGATCACTTCCCTTGATCTAGTAGTGACTCCTTTATCTAGATCTCCTATGATAAGATCTTTGGGATGATCCTTCTGAATTCTGATAGAGGGTCCCTTGTTGATTTTGTCATCTTCAGGTTCAGCTTGAGGAGGTTCTCCTTCCTTATTTTTGTCTGAGACGTCAGCTGGAGAATCATTCAGAGATGTCTCGACATCGTCTGTGACATCAGTCTGTTGGTCATCCACCACAACATTAATGGATTCCATCAATACATTAGTTCTGGAATTAAAGACCCTGTAAGCTCTGCTGTTTGTTGAATAGCCCAGAAATATTCCCTTATCACTTTTGGGATCCATCTTCCTTCTTTGCTCACGATCAGCCAAGATATAACATTTGCTACCAAATACATGGAAGTATTTTACTGTAGGTTTTCTTCCTTTCCAGACTTCATATAGGGTTGTGGGAGTCCCTTTCTTTAATGTCACTCTGTTGTGAACATAGCAGGCTGTGTTCATGGCTTCAGCCCAAAAATGGTAGGGCAATTTCTTAGCATGAATCATAGCTCTGGCTGATTCTTGAAGAGTCCTATTTTTTCTTTCTACCACACCATTTTGCTGGGGAGTGATGGGAGATGAGAACTCATGATGAATTCCTTCTGAAGAGTAGAATTCAGCAAATTTGTTGTTCTCAAACTCCTTCCCATGATCACTTCTAATTTTGATAACAGGACTTTCTTTTTCTCTTTGAAGTTTCAGACAAAGCTCCTTAAAGACTTCAAATACATCAGATTTTTCTCTTATAAAATTGATCCAGGTGTATCTGGAGAAATCATCCACCACCATATATGCATACTTCTTCCCACCAAGGCTTTCTACTTGCATGGGTCCCATCAAGTCCATATGAAGGAGTTCCAAGACTTTGGTAGTGGTGTCATGTCTGAGCTTCTAGTGCGACATCCTTGTTTGTTTTCCAATCTGACATTCTCCACAGATTTTTCCCTCATCAATCTTTAAGTTGGGAATTCCTCTAACAGCTTCAACTGATATGATCCTCTTCATACCTTTAAGGTGCAGGTGGCCCAATCTTTGATGCCATATCTTTACTTCTTCCTCTTTGGCTAAGGTACACATTGAGGAGTATCCAGTTTCTTGAGAGCTCCACATGTAGCAGTTGTCTTTGGACCTAACTCCCTTCATGATTACTTCATTTTCCTTGTTGGTAATCAGACATTCAGTTCTGGTGAAGTTTACATTCAGACCTTGATCACACAGTTGACTGATGCTTATAAGATTAGCAGTTAATCGCTTAACAAGTAGGACATCGTCAAGGTCAGGAACTCCAGGGCAATCCAACCTACCCATTCCCTTGATTTCGCCCTTTGCACTATCACCAAAGGTAACATAACTCATGGCATGAGGGTGAAGTTCAGTTAGCAGATTTTTGTTCCCAGTCATATGTCTGGAGCAACCGCTGTCAAAATACCAGTCTTCTTTGGCTGAGACTCTGAGGGAAGTCTGAGCTATTAGACTTGTAACCTTTGTCTTAGGAACCCATTGCTTTTTGTTGACAGTCCTGTGATGCTTGGATCTTGATTGATATTGAGACTGAACAAGGCCAGGATAACCATAGAGCTTATAGCAGAAGGGCTTCAGGTGGCCAAATTTTCCACAGTATTGGCATATCCATCTTTGATGTTTCCCTTTCTGCTGTTGTGACATCTGATGTGACATCTCAGGTTTGCTTTTAACATGGCTGCACTTAGGTTTGGATTTTGGTTTGCAACCAGTGTAACTGCACTCAGCCTTGAATCCAATGCCAGATTTGTTTCCTGTTATTTAGCCAGTCTAGAGAATCTTATCTAAGATGGAAGATCCATTGTTAAGCATTCTTACATACTTAGTCATCTCATCTAGTTTGGAATTCAAGAATACAGTTCCAGTCTTCAATTTTGAGATGGTTTCCACATACTCATCCTTTTCATTTTCCAGCTGAGCTATCACTTTCTTCTGGCTTTCAACTTGTCTGCACACTCCTGCACTTTTGTGAAGGAGAATAGCCATCCAAGGCGCAGCGGAATTTAAAAATTTCTCCATTTAGTGATCCTTACGAATGGGCATGATCAGTGATAGAATCGTTACCTCTTGTGGCGATTCAAACCTTTGGTGCAGATCTCTGATAATGATCAAAACCTTTGATATAGATCCACGGGGCGATCACGAACGTTGAACGATGACAACGTCTCTACTCAGTCCACACGAACGAATTCCTTCAATCGCAGTGCTAGCTGCTATGAATGAAGGCTTTGAGTGAGAGAAAGAGGGAAACAAAATTCCAAGTCTCTACTTGAATTTCTGTCTGAGTGGATTGGAGTGACAATGCTTCTACCCAAGGGGTTCTATTTATAGAACCACTTGTGTGGGCTTCAAGCCAAAAAGCCCACTTAAGTGTATTTTGGCCCATATCTTATAATATGCCCAAAATCACTTAAGTATTTGGTACCTTACCATATTTCGTCTCCCACTTAAGTGCACCGTACCTTACGGTGTTCCTTAGTTACTCTATCTCTCATCAATCCGTCCTTTGCGTGTGACCCTATAGGTTTTCGCGGCGTTGGCAATTATATTAAATCACGCATTTAACATAATAAACAGTGAGCGGTATCTAGCAACACATCACTGCTACCCAAGTCACGAAAATGTCATGTGATCTGACAAAACCTCCTGTGATAATAATTATGTGTATAATTACCCCTTTGCCCTTATGTCTATATTGAACACAAGGTATAGACCGTGTCACCCTTGTCCAGTTCAATATTGGGCCCATAGACATTTATCCTGTTACGCAGGATTGACAAATTCCATCTAGGACACTCATGTCCCTCAGCATGCTTCGTGGAGTACCCATCAACTGTCTTTATGGTTATCCAGTTACGGACAACGTTGGATCAGCAATAAAGCACTCGACTCTACATCTAGGATCCATAGTGGTTTCAGGTCGAAGAGTGGTATACACTATTATCACCATGGGAATAACTTATGACACTTTGCATAACTTTCTATATAGTATTCTCATAGCGGGTCAATCCGGTATAAATATTACTCCTAATATTCATACCTATGTTTAAGACTTGATAACTCTTTATCCATGATCCATGAGATGTGATCATCAATCTACAAACATAGTAGTCTTAATGCTTTAATGTTATCCCACTTCACACTAAAGCTCGACTACGGATACTTTAAGAATAGTGTCCTTATGTTTAATGTGTTCTCATGATTAAGTCACACTTAATACATTAAACGGACTATCTATTCCAGGGACTTTATTAATCAACCATAATAAAGAAAATGCCTTTTATTATTAATAAATAATTCGATACAAGTACCAAAAGTATTGGCCTCTAGGGCTTACACCAACAATCTCCCACTAGCACTAGAGCCAATCAGGCATACCCCGTATGCCCATTGATCTAGTATGGCCATCATGCTTCTGCTGCGCAAGAGGCTTTGTCAGTGGGTCAGCTATATTGTCAAGTGTAGGTACTTTACATATTTTCACATCTCCTCTATCTATTATCTCTCGAATGAGATGATAACGCCTAAGTATGTGTTTGGATCGTTGGTGAGATCTAGGCTCCTTAGCTTGTGCGATAGCACCATTCTTATCACAATAGAGACCAATGGGATCTACAACGCTAGGGACTATGCCAAGTTCACTAATGAACTTCCTGATCCAAACAACTTCCTTTGCTGCACTTGAGGCAGCAATATACTCGGCCTCAGTTGTAGAATCAGCAACTGTATCTTGCTTCGAACTTTTCCAGCTCACAGCGCCACCGTTCAAGCAAAACACATAACCAGATTGCAATCTAAAGTCATCCTTATCTGTCTGGAAGCTAGCATCAGTGTAACCAATTACAGCCAACTCTTCCTGACCTCCATATATGAAGAATGATTCCTTAGTCCTTTCAAGTACTTAAGGATATTCTTAACAGCTACCCAATGGGCATCACCAGGATCAGATTAGTACCTACTCGTTGCACTTAAAGCATACGAGACATCTGGTCGAGTACATAACATGGCATACATGATAGATCCTATTGTAGATGCATATGGAATCTTATTCATGCGTTCCCTTTCTTCCTTAGTTGAAGGGGATTGTGTTTTTGATAGACACGGGCCATGTTGCATAGGTATGAATCCTTTCTTGGAATCATGCATATTAAAGCGTCTCAGCACTTTGTCTATGTATGTACTCTGACTTAGGCCAAGCAGTTTTTGTGATCTATCTCTATAGATTTTGATTCCTAATATATAGGCTGCTTCACCTAGGTCCTTCATAGAAAAACATTTCCCCAACCAAGTCTTTACTTGTTGCAGGGTAGGGACATCGTTTCCAATGTGTAATATGTCATCTACATATAACACCAGGAACACGATCATGCTCCCACTAACCTTCTTGTAGACACAAGGCTCATCTTCGTTCTTGATGAATCCATATTGTTTTACCGTTTCGTCAAAACGAAGATTCCAGCTTCTGGAAGCTTGCTTCAATCCATAGATTGATCTTTGTAGCTTACATATCTTATGGGCTTCTTCTGGTATGTCAAATCCTTCAGGCTGTGTCATGTACACATCCTCAAGAAGATTCCCATTAAGGAAAGCAGTTTTGACATCCATCTGCCATATTTCATAATCATGATATGCAGCGATAGCAAGTAAAATCCGAACAGATTTAAGCATTACAACTGGTGAAAAGGTTTCATCATAGTCAACACCATGAATTTTTTTATATCCTTTTGCAACCAGTCTTGCCTTATAGGTATGTACCTTACCATCCATGTCAGTCTTCTTTTTGAAGACCCACTTGCATCCTATAGGATTAACTCCTACAGGAGGCTCTACCAAGTTCCAAACTTGGTTCATGTACATGGAATCTATTTCGGATTTCATGGCCTCTAGCCACTTCTCAGACTCGGGACCAGTTATGGCCTCTTGGTAGGTCACAGGCTCATCTTGATCCATGAGTAATACATCACCTTGATCTGTTATGAGATATCCATATCTCTCAGGTAGGTGACGTATCCTGCCTGACCTACACTGGTTTTGTTCTACTTGAGCAGGTTGCTCTTGCACAACCATTTGTGTTTCCTGCTCCAATTCCTTTATAGGTGTATCGATGCTTTGTGATTCTTGAACTTCTTCAAGCTCTACTTTCCTCCCACTGGTTCCTTTGGAAATAAAATCCTTTTCTAGGAAAACTCCAGTTCGAGCGACAAACACTTTGCCCTCAGAAGGATTGTAGAAGTAATATCCTCTTGTTTCTTTAGGATATCCCACAAATAAGCATTGGTCAGATTTGGGCTCAAGCTTAGTTGAAATTTGTCGTTTCACATAAACTTCGCAACCCCAAATCTTCATGTAAGACATATGTGGTCTCTTACCACTCCATATCTCATATGGTGTCTTATCAACCTTTTTGGATGGAACACGGTTAAGTGTGTAAGTTGCGGTCAACAGCGCATGTCCCCAAAAGGAGTTTGGAAGATCGGCTTGACTCATCATGGATCGGACCATGTCCAACAGGGTTCGATTTCTTCTCTCAGACACACCATTCCATTGGGGTGTTCCAGGAGGAGTGAGTTGGGATAGGATCCCACACTCTTTCAGATGGTCATCAAACTCTAGGCTTAAATATTCACCACCTCGATCTGATTGAAGAGCGTTAATATTCTTACCTAGTTGGTTTTGTACTTCATTCTTGAATTCTTTAAACTTTTCAAAGGACTCTGATTTGTGTTTCATTAAATACACATAACCATATCTACTGAAATCATCAGTGAATGTGATGAAGTACTGAAAACCTCCTCTGGCTGATATGTTCAGTGGACCACATACATCAGTATGTATGAGGGCCAAAAGATCATTAGCTCTTTCACCTTTTCCTGTGAATGGAGACTTTGTCATCTTTCCAATTAAACAAGATCTGCATGTCTCATATGATTCATAATCAAAAGAGTCCAACAGTCCATCTTTATGGAGTTTGGAAATGCGTTTCTCATTTATGTGGCCTAATCGACAATGCCAAAGGTAAGTTGGATTTAACTCATTAGGTTTCATCCTTTTAGTATTAATGTTATAAATAGGCATTTCAAGATCAATGACATATAGTCCATTGTTCATTTGTGCAGTTGCATAGAATATATCATTCAAATAAATTGAACAACAATTGTTCTTTATTATGAATGAAAAACCGAACTTGTCCAAACAAGAAACGGAAATAATATTCTTGCTAATTGCTGGTACATAATAACAGTTCTCTAACTGAATTATTAAACCACTGGGTAAAGTCAATTCATAAGTTCCTACGGCTAAGGCAGCAACCTTTGCTCCATTACCAACTCGTAGGTCGACTTCACCTTTTGCCAATTTTCTACTCCTTTTTAGCTCTTGCACATTTGTACAAATGTGAGAACCGCATCCAGTATCTAATACCCATGATGCAGAAGTAGATAAATTAATTTCAATAACAAAAATACCTGAAGTTGGAGTCTCTACTCCATTCTTCCTATCTTCCAGGTACTTTGGGCAGTTCCTCTTCCAGTGTGCGGTCTTACCGCAATGGAAGCAGGTGCCTTCCTTTTCTATGCTTCCACTAGGCTTCAAAGCAGCACTAGTGGGTTTGGGTTTGGCAACTTCCTTGCCTTTCCCTTTATCATGTTTGAGGACAATCCTCACGTCTCGGTACCAATCCAGAAAATTTGTCCTAGACAATTTTTCCTTGTCAAGGTTTGATCGCAATATGTTGTTAGAGGTGTTTGTTGTCATGGTAATCTACACTAGGATTAATGAAAATATAAGTATCATTGACATATTTAATTAGGCCTTTAATTAAACATGCTCCCACTATTTCATTCAAAACAAATGACCCTCATCATTTGATTCGGAAAATCCCGTTGGAAGATTTTCTAGTGGGTCGAGATCCATATTTCACTTCGTTCTAAGTCCGCGTAGGCGGATTACACAAAACTAGGTTATTTTAGGTAGGAACTCCTTCCAATTGTATCTCATACAACTCTCGAAAATTTCAGTTGGGTGAATAACTCCTTATTCTAATCCATCATATGGATTATTCCCAACTCTTGCTTCTAAACATATATATAATCTTATTATAATTTGTTTAGTTAAGTTTGACCCATTGTTTTAACAGTTGGATATTACAATTATCCCATCGCACCTTACTAATATATAGATCATGCACCTCGCGTAGGCGAAACCTACATTATCCATTACTAGTCTTGATGAGTGTTAAAACTTGGAAAGCATAAACTTAATATTTATTTTGAGGGAATTGTAATTTTTCTGATCTCACCGGCTTGTTTATCATATAAACCGTCTCTCACATGCATCAACATACATTCACATGCATCAACATACAAAATGAAACAGTTATGGCCCCTAGCGCAATTGTTCTCCCAAGCCAATGAGAGAACCTAAGCTAACCTACGACGATCTAAGCTTCTCCAAGCAAGATCTTCAAGGTTGTCCTCCTTTGGCACTGACTTCTTTGCTTTCTTCATATCATTACATTACATGAAAGAAACTCGTTTTACATACGAGGGAGTGAGATGAGAAAAGAAGTTACATTTGGGAGATTAAGAGAGAGGCACGACACGCAGGTCGTATTTTAAAAAACCCAAAACAAAACAAAGGAAAAACTAAGGCCATAACCGATCACCACAAGACAATAATAAACACTTTATTATTATTATTATTAATTCCTTTAATTAATTAAAATCAAATTAAATTTCGACGACCGATCATCACATTTTAATGAACAATTCATTTAAAATCGATGTCTCTTTTCGTATCAACACTTGACACTTTTAAAGCACTGAGTTAGCTGAACGAGTGAAAATTTCCTTGCGTTAACCGGTTAACCATATGCGTTAACCGGTTAACACTGTTTGAAATCTAAAAAAAAAAGTTTTCTGCCTTGCGTTAACCGGTTAACCAAATGCGTTAACCGGTTAACACTGTTTGAAAATGTCTTGGAAAACTGTTTTCCGCGTTGCGTTAACCGGTTAACCATATGCGTTAACCGGTTAACACTGTTTGAAAACTTAAAAAAATTTAATTTTGCATTGCGTTAACCGGTTAACCATATGCGTTAACCGGTTAACACTGTTCCAAAAAGTGTTTAGAAAGCACAACTCTTGTGCAGCCAAACCCCAATCGCATAACTCTCTAACAACACAACCCTTGTGCCGTCACTAACCCTGATGCACCAATTTCAGACCGTCAAACACATCTCGGTTGTTAATTCAGTATGATTGATCAACACGTCATTGCTTCACCATACTAATGTCGGATCAAGAAGCAAACGACCATTGATCGCTCAAAGGAAAACAATCATTGAGGGTTTGAATGAACGAAACAAGAACACTATATCATATATAATGTATTTTGCATCAGGATTACATATATCACATATATTTAACTTGATCGATCTCAATTTAACCTTTGATTCATTCTGTCTTTAATCATATTATTACAGAACAAAAACAGTTATCAGATTCATGGTTTCATAAGTGGCTCTGATACCACTGAAGGAGAATAGCCATCCAAGGCGCAGCGGAATTTAAAAATTTCTCCATTTAGTGATCCTTACAAATGGGCATGATCAGTGATAGAATCGTTACCTCTTGTGGCGATTCAAACCTTTGGTGCAGATCTCTGATAATGATCAAAACCTTTGATATAGATCCACGGGGCGATCACGAACGTTGAACGATGACAACGTCTCTACTCAGTCCACACGAACGGATTCCTTCAATCGCAGTGCTAGCTGTTATGAATGAAGGCTTTGAGTGAGAGAAAGAGGGAAACAAAATTCCAAGTCTCTACTTGAATTTCTGTCTGAGTGGATTGGAGTGACAATGCTTCTACCCAAGGGGTTCTATTTATAGAACCACTTGTGTGGGCTTCAAACCAAAAAGCCCACTTAAGTGTATTTTGGCCCATATCTTATAATATGCCCAAAATCACTTAAGTATTTGGTACCTTACCATATTTCGTCTCCCACTTAAGTGCGCCGTACCTTACGGTGTTCCTTAGTTACTCTATCTCTCATCAATCCGTCCTTTGTGTGTGACCCTATAGGTTTTCGCGACGTTGGCAATTATATTAAATCACGCATTTAACATAATAAACAGTGAGCGGTATCTAGTAACACATCACTGCTACCCAAGTCACGAAAATGTCATGTGATCTGACAAAACCTCCTGTGATAATAATTATGTGTATAATTACCCCTTTGCCCTTATGTCTATATTGAACACAAGGTATAGACCGTGTCACCCTTGTCCAGTTCAATATTGGGCCCATAGACATTTATCCTGTTACGCAGGATTGACAAATTCCATCTAGGACACTCATGTCCCTCAGCATGCTTCGTGGAGTACCCATCAACTGTCTTTATGGTTATCCAGTTACGGACAACGTTGGATCAACAATAAAGCACTCGACTCTACATCTAGGATCCATAGTGGTTTCAGGTCGAAGAGTGGTATACACTATTATCACCATGAGAATAACTTATGACACTTTGCATAACTTTCTATATAGTATTCTCAAAGCGGGTCAATCCGGTATTAAATATTACTCCTAATATTCTTACCTATGTTTAAGACTTGATAACTCTTTATCCATGATCCATGAGATGTGATCATCAATCTACAAATATAATAGTCTTAATGCTTTAATGTTATCCCACTTCACACTAAAGCTCGACTACAGATACTTTAAGAATAGTGTCCTTATGTTTAATGTGTTCTCATGATTAAGTCACACTTAATACATTAAACAGACTATCTATTCCAGGGACTTTATTAATCAACCATAATAAAGAAAATGCCTTTTATTATTAATAAATAATTCGATATAAGTACCAAAAGTATTGGCCTCTAGGGCTTACACCAACATTTTGTGGCACAACTCTTTGTAGGTAGTGGCCAGCTCTTCAAAGGTTCTTTCATCATCAATTGACTCTTCCTCAGACCCTCATCTTTCTGTCAATGCAGTCACATGGTTTGTAGCTTCTTCTGTTTCACTTCCATCAGACCAAGAGGCAACAAGACTCCTCTTTTGTTTCTTGAGGTAGGTCCCACATTCAGTTTTAATATGACCATACCCATTACACTCATAGCACTGAACTTCTTTGGGCTTTTCTTCAGACTTTGTTTTCTTACCAAAGCTGTTGGATTTACTGATGTCAGATGCGATGTTCTTGACATTGCCCTTTGCTCTCACATCTACCATTTTCATCAGTCTGTTGAATTGTCTTCCCAACATTGCTATCTCATTTGCCAGATCTTCATCAATATCTTGACCACCTTCCTCATCTTCCTCTTCAGTGTTTGACATGAATGCTATGCTCTTGGCTTTCTTCTCAGCTCCATCATATATTCCCATCTCAAATGTTTGGAGGGATCCAATTAGCTCATCAACTCTCATATTTGAGATGTCTTGAGATTCTTCTATGGCTGTCACTTTCATAGCAAATCTCTTGGGGAGTGATCTGAGTATTTTTCTTACTAATTTTTCATCTGACATCTTCTCTCCCAAAGCTCCAAAGGCATTGGCAATTTCAAGCATACTCATGTAAAATTCATGAATATTCTCATCTTCTTTCATCCTTAAGTTTTCAAACTTGGTGGTGAGCAGCTGTAGTCTAGACATTTTCACTCTAGAGGTGCCTTCATGAGTGGTTCTGAGAATGTCCCAAGCATCTTTAGCTACTTCACAGTTGTTTACTAATCTGAAGATGTTCTTGTCTACTCCATTGAAGATGGCATTCAATGCTTTAGAATTTCCAAGGGCTAGGTCATCCTCCTCCTTGGACCATTGTTCTTCAGGCTTTTTCTCAGCAGTGGCTTCTCCTTCTTTAGTAACTAATGGGTGCACCCAGCCTGTCAACACAGCCTTCCAAGCCTTGTTATCAAGAGATTTTAGAAAGGCTACCATTCGAGGTTTCCAATAGCCGTAGTTAGAACCATCCAAAATTGGTGGCCTGTGAACAGATCCTCCATCTCTCTCCATTGTACCAGAAAGTATTGCCCCTAGATCTCACCCAGAACCAGAGCAGGATGCCTGCTCTGATACCAATTGAAATTCTGGTATCAGATATGAGATGTCGAAGGTAATATCACGACACTAATATCTGAGTAATGCAAACACAGTAAAGATAGAGAATAGTAATGCAAGATACACAAGCAATTGTTAACCCAGTTCGGTCTAACTCACCTACATTTGGGGGCTACCAAGCCAGGAAGGAAATTCACTAAAATAGAATCAGTTCAAAGACTCTCCGTACACTTCAACAAGTTACAGTCTTTCTCACCTAATCTCTACCAGTGCAATTTCTACATAAGCACTCTTAGATATGAGAACCCACTCACTTCCCTACAATCACACCTGTGATCTTAAACAACAATCCCTTGAGAAAAGAAAACACTTTTCAATAACACACTCTTGATTTTACTTCACAGTTTCAATCAAGAAGACACACTCTTGATCTTGCTTCACAACTTTGATCAAGTAGACACACACTCTTGCTTAACAACTTTAGAGTGACAAATTACAACCACAAATCAGTCCAATTCAATCATCAAAAGATGACTTGAATGGCTTACAAGTCTCACGACTAAACAGACACAAACCCTAGCTCCCTCTCTCTATTTCGTTCAGTATTGGTTGTGTTATAAAACAGGTTTTCTAAGTCCCTTTTTATAGAAGCTTTTAGCTGGGCTTGGACATCTTGGAAACCCTAAATCTATTTTCCAATTAAATCTTTTTATGACAGCTGGTTAGATCTCTTTGGAAAATAAGTAAATCAGGTTGTAATCCATGATTGAATGCGCCTGCAAATCAGATCTTCCATCATACATAGATTGCCATTAATTGTGCAATCACAAAACACCAGACATTCACACTGATAGTTTTGTGTACAGGATGTCATGACATCGGGTCTGACATCCTGGAAAAATCCTGCATAATTCCATATTTCCTTTTATAGCTTCCAGCAGGTACAACCATATCAGATGCCATGACCTTGTGTATGACATCTTGAAACAATCCTGCATGAACATGTCTTTCATTTAAACTCCAGCAGGTACACACATATCAGATGCCATGACCTTGTGTATGACATTCTGAAACAATCCTGCATGATTATGTTTCTTAAGCTCCAGCAGGTACATAGGATATCTCATGTTAAGACATCACACATAACATCTTGTGAACACTCTTTGTTTTAGCAAAATTGTTGCCAACACTTAAAATCAACAGTGGATTTATGCACTTCCGTAAATTATTGCAGATTTGTAAAAGTGACAACATTTTATAGATAAATCGGAATTCGGAGATGCATTTTCAAACAATTTTTTTGGATAAAATATAGAGTGTTTCACTTGCAACGTCTTTGTTGGAGTGATTTTAAGTGCGCCTGGAGATATATCTCCATACACACTAACGTATTTTCGAGTTTTCAAAGGTGTGAGACACTTTCTTATTGTAATGAAGAGTAACCCCAAAATTAATATCATATCCAATCAACTCATTGACGAGCCTACTTATCTATAAGATGTGACCCTCCTACAAATTAATGGTAGGCCGACTACCACAAATGAATGTAACAAACAACTTCGTTTCACTATTACAATGGTATGAACCTAATCCTTTTCATTCCTACTCATTTCTGACTTAGTTGAAATATCCTATCATGGGTTGGGGAGTTTGGGAGAATCTAAATCATCAATGGGACCAATACTCTAAGACCACAAGAGAGGGAGATACCACATCTCAATCCAAAACCTTAAGGTGTTAGGTAAGTAGGTCTTATCTCTTATAAATTTAACGTTCCACCAATTCATAAGCAATGTGGCACTTTAACCACTCACACTTGAACCCAAAATTCTCCCCACAAATGTGAGTCCCCCACGTCCTATAACAAGATCCAACACCGAAACCAACTCCTGCTCCCCCATAAAATCGAGAAAATTTTACCTCATACCCCACCAATTATACTCATACCCCTACGATAGAATTTTTTGGACCAAAATTCCCTCATATAAATAGGTTATATTTCTGAAAAAAAAATTGTTTTTACTTCATTTTCGCTTCAAGAATTCCGAAACAGCATTTTTGCCATTGTAAACCGAAACTCACAGAGTAAGTCTTTCGGTTCACAAACAACATACCGAAACTCTTTGTACAAGACTTCCGGTTCGCTCCAGATTTGAGATGTTGAATCAGAACACTTTTAAAAATACTGAAATTCTAGTTAACAGACTATCGATGTCACACAGGATGTTATGACATCCGATTCTGAGCAGACAGGAATGATGCAGAACTTAAAAGTAAAGAGCAGTAAATAACACAAGGAAGTGTTTACCCAGTTCGGTGTCACGCACACCTACGTCTGGGGGCTACCAAGCCAGGGAGGAAATCCACTATTAGCAGTATTAATTCAGGCCTTAAACCACCTGTTTAACCCTATCACTTAATACCTACCCAATGCAATTTCAATCTTAAACTAAGAGCAGAGTTCCTACTCACTCCCCCTCAATCACCTCAGTGATTACAACCTTTAATTAAGTTTAAAGTCAATGGTGAAGTAATACTTCAAACAACTCTTGATTGTGCTTAACAGCTTTAATCAAGAAACACAACACTCACGCTTAAAAGCTTAGAGTGACACAACACTTACAACTCAATGAACACCCTAGTCCAATGCAATCATCTAGGTGATAATTGCTTGGCTCACAAGTTACACTTAATACAAGACACACATAAAAATACAGCAGTGAAGTATGATGGTACAATGAATGCTTCATGCTTAAAACCCCTAACTTCTTAAATCAGGATTGCCATCCTTTTATATTGCAGCACTTGGGCCTTGTACTTGTATTTCCTAAAAATAAGGTTAAGCAAGTTAACCTAATTTCCACATATTAGGGTGCTAACAAATAGGCTATTTGTTAGGTCCATTAATTGTAGCTTAGTTGTTAGTTTCCTGAATTTTAGCTCAGTTGTTGGATTCCTGAAAAATAGCCTGAGAAAAATACTGAAACAGAAAAACTAACCATCCTACACTTTAAATGTACTAAATGTTGAACTGTAAAAGACCAACCAGTCTATACTTCAGTATCAGCTGTCAGAGATAAATGTCATAACATCCAGTTTGACATTTAGACAATGGGCCATATGTCAGGTCTGTTATTCTCCTGAAAAATAGACTGAAATAAATACTGAACTGTAGCAGAAAACCAACCTGCCTATTATTCAGTATATGCTGTCAATGATGAATGTCATAACATTCAGTTTGACATTCAGACAGTAGGCTATGTGCCAGGTCTGCTACTCTCCTGAAAAAATAGAATGAACTCAATACTGAGCTATAACAGAAAAACCAACTATTCTATAGTTCAGTATTTGTTGTCATGGAAGAATGTCATAACATCTAGTTTGACATTCAGTAACTCCTGTATTAGCTAAACTTGCAGCATACTACTCAAGTATGTCATGACATCAGTCAAGACATCAGAGTATAGTTAGTGTTTTAACACAAAATGCAGCCAATCAAACATCTACAAATACTTTCGGTTTTTAGATTGTTTACCGGAAGTCTTCTTAAAAGACTTCTGGTTTTGAAAATTGTTTACCGGAACTCTTCATAAAAGACTTCTGGTTTTCATTCAATTAACCGGAAGTCTTATGGAAAGTGTTCCGAAAGTCAAACTCAATTTTCATCACACCGGAACTCTTTTTAGAAGTGTTTCAGCAGGTACATAGCCAATCAATGAACATGTTCTTGACCTTCAGCAGGTACATAGGCTGTCTCATGTTAGGATATCCCCTTAACATCTTGTTAACACACTTGCTGCAAGTGAAATAGCTATGATCTGTTGACCAATCAGAGCATACTTTCAATTGTTTAATAACATCCTTGGTTGCTATAAATCCTCAGAAAGGAATATTCCCAAGTTGCCCCTTAAATTTTCAAACTGAGTAGCATCCAAAGCCTTTGTGAATATGTCAGCAAGTTGTAGTTCAGTAGCTACATGTTCCAAGGTAATCACTTTGTCTTCCACCAGATCTCTGATGAAGTGATGTCTAATGTCAATATGTTTGGTTCTGCTGTGCTGGATGGGATTCTTTGAAATATTGATGGCACTGAGATTGTCACAGAATAATGTCATGACATTTTGAGAGACATTGTACTCAGTCAGCATCTGTTTCATCCATACCAGTTGGGAACAACTGCTTCCAGCTGCTATGTATTCAGCCTCTGCAGTGGACAGTGATACACAGTTCTGTTTCTTGCTGAACCATGATATGAGATTGTTTCCCAAAAAGAAACATCCTCCTGATGTGCTTTTTCTATCATCAGCACTCTCAGCCCAATCAGCATCACAATACCCAGATAAGACCGGCTCAGAGCCATGAGAGTATAGCATACCATAGTCACAAGTCCCATTGATATACTTGAGAATTCTCTTGACTTGATTTAAGTGACTCACTTTGGGTTCTGCTTGGTATCTAGCACACACACCAACTGCATAGGCAATATCAGGTCTACTGGCAGTTAGATATAGTAGACTACCAATCATGCTTCTATACAAGTATTGATCAACATTGGGACCTCCTTCATCTTTGGTTAATTTTAAATGAGTAGGTGCAGGAGTTCTTTTGTGACTAGCATTATCCATACCAAACTTCTTAACTATGTTCTTGGCATATTTGCTTTGGGAGAGAAACATAAAATCCTCCATTTGGTTAACTTGCAGTCCAAGAAAATAAGTAAATTCCCCAACCAGACTCATTTCAAACTCAGATTGCATCTGGTGAACAAAATGTTTCACCATTTTCTCTGACATTCCACCAAAGACAATATCATCCACATAAATTTGGGCAATCATGATTTTTCCATCTTCATCCTTCACAAACAAGGTCTTATCTATCCCTCCTTTTCTGTACCCATTAGAGGTCAGAAATTCAGTCAACCTTTCATACCAAGCTCTAGGAGCTTGCTTCAACCCATACAAAGCTTTCCTCAACTTGTACACATGTTTTGGCAGGTTAGGATCACAGAACCCTTTAGGTTGTTCCACATAGACTTCTTCATTCAAGTAGCAATTTAAAAAGGCACTCTTCACATCCATTTGGAACAATTTGAACTTCAGAATGCAGGCAACACCTAACAGCAATCTTATTGATTCAAGCCTTGCAACTGGTGCAAAAGTCTCATCAAAATCAACCCCTTCAACTTGAGTATATCCTTGTGCCACTAGTCTTGCTTTATTTCTAGTGATTACTCCTTTCTCATCAGACTTGTTCTTGTAGATCCACTTGGTACCAATGATGTTAGTCCCTTCAGGTTGTGGAACTAACTCCCAAACTTCATTCCTTTTAAACTGCTCCAGTTCATCTTGCATGGCATTGATCCAATATTCATCAGTCAGGGCTTCTTTCACATTTTTTGGTTCAACCTTGGATACAAAACAGGAATTTGAGCTATTCTCCCTTGATCTGGTAGTCACACCACTATTGGGATCCCCTATGATAAGATCCTTAGGGTGGTCTTTCTGAACTCTGATAGAAGGCACCTTGTTGGATGCATCTACCTCACATTCAGGAGGAGTTTCCTATACCTCTTCAGTCTTGACTGGTATGTCTGTTGAAGTCTCAAGGAATGTTCCAACATCCTCTAGGGCATTAGCTCATTCCTCTTTATCATCCACAATCACATTTATGGATTCCATCAAGACATTGGTTCTGGAGTTGAACACTCTGTAGGCTCTGCTGTTAGTTGAGTATCCTAGGAATATACCCTCATCACTTTTGGGGTCCATTTTCCTTCTCTGTTCACGATCTGTAAGAATGTAACATTTGCTTCCAAAGATATGAAAGTACTTCACAATGGGTTTTCTGCCTTTCCATATTTCATACAGAGTGGAAGAAGTTCCTTTTCTCAAGGTAACTCTATTGTGAACATAGCAAGCTGTATTCATAGCTTCAGCCCAAAAGTGCATAGGAAGCTTCTTTGCATGAATCATAGCTCTGGTAGATTCTTGAATAGTTATGTTTTTCCTTTCAACTATCCCATTTTGCTGAGGAGTAATAGGTGAGGAAAACTCATGACTTATCCCTTCAGATGAGCAAAACTCATCAAACTTGGAAATTTTAAACTCCGTCCCATGGTCACTCCTAATTCGGACAACACAACTATCCTTTTCCTTTTGAAGTCTGATGCACAGATCTTTGAAGACATCAAATGCATCTGATTTTTCTCTAATGAAGCTTATCCATGTGTATCTGGAATGATCATCAACAACCACATAGGCATATCTCTTTCCACCCAGACTTTCAACCTGCATAGGTCCCATTAAGTCCATGTGCAAAAGTTCCAGAGTTTTGGATGTTGTAGGATGTCCCAGCTTAGGATGTGACATCTTGGTTTGCTTGCCAACCTGGAATTCTCCACAGACTCTTCCTTCATCAATAATCAGCTTTGGGATTCCTTTAACTGCTTCCTTGGATATGATCTTTTTCATTCCCTTTAAATGAAGATGACCAAGACGTCTATGCCACAACTTCACCTCTTGTTCTTCCTTGGCTGAGGAGCAAATTGAGGAGTAGTTTGAGACTCTAGGTTCCCCTAGATAGCAGTTATCTTTGGATCTGGATCCTCTCATAACTTCCTGATTATCTCCATCCGTCACAACACATAATTCCTTAGTGAACTGAACATAAAAACCTTGACACACAACTGGCTTATGCTGATGAGATTAGCAGTTAGCCCTTTTACTAACAACACATTATTCAGTTCTGGAACTCCAGAGTTGTCCAGCTTACCAACACCTTTGATTTTTCCTTTAGCACCATCACCAAAGGTCACATAACTGGTAGTGTGAGGTTGTATATCCACCAATAAATTCTCCATACCAGTCACATGTCTTGAGCAGCCACTATCAAAGTACCAGTCTTCTCTGGTAGACGCCCTTAGAGCTGTGTGAGCTAACCTAGCAACCCATTTTCGTTTCTTGATGGGGGCATTATGCTTAGATGCCTTATGCTTAGGTCTGACATGAGGGGTTTGGTTAGGATAACCATGCAACCTGTAGCAGAAGGCTTTTATATGACCAAATCTACCATAGTAGTGACATCTCCATCTCTGAAATTTCTTCTTCTGATGGTTACTCATTTTGGTTCCCTGATGTTGAGACATTGGTTGTGACTTCTTCTTGAGTTTCTGAACTTCAGCCTTTGAGCGTTTGAGTTCAGCTGAGGATTTCTTAACAAAGCCTAAACCAGACATGGTTCCTGACTTCTGTCCCACCTTTAGAATCTCTTCCAAGGTGTCAGTTCCTTTGTTCAGCATTCTGATGGATTTAGTCATTTGTTCTAGCTTAGATGTCAGCAATGATATCTCACCATTTAGACCATCTATGACCGTCAGATGCTTCTGTTTCTCAGCTTCCAGCTCCTTGATGAGTTTCTTCTGCTTTTCTCCTTGGATACACACTTCTGCACTTTTGACACATAACTCTTTATATGAAGCAGCAAGTTCATCAAAGGTAAGATCATCTCCACTTGACTCATCATCAGAGGCACAGACACTTGTTAGTGCAGTGACATGTTTAGCAGATTCTCCTTCTGATTCACTCTCAGAGTCTCCTTCAGACCAGGTGACAGATAGTCCCTTCTTTTGCATCTTGAGGTAAGTAGGACATTTAACTCTAACGTGTCCAAAACCTTCACATCCATGACACTGGATTCCCTTGCCTTGGTTGAACTTTTCTTCAGATGTTGGTCTTTTCCTGATGTCAGACGAAATGTTCTTGACATTTGGTCTACCTTTTTGATCAATCTTCTTTATGAACTTGTTGAACTGTCTCCCAAGCATGGCTATGGCTTCTGATATGCTTTCATCACCTCCAGTACTTCCTTCTTCTGAATCCTCTTCAGTATTTGATACAAAAGCTATGCTTTTGTTCTTCTTTTCAACATTCTCACACAAGCCCATTTCAAAAGTTTGGAGAGAACCAATAAGCTCATCAACCTTCATATTGCAGATATCTTGAGCCTCTTCTATAGCGGTGACCTTCATGGCAAATCTCTTTGGCAATGATCTAAGAATCTTTCTTACAAGTTTTTCTTCAGCCATATTCTCTCCTAAGCCACCAGAAGTGTTGGCAATTTCAAGAATATTCATGTGGAAGTCATGAATAGTCTCATCCTCTTTCATCCTCAGATTTTCAAACTTAGTGGTCAGCATCTGAAGTTTAGACATCCTCACCTTGGAGGTACCTTCATGAGTTGTTTTGAGAGTATCCCAAACCTCTTTATCCAGTTCACAGTGATGTACCAGTCTGAAAATGTTCTTATTTATTCCATTGAACAGTGCATTCAAGGCCTTAGAGTTTCCAAGGGCTAGTGCCTCTTGCTCCTTGTCCCACTCTTCTTCAGGAATTTGCAAAATGATTCCATCTTTACCTGTCTTCGTTGGATGTTCCCATCCTTTGTTGACAGCTCTCCAGACCTTGCTATCTAGAGAGCTCAAGAAGGCTATCATACGAGGTTTCCAGTCATCATAGTTAGAACCATCCAGCATGGGTGGTCTATTTGAGTATCCTACATCCTTGTCCATGGTACTAGAAAGTAATGTCCCTAGATCTCACCCAGAAATTAACAGGCAGGGTGCCTGCTCTGATGCCAATTCAAATTCTAGTTAACAGACTATCGATGTCACATAGGATGTTATGACATCTGATTTTGCGCAGACAGGAATGATGCAGAACTTAAAAGTAAAGAGCAGTAAATAACACAAGGAATTGTTTACCCAGTTCGGTGTCACACACACCTACGTCTGGGGGCTACCAAGCCAGGGAGGAAATCCACTATTAGCAGTATTAATTCAGGCCTTAAACCACCTGTTTAACCCTATCACTTAATACCTACCCAATGCAATTTCAATCTTAAACTAAGACCAGAGTTCCTACTCACCCCCCCCCCCCTCAATCACCTCAATGATTACAACCTTTAATTAAGTTTAAAGTCAATGGTGAAGTAATACTTCAAACAACTCTTGATTATGCTTAACAGCTTTAATCAAGAAACACGACACTCACGCTTAAAAGCTTAGAGTGACACAACACTTACAACTCAATGAACACCCTAGTCCAATGCAATCATCTAGGTGATAATTGCTTGGCTCACAAGTTACACTTAATACAAGACACACATAAAAATACAACAGTGAAGTATGATGGTACAATGAATGCTTCACGCTTAAAACCCCTAACTTCTGAAATCAGGATTACCATCCTTTTATATTGCAGAACTTGGGCCTTGTACTTGTATTTCCTAAAAATAAGGTTAAGCAAGTTAACCTAATTTCCACATATTAGGGTGCTAACAAATAGGCTATTTGTTAGGTCCATTAATTGTAGCTTAGTTATTAGTTTCCTGGATTTTAGCTCAGGTATTGGATTCCTGAAAAATAGCCTGAGAAAAATACTGAAACAGAAAAACTAACCATCCTACACTTTAGCATATGCTGTCAGGAATGAATGTCATAACATTCAGTTTGTCGTCCAGAACATAGAACATATGCTAGGTCTGTTATTTTCCTGAAAACAGACTGTACTAAATGCTGAACTGTAAAAGACCAACCAGTCTATACTTCAGTATCAGCTGTCAGAGATAAATGTCATAACATCCAGTTTGACATTTAGACAATGGGCCATATGCCAGGTCTGTTATTCTCCTGAAAAACAGACTGAAATAAATACTGACTTGTAGCAGAAAACCAACCTGCCTATTATTCAGTATATGCTGTCAATGATGAATGTCATAACATTCAGTTTGACATTCAGACAGTAGGCTATGTGCCAGGTCTGCTACTCTCCTGAAAAAACAGACTGAACTCAATACTGAGCTATAACAGAAAAACCAACTATTCTATAGTTCAGTATTTGCTGTCATGGAAGAATGTCATAACATCTAGTTTGACATTCAGTAACTCCTGTATTAGCTAAACCTGCAGCATACTACTCAAGTATGTCATGACATCAATCAAGACATCAGAGTACAGTTAGTGTTTTAACATAAAATACAGCCAATCAAACATCTACAAAGCATGTCATGACATCAGTCAAGACATCAGAGTACAATTAGTGTTTTAACACAAAATGCAGCCAATCAAACATCTCCAAATACTTTCGGTTTTTAGACTGTTTACCGGAAGTCTTCTTAAAAGACTTCTGGTTTTGAAAATTGTTTACCGGAACTCTTCATAAAAGACTTCTGGTTTTCATTCAATTAACCGGAAGTCTTATGGAAAGTGTTCCGAAAGTCAAACTCAATTTTCATCACACCGGAACTCTTTTTAGAAGTGTTTCAGTGCATTTTTTTTTGATAATTTTTTTTAGTGGTTCGAAGACGAGGTGCTGGCGGTAGGATTGCAAACCGTAGTTTAGGACAAGACGCATCTATATCTACAACAGATCTAACTGGCTATTTAGGAGGGTCGTACGATACATCTAGACGTATCTTCATTTCACATTTCATTTGGTGAGATGAGCATTACTTTGGATGACGTCTCTTGTCTGCTTCACTTGCCCATCAGGGGTGTGTTCTGGAGTCCTCAAGATGTCACTGAAGAGGTTGTTGTTGAACTTTATGTTGATTACATAGGAGTGTCACAGAGTGAGGCACATGCACGTGTTCGTAGCTGCATGGGTTCTTATTATAAATTGGAGTGGTTATACGATTTATTCGTACAACATAAAGCTCCTTCTAGCCGGGCATATGCGACTAGAGCATATTTGTTGATGTTGGTGGGTTCCACATTCTTTATCGACAAGACCTTTACGCTTGTTGAGACACGATATCTCTTACTGTTTACGGACTTAGACAGATGTTCAGGATACAGTTGGGGAGCAGCTGCATTGGTTATTATATACACCTTGGAGATACGTCCATGTTCAGTTGAAAGCAACTCAGTGGATATCCTACTCTCCAACAAGTATTTAATTTAATTTTGTTTATTATGTGTTAATTAATTTTATAAAGTATGTTAATTTAATTTATTTTATTTATTATGTTTTTATATTGTAATAATGTTGGATTCACGAGTATTTTCCAACTATTGGAAAAAGAGGAAAGAATTGGAAACCAGCTGATAATTTTGGTCTTCCTCGAGCGATGAGATGGTTCTATAAGCAAGGAGTCCTGAAGGTGGATGACTTGCGACCTATTTTGGACGAGCTGACACCTGCCGACGTCATATGGCATCCATTTGAGGATCATAGAGGATGGCGTCAGTTTGATGAGTTATGCCTGTACATGAGGTGTATGAAGTGGGGTGACACAATTGTTCCATACTTGCCTGACAAATGTATACGTCAATTTGGGTACAAACAATATGTTTCATCCCCACCTCCTGATTGTATGATAGATAATGATATTGATGTTGATTGGATTTGTTACCATCAGAGTGTTGTTGTTGTGATCCGTTCGACAACATTGGCCACTACTCCATCTGATATAGAAGATGGATACCTGAAGTGGTATTATTGTGTTTCTTATCCTCGTTTGTCCCATCCCATCGTGATGAACCAAAAGAGGTGCTAGATCTTGTTTATGAAGTATGCCCATATGATCCTAATTGGGCTTTTGCTTATACATTGATTCATTGTTATCTGAGACAAGTTAATGTCGAAGAGGAAGACCCGCAATTTGCTGATTTAGTTGAAGTTTTGCATATTTTTCGTTCACATTGATTTATGTATTAACTTTTAGAACTGAATGTATTAAAACTGACATAATATAATATTCATGTTTTGATTACATATTCATGCTAATATAGGCGTAAGTAATTGTCAATATTGTAGACGTCCTGCAAATCCTAACATCTAAGATGTTGTTGCTGGACAACGAAACTTCTTCCAATCTAATTTGACCGGTGGCAACGGAAACTCCTCTTTCATGTTTACATGATAACAATAATTAAAATATATATTTAATAAAGTTAACTAAGTAAAATAATTAAAACAGTAAGTTATATAAAATAAAATACGTACCTGAATCCAATGATTTTTGGTGAATATGAACTTGTCATAGGAAAGAAAGTCATGCACATATGACCTAAATAGACAAGTACAACATTATAGCAATTTTCTATCAAGTAACCCATATCTGGTAGAGTCAACCATTTTTATGGTGGATGTGAACCAAAGGATTCTATCATCAAAGATTCTTTCACTTTTGATAACTGATTACAAAATAACTTGTCATACAAACTTGATATTTCCTTGTCTATTATTTCTAACTTCAAGTCTCGGCAAACTATTGACCAACCATCCTCACCATATCCATGCAATGATGCAATGACTCTAAATCCATAATTACCATCTGATACAACATTAACTACATCTTCAATGTATGGCCTAATATGATTAGGAAATTGAAGAGTGAAATATTTCTTTGATTGTGGTTGCTTTTTTGATAATTTCAACTTCTTTGAAGTCTGTGACAGTTGAGATTGCCTATGTGAAGATTGAGATGCCTTATCAACATACTCATGATACGAAGGGTCCCTATAAACATCATATCTTGTTGGGTTTTTTTCTTTCTTCTTCACTCCTCCTTTGGTTTTTAATCTCTATCTATATGGAGTCAACCATATGTTTTTCACATAATTAATAAATTCACTATAATCAACACATGACTGCTCAAGTTGATGCAATCGTTGATCATACTCAACCTCATCACTAGTCCAAACAACTTCCATCCATAATGTGTTTATCGTCTTTTGCATGTCATTCACCACATATTGCTTGCATTTTGCACCTACGTTTTTGTTAATTTGAAATCTACATAGCAAATTAATCGACCTAGGAAACACAATTTCAATTGCTTTCACCCAAGCAAGATTTCTATCTGTCAAAATCACTTGCAGACACAAATCTTTCTTCACAAATAACTCTTTAAATTTCTTCAATACCCAACAAAAATTATATGTCTGCTCAGACTCCATATACGCAAATGCGACAGCAAA
This sequence comes from Lathyrus oleraceus, assembly GCF_024323335.1. Lineage (NCBI taxonomy): Eukaryota > Viridiplantae > Streptophyta > Magnoliopsida > Fabales > Fabaceae > Lathyrus > Lathyrus oleraceus. The sequence continues at coordinate 393,491,489 of NC_066583.1, forward strand.
AGTCAACTCGGTTGATGTCATGCCAACAATTTCAAACAAAGGTTGTCTATATTTATTTGTCTTGTATGTGCTATCCATAACTAACACAAGAGGAAAACATATTCAACAACTTAACTGACTCGGGATGAGTTCAAAATATATTTCTCACAACTTCCGAGTCATCCCTTTTTCTACTCCAATACACATAGTCTGCATCCTCAATAAGCTTAAACAAATGTTGCATCTCACTTCTAGGACCTCTTATATCTTTTTCTATCATACTCTTATGCTTGTATATTTGCATAATCCGAGTGACATCTCTGGATCTCAGTCTTGTAAGGAAAACAATATGTGTCTAAGTGGTACATGTCTCTTTGTCAAATCAGGGACATGTTGCTTCTCATTCGTGGTAAACCATGATTATGGATCCCATATTTTACATCAATCTTCCAAACAGACCCATCTTTCTCCGGAGTCGACCTGATTTTAAATGGGCATCCACATTTTTTGGACGCACTTCCAATATCAGTATCCTTGTATTTCTCACCTTCATCACAACCAAATATTAATTTGTTACTTCTCCCTCTCTTGCCTGTTTCAGTATCTGAACGATGATAATAACAGTTACTTTATTATGGATTCCAACCTCTTTAATCCATCTGATCACCTCTTCTTGTGTATCAAATCTTTGAATAGTTAAAAAAACATCAGAAGTATCTACACATATTTGGGGAAGAATTTCCATGCCTGCACAGTAAAAATATGCAAAAAAAAGTAAAAAGAAAAATTTTAAAATGCAAATCGAAAGACTGCAAGAAAGAGTTCCCAATCATACAAATAACACATCGGAAGTCTTTGGGAAAAACTTCCGGTATATGTTACTCTGTTAATCAAAACACATATGATAGTTCCTGAACGTTCTTTTTTCAAAACTGAACTGGAATTCTTCAAGTAACTCTTCCGGAATACATTATGCAGTAAATCAGATGTCTTTCACAAAGTCTTCCGGTTTGAAAAAGAACATACCAAAAATCTTTTCCAATGAATTCCGATACGAGAGTGAATAATACAATTTTCGGAAATCTCAATTGAATGATTAAAAGTGAAATGGTAAATTAGTTAAAAATAAATAAGGATAAAATTGATATTTTAAAAAAATATAGGATACAGAACTGAAGGGGTATCAAATAAAATTTTCTAAAATCGAACTAAGACGAGAGAGTGAACGCCATACACCACGTCCTATTCCTACTGAGTATCCAAGAACATCCGAAATTTCTCCTACAGATGACCCTAAAGACCATCCACACCAACAAATGACTTCCCCATAAAAAAGTATTATATACGACTCAAACCTATCTAAGTCCCACATATAAATTATCCCGTTGGAATGGTCTTTTGCAAGCTTGAATGTGAACCCAATATCGTTGGATCCCCTTAGCCTTTCACAAGAAACCATTACAATGAATTCCATTTTCTTTTCTTGAATGCACATCATCAATGGTTTCTTCTTTGTAATTGTTTATTGTTTTACAAGTCAGTCATAAGTTGGTCATTGCTCTTGCAAAGAATCTAGTATTTCTATATTGATTCAATGAATCAATACTAAGGGAGAACAAACGTGAGATAGCTTCCCAAAATAAATACAATTAATATCACTTTTGATTTTATATCAGTTACATCTGTATACATGTTACTTTTTCACTGTTTCTTGTGTTCTTAGCAAATACACAAAAATAGCAAAATAACAAATGTAAGTAAAGCAACAATGATATATAAACTAAATTTGATGGCTCTAATCCAACAATGGTACTTACAAGACCAAAATGATGAAATCTAAACCTGCCTGTAAGTTATTATCTAGATTTTATGCAACAAGACTTCAGAACCGTCTCGATGAAACTTCAAAACATACGAATCAATTTCTCCATTTCAAGAACAAATTTACAGTATTGTCAGATGACGGCTAGATCAACGATGCATTATATCTTTCTTAACTGCAGATACTGCTTCCAGTAGGATATTTCTTGGCAGCTTCATATATGTATATGATGATTATGAACAACATAGCATAATCAATATCATACAGAACGTATGAATCGGAGACTGAAGGCAGAAGCTTCTTCCCTCTAATCCAACACGGTGTCAATCATGCAATCTTAATAAATATTTGCGGTGCGGTGGGAGAACTTTGTTCCTTCACCTTATAATTCTACATCTCCTTATAAACTTATTAGAGGAATTTACATATCTACTCCATAATCTTCTATATTCTGGGAAACCAATTTCAAGCCATGGCTTTGCAGGACCACTGAAATGGATAACAGAAGCAGCTTCTAGACTCTCTTTGCTAATTTCTTCTGATCGATAACGATAACCTAAATCTGTCACAATCATTGATGGATCTATTGGATGCACTTGACCGTCAAATGCAATCAATGCAGGTGAAAGCACTCCTGGATTCCACAATGCTGTCCCTGACTCGAGGTTCTGTGAAATCAGATAATACATTACATACTGTTAATGTATCATGGCAATTAATATTGAATACAACAGTACCATCACACATATACTTACAAGTTTCAACCATTTTCGGTAGGTCTCGGTTATGTTTGTTCTTCGCCAAGCATCAAGATCAAATACATTCATGCCGTAAAGCCATCCACACTGTTCATTATCAAAATTAGATGATATGAGAGGATCTGAAAAGTTCAAGTAGTTCATGTATTTACTTCCAGGGCAGCAGTCGTCTTCACACCATGACTTGAATACGGAACCACTGACTTTACCGTTAAGATCTAAGTCCCATAAAGAAGATATGTCATGCTGTACAACAACATCATCATCCAAGAACACTATCTTTTTAAGATCCGGAAAGAGCTGTTATGGTCCACAAAAAATCATATCATCATGAAACAATCGTTAACAACTACCAAGCATTCAGACTTTTTATTAGGTGTTATTGCTCAATCAGAAATCTGTCAAAAATAACTAATTACCTCGGGGATATAAATGCGAAGTTGATTCATCAAGGAAAGGCTGCTGGGCCGTAGAGCGTTCAAATTACTATAATCGATGTTCTTTTCCTTATCGTAGTAGTGCTTCCAAATTAAGTGATTAGTTTCCAGCATCTCTTTAACACCAGAATTCATTTCTTCAGACCAATCATATTGGTGTAATCCCCTAACTTCCACAATAGCTGACTGAATAGAATTGGTAGCAAACCAAGCATGCATTGAAGCGTAGGTCTTTTTGTCGGTAACAACATGAAAAACTAATTTTTCAGGGTTGGCTGAATTTTCAACTGTAGAAGTTACAACAACAGAGGCAGCAAGGACATTATCAGTTAGGAGAACTAGGTGATGCAGAGTTGGGTCAGAAAGGCGAGAAGCGAATTCAGGAGGAGGTAGGCTAGATCGAGCGATGGCATTTACGGCATATTCTTCAGCCAACTTAAGACAAAGACAATGCAGACTTTGGGGAACACCATGTGAAGCAAGATGCCAATAAACTGACTCCTGCTGTTTTGCTCTTTGCACCTTGTGCTCCATCTGTAATAACTGAAAATTTACAAAAGAAATGGCATGACTTATTACAGGACTATAGAGTCACAAAAAAATGTATATACATTATTATCATTATATAGAGTAGCTACCAAAATTAAATTTTTTATATACCATTGCTTTGGTCTTGAAAGCAAAAGCTTTGAGGTCTTGTTTTAAGACCATCTCTTTAACAAGTTCGTTGAATGAAGCTATTCCTTCATTATCATTAACACTTCCATCATTTGCTTCCATTAGCGCTCTGGTTAGCTCATCTCTGAGTTTCTTCATGCATCCACAGTGTAAAAAAACAGAACATAAGTTATCATTTTTAATTAAAATATACAAGTTGAATGATTCATATCCTCCTAATTTGTATTTGATTTCACAGTGGAAACTATCAAAATTGATTTTGGGCTTAATATTACAATAATTTTATCAAAACTCCAAAATACAGCTTTTGTCAAATTCACAGTAAACTCATTCTACCAAACTCATCACATATTCAAAATTATTAAGTGTCCTTTGGTTTAGCTTTTGGAAGAGCCAAAAGCGATTATAGAGATGTATAATTGATTTTGAAATAATTTTGAGGTTTTGGTTCTTCTAAAGTAGAATTGATTCTGCCATAATCAATTCTACTTAAAGATAGAATATGTAATTTTTGAATTTATTTTTCATTGAAATTTATTGTTCAACTCATTTTTACATAAACACGTAGAAACATAAATCACTTTACATACAACTCATTTTTAACCAGAATCAATTCTACAAAATCAATTCACTCAGAATCAATTTTCGTCATCGAAGAACCAAACACAGACTAAAATTAATTTAACCAAGTGATATAAAAACGTTATTAATGGAATGATGTCATATACATGACCTTTTTTAAAGGCGTGTAAGGTGGACTACTGCATAGAGGCCCAAAATTTGTCACGGTTAAATTGGAATTCTCATAAAACATTTGTCACGGTTAAATCATGGCAAAATATGACCTCATTGGTTTTGTCACATAATTGAACCATGACTAATCTGCATAGAAGCCTAAAAAACTTAAGATGGCCTTGGTCATAAAATAGAATGAATACAAATGGTCCCAGTACAACAAAGAAAGGTCATGAAGACTTTTTGAAGCAGAGAAATAAAGTTCTGATAATAACACACACAGAAATAAAGTTTTGATAATAGCACACACAGAAAAAGTAGAGGTAGAGGATAAAACAAGTTGAAGTACAAATGGCATGCATGGCCATGCCCCCACATATTGCAGTAATGCAACTTGTGCTAGTCACAACAGTGCACCACCAAGTTCACAGGACTATAACTAATGCATTATTTGAACAAACAAAAAGTTAAATTATAATGTAATATTTGTCAATTTAGATTTACTAAGTACTAAATTGTAAATACTATTTATAAGAAAAAAATTACTTTTTAAATTAATTGAATAATCAATGTATCTGAATTGGATAATAAACTCAATATATTGATTATTCAATGAATCTAAAAAATCAACTTTCTCTTATAAATAGATCAGGGAGACTGTTCCACAACCCATGGAAGAATCTGTCTAAAGAGATAACCACCCTTATAAGGATTGTGTAAGCAAGTCAACAGTTTTTATGTCCTTTTAGCTGAAATAGATAACCACACAAGATTTGTCTAACAGAAGGATATGTCACGTGAACAACAAATCTGAGATGTAACAAAAAAAAACACGCGGTACGTTTAGGATAATGGGGTCAGGTTTTTCTGAATACACATTTTGTAACTTTTCCTATGTCTTTTACTCTTTATAACTTTGAGGCATTAATAACCGATTCAGTAGGGTCTGATAAACGACAATAACAACATGAACCGGTTATTTCAAAAGAAAGGCTGGAATCCACATTAGTATATGATACCAACACATAAACTTTTCTACTCATATTTTGATTTAGTTCTGATTTTTTTGTTAAATTAAATTTGATAGAGAATTAAATTAAAGAAATAATATTATAATAGGCTATAAATTTGGTTAAGAACATTAAATATTTTTATGCAAACAATATTTATTTTATTAATGAGACTAATTGATATGCAATGTAACTATAAAAAGTTTTATACTATCTCATGCATCACAATCATTTATAATCTTATGTATTATAGATAATTTCTCTGTTTTATAATAAGTGTCTTATCTGAGTTGTATGTTGTTCTTAAAAAAATTAAATATATTGATTTTAATGATAAAATTTATTTTTATTATAATTAGTGGAGTTGTTGAAAAGAGTAAAAGTTAATAAATAGAGGTGTTGTTGAAAAGAGTAAAAGTTAATAAATAGAAGTATAGTAATGGAAAAAAATAATAAATATTATATTGGTATTCTAAAGAGATATTTATTTTAAAATGTAAATGAGATATCTTTTATGAAAAGAAGGGAGTATTATTTTATATATGATTAAAATAAAAATTAAATAATTATAAAAGTTTGATAATTATGATTAATTGACCGTGTAAAATAAATTTATATCAATTAAATTCATAATTCTTCTTAATTTATTCACATATTATTTGATATTTAATAGTAGAGTTAGACTCGATTACTTTTTTTTTTTTTAGAGAAGACTAGACTACATTTTACTTCTTCTTTAAATATTTTATATATTGTCAATAAATTATAAAAAATATAATATTGAAGTTATAAAAACATGTTATTTTAATTATAATTATTTTTTAAAATTATAAATAATTGATTGCAACAATAAAACAACAATACATCATATGACAACTTGAACTAACAATACATCAATAACTAAGACACTTACGTAACATAAAAAATAGTGTTTAAATGTTTAACCATTAAAAAAAACAATAAAACAAACAAGTGTGGTAGAGAAGAGAATATTAAAGTATAAACTTAGTTTAATTAGACTTGGTATAATTGGAAGAGATAAGTTTTAAACATATTTAAAAGGATTAAGGTATTTATATTTGGGTTACATTGAATTTCATCAAGTTTAATATTCAAATTAATCAATAATTTTTAGTTTAGACCTAATTGAATGTTCAATAATATTTTTAAAACCGAAACAAAATCCTAACTAACTTTGATTCAATTTCATTCGCCATGCTATAGAAACCATATTAATATAAGGAGGTTTAATAATTATCAAATAATATAATTTAATAATTATAATAACAGTATTAAACCCTAATAACTATAACAAAAAGTATGGTTTAATATCTTTTTAATACTGTATCTTAATCTTATTGGTTTTTTAATTAAAAAAATTTCATATTACTCAATTCCATCAGTAATTAGACAAAATGATCTAACAACGTTTTAAAGAATTAAAAAATTAATATAAATTTTTAAAATTAAATGAATATTAAACTTAAAATGTACTAGTATTTTAGTTTAATAATAATTATCTAAAAAATCACATAATTTATTGTTGTGTTGATCATATGACACCATGAACTAACAACATATCAAAATCTTGTAGCATACTATCACACGATTCATTTTTTTCAAGACTAGATTTGTCTGTAAACTCAAAACCTTGACAAACTCTAAAACCCAATACATTGACTGGTTTCCAAACCCAAACAAAACCTTGACAAATGAATACTAACAATTGTCGGTTTGATATTATTACTTATATAAAATCAAACAGCCTAAAAAAATTAGGCTTTTATGACTAACAATCATCAAATTAAAATAATTCAAATACAGTATTATTTCTTGTCGGTTTTCACTAGTTGCATTTTATTAACAAGTCAGGTACTAACATTTTTCAAACTAGACTCTATTGAAACTAGCTTTATTTGAAAAAGGAACCTAGCTTTTCATTAGACAGAGAATATTGCTTAAAATTAATTAATTAAGAATCTGCATTTTAATAACTTATTACTATAATCGTTACTCTATTGCTTATAAGCTAAGTCAAGTTAATCCATTAACGTGAATCCGCCAAATTTTTTTGATAAAAATGGGCAATAAAGTACGTTTAACCAAAAATAAATAAAAAATAGATAGTTGTTGAAAATAAAATAACAAGGTTAATTCCGTAATTAACACACTTACCAATGACGTGTCAGCTCCACTGAAAAACCTCCACCCAGCACACTCTGCAACAATCATTTTCACCATTGTAACAAACTAATATCAACTTTTCATTAAAGGAAATTACCTACTCCTGTTTCATTTATTCCACAAAAACTTTTTTTTCTATACTTTTTAATACAACATATATTTAAATCTCCATAAATCAATAAATATAACTTTCATTTAATTAAATTAAAAAATTTCATAACAACTCAACTCAAAATGATAGATGTGCAAAGAATCGGATTCAGCTATTAAGTTATTTGAGATAATATCAAAAATCAAAATAAATTTATTCTAATTTCAGAAATTTATAGGAAGTAAATGCAATTGGAGAGTTATTAAAATTAGTTAAATTAACGAAATTATCAAATATAAATAAAAAATAATAATAACTTCAAAAATATTCAATTATGGAACTGTAAAAAAGGATCTGCAGTAAAAATTACCCAATGATGAACAGAAAGTAGCAGATTCCAGCACCAAGATCGCGACTCTAACAAAAATAAACGGTAGAACGATTCCGAGCACTAACACCACCGGAAGCACCGTCCGGAGTGAAATCCGGCGACTGGAAGAGGCAGTTACAGTCGGACCACCTGCCGCCGCCGTCCCCGATGTATCCTTAGCTGATCCCTTACCTCCGCCGTTCGATATCGTGAATCTCTTAATTCCCTTTGCAGATATATAAAACTTCATATCCTTGATTCCATGAACCACTCTCACTGTAAATTCTTCTTGAAGAAATCGAATCAAAACGAGATCTGAAGGTTCATTGCTTAACGATTCTTCGGTTAAGAGAAAGAAGTAAGAAAGGAAGAAGTGTTTGGTTAAGTGTGAAAGAGAGTGAACGAAAATGAATTAGTAGCTGAAAAAAAAAGTGTTCACGGTTTTTTTTGTTACTTTTCACTGTGAAAATGATATTCTTAGAAAATGAAAGAGAATAAGAGAATAGAAGCTTATACTATAGTCAGATCGGTTATGGTTCTGCACGAAAAGATGATAGCTGTGCGCAGAGATATTAGATTTAGAAAAATCAAATACAAGATTGGAACTGCAACATTTTATTTGTTCAGTTTTAAAGAGTGAATTCGAACTGTAACATTTTATTTGTTTATAATTAAAAATCAAAACTTATTATACTAATAATAAAAAAAGTTTATAGAAAATAAATATAAGTGAAAATGTGTTGTAGCGAAAGTGTTGAAAGTGTTGAAGGAAAGGGACGCCGCGTTTAATGCCGCGGGAGATTAATAGATTGCAATGCGACACGCTGGCTTGATGATTATAAAAGAGTGTATTTTGCACTTGATTGTATATTTTTTTGCCACTGGTTTTTAAACTTATTTACGGTTTTGACATTGACTATTTGTTTTGTACCATTTGCACTCGCCGACAGTCTCTGTGACGACTCTCGGTGGGGCCAAGTTTGACGTTTTATGTCCTGAGGTTGTTCTTTTTTGGAATCTAACTTCATTTTTTTAACTAAAACAATAAATTATAAGATATTATTCCAGACTGATTTATAAATAAAATAAAATAAATTTTACGTTTTTATTAGAAAAAATTATTAAGTTTATTTAGATTTTATTATTATTGTATATTCTTAATAAAATTGGCATCAATAATAAAATTAAGGTATTAATAAAGACATAATTTTTAAATAAAAACATTAAATATAATTATATATATATATATATATATATATATATATATATATATTTGTTGACATTTATTTATATTTATGATAAAAAAATTTAAAAAATTTACTTATAAATAAAATCAATCAGATAGTATGTATTTCATTTATAGAAAGAAGGTAACTTTCTTTTGGTGAATATAGAAATGTGTGTTTGATTGTATGATTATATAATTAATTTTGAACGAATTGTACTATTAAAATGAATTAAATTTAAATTAATTTATATTTTGATATAAAAGTAGAGTGATATGTTCTCTTATGATTTTTCTTTTATTAGAAAATTACACATGAATATTTATTTGTACTGTAAAATTATTTTAGAAGAGAGTTTGATTATTTAATATCGAGTATTAGCTATTAGTGTAGGAATGAATGAACGAGTAAAGAGAAGAAGTAACACGGGAGCGTCGCATATCAAATGACACATTTGAAGAGTGAAAAAAAAATCCAACACAATATCTTAGAGGATGGATTTGGACAATCACAAGAAGGTGAAAATGATATGTGGAATAAGATGGCTTAAGAGATTATTAGAAAAATGGCTAAATAATTATGGTGGTGGAATCAAAGTGTTTAGAGTAAAGTGACTAAATAAGATGACTTAAGAGATTAAGGGTAAATAAGATGGATTAAGAGATTAGGGATAAATAATTGGGGTGGTGGAATGAAAGTGTTCAGAGTAAAGTTAGAGTAAAAAAATGATTGTTTTAAAGAATGGTTTAGATGTAAAAATGTCGAAACATGGAAAAAGTATAAGAAAGTTAAGAATGAGACCAAGAAGGCAATGAGTGAAGTAAAAACCCAAGATTTTATCGGATTATACCAATCTTTAGGAATTAATGAGAGTAAATATATATATATATATATATATATATATATATATATATATATATATATATATATATATATATATATATATATATATATATATATATATATATATATATATATATATATATATATATATATATATATAGGCTTGCTAAGGGAAGAGAAAGAAAGACAAGAGACTTGGATCAAGTGAAATGTGTTAAATATAAAGAAAACAAGGTTTTGATTCAGGAAAAAGATATAAAGGATCGATGGAAAACGTATTTCTATAATTTATTTAATGAAGAATATGATATCTCATTGAACTCTAGCAGGTTCGACATTAGAAAAGAGGAACAAAAATATAATTACAACCATCGAATTTAGAAACAAGAGGTAAAAGAAGCGTTGAGTAATAGTAAGGCGGTTGAGTCAAACAATATATTTATTGAAGTATGGAAAAATCTTGGAGAGAGAGGTATTAAGTGATTCACCAAACTCTTTAATGAAATTATAAAGTTAAATAAAATGTCAGATGAATGGAGAAGAAGCATCTTAGTTTCAATCTTAAAGAACAAGAAGGATATACAAAATTATGCAAATTATAGACAAATTAAACTTATTAGTAATACCATGAATTTTATGGGAAACGTGATTGAACGGAGATCGAGAAAAGAGACTCAAGTCACTGAGAATTAATTTGGTTTTATGTCAAGAAGATCGACTATAGAAGCGATTTATCTATTGTGACGTGCAATGGAACAGTATCTGATGGATCAACAAGACTTGTACTTAATTTTTATTGACTTGGAGAATGCCTAAGATATAGTGCCTAGAGATATTTTGTGGAAATTCCTAGAGTAGAAAGGGGTTAGGTTTCATATATTCAAGCTATCCAAGATATGTATGAAGGGGTAATGACTAGCGTGCAAAATAAAGTGGAGAGACAAATAATTTCTCTATTACAATAGGTTTGCATCAAGGTTCAAACTTAAGCCCCTACCTTTTTATCTTAATTTTAGATGTACTCACGAAACACATCCAAGGCTAGCACCAAGGTGTATGCTTTATGTACATGATATAATCCTACTTTGAGAGTCGAATGAGGATTTAAATGAGATGTTGGAGACTTGAAGATGGGCTTTAGAAACACATGGTTTTTTCTCCTAAGAAGAAGTAAGGCGAGGTATATGGAATGCGTTTTTAATCTAGAGGTGAAAGTTAGAGACCATATCATCCCTCAAGTTACACGGCTTAAATATCTTGGATCTGTAATACAAAATGATGGAGAAATATAAGGGGGTGTAAATATAGCGGGAAATTCATGATCATCAAGCTATTGATAAGCTAGAGATCAAATAATAAGAGTCGTCACCACGCTTTTATTGTTTCCAAGGGAAAAGGGAAAAAGTACGAACAAAACCCAAAAGTAAGAAGTTTTCAAATCAAAACTAATAAAAAGTCAGAGATCACAGGTAAGGGGGTTGGTTACACAGAGGGAAGGTGTTAGCACCCAAAGTGTCCTAGGTACTCCTAGGGAGCCCTTTTTGTGTGCATATGTATTTTGTACAAAGTGATGTTCACAAACAAATAGAATGGGGGGATGAGAAAAGAATTCATTAATTATATTTTTGTGTTTGACAAGTCCTTCGGTCTTGTACCTTCGTACCAACATAAAAATGAGGGATCAAAACCTCGTAGTTCGTGATATAAATTTCAAAATGGATGCATTGCTTTTAATAAAATTAAGTTTGAAAGGCACAAAGGCCTAAAAATGGTTTGAATGAGTTAATTCTTTTTGGCTTTTTTGAAAGTTTAAGTCAAGTATAGTTAAGTTTATTTACAAGTTTGATTTAAGAAAAGAAGCTTGAAAATACAATGGCATAAGGTCAAAGTTTCTATCTTTTTGCAAAAAGTGGTCAAAGTTTAGAACAAAAGTAGTTCACACAAAGAAGATTTTGAAAAATGGAGGGAGAAATTTTGAAATTAAAGAAATGGGGAGAAGATTAAGAGACTATCCTATGTACAAAATTAAAATTTTAGAGTTGAAAAGATCTGACCAAGTGGGTAGCAATCCAATAGACAAGAATGTCAATAGAAACCCAGAATTCCCTTGGACTTTTAGAATCAAGCAACACACAAATGCACAATTATATTATCTTGAAGAGCAAGGCATCAAATAAAGATGGCCACATCCAAGCTTATCCATTCCATGATCTTCTCCAAAATAGCCCATGCAACAGATGAATTCCACAAGTCACAGGCTCAAAATAACAGCTTCACAATGATCATGTTGCAGATGAATTTAGAAGATCTTCAAAGATGCATCAGATGAAGTTTCAAATTGCAAGCACTTGATTCTTAAACAAGTTGGCATTGGCCAAGTCCTTTAGCATATGAAGGTTGCCTAGGTTCTAAGTCCATTTGTCCAAGATCAAGCCAACAGTCCACACAAAAGTCTTTTTAGGGTTTTTGTTATTATTATGCACATTAATGGTCAAAGACCACACAAACAAGCAAAGTATACACAAACAAAATATATCACACAATATGGTCCAAATGGACAAAGTGAAAATTGCATTAACATAAACAATTAGAATGATATGAACAATGGCAAATGAAATAGAGTGCTAAAAGTAAATTGCATTAAAGTAAAAGCTTGAAATTAAAAGTTCGTAGTTAATTGGTTAGAAGTTAGTATTGTTTTGCTTTTGCTTTTCATCTTAAGACATTCTTTGGAGAACACTTAACCCACTTATCACAAGCATGACTCCTTGAGCCAAAACATCTTCCAAAGGAAGGAAAGAAGGCCAAGTTTCCAAAATATACCATGAAAGAGGGGAGACTTACAATCTCACTAACTAGATTGCTTATGCCTTTTATGTCACAAATTTAACGCTATGTTAAGCAATCGTAATTGGACTTTGTAGCGGGAAATTCATGATCATCAAGCTATTGACAAGCTAGAGATCAATTAACAAGAGTCGCCACCGCGCTTTTATGGTTTCCAAGGGAAAATGGAAAAAGTACGAACAAAACCCAATAAGTAAGAAGTTTTCAAATAAAAACTAATAAAAGTCAGAGATCACGGGTAAGGGGGTTGGTTACACAGAGGGAAGGTGTTAGCACCCAAAGTGTCCTAGGTACTCCTAGGGAGCCCTTTTTATGTGCATATGTACTTGGCATAAAGTGATGTTTACAAACAAATGGAATGAGAGGATGAGAAAAGAATTCATTAATTATATTTTTGTGTTTGACAAGACCTTCAGACTTGTGTCTACGTACCAACATAAAAATGAGGGATCAAAACCTCGTAGTTCGTGCTACAAATTTCAAAATGAGTGTGTTGATTTTAACAAAATTTAAGTTTGAAAGGCACAAAGGCCTAAAAATGGTTTGAGTGGGTTAGTTCATTTTGACTTTTTGAAAGTTTAAGTCAAGTATCGTTAAGTTTATTTACAAGTTTGATTTAAGAAAAATAGTTTGAAAATGCAATGGCATAAGGTCAAAGTTTCTATCTTTTTGAAAGTGGTCAAAGTTTAGAACAAAAGTAGTTCACACAAAGAAGGTTTTAAAAATGGAGGGAGAGATTTTGAAATTAAAGAAATGGGGAGAAGATTAAGAGACTACCACATGCACAAAATTTAAAAGTTTAAAGTTGAAAAGATCTGACCAAGTGGGTAGTAATCCAATAGACAAGTATGTCAATAGAAACCAAGAATTCTCTTGGACTTTTAGAGTCAAACAACACACAAATGCACAAATAATATCTTGAAGAGCAAGGCATCAAATAAAGATGGCCTCATACAAGCTTATCCATTTCATGATCTTCTTAAGAATAGTCCATGTAACAGATGAATTCCACAAGTCACGGGTTCAACATAACAGCTTAACAATGATCAATGTTGCATATGAACTAGAGAGATCTTCACAGATGTAGCAGATGAATTTAAAATCACAAGCACTTGGTTCTTCACAAATTGGCATTGGCCAAATCCATTAGCAAAGGAATGTTACTTAAGTTCTAAGTCCATTTGTCCAAGATCAAGCCAACAGTCCACACAAAAGTCTTTTTAGGGTTTTTGTTATTATTATGCACATTAATGGTCAAATACCAAAACAAACAAGCAAAGTATTCACACAAAAAAAATATCACACAATATGGTCCAAGTGGACTAAGTGAAAATTACATTAACATAACCAATTAGAATGATATGTATAATGGCAAATGATATAAAGTGCTAAAACTAAATTGCATTAAAAGTAAAAGTTTGAAATTAAAAGTCAATAGTTAGTAAGTTAGAGGTTAATTTTGTTGTGCTTTTGATTTCAAGACATTCTTTGGAGAACACTCAACCCACTTACCACAAGCATGGAGCCTTGAACCAAAACATCTTCCAAAGGAAGGAAAGAAGGCCAAGTTTCCTCACTTACTAGAATGCTTATGCCTTTTATGTCACAAATTTAGCGCTATGTTAAGCAATCGTAATTGAACTTATTAGAAGTCACAACTATTTGAGGTCGGGCAATAAACTTTTGGTGTTAATGCATGTTGGAGACATAGTATTATGAACTATGCTCATTAAACATACCACACACAAAAATATGCAAAAGGTGTGGCCTAATCTCATCCATACTCACATTAATCTTTCAATCAATTAGCATTAGGACTTTGAGATGTCATTGGCCAAATAGAAATGAATGAATGAAGAAGGGGAGTTAGATGAAGAGGAAGGGGATGAATGAGATCACAAATTGGTCAAATGAGGACTTTTACCAAATTAATATCATTCATTCATTTTGGGAGATGGAATGTACATTCCATCAATCCCTTAAATCCAATGATATTAACTTGACAAAGTCAAATCAACCTTGACCAAGGCCCAACAACAAACAATCAAACTCAAACAAGTCAATACAAATGGTCAACACAATTTAAATGTAATTTATTTAATTAAAAATAGTAAAATAATGCATTAAATCCAAATATGTTTTGTCCAAATCCTAAAATCTCATCAAAACACCAAAGAAATGGTCATGAGATTTATCATAGGTCAAACAAGGTCAAAGGACAGTGGAGAAAAAATTTCATAATTTTTGGACATTTAAAAATATTTTTAAACAATGAAAAACAAATGCAAAATCAATTAATTCATGAAAAATATTAATAATGATCCAAAAAATAATTTTAATTCAGAATATGAAAGAGAAAAAAATTTGAGAATTTTTGGTGAAAGTCCCATATTTTTTTGGATCAATATTGAATTTAATATGAATTATTGAAGAAAGTGCAATTAAAATAAAATTTAGAAAATGCAAAATTACGTGGACCATCAGATCTCCCTCATTAATTGAGGTGGCAGATCTGATGATCCAAAACGCGCGCTCCACATACACCTGAGTCAACCGCATGGCAAATGGAGTAATCACAAGGAACGATCCAGATTAGAACATGAGACTTGGATCAAGTGGTTCAGACACAAGACACATCATCACCGGAGCCAGAGCTCTGGTTGTCTTCTCCGGTGAGCTTCACCGGACTGGTCAACATGAACCATCACCAAAAAAGAAAACAGGGACATGATCTTAAAGAAAAAACATCACTAAGCTCGAATCTGACCTCCAATTCCTCCAATTCCAAATATATTAAGAGATATGTAGAATTGAAAAATGAGGTACATGATCTGAGTTGCTTCGGTTTTACCTCAAAGCAACTCAATCTTCTTGCCTACATTGGTAGGACTTCAGACAACCAAATAATCAATGGAATTGAGCAATAAATTGAGAGAATCGAAGAGTTAAAATTTTTTGTAAATTACCTTCAATGGAGGTCTGAACACGATGGATCTTGATCTGAATTGTGCTTGGCTTCACTTCAATTGCTTGCAGGAGAGGAATGGAAAGGTTTAGAAGCAATGGACTCATAGAGAATTGAATTCCAAAATAGTGGAGATTCAAGCTCAAATTCAAATGAGTTTATCAGGGTTATCCTATGAGAGTGAAGGGTTTCCAATGGAGATTCAAAGCTGGCGCAATGTGTCTGTTAATTCTGAGCAAATGCAGCTGTATTTATAGCCAAATCCATGTGATATTTGCACAATCTTTCCACTTTCCAAAATTGGCAAAATGATGATGGAATGGTGCATGGGCGCGCATAGGCCCATGAAATGATAGCTGAAAGTCAAAATTTGAAGTTCAGATGCTTTGAAGATTGATTGGATTGCAAGGCATTTGTGCATTGTTGCTTGAAGTTGGATCCATGCCAAATGATATCAGCTTGTTTAAGGCATGCGCAACCTATGCATTTCTCATCCAAAATGAATGAATTTGAGCTCTTTGGAAAGGTGAGATCAAGAGGAACAAGTTTGATGTTGAACACGTTTTCTTTTGGAACTTGGAACTTGGAGAAATTTGAGGTGGAAGTTTGGAAAAATTTGACATATCAAAAATTTTCTAAGTGTTAAGCCATATGTCTCAATATTCCACCTTGCTTAACTTTTAATGGGAGCTTCAAATGAGAAAATTGTCTTCATTAAAGTTGTAGCTATCTCAAAGAAATTCAACATGGTTACCTATTTAATTTCATTTGGATTTTAAATGATAGAGTTATTCATTTTGAAGTTTGGAAAAATCACTTGATCAATGGTATAGGTCAAAAGTGACCTATAACGTAGCCTCATATCACATGCTCAAAAAAGTTGAATTAGCTCCCACTCCAAACATAAAAGTTGAAGTAGACACATTGAATTTGATCTTGAAACTTGGAAATCTTTCATCTCATAAAAATTGAGCAAGTTATGGCCTTGGGAAGTTGACTTTCAAATTAGGGTTTAGGCAAAATGACCTATAATGTTTCAATATAGAAAGTGATTTTCCAAGAAAAACTAGCTCTAGGTCTTAACATGAAAGTTGTTTGTAATGCCATTTAGAGTAATTTTTCTCTTGGAGTCATTTTCATATGGTGAAAATTGTAGGATATAGGGTCTAGGGAGACCCAATTTTGATCAGATGAATTCATCTGGCCAGCCACCATCAACCAATTTGCTAATTTCTAATTCTCTTGACTTTATTGGCTCATGGTAGATCATATATGCATAAGATGATGAATTTTTAAGTTCCCCTTGAGAAATTTGATCAATTGGTGAGATAGCTTGTTGGAGAAGTTACTCAAGATACCCAGTCAAACTAGGGTTTCCAAGGCAAATCACCCTCAAACTCTTGAAGAAAACTTGATCAATATAACATGTAGAGATCAATGGGACTCATATATGATGCCTATAACCATTCTTTGAATAAATTCTTGGTTGTGCTCTTTGTTCATGAGGGTCTTGAACCCTAGATGTGATCTTGATGAATCAATGAGATCATGCCCTACCTACAAAAGAGTTAGGCAAATGCAAAGACATATTTTTGGTATTTTAGTTAGTAAAAATGATAAAATACAAATATGATATAATCACAAAGTGCTTGGTGACCTCTCCCAAAACAAGCCCAATGAAGGAGGGGTAAGGAGGATGCCAAGGTATGATCCCAATGCTAATGCTTATGATGAAATTGCATGAGGGATCTTAGGGTCAAAATTGGGGTATTACAACTGCCCCTATTTAAGAACATTTTAACTGAGGAGGGGAAGGTTAAAATCTTCATGTTGACTCAGTAGAATGGGCTGAAATAACAACATAGAGAAACAAATTTTGGTCCCTAAGAGACCTCATGATGCATATGATATGAATGCAAAAGTTAATGCTTTGTGAGGAAATATTTCCACAAAGGAAAAGAAATCATAGAGACCGAAAATCCGCAGGAGTACAATGCATTCCGTAAGGAAAACTCACTGGGGAGACAGAGAATCTGGGGGGATAAAAAGGACTATGCGTAGGCCATGCTACGACTTAAAACTACTGGGGGGACTCGAGGGATTCCGCAAAAGGGAAAAACTCAGTCGGGGAAACAAAAACATCTGCAGGGGGTACAAATAAGTCAGGATAAAACTGATGTATTCGACTCATACAGGGGAAAGCGATTTCACGAAGGAAATGCGCACTCAACTCAACTGGGGAGAAATAAAATTTCAACACAGGAGGAGCAGAAGTTTATTATCTACTACCTGTTATTGGGTAAGGAGATGATAAAAGTCTGACAGAGAGACCATCCGTCATCGATTAAGATGAACATATCAAGGATGACTTGCTGGGAACTGCTAGGAGGGAGTATTCATTACCGGTTACTGGGTAAGAATAGCCTTGCTGGGGAAAACTGCAAAAAGAATAGGATTTACAACTACCAGTTACTGGGCAGAAAACCAAGGGTGAGAGTATCCGTCATCGATTAGGATGAACATATCAAGGATAAACTCGACAAGGAAGAAAATCCATCACCGGTTAAAGTGAACATATCAAGGATATACTTTCCTTGGGATGTTAAGAAGGATACCTGTCATCGGTTAGGATGAACATATCAAGGATATACCGACTGAACGAAAGGGGGAATTACATCTATCAAAAACTGGATAGAAAACCGTCGGAGATAAAATCCGTCATCGGTTAGGATGAACATATCAAGGATTAACTCTACGAGGGGACAAAGTAGGATTTACAACTACCGGTTACTGGGTAGAAGACCAACCAAAGAGAAAATCCGTCACTGGTTAGAGTGAACATATCAAGGATTGACTCTGAAAGGGGAGAAAATATAGGAATTACATCTATCAGTTACTTGATAGAATACCAAAGGAGAGAAAATCCGTCATTGGTTAAAGTGAACATATCAAGGATTAACTCTGCACAGGAGGAAAAAGTAGGATTTACGACTACCGGTTACTGGGTAGAAAACCAACAAGGAGAAGAAAATCTGTCATTGGCTAAGATGAACATATCAAGGATTAACTCTCTGAGGAACAAAATAAGGATTACAACTACCTTTTTACTGGGTAGAATACCGTAGGAATGAGAATATCCGTCTCTGGTTAAAGTGAACATATCAAGGATATACTTTCAGGGGACTCTACTGAGGAGACCAAAGGGTACTTTGCCAAATATTGGTCAAGAAGTAACAAACCTCAAACTAAGAAGAATATTACCAGTTACTGGGTAATAGAATCTTAGGGGACCAAAATGTCTATCTAGGTAAGAGCTAGAAAGAAACAATCAATCAAGACTCAACCCAATGAGGACATAACTCAAGGGGATTAATTATATCCATAAAATTTGCTGGAGAGGAAACTGAAATAACAACCATCCACGAGGAAACAAACTCAATGGGGAAATAGAGAAAGGTTAAAGTCTTTATGCTTAAGGGGCTGACACTCTACAATTGAAAGAGGACAGACACCAGATTTGGTATGGGGATAAAGTATCACCATAACAGAGAATGAGATTTTCAAACAAATCGAATATGAAGATGTAGGATATGCAAATTATGAAATTATATGAATGTATATGTATATGTATATGTATATATGATGCTTATGCTGACAAAACGATCGCAAAGGATACAGAGGTGTCACAAAGAAATTGAACCACCGGTACAATCCTCGGTCAATCCATAAAAAATGGAGACAAACTGCTGGAGAACAGAGAGATCAACAATCCCAAGGGCTCAACCCTGGCTGAGGAAAGAGGAGATCTTCTGAGGATAGAACAACCAACTCTGCGGGGGATTTTAGGTCAACACCATAAAAATGGAAGACAACCCTACAGAGGAAATATCAACAAATGCTACTCAGAAATCAGGAGGAAACTCTTGCTGGGAGCAAAGATACAACGAGTTGTGGGGTCACCAAAGCGATCTACTGGGGAAAATACCAAACATCTCTGATGAAGATCCACCTGTTGAGGAAATACGAACTCCACTGGGGAAGGCCAAAACTCTGTTGGGGATAAGGATACGCCACAGGGTATCTGAATCAACCAACTCAGCTGGGGAAAAAGAAAGAAGTTCCACTCGGGATCAAACATTCTGCCGGGGAACTGAATCTGTTAGCTAGGGATAACAACAGTCCAATGAGGAAATGAGTCAACACTAAATGTCTAGGGATACCCGAAGAGTTACTGCTTGGGGAACCTCCGATGCTTCACACTTAAAAACTTGTTATTCACTGAAATATTGTTGATATTACTGTTACTTTCTTTGGAAAAGTTCTTGCTTTTATATTTTAAAGAAAACTTGATTTTGATTTAAAACTTTAATTTTAAAATGATCATAATAAAATTTTAAAACTATTGGCTGAAGTAAATAAGAGTAGAAACAATTGGATAAAAGCTCAACTTTATTTATTAGAATGGTAGCCTGTAAATGACAAGACTCGATGGATTTTACATAGTTGAAAATGGTAATTTGCATGGAAAAGGGTTACGTTGAATACAAATGATCCTTAATCCTTCTACCAACTCTTGATATCCACTATGCTTTTGACCGCTGCTGGAGATGAACTGATGTCAACCCTTGTGCTCAAACAAGTCTTCAACACCTTGAAGATCAGCAAAATGCAGTTACTTTCCATAATCCCTAATTTTTGCATAAGTTGCCCCAAGACGGGGTACTCAACTTATCGGAAAATTCTTTCTGTTTTTATGTCTCTAATTTTTGCCTGGACCGCCCTTTCGGGTTTTCAATCCACCGAGACGCTCATTTTTGCCTAAGCCGCCGTTTCGGGTTTTCAACTTAGCGAACTGTTCTTTTCTTTTTTTTAGGCGAAGTATTTCTTGACTACATATGCGTTCATAGGACGACTGAACTCTTCACAATCCATAGTTGTAAGAATCAAGGCACCACCTGAAAAGCTCTCTTAACAACATATGGGCCTTCATAATTGGGAGTCCCTTTTCCTCTGGAATCTGGTTTGAATGATAAAATCTTCTTGAGCACAAGGTCACCTTCTCTAAACACTTGAGGTTTGACCTTCTTATCAAAAGCTTTCTTCATCCTCTGCTGATATAACTGACCATGACACATGGCAGACAATCTCTCTCTTCAATCAAACTCAACTGGTCAAACCTGGTCTGACACCATTCAGCTTCAATCAACTTGGCTTCCATGAGCACACAAAACGAAGGAATCTCAACCTCTACGGGGAGCACTGCTTCCATACCATATACGAGAGAGAAAGGGGTTGCCCCTGTTGAAGTGCGGACGGATGTACGATACCCATGCAAAGCAAACGGGAGCATCTCATGCCAATCCTTATATGTGACAACCATCTTCTGAATGATTTTCTTGATGTTCTTATTCGCAGCTTCAACAACCCCATTCATCTCGGGCCTGTAGGGAGAAGAATTGTGATGTGCATTCTTGAAGTCTTTGCAAAGAGCTTCCACCATATTGTTATTCAAATTCGATCCATTGTCAGTAATGATCTTACTTGGCACATCATAACGGCATATAATCTGATTCTTGATAAACCTTACAACAACTTGCTTGGTCACATTTGCATACGATGCCGCTTCAACCCATTTGGTGAAGTAATCAATTGCCACTAAAATGAAACAACGTCCATTTTAAGCTTTGGGCTCAATCATCCCAATCATATCAATTCCCCATATAGAGAAGGGCCATGGGGAAGAGATAACATTCAATAGTGTCGGAGGAACATGAATCTTATCAGCATAAATTTGACACTTGTGGCACTTCTTCACAAATTTTCAACAGCCAGATTCCATTGTCAGTCAATAGTAACCTGCTCGCAACATCTTCTTTGCCATTGCATTCCCATTGGAATGAGTACCAAAGGAACCTTCATGCACTTCGGTCATCAACAAGTCTGCTTCGTGTCTATCCACGCACCTGAGCAAAACCATGTCGAAGTTTCTCTTGTACTGTACATCACAATTCAAGTTGAAATTAACGGCTAATATTCTCAAAGTCTTCTTATCTTTCGAAGATGCCCCAGGCGGGTAAACTTGACTTTGGAGGAAACATTTGATGTCGTAATACCACAACTTTTCGTCTTTGATATCTTCAACAACGAACACATGAGCTGGCCTATCAAAGACGCATCATAGATAAATTGGGAACTTCATTCCAATACTTCACTACAATCATTGATGCCAACGTTGCAAGAGCATCTGCCATCCGGTTTTCATCTCGAGGGATATGATGAAACTCAACCTTTATAAAGAAAGTTGAAATCCTCCTCGCATAATCTCTATATGGTATTAAACCGGGTTGATTTGTCTCCCATTCTCCTTTGATTTGATTCACAACCAAAGCCAATTCACCGAAGACATCCAAATACTTGATTCTGAGATTCATGGCCTCTTCAAGCCCCATAATGAAAGCTTCATATTCTGCCATATTGTTTGTACACTTGAAAGTCAATCTAGCTGTAAATGGTAGATGCGTGCCTTGAGGAGTAATAATCACTGCCCTAATACCATTCCCATATTGATTAACAGCTCCATCAAATACCATGCCCCAACGGGAACCGGGTTCCGGAACTTCTTCTAGCAATGGTTCATCACAATCTTTCATTTTCAAGTACAAAATCTCTTCATCAGGAAAGTCATACTGCACTGACTGATAATCTTCAATTGGTTGGTGAGCCAAATGATCAGCCAAGATACTACCTTTGATTGCTTTTTGAGAGCGGTATTCGATATCATACTCTGATAACAACATCTACCAACGGGAAATTCTCCCAGTTAAAGCAGGCTTCTCAAATATATACTCGATTGGATCCATTTTGGATATCAACCAAGTGGTATGATTCAACATATACTGACGTAGACGCTTGGCAGCCCAAGCCAATGTGCAACAAGTCTTCTCAAGTATTGAATACCGAGTCTCACAGTCGGTGAATTTCTTACTGAGGTAGTAAATTGCAAATTCTTTCTTCCCAGTTTCATCTTGCTGACCAAGAACACAACCCATACTATCTTCTAGCACAGTTAAATACATGATCAACGGTCTTCCTTCAACAGGTGGAGACAAAATCGGTGGTTCAAGAAGATATTCTTTGATACTGTCAAAAGCTTTCTGGAAATCTCCAGTCCAATCACAAGACTGATCTTTCCGAAGAAGCTTGAATATAGGTGCACATGTGGCAGTCATGTGGGAAATGAATCTAGAAATATAATTCAAGCGGCCGAGAAAACCTCTGACTTGCTTCTCAGTTTTGGGCGCATGCATCTCTTGTATTGATTTGACCTTGGCAGGATCAACTTTAATACCCTTCTCACTGACAATAAAGCCCAACAACTTACCAGAACGAACACCAAAAGTACACTTATTGGGATTCAAGCGGAGTTTATACTTCCTCAAACGCTGGAATAGCTTCAACAAATGCTCAACATATTCCTCTTCATCAATTGATTTAGCAATCATGTCATCGACATAAACTTCAATCTCCTTATGCATCATATCATGAAAAAGAGTAGTCATTGCTCTCTGGTAAGTCGCACCAGCATTTTTTAGACCGAAAGGCATCACTCTATAACAGAATGTTCCCTAGGGTGTAATGAATGTAGTTTTCTCCATATCTTTGGGTGCCATCTTAATCTGATTATATCCGTAAAATCCATCCATAAACAAAAAGACTTTGAATTTAGCAGTATTGTCTACCAACATATCAATATGTGGCAGAGGGAAATCATCTTTCGGATTGGCTTTATTCAAATCTCTATAATCGACGCACATGCGGACTTTTCCATCTTTCTTCGGCACTGGCACAATATTGGCAACCCATTGCGGATACTCAGTAGTCACAAGGAAGCCAACGTCAATCTGCTTCTGAACTTCCTATTTGATCTTCACAGCCATATGAGGATGCGTTCTTCTCAACTTCTGCTTGACTGGCGGGCATTCTGGCTTCAATGGCAATCTATGCTCTACAATTTCAGAATCCAACCCAGGCATGTCTTGATAAGACCAAGCAAACACATCTAAATACTCTCGAAGAAGATCTATCAACCCCTTCTTAGCATCTGGACACAATCGAGACCCAATCTTGACTTCCTTCACATCATCCTCGGAACCCAAGTTGACTAGCTCAATCTGTTCTTCAAACGGCTGAATAATATTTTCATTTTGCTTAAGAAGACGAGACATTTCATCACTCACCTTTACATCACTTTCCTCCTCGGTCTCAAACACAGGGAATTTAAAATTTGGAGAAGGAGAAGGATCATTGTATTCAATGGGGTTAGGAACCAACTTGCATAATGATTTGATATTTTGATTTTAGAGAAGTGAATTTGTGACCAAATATTATGCAGATGGACAATTATATTGTTTATTTATGTTTTTTGTGATTACCATTTTCAGAATAAAGTAAAAAGTAAAAACAAACATCAAAGATGTGGATGAATAGAATTAATTTTATTGATGATCAATTTAAAATGCCCAAACAATGTTCACTTCTCCCTTAGGCATAGGAGAAGGATTTTAAAATATAAAAGCAATTACTTAGATCGATGCAAAATAACAGGAATATCAACGGCAGTCCAGTTGTTGCATGTCCTTCCATGTGTTACAAAGTTGGTGCAGTCTTCCTCTTCGTTATCCTCTAGCACAACAACTAAGTGTTGTTCATTCCCATGAATGAACCCTCCGCTATGGAAGCTGAGTTGCATCTCTTCATATCTAACAGTTGGCGAGCCCTTCTGGAACCCCAAACCAGTTTTCCTCTTTTGTCGAAGACCTCTACCACACGCCCCCACTGATCAACAGGACCTTCTTCAACAATCTTCTGTGCATCTTTCAGAGAGGACATAGGTTCCCCAACTCTCTTCTTAGCAGCAATAGATAAGGCTTGGAACGGAATTCCAACCTCATCCTCAGCTTCTAGATATGAGAAAGATGATAGATGGCTAACCAACATCGCTTTTTCTCCTCCCATAATTACTAGCTTGCCATTCTTGACAAATTTAAGCTTCTGATGCAGAGTGGAAGTAACAGCTCCTGCCTCATGCATCCATGGCCTTCCCAATAAGCAACTATAGGCCGGGTGAATATCCATTAGCTGGAAAGTAATATGAAAATCACTCGGACCTATCTTGACTGGAAGGTCCACTTCTCCAATAAGCGTCTTGCGAGAGCCATCAAAGGCTTTAGCAATCACCCCACTATACCTCATGGGCACTCCTTGGTAAGATAACTTTGACAATGTTGACTTCGGAAGCACATTGAGTGATGAACCGGTGTCAACTAGCACATTTGACAAAGCATCTTCCTTGCAATTCATCGAAAAATGCAAAGCCAAATTGTGATTTCTTCCCTCCTCAGGGAGTTCTTCATCACAGAAGCTCAAATTATTGCATGAAGTGATATTAGCCATGATATGATCAAATTGATCCACAATAACATCCTGCTCCACATATGCCTGTTCAAGAACTCTCTGGAGTGCTTCTCTGCGAGCTTCGGAATTCAAAAGCAGAGACAACACGAAAATCTTTGAGGGAGTCTGGAGCAACTTCTCAACCACATTAAATTCACTCCTCTTAATCAGTCGGAGTACCTCATCATCATCGTTAGCTTTCAAGTTGCTGGATTCACCGGACTTATCCTTTGAACAGCCAACAGGATCTACATTGGGTACCTCCGCCATCTTACCAACCACTATTTCTTCTTTATTCTCCGGGAACACCGGTCCAAATACTCGACCACTGCGGGTCACCTTTGTAACATCTGCAATGCTCACCACTGAACTGGTCGCAGGTAACGGGACCTCTTGACCATTCTCTATCATCATAGCATTGTATTGATACGGTACAACCTTATCAGATGCATACGGGACTGGGTCCGCTAACCGTATTACCAACGACGACACTGATCTATTGCTGACGTTCTTGTTACTGCTGCTATCATACTGAATTACTAACCGCTTTGGTTGCTTGAAAATGGGTACTATGACATTGACGTCGTCATCTACATGACGAGATTGACAAATCTGAATCATGCCTTCATCCATCAGATGCTGGATGTCCCTTTTCACCACAACACACCCCTTGGGTTCACGCTACAAATATCACAACCATCGTGATCATGTTCACAGTCACTCACCATACAGATGTCCTTGTGTATCTGCACCAAGGATCCACGAATAAAACGTATATCAAAAACTTTGTACTCACCAAGACAACCGTCCACCATATTAACTAAAGAATTCCCATGAGCAGGCAAAGGGTTAGCTTTCACATTAGGCGCGCGATCTTTAAAAGACACCATGCCACTCTTCATAAGATTTTGCACCTCATACTTCAGCGGATAACAGTTTTCAATATCATGCCCAGGTGCACCCTGATGAAAAGCACAATGAAGCTCAGGTTTATACCACCAAGGAAGTGGTTCTGGGATCTGCGGTGGATTCCTCGGTTGAATCAGGTTTTTGAGGACTAATGATGGGTACAATTCTGCATATGACATAGGAATCAGGTCGAAAGAGACCTTCTTCCTCTTAAAATTCTGTTACCGGTGATGATTGTTGTTGGAATTGTTGTTGTTGTTGTTGTTGTTGGTGTTTGTTCTTTGTTGCGGTTGTTGTTGTTGACGTTGATTTTGATATTGATGTTGTTGTTGTTGAATTGGTGTTGCTGGTTGATTAGAAAATACTGGAATAATGGAAGATACTTGATGATGATGATGTTGACGGGGTGGTGGATTTCTTCTTACTTGAGGCCTCATCTGCCTCCCACTGGTAATTGCGTTTGTCTCACTGTCCTTCCTCTTGCTGAAACTACTGCCATATTTTTTGCTTGTCGATGCCTCATCTTTTGACAATCGTCCTTCACGGACCCCTTCTTCAAGTCTCATCCCCATGTTTACCATTTCGGTAAAATCACTGGGGGCACTGGCGATCATACATTCATAGTAAAATGAACTTAGGGTTTTCAGAAAGATTTTTGTCATCTCCTTCTCCTCCAAAGGAGGAATGATCTGGGCAGCCAACTCCCTCCATCGTTGGGCATACTCCTCGAACGTCTCCTTACCCTTCTGAGACATGGACCTCAGCTGGTCCCTATCCGGCGCCATATCCACATTGTACTTATACTGCTTCACAAAAGCCTCACCTAGGTCATTGAAAGTGCAGATTCTTGCACTATCTAACCCCATATACCAACGGAGCGCAACACCTGTCAAGCTATCCTGGAAGTAGTGAATCAGCAATTGGTCATTATCAGTCTGGGTTGACATATTGCGGGAATACATCACAAGATGACTGAGCGGGCAAGAGTTCCCTTTATACTTCTCAAAGTCAGGCACTTTGAATTTCACTGGGATCTTCACATTGGGCACTAAGCACAATTCAGCAGCACTCTTCCCAAACAGATCTTTACCTCTCAGCGTTTTCAATTCCTTGCGCAGCTCAAGAAATTTGTCTTTCATTTCGTCCATCTTCTCATAAACGTCCGGGCCCTCAGATGACTCGGAATGATAAATGGTGTCCTCTACACGAGGCAAAGTATGCACAACTGGAGGTGGCACGGACATGACCGAGCTAGATACCTGCATGGAAGCAAAAGTAGGAGCGAAGCCTTCTAGCACAAAATTCAGAGGCATTCCCCACGGGAATCCAGCAGGCAAGTTTGGTGCGAAGTGGGCAGTTGTAGCAGGCACGGTAGAGGTAACCACTTCAGAAACAACTGTCCTCGCGGGAGGAGTTGCAGGCGTTGGAGAAGCTTGGCTCTGAGCAGCAGGGACTGACTCCATCATGGCAGTCAATCGGGAAATTTCCTCTTTCAGCTCTCTGTTCTCTTGCTCAAGGTGTTCCATGATTCTTGGATGATTGGCCCTGGTGTTGTACCGGTGAGTCAGCTTGGCTAAAGCACAAAAGAACACCAATCAGACACCTGGCAAAAACCTGCTTATGTAAATGATGCATGAGATGCAATGCTTGATTATTTTTATTTTCAAGGAACTTACTATATCATTTGCAAATATATAATAGTGAAATGGCAATTGCAATAATTTGATATGACCAAAAATTTCTTTTTATTTATATAAATTTGGAAGGATTACACTGAGTACAATTTCAGAAACCAAAATAAAAGATACAAGAGAAAAGGAGACTAGTCATCCTAAGGATCCCTAACAACAATGTCAGAAGATCTGGCTGAAGGCGCGTACTTCCTTTGAATGCGATGAATCTCGGTTTCAAAAGAAGCCTTCATCTGAGTCTTCTCGAGGACAAGCTGGTCAATAATCTTCTTCCAAGCAATGGAAGGCTGAGGCGTGCTAGAAGACGAAACCTCTGGCTCTCTCTATCTCTTCGTCACTCGGTCTTCTAGTAGCTCAATCAGTGCATCTTTATCCTTAGACTCCAACTGCAACTCTTCATGCTTCTTGCTCAAAGCATGGAAACGCTCTTCCCACATGTCCTTCTCTTGCTTCATCTTGGTGAGCGCGTCTTCCAACTCCTCTACATCTTGGTTAGGGAGAGTTAATGGCTCAACCACAACCATAGACATAGGCCTCTCGCAAGGATAAGGCATCTTCAACTCCATAGCTCTCTTCTTCACCCAAAGAGTGTAAGCTTCCAAAGCTACACAATTGTGCGGACCAAGCTCGGATCTTTCTTTCCTATGCACATTATGCCAAGCATGCACAATCTTCTGCTTAAAATGTTGGGAATCTTTACCCTCCTGATAGAAAAGACCTTCTAACAAAGTGTTATTAGGTTTGTCTCTCAAGGGGAACCCAAGTTGACGACGAGCCAAAGCAGGGTTGTAACTAATTCCTCATTGTGTACCAATGAGAGGCACATTAGAGAATTCACCACAACTATCAATAATCTCCAATCTGCTTAAGTATGGATCATACCAAACTATATCATCATTATTGAGAGACATAAGTCTCTGAGACCACCTTAGACATTGTTTGTTCTCCACAAAAGCAGGCGTCTAAGGCAAGTGAGAAATGAACCACTTGTACAAAAGAGGAGTACAA
The DNA here is from genome assembly GCF_024323335.1 of Lathyrus oleraceus. NCBI lineage: Eukaryota > Viridiplantae > Streptophyta > Magnoliopsida > Fabales > Fabaceae > Lathyrus > Lathyrus oleraceus. Next base: position 393,520,495 of record NC_066583.1, read on the forward strand.
CAGACAATGGTTCCACCACCCTTAGAATTCCTTAGATGCAAAGAGAAATTAATATCACCCAACAAAGTAGGCACATGATTCCCTATCAAGAAAAGTCTAATGGCGTTAACATCAACAAAACCGTCAATGTTAGGGAACAAAGCTAATCCATAGATGAGCAACACAAAGATAGCTTCAAAAGCGTCCACATTACCGACTTGAGCAAAAGTGGTAGCTTCCTTGATGAGGAAAACAGATGGCAACCCAAACAATCCTCCTTTCTTCATCCAATGAGCCTCTATCTCAGACTTCTTCAAGTCAAGAGCTTCAACAATAATACTAGATTGGGGAATCTCCTCCAATCCACTAAAAGGTACTCTACTAGAAATAGGTATCCCCAAAAGATGAGAATACTCCTCCAATGTAGGCACACGCTGAAAATCTGGGAAAGTGAAACAATGATAGAGAGGATCATAGAACTGCACTAGCACACTCAAGATTCCTTCAACCACATTAGCAGACAAGATGGACAGAAGCTTCCCATGACGTTGTTTGAAGTCCAAGGGATCTAATACAAAAGATGCTAGCTTCCTTAACTCTTTCAAGTCGGGACATCTGAAACTGTACTTCTTGGTGTTCCTTCGTCCACAATCCATGGTATGAAAATATTTGCAAATAATACCTCAGTTCCTTGAAATTTTCGTGTGATGAATGTTATGATGCGCATGAATGCATGAATGCAACAATCTAAATAAGGGACCACACACAAGGCAAACAAAGGTCAATGGATGAATCAAGTCATTGTCAAGATCAATCATCCGTTTTGGTGGATTATAGTTTACACCTTATCAACACCCAAGTTCCATTGATATTGACAAGACTTGATTGGATCAACCAAGAATCAAGGGTTTGTTGCAAGTCACGAGCATGGAGTCTGGGTAAGAACCATCCCACAGGAGTGAACTAAGGATAAAAACCTGTAGATCATGTTCTAAAAAGTTCCCAGAGTCTTAATTCCATCTATCGGATATTACAGGTTAAGATGACTGACTCATCGACCCATAATATTCTCAAGAGAAACTCGTCTGAGTGTAGTATCGCGTAAAAATTGTTATCAAGTCTACACTTGAACAGTTTCCGCACTAGGTCCTAAATAGGACAAGATGGGTTAGGGGTTCTAAGGTCCTCAGCTTCTCAGACCCAAGTAGAAATAATAATGCCTAACCGCAAATACTTGTGTGACATTTCCAAATCCAAAGGAGTCTCCACTGAGCAGATGGATCTCAAGCCAACTTGTTAAGGACTACTCCACACAAGTCGAACATGACTATATCATCCTCCTATCTTAATTGCACTTAAGTTCGGGTTAGAACTTATCTCACCACTCAGAGATCACCAAGCACAACAAGTAGATTATATCACACATACATATATACAAACATCACATGTATACAAATATATTCACACAAAAAGTAGGCTAAACCCACTGGAGACTACTCCCCAGCAGAGTCGCCACTTAATTTCTGTAGCGGGATATTCATGATCATCAAGCTATTGACAAGCTAGAGATCAATTAACAAGAGTTGCCACCATGCTTTTATTGTTTCCAAGGGAAAAGGGAAAAAGTACGAACAAAACCCAATAAGTAAGAAGTTTTCAAATAAAAACTAATAAAAGTCAGAGATCACAGGTAAGGGGGTTGGTTACACAGAGGGCAGGTGTTAGCACCCAAAGTGTCCTAGGTACTCTTAGGGAGCCCTTTTTGTGTGCATATGTACTTGGCATAAAGTGATGTTTACACACAAATACAATAAGGGGATGAGAAAAGAATTCATTGATTATATTTTTGTGTTTGACAAGACCTTCAGACTTGTGCCTACGTACCAACATAAAAATGAGGGATCAAAACCTCGTAGTTCGTGCTACAAATTTCGAAATGAGTGTGTTGATTTTAACAAAATTTAAGTTTGAAAGGTACAAAGGCCTAAAAATGGTTTGAGTGGGTTAGTTCATTTTGGCTTTTTGAAAGTTTAACTCAAGTATAGTTAAGTTTATTTACAAGTTTGATTTAAGAAAAATAGTTTGAAAATGCAATGGCATAAGGCCAAAGTTTCTATCTTTTTGAAAGTGGTCAAAGTTTAGAACAAAAGTAGTTCACACAAAGAAGGTTTTAAAAATGGAGGGAGAGATTTTAAAATTAAAGAAATGGGGAGAAGATGAAGAGACTACCCTATGCACAAAATTTAAAAGTTTAAAGTTGAAAATATCTGACCAAGTGGGTAGCAATCCAATAGACAAGTATGTCAATAGAAACCCAGAATTCCCTTGGACTTTTAGAGTCAAACAACACACAAATGCATAATTAATATCTTGAAGAGCAAGGAATCAAATAAATATGGCCTCATCCAAGCTTATCCATTTCATGATCTTCTTCAAAATAGTCCATGTAACAGATGAATTCCACAAGTCACAGGTTCAACATAACAGCTTAACAATGATCAATGTTGCAGATGAACTGGAGAGATCTTCAAAGATGTAGAAAATGAATTTCAAATCACAAGCACTTGGTTCTTCACAAATTGGCATTGGCCAAGTCCATTAGCAAAGGAATGTTGCTTAAGTTCTAAGTCCATTTGGGCAAGATCAAACCAACAGTCCACTCAAAAGTCTTTTAGGGTTTTTGTTATTATTATGTGCATTAATGGTCAAAGACCAAAACAAACAAGCAAAGTATTCACACAAAAAATATATCACACAATATGGTCCAAGTGGACTAAGTGAAAATTACATTAACATAACCAATTAGAATGATATGTATAATGGCAAATGATACAAAGTGCTAAAACTAAATTGCATTAAAAGTAAAAGTTTGAAATTAAAAGTCAATAGTTAGTAAGTTAGAGGTTAGATCAAGGGGAACAACTTTCATGTTCAACACTTTTTTATTTGGAGCTTGCAACTTGGAGAAATTTGAGGTGGAAGTTTGGAAATTTTTGACATATCAAAATTTTTCTAAGTGTCAAGCCATATGTCTCAATATTCCACCTTGCTTAACATTTTATATGAGCTTCAAATGAGAAAAGTGTCTTCATCAAAGTTGTATCTCTTTCAAATACCTTCAAAATTGTCACAAATTTCATGTCATTTGGATTTAAAATGATAGAGTTATGCATTTTTGAAGTTTGGAAAAATCACTTGATCAATGGTATAGGTCAAAAGTGACCTATAATGTAACCTCATATCACATGCTCAAACAAGTTGAATTAGCTCCCACGCCAAACATCAAAGTTTAAGTAGACACATTGAATTTGATTGTGCAACTTGGAAATATTTCATATCATAAAAATTGAGCAAGTTATGGCTTTGGGAAGTTGGCTTTCAAATTAGGGTTTAGACAAAATGACCTATAATGTTTCAACATAGAAAATGATTTTCCAAGCAAAACTAGCTCTAGGTCTCAAGATGAAAGTTGTTTGGAATGTCATTTAGAGTATGTTTTCTCTTTTAATCATTTTAATATGGTGAAAATTGTAGGTGATAGGGTCTTGGGAGACCCAGTTTTGATCAGATGAATCCATTTGGCCAACCACTATCAACCAACTTGCTAACTTCCAATTCTCTTGACTTTCTTGGCTCATGGTAGATAATATATGCACAAGATGATGAATTTTTAAGTGTCCCTTGAGAAATTGTTCAATTGGTGAGATATCTTGTTGGAGAAGTTACTCAAGATACTCAGTCAAACTAGGGTTTCCAAGGCAAATCACCCTCAAACTCTTGAAGAAAACTTGATCAATATAACACGTGGAGATCATTGGGACTCATATGTGATGCTTTGAGACATTGTGGATCAATATTTGGTTATGCTCTTTGTTCATGAGGGTCTCAAACCCTAGATGTGAACTTGATGAACCAATGGAATCATGCCCTTCCTACAAAAGAGTTAGAGAAATGCAAAGACATATTTTTGGTATTTTGGTTAGTGAAATGATAAAATACAAGTATGATATAATCACAAAGTGCTTGGTGATCTCTCCCAAACAAACCCAATGAAAGAGGGGTAAGGAGGATGTCAAGGTATGATCCCAATGCTAATGCTTATGATGAAATTACATGAGGGATCTTAGGGTCAAAATTAGGGTCTTACAGTAAACCATCGAGTTCAAGACGGATCGTTGAAATGGAGAAGGGCTTCAGGGACTTTACGTGACACAAAGTACCACTCAAGCTTAAGGATAATTTTTATCAGACTTTAGTAAGGCCTATGATATTGTACGAGATAGTATGTTGAGCATTTAAGTTTTAACACGGGAATAAATTAAGTGTATAAAAAATGAGGATGTTGCATTGGACGTGCGGTAAGACTAAAAATGATAAGATTATAAATGAATATATTAGAAGAGTGTTAGGGTAGAATCCATAATAGATATGATGGTGAAAAATAGACTTAAGTGGTTTGTACATGTAGAGAGAAGACATTAGATTCCGAGGTCAGGAGAGTAGATCATATGAAGAGAAGTTAAACAACTAGAGAAAGAGGAATACCTAGAAACACTACAAGAAAAGTCATTAAAAAAGATCTCGAGATTAACAATTTGGATAGAAGTATGGTTATGGATAGAATATTAAGGAAAAAGTTGATACATGTAGTCAACCTCACCTAGTGAACTTGATTGTTATTGTAATTTATATTTTGATATATTTAAGTATAATGAATCAAACAATACATTTTAGTATAAAAATTATGTTTATACTCACAAGATATAAATTATAGTTTTAAATAAAATCAATTTTGTAGGAACAATCAATTTTATTTTAAAAATCCTATTTATACTCAAAAGATATAAATCATAATTAAAAAAAACTAAATAAAAAAAAAATCAATCATATCTAAAAAGAATCAAATATTTAAGTTAAAGTTATATTGGTTTATGTTTGGATATATTTAAGTTAAACAATCTAAATTATAACTTCAAATACAATTGTTAAGATGCTTATCATATAACTTAGTTTAGTTTTAATGAAGACAAAAGCGTACCAAAAAAGAAGTCTAAAAAAAAAGATATTTTTGGAACCAAGATTCGAGAATGCATAAGCTTATGGATATTTTGAAAATCAAAAGGATTTGATCATGAGATAAGACACAATGTCAATTCACCTTCGTATAAAGTTTATATGCTCAAAAATATCTCATTCAATAGCCTATAAAGTTTCCCTAACATTCATGCATAATTTACATTCTAACGACATCTTTTAAAGGAAAAAAATAAAGTTTTTAATAGTGCAATCGATTGCATATTTCACACAATCGATTGCGTGATGGTTCTACCAAAACAAATTAAACGTTGAATCTACACTTTTTAAGTCAGGTAACTGGTTAACCGGTTTAAGAAACTAGTTACATGACTGTAGCTACTTGAAATTTGAAAATAATTATGCATTTTTTAAATGAGGTATCTGTTTACCGCATTTAAGAAACCTTATGCAGAATGCATAATTGTATCTTTTCATGAACAATTGTGATTCTAAACTATTGCAAACCTTCATAGAAATGTCTCAAACTTATGCATTTATTCTTAGAGGTTTCTTATGATGTATTTAAGGCAAAATACATTAGTTCTTAAAATAACCTCTTTCATTCAAATTTTCAAACACTTCATTCAAATTTCAAGTGTTCAATTACAAGGTTCATGGAAACTTTTTTTGTATAATTTTCATGTATTATAGAAAGGTTTCATCAAACCTTGGATAACTTAAGTTCTATACAAATTTTAATTGTTTATTGGAAAAGGAAGATAAAAAATTTGAATTTTGGAAAGTGTACAAAATCATTGTTCCTCAAAGTAGTTGTTATCATATTGTTGTAATTGATCACCAAGTGTGTGGCGACTTAATTTGTAAAGTAAGTGTGTGTACTTTTTAAAAGTATTTACAAATATAAATTTGTATATATTCAATTTGTGTTATAAAATTTTCTTTGATTCGGGGAGACTCGGAGTCCACGATTGGGTTGATTCAAAGTTCACCATTAATTTGGTGTTTATTCAAAGTTCACCATTGGTTTGGTGTTTATGTTATAAGATTTTAAGAGAGGTATTGGAGTGAGAAAAACCTTATGCATCCCCCTATTAGGTTGTACTCTATAGTTACAATTAATATCACATCATGCTAAGGTAACTTGCTCCTCGATCTGGGTAGGTATGGCTTCCGCAAAACCATTTTTGGCAGATAGTGGCAACAACAACAAACCAAAATATTTTACTGGTGAATATTATGATTTCTGGAATATTCACATGAAAATGTACTAAAAAGCACAAGGAGAAGAAATATTGGCTGTTACTGAAAATGTATCATTCATTGCTACAATTGTCATAAATAATGTAGAACAACTAAAGATGAAAGGATCTTAGAACAATGACGACAAGAAGAAAGTATTGTTTAATAAGAAGGAAAAAAATATACTTGCATCTACCTTGGGAATGGAAAATTTTCCAAGTATCAAATTGCAAAACAGACAAGGAAATTATGGATATGTTAGACATAACATATGAAGGCAGGGATGAAGTAAAAAGATCAAAATTAAACACTTTGTCTCTTGAGTTTGAATTGTCTAGAGCGTTACCCTATGAAAGTATTCTTGATTTGCAAAGAGATTTAAACACTTTACAAATCACTTGATGGCACTTGGAAAAACATTCACAATTTGATGAGTAAAATCTCAAAGTCCTTAGGTCATTGATAAGAGCATGACAACCAAAGGTAACAACTATATAGAAGAAGAAAAATATTTCCAAAATATCTTCAACGACATTATTTGGAAAACTTCAAGAACATGAAATTGAACTTAATTGATTGAAAATATATGAATTTAATCATGACAAATTGGATAAGCATGATGGGCATGAAGCTAAAGTAAAAACTCTTGCTTTGGTGTCTAAACATGAGAGTGATCAAGAAGAAAAATCTCAATCCGAAGATGTTGAAGATGATGCACTAATCAAAAAATTTGAAAAATTCTTAAGAAAGAAAAATACAAAGGAAATGAGTCAAATATAAACATCAACTTTAAGGGGTAAAGGTACTTATTTTGAATTTCGAATAAGAGGTTATGTCAAAACTGAGTGTGCTACTATTCAAAAGAAGATTAAAGTCAACTTCAAGAAGGATAGGAAATAAAAAAGAGCATATGTGGCATGACAAGACAATGAAGTAAGTTCATCTTCGGATGATAAACAAACATTGCAGTAATGGCCTCACACCATTATGATGATAAACAAAATTAGGTTAATAAGATTCAACCATCTTATGATGAATTACATTATAGAACACTTTATAGAACATGTTAAAAACAACATAAAATAATTTTATCTCTAGAAAGTTAGGCTAGTGACATGAAAGTGGAAATATACCATGTCAAAAATTCTGCATGAAATAAATGTGAAACTCTTGAATTAAAACTTATTGAATTAAACCAAGTCTTAAAGAAATATGAGAAAGGATAAATTGGTTTAGTAAATGTTCTAAAAAAATAAAGATACTTTAATGATAAATATGGGCTTGGATACTCTAAATTTGATAAACTGAGTACAAGTCAAACTATCTTTGTTAAGACTAGCAATCAATTTAAAAATGGGGAATCAAGATGGTTATTTGTAAATTTTCAGGATAGCAAAGACAAAGCATAAATTTTAAAAAGGGGGTGGGGGAGATAAACAAGATAGTAGGAGCGTCAAGTGTAAAAAAAAATTCCCATTAATATATTTTGTCATCATCAAAAAAGGGGGAGATTGTGAAGAAGATGTTCATCATCTATCTTAGTTTACTTTTAATGGAGACAAAAGCTTATTAAAGAAGAATTATCAAAGAAGAAAAGTTTGGAATCAAGATTAATGAATGCATAATCTTATGGATATTTTGGAAATCAAAAGGAAATCAAAAGGATTTTAAATCGGGTATATATTTAACCGATTTTAAAAAAAATCCTATAAAAAATGCAAAATTGTGTCTTTTCATGAACCATTGTCATTCTAAACTATTGCAAACCTTCATAGAAATGTCTTAAACTTATGCATTTATTCTAGATCTTTATTCTAAAGATAAGATCAAATTTTTGAATTTTGGAAAGTGTCCAAAATCATTGTTACTCAAAGTAGTTTTTATCATCTTGTTGTAATTGATCACCAAGGGTGTGCTGACTTAATTTGTAAAGAAAGCATGCGTACTTTCTAAAAGTGTATGCAAATAGAATGTAGTTCTCATACCCTCAAATTTACCCTATCCCTACATCACCTTCTTGAACCCTAATCCATGAGCATATATCCCATACATATCATCTCATATGCATTTGTAATTAACAATCCACAATAATCCCCAAACTCAAGGCATGTGATTCATCTTTGAAGCCTCAAGGCCCTCTGATCATGTTTAGGTGTGTCGAAGTCACCTCAACCCTAATCTCATCCTCAAGCATCCTATAAATCTTAGAGGATCACTAAAGTCCTCTCACTCACTCTCCAAACCCAATTTGGATGGTGAGACCCCTTTGAATAAGCATCAAGATTTATCTGGTCACCCAAGGACCCTAACTCTAGCTCTTGACCCTCATTTGGCTTGTACAAGTCATGATTCACCATGTATCTTGACCATGTCATTGAGGACCCCTAAAATACAAAGTTTATTAATGACCCATACCTTTGAAATATCTCAATATGACCCTTGCATCACCAAAACCTAATTCATCTAACCTTGGTTCTTAAGGAAACCTATGGCTCAAGAAACCCTAATTTAGGGGTCCCTTGATCATTGACCTTTCTTCATTTTGATAATCCAATCACCCCACCGTTCATTCAATATCAACTCATGTCCATTACAATCAAAATTAATCATTTAAACATCCATTCAATCAATGTTACAAGTACTTGGTTTGGTCACAAATTTTCAACTTTCAAGGCATTTGATCCACCCATGAACTTGACCTAAAACTATCCCACAAATCTCAAAATCTCATTTCCCATCATGGTATGACCATATGAACTTAAAACATCCACTCATTGTGCCTTGGAAATCAAGAAATCACAAAATCACATTTTTAGGTCATGTTGGTTGGTCACATTTTGGCAAGAATGGCCTATGGGAAGTTCCAAAGACCATAACTTTCTCATTTCATAAGATTTTTAAGTTCCACTTCAAGTAAAATGTCCTAAATAAGTTCCTATCCAAATTTGTTTCAAGTTCCAAGAACTAACTCATTGAGTAAGGACCTCAAGTTTTACATTGGCCAAGTTGGTCTAACATGCCTACCATGCCCTAAAACATTACCAAGACCACCACTTTACCACATTGTCATTTCCAAACCACAACTACTTTTGACCTGGTTCTTTTTGCATTCAATCAAGGACATGGCAAGGAACATTTGGCATAAGTTTTGGACAAAATTCACGAGCTAATTTCATTTGGCCTTGGTTCAAACATTGAAGATCACCCTGATGTGCAAACCAGACATGCCCAAGTCATATTTTGCAAATTCATTCACCAAGCTCCCAAATCATTCTAATCTAATTCCTTTTTACCTCTAACATGTTACACAACATTGCAAGGCCCAAATTAAAGTCAACTTGGATGCCCAAACTTCTCAAATTGCAAAACCCGATCCCATGTGCAAATTCTAATTTTTCCCAAAATGGCAAAAAGTAAAATCCATACCAGGCCATCCCAAGCCCTTTATTTGTTCCTAATCAATGCTAAGGACTAAAGCAAGTTGGTCTGGAGTGCAAGCAAGGTCAGAATCCATCCACACATGTCCCCCAAGTCCAACCTTGAGCATGCTTTGAGCCATTTCCCTTTATGAAACAAACCTCCACATTCTTCCCTCTAATCCATCCCAACACCTTCCTTATAAATAGGGGAAGGTGTTCGATTCATTTTAAAAGCTTGAAAAGCCACAAAAACCCTATTGCATACTCGAGCTAAAGCAACCAAAATAGAGATTCTTATTTTAAGATTCAGACCATTTCAACTCCAACCAGCCACCCATAATCCATCACTGACCTCTAATCAAACTTTCTTAAGTCCTAACTCACCTTTCCTGAGCCCCACCTAAGCTGAGCTAAGTCATCAGAACTTAACTCTGAGATATGTTTCGATCAGGTAGTTCCACTCACCCCATCATCCAAACAAGTTACCATTCGACTCAAAATTCATCACTGATCATTATCCCTAAACTTTTAGCTTTGATTAATCCATATTCACCATTTAAATTTTAGATTAGGTTAACTTGCTTAGTTTGGTTCATGGAAAAATACTCCACACTCGGAGCCAATCAATGACTCATGAGTGTGGAGGGTGATTTCTTTTTATGTTTGCAAGTTAGTTCCATGTTTTGATCTGGTTAAAACGCGTATTTTCACGTTTGGATTTATGAGCTCCAAGGTTGAAGATGACTTGGAGTCGTTACCTTGTGCGTAATTTCAAATTCAAAAGAATCATGTGCCATGTCCCGATTAACTGGTTCTCGGGCGCTTACTTTTTTAATTTTGTTTTTATTATTTATTCTGTTGAACGCGCTTACTTTCACAACTGAGCGCTTGGCCCATTGGGAGAGGGGGTTGATCCCCCCATGACCCTGAGGTCAGGGGTTCAACTCCCAACGTATGCATTTCCGTTATTTTTATTTCTTTCCATTTTCATTTTGTTTATGTTTACCCTTATTTATTTCCATCTTTATCTTATTTTTTACGCCACTCATTTCATTTATTCTGAAAATATTTTCAGCATGGACACCTATTATTTTTGCCTATATTATTTATTGGTGCTTTGTTTTATGTCATTTGGACATTTTTTGTTGGACTTATGAGGTCTTGAACCTTAGGGCTAATGAAGTCTACACTTGTCATGATATTGGATTATTTAGGTTTGCTTGAACCTTCCTTGTGTCAAACCTACTAGTGGATGATCAAGTGTTCATCCATGGTGCTTTGAAGCATGGATAGGTTACCCCTACATCAACCAACTTGAGTCATTTGACATGTAGATGAAGCATTGCTTATACATATGCTAACTTGTGATTTCATCTGATACATGTCATTTATTTTGGTTTATACTAACTCACTAACCTCTTATACTTACCTGTCTATATTGTACACTAACCTTTACTATTGTGTTCACAATGTACATTGATCTTTACACTTTGTTGAACCTAACACTAATCAAAACATTAACTTTCAACCTTGACTTTGTATAGTCTTCCTTTTGTCAATCTATTGATAGATGGACTTGGGGTTATACAACTTTCATTGGTACAAATTTATTGTAAGTGGATCCTTTGATCATCTTCAATACTTTGCAACAGTGATAAGTTATCCCCTGATGCGCCATATTTTGAATCTATTGACCTAAGGATGGATAACCCTCAAATGTTGGTCTTGTTCATAATACTAAATTAACTTGACTTTACTAACTTTAATTACAATTAATTATTGTTATTTTTTTATTTACTTTTATGTTGTTACATTGTAATTTACATTCAAGCACTCATCATCATCATATCCATTGTATAAACTCATCATGCATGTTTATTTATTGTCATTTATCTTTATTGTTATCATACATCAAAAACAACAAAAACATGATAAAATGATAAGACCAAAAACAATTCATTCCACTTAGTCAACTTGGACTTAGAGGATGTCATCAAAGGACCTTTGCTTGGAGGCCTTTTCCATTACTTTGTGATAATTTGTTTCAAACTTTGGGTTTAATCTGTGACTTACATACCGATTGTAAGAATGACATCATGGAATCATCCTAGGGGGACATGTTTGTAAGACCATTATCCTTTGTTTAGCTTATGTCACCTTTTGCACACACAAGACTTTCTCTTGGGCTACCTTACAATGAGACCCTTTATTTTCTTTGTTGGTTACTTTGCATACATGTAGCATTTCCCAATTTCATAATCAAATAAACAAACTTTTGATTCAATATCAAGTGAGATTTTCATAATCAAATTCAAAATACTTAAAACTACAATTAGTATTGTGTGCCATGAGCTTTAAGTGGTTGAGAAGGAGTAAGAATGAAGCATTCCTACCCTTACTCTGATTATTTTGGATGCAAGGCGCTTGGCTTGTTTTCTAGATTTTTCACCTCCGCCCATAGACTTTAGTGCAATCTAATTACAAATATTCTTTTCATAACCCTTATTCAAGGTAAAATCAACACAACCCATCAAACCTTATTTTTGCGCCTTAGGGTAATACTCTGAAAACCCTTTTCTAAAAGGTAAAATCCATCCACACACACACACACATTTTCTACTCCGAACTACGGAGCTCTGATTCCTCATCCCCGATGAGTGATACGTAGGCACAAGGGCCACAATCCTTGGCGAGCACAGTAACAAAAAAAAACCCAAAGTCCCATCACTCTTTTTACACACTTTTGAAAATAAAAGCAATAAACGAGATAAATACCCACATACGTAAACAACCCAAATGGTTCCCGTGGAGTACCATGGACGTGATGGGTGCTAATACCTCCCCCTTGTATAACCGACTTCCGAACCCAAGTCTCGGTTGCGAGACCGATTCTTTATCCTTGCACTACCAATTTTCATCTTTTCTTCTTCAAGGGTTTTATCGACTATTTTCCATCTCCTCATAGAGGTCATCCAAATAAAATTCAGTGGCGACTCTTCTAATTTTGCCTCTCTTTGGCGATTCTCTAGTCTTCAGTCCTAATTTCCCTCGCTTCCTGAAACCCCAGTAACGACAGTTGGCGACTCTGCTGCGGATAAAGTTTCCCCTAAGCAAGTCTAGCCTAGTTTGGGTTGTTTTCTTTTATACGTATGTGGGGATTTATCCGGTTTATTCATTTTTTTCCGTGTACATATCACTTTTTATTACTAACCTGTGTATATATTTTCTTTGTTTGTTAATCCAAAACCATGGCCTTGTGACGAAAAAAAAGAGGTTACAATAATGATTGCAATGAAAACCTTGTGTGCAAGACTCTCCACCTGAGTCTGACAACTTACTTGAGATAGGGGAGGTTGAGTAGTATGGGTCCCCGGGGAGCTTTCCTCGTGTAGGGTCGTACGAGAACCTCACTTAGTGGTAGAATCTCTTAAGGGGATTGATGACCGTCGTGCTTTCAGCGTAAGTATCCTTTTCTTTATTACTGTGACCATAATATCCCCTTTTAGAACACTTAACCTTGGTCGGCCTAAACTGATGGCCGTGTAGTATAGGTCCTGATCGGGAAAATAGCAAGTGTACTATTTTGCCAATGTAGTAATAATAGGGATGTTTCCTAAAGATCGATCTTGATGATTGCGCAGCAATACAAGTTGAAATTGTGACTCAATTGAACAAAAAAATTAATTGGGGTTTTCTGAAAAGTCACGGTATAAGGGAATGAGAAAAAAAGCAGAATAAATCTTTTTCACAATTTATAATAATATGCCAAGGATGGTGAATGAATATCTCCTATAATTACCTTGAATGTGTATCTCCTTAAACAGTTCAAAATGTGCAATTATCGGATCTTAAAATTATTTCTCCCCAAGACCTCGGAGGGAAACCTTTGGTCATTCCTTCTAATCTCTAAGTCCTTACGTGATTATAATGAAACTAAGTCGTACAAATTAACAAGATAAAACTGGTAACCATGGGGTATCCCTAGCCATATGTGATATCTACTATAGTTTCACTGTACAAAAACCTTAACAATTGCAATCCTGCAAATTGTTAACCATATGACAATCCTTATTTTCTGATAAAGAAATCATTACAAACATCGCACAGTGAAATTGACAAACAAACATCATATATTAAGGAAATTAACAATTCAGAGTCATTACACAATCAATTCAGGGATACCCCCTGGAATGGGGGGGGGGGGGGGGGGGGGTTAGCCACTCATATTATTCAAATAAGATACAATATAAAATTTAGACATTACAAGAATAATGGAATCCCGTTGATCTTCAATCGCATCCGCTCTTGAAGGACCTCCGTTCTTTGCAGCTCTTGATCGCTTCAATCTTAATCGTCTCAAATCTGTCTTCGTGTAATAGTCTCATTCTCCGTATTCAAAAATCACCTAAATACTTCCTCTGGTCAAATATTTGATGTAGCAAATGTCCAAAATACCCTCCAGGATCAGCCATGCCAAAATACATCAAAAACTAGAAAATGAGGTGTCCAATCCAACACTAGCCATGTCAGGCAACACGATCGGCCGTGTTGGCTGTCTGGTTTCCATGTTCTAACACGCCCCTTCCAAGGTGGCTGACACGGGCCGTTTCAGCTGATACGGGCACCCGTGTTAGCTCCCTGTTTTTAGCCTTGGCTCTTCTTCTCTTGACACGGGTTGTGTTGGGCAACACGGGTGGCCATGTCAGGGCTATTGTACCATCAAATTTTCTTACGTCCGATTCCCTTGGTGAGTCCTTCAATATTCTTGCTTACACCTGAAACCAGTAAAACTACCACAAGGAGACATAAAATGGAGTATAATGACGCAAACCAAAGATAATCATCAAACTGAAATAAAAATGCAAACATCTAATTTACTAAACAGAATAACAAAACAGGTAGAATAATGTGTTACCGACTTCGTGAAATTATGCCGAATGAGTGTCAGAAAACAAGTAGAATTGAAGACTGATCACAACCCCAAAATTATCTCATTGGTTGTCCTCAAGTGATGCTCGAGACATCAGGACGGTCACCCCCAAAATTTGCATCCACAATGCTACTATTATCTTTCGTGATTCCCTGTTCACTTTTCGTTCACTGTTATACTCTTTCCCGACTTCTAACTTTTGCCACACTTTCACATTGACGTACCTTCTAACCTGTAGCTTTTCACACTCTCACCAAATCTCTCGGGGTCAAAGTGTTTTCACTCAAAAATAGAGCATGCAAAGTCAACTCTTAGGTTTGAATAACAGATACCTTCATAACAAAAATACACAACACACATTATTTGAGGGCTTTTTATGTTGTAATGGGGCTAAGGTTCAAGGTGGGAAAACTAACAAAACAAAAAGGGAAAAACTAGAGGTTTAGGCTCAGAGTCCGTGTTGCTACCCTCGTAATTGTGTTCAATCTTTCAATCAAGAGGTTTTTCTTTTGGGCATCGTTCTTGTTAGGATTCATTGGCTCTTATTTTTCTCTTCTTTTTTATGCGCTCTTTTGAGCACGCTTTTTGCCAGCCTCAATACTTCTAGATAAGTTCTTCAAGATACTTCTCATAATTTTTTCATTTCTCTTTTTTCTTTTTTTTCTTTTGAAGTTTCGTACTTTTCTATTTTTTTCTGCACTTATCTAGTCTTCATCGGTGTCCCTAAAAAAATGAAGAAACCCCAAACTTAGGATTTTCCACATATCCGGGGTCAACAACACTTATCCAAGCAAGGTACGGCAGCGTTTGGGCTTACGATTATTTAAAGTGGTTAAACAACAAACAAAAGGAAATATGGCTCGAATTGGGTGAATAAAGGGTAATAATAGCGGGTTGGCTGGAAAGGCTCAGGGTTAAAACAAAAAATTTGCCTTAGTGTGTACATGTGTGTTATGAAATTCCAACATCTATTACGCAAACTCAGAGAGATAGAGACATACCTGAAAAGCTCTCATGATGACAAGTGTTTGGCCTTTTGTAGTTCTCACCATGTTTGGTATATCATACAGGTTTCCAAGATACCTCTTAGTGTGATGTAGCTTCGTGTTTGCTTCGGGTACAGAGTATTCATGTGTAGTCCAGTGACAGAGAATCGCATCCGATTATTCAGATCATCAGCATCAACTTTTGGGGGTTTCCAGAAGAGCAAGTAGAGGAGTGTGTCTTTCATCCAATCGCTCCAAGCCTCATCATTCATTCGACATGAATGCCCTCTATTTGTAACACACAAAATATCACATAACTAATTACTTAAACAAAAATAATAAAATGCTGAAAATATTAAGAACAAATAATACCCCCCCCCATTGTGCTCGTCCATATCGTCTTGGTCACCTGCACCTCTTCCTCTTGTTGGTCACCTGCAACAAACGGGCCAACATTGTGCTCGTCCATATCGTCTTGGACGACACTCTCATATAGCCAATTGGCCGTGTTGGCAATGCTTGCAGGATCAGGCAGAGCCATGATAAACTGACCAAAACTCATTAAAGCATAATAATCAGAAATTTGGGATATCATACCTTGCTGAACCAATGCGTTCATGTACAGTTTATGATTACCTGCCATTGGTGTCTCATTTAGTGCAACAAGGTCATAACCGAAATGGTGGGCAATTTGTGTGATTATGCCCCCGATGGAAATTCCCCCTTGAGCCGCTCTGCCCACTCTATTGAGGTAGTCTGCTGCAAATGCTGCAACACTCACCGAAACTCGGTTTTCCATGGCAAACAGAAAGAAAAGCTCCCTTTGGGTAGCCACACCTGTACTATCACCCCTACCGAAAAGAGTGAAATCCAGTACCTTCTGAGCATACCTGAAACAAGGGTTCTGAATGCCAAATGCTTTCGCCGTTTTAGCCACATAATCTGATCGTCCCGTGATGGACAACCAAAAAGTCTTAGCATCAAAGTTATTTGGTACGGCTCCGAGGCCATACAGGGGTAAGCGGAGAATCTCACCCAGCTGCTCAACTGTCAACTCGTGGTCGACATTATATAACCTGAAATTCATCGTCCCTCCATAGTACATTGTTGTACATGTCCATCCTTTTTTCAACTTGAACTCAATCGTGCTAAAAAATTCTAAAGTGATGCGCTCATATGTAGGCGCTTCACAATACATAAATTCAAGCATGCCTAGGACATGAAACATCCTATCTAATTCCTCCGACATACCCAATTGAAATAAAGTGTCAGAGCATAAATACCTTGTCAGTGTTATCTTACGCTTGACGTGAGATGAATAACGCCTTTCATGCTCCGGGTTGTCGAAAATTATGTTGTGCGAATTTGGATGATGGATGGTACCTTTCCGAGGCTTTGATGGTTCCGCCTCTGTTTGTTTCCCCTTAGAAATTCGCTTTGGCGGCACGATTGGTTCCTGCAACAAAAATTTATGAACAAAAATTAAGTATGGAATAAGGAAAAAATATTATCGTGGACTTGTAGAGGACGGAGAGTGGAACAACTTTCGTGAAGAGCGTCGGTGATTTGGGTGGAGTATGGCGGTAAAGGAGTGAGCTTTTGTTGGTGAGGTTATGGTGAAACTTTGAAAAAGAATGGAGGAAGAAGAAAGATTTGGTGAAAATGGGAGAGAGAAGATGTGAAAATCAGATTAAAGGGATTAAATGGGATTAAAAATGGGTTTAATTGGTGAAAAATCCTGGTGGGCCCCACAAAATCCACTTTTTTGAAATTCAAAAATTCCAGCTGTGCTGCCTGACACGGGTCGTGTCCCGTGACACGGGCGGCCATGTCAGGACACTGGTTTTGACCACCACGTATAGTAGAGCTGACACGGGCCGTGTCAGCTGACACGGGCAGCCGTGTCAGCTTACTGGAAAACCATATCTCCCCTAGTGCCTTGCTGTAGCGGGGTATTCGTTACCATTGGAGATATTGACTAAATCCAAGGTAAATCATACAAGTCGATTCGCCACCGCACTTCTATTTATCCAAAGGAATGGTTAGAAAGCGAACAAAAACCTAATAGTTTTAACAAAACTAATAAAATAAATAGAGATCTGGGTAAGGGGGTTGGTTATGCAATGGGAAGGTGTTAGGCACCCAAAACATCCTAGGTACTCCTAGGGAGCCCTTTTCACACTTGTTGCAGAGGTAGTTGTTTTGTGAAAATTTTATTTGTGCAAACATGATTGAAGAGATGAGAAGAGAATATACAAGTTATTTACATTTTGTGTTTGGATGGATAAACCCATTGCCTACTGTCGCATCCGCGAAAAACAACCGGCGGGCTAAAACAAAACAAACAGAGCCGCCACCGTGCGTTATTTGTCCCAAAAGAGGGAAAGGAAACGCTCGAAGTAAACCTGGGAAAAGCATGGTCTCGCGACCAAAGAGAGATGGGATCGGGAGTCGGTTCTGCGAAGGGAAGGTATTAGCACCCCTACGCATCCGTCGTACTCGACGGGATCCACGCTCTAAAAGAAAGAAAAGGTTGCTAAAACAGAAGTTGCTCACAAACATCACACACACACCACAGGTGGGAGAAGAGGGGAGAGGGCTCACTAGGATGTCGCATCCTATGCCTACGTATCTCGTCTGGAACGAGAATCAGAGCTACCGTAGTTCGGCTCACGCACGCCGAAACAAAACAAACACACAAGCAGGCAAACATGGAACTCGAATGCCAATCGCTGGACTTACATCAGTTTCCGAGCCAAACAAACCCACACTGGAAACCAGATGCCACTTGATGGACTTATACCGGACTCCAAGCACACAACAATAGGATACGGAATGCCAATGGCTGGGCTTACATCCGTCTCCTAACACACACAAGAACAAACAAGCAACAAGCTACTAAGGAGTCGGGAACTCGAGCCTAGCAACTGTCAAGCAAACACACACAAAAAGAAAAAGGGTGCCCGGAGAGATATCGGAAGACCTCCTGCCTACGTACCTCATCTGGTATGAGGATCAGGGCAACGTAGTTCCCCTGAACGGGAAAGAAATTCTCCCCTAACCAGATACAAAGGGAGACACACTACTAGGGAGCTATACTCGAGCCTAGATGTTATCATGCATATCATCCCTAAGTTATGGTTTCTATCCTAACTTGCACAGGCAGCAAGCTAATCCTAAACAGGCAAAGCAATCAAAGCAAACAATCACAAATAATACACACTATATCCAGACAAAGTGGGCTCACACAAGGGTTAGGCTGCCAAAGCAAGCCAACTGTATCAGGTGATGTTAGCTCTTAACCCTGACATTGAGAGTCAGGGTGAAGCCAGATGAAGTGGAAGTGAGGGGTGTGCCTCATAGCTCTTATCCCTGGCCAGGGAGAGCTTCAGACAAAGAAGTGTGGGTCCAGAAAGTGGGAACCCTTCTACACTTATGACACTGACTCAACTGTACAACTGTACAAGGATCTTGGGTTAGGATTCACAAGGCATCAACATATGATGTGAGCCAAGGGATGACTCAACAGATTAGCAGGAGATGGATTGCACATCTCTTGTGTCTGCCAATTGCCTTAACAAAGGTCTTTTCCTGCTTGGGGACAAATATAAACAAGCACAAGCATTGCCTCTTAAGGAGGACTTCAGACAGGTGCCTGGCCAAGTAACAGGCCAGGTCTTCCAGACTACATGGAGAAAAGAAATTCTACCTCAATTTGTGAAAGAATTCTTTAACTTGAATTAATTTTTAATGATAGCAAATTGTGTGATCATCATCCAAATTGATTGTGCATTGCATTACATGATATATTTGTGTTCTTATTTTGTCCATCATCCCACTTTATTGTTGCATAAACATACATACAAATCTACATTGAAAATTCCCTTCAAATAACAATTCAAATGCATTTTATATCAGTATGTATCAATACATGAGCCTCTGCATCGATACATGTAGCATGTGATTAATCACAAAACAACTTCTGTTCAGTATGCATCGATGCATACGAGCCATGCATCAATACATGGAAGGGCAAAAACTCTATGCATCGATACACACGAATTCTGCATTGATACATGACCACTTGAGACAGCCTGTGCATCAATACATGCGCAATAGGCATCGATACATGACCACCTGAGACAGCCTGTGCATCAATACATAAGCATTAAGCATCGATACATATCAGTGTAAAAATCACATGCATCGATACACACGATTTATGCATCGATACATGAGTAATTAATTTCACCAAATATTCACACAACTTACAGTATGTATCGATACACACTCCTATGCATCAATACACAAAGTTGTTTTAAGTCATAACAACAACTGTTTTTGCAGCACATATAAGAACAGGTCTCAACAGCAGATGAAAGACACGGATTCATTGAGGGAAAACAATTGAACACAGATCAAAAGCAGTGTTGGAGCAATTGTTTGTGAGCACATAGAAACCTGAAAGAGACTTCATCTTCTTCATCTTCTCAATCACTTTTCTTCAAGAACATTTACACATAACAATTCTTGTTCTTTGGATTAAAGAAGCATCGAGATAACGTTCAGTGGTACGATCAAGGATCTAGCTGTGGGTTGCAGTGGAACGATCGAGGATCTAGCTGAGTCGAAGATTGAAGGGGGTTTCTAGGAAAAACCTACTGGTTTGTCCTTCAAGAACTGGTGTGTTCTTGAGGGTTTGGGAGTCACATTTGCAGAACATATTCAGCCGCAGCGTTGCGTTTGGAGATCGGGGGATTTCGCAAGCAGGTCGTGGAACCGGTGAATTGTTTGCAACTTTGTGCAGGAAAATCTTGATCGAGCTCAGATCAAGTGAAGGTTTATACAAGAAGAGGTTCTTAGATTGTAGAATTCTGTCTTTGTATCAAAACCTTGTATCAACGGATTCGGCAATAATTGATAATCAAAGTTCTCAATTTCATTTGAAATTGAGAGGGAGACGTACCCACACGCGAGGACGACGTGGGGAACTTCCTTACCAAATCTCTGCGTATCGTATTCTTACCTTAATCTTCTTTACGTTTCAAAACTGTTTTGCAATTTCTGTTAGTGTGTGGTGATTGATCATTTTTCTGGACAGCAGTGATAATAAAACCTTTAGTCATACACCATTGCTGTTTATCATCAATCACATACACACCAACTGTTTGACAAAACGGTTAACTTGATTGTGTTCATTGGAAATAGAATTTAAGGATAAGCGCATTTAATTTGTTAGAATTCTGGTGTGAATTATTTCTGTCATTCTCTTTAAAATCCAGCAACTGCACTTGCGTGTCTAGCTTTCTAGTAGCGGTTCAGAATAGACGGAAGTCGATTCGGGACCGATTTTTCCGCCATTTTTGAAAACTCTGATAAAACGTTAAATCCGTTAACTTTTTAAAGAGGTGATCTATTCACCCCCCCTCTCGATCACTAGCCACACCGTCTAACAAGTGGTATCAGAGCGCCGGTTCGCTGGTGCTCTGTGGCTGCCTGTAACAGTATGGATTCTGAACCAAAAGGGGCGTATAATAGAGCGCCTATTTTCAACGGTGAAAATTATGGCTACTGGAAAGACTGCATGCGAGTTCATATAAATTCTGTGGATAGGTTAGTATGGGCTGCCATTGAAAACGGTCCGTTTCAAATTACAATGACTAATGCGGCTGGCACCATAGTACCTAAACCAGAAGATGATTGGAATGAGAAAGATGAGAAAAAGTGGTCGTGTGATTGGAGAGCTCGAAACATGTTAATTTCAGCACTTGGTGTTGATGAGTATTATCGAGTATCCCATTGCACGACAGCTAAAGAAATGTGGGACGCTTTAGAAGTTGCCCATGAGGGTACTACTGAAGTAAAACAGTCCCGCATTAACACACTCAATCAAGAGTTTGAGCTCTTTCGCATGAAACAAGGAGAATCCATCTCCGACATGCAAAAGAGATTCACCCATCTAACTAACCGATTGAATGCTCTTGGAAAACCTATTTCCAATGAAATTGCTACTAATAAAATTCTCAGGTGTCTTAGCAGGGAGTGGCAACCTAAAGTTACAGCAATCAAGGAAGCCAACGATCTTACAAGACTTACGATTACAACACTGTTTGGAAAGCTGGAAGAACATCAGCAAGCTTTGGAAAGTCTTGAAAAATATGAGAATAAAAGTAAGAAGGAAAAGGAGAAGAAAAGAGACAAAGAGGGAGAGAAGAAGCCAATAGCTCTTGTGGCCTCTAGCTCTAAGTCCTCACGAAAAGAGCAAAGCGACAATGATTCAAGTAGTGACAAAGACTCGGATGATGAAGAAATGGGACTGTTTGTAAGGAGATACAATAGATTCATTCGAAAGAATGGAGTCAAGCATTCCGACAAAAATCTCATGAGGTTTCGAAAACAATCTACAAATTCGAAACAAGAAGAAAACAAGAAGAGTAGAGGAAGAGGATCATGCTTTAATTGTGGTAAATCCGGACACTTTAAAACGGACTGCCCTATGAAGTATAAGGACCAAAGAAAAGATTCACCAAAAGGGTACAGCAAACAAAGAAGAGCGTATATTGCATGGGAAAGTGATAGTGATTCATCAAGCACACAAAGCTCAAGTGATGGTGATGAAGCTGCAAATCTGTGCCTTATGGCTCACACTAAAAATCTGTCCTACCACAAGAAGAAAAACAATGACAAAAAGGTAAAACAAGTCTACTACAATAATTTCTCCTCTATGTCTTTTTCGGAATTAAAAATAGCTTTTGAAAAACTGCATAACGAAGCTGTAGATGCTTTTAAACGACTAGCTTCCGACAAACATATCTTCTCCTTTTTGGAAGGAAAAGTAAACAAAGCTGAAATTGATTTAGAAGCATTGAAAACTAGTATTGCAGAAAATTCAAAAACTATTGACATTGACGGATGTAGTAGAGTTAGGTATTGTGACGCTTGTTATGTTTGGCAAAAAGAGGTAAACACTCTTAAGGTCAAATTAGAGAAAGCGCTACAACCTAAAATTACTTATGCCGTTGACCCCAAGTTGTTTAAGAAGTCATTGAATCCTCCATATGCAAAATACTCTTTTATTCTAAAGGATTCAATGAACAAGAAACAACAAACACATCATCATGGTTTATGTCATTATTGTTGTCATGCTGGCCATACCATTG
Organism: Lathyrus oleraceus; assembly: GCF_024323335.1. Classification (NCBI taxonomy): domain Eukaryota; kingdom Viridiplantae; phylum Streptophyta; class Magnoliopsida; order Fabales; family Fabaceae; genus Lathyrus; species Lathyrus oleraceus. The sequence goes on from NC_066583.1 coordinate 393,543,245, forward strand.
AGAAATGCAAATTTAGGAGATTTCTAGTCCCTAAAGGTATTTATCAATGGAAGCCAAAAGGCAACCATGTTAACACTTACCCTCTTGGACCCAATGAAAATTGGGGACCAACTTCTCTCTTTTGATGTTGTAGGATGAGTGCCTTGCCTTCGTAGATAGAAGATGGTTTCTTGACAGCGGCTGCTCAAGGCACATGACCGGTGACATATCGCTTTTTATAGACTTCAAGGCGAAGAAAAAGGGATATGTTACTTATGGAGACAACAACAAAGGAGCTATACTCGGCAAAGGTAGTGTAGGTAATCCCTCCACCACTACTATTTCAAATGTCCATTTAGTTGAGGGACTTAAACACAATTTGTTAAGCATAAGTCAACTATGCGACATGGGCTATAAAGTGTCGTTTACAAAAACTTGCTGCATAATTGAACATGTTGAACAAAACATTGTGTTTAAGGGTGTAAGAGTAAACAATATCTATATGCTTGACTTGTTTGATGTACCGTTAACAAACACTAAATGTCTAGTCACCTTGAATGATGATTCTTGGCTTTGGCATAGACGTTTAGCTCACGTTAACTTCGATTTGCTAAACAAGGTTGTATCTAAGGATCTAGTAGTCGGTCTACCAAAAATAAAATTTTCAAAAGACCACCTATGTGACGCGTGCCAAATGGGAAAGCAAACAAGGGTGTCTTTTAAATCTAAAAATGTAATTTCAACTTCACGACCCCTTGAGCTTCTCCATATGGACCTCTTTGGACCTTCTAGGACAAAGAGCCTAGGTGGAAATTACTATGGCTTTGTAATAGTTGATGACTACTCTAGATTCACTTGGACTATATTCCTTCATAGCAAAGATGAAACTTTTTCTGCTTTTAAGAATTTTGCAAATCTGTCCCAAAACAAAATGAATTCCAAAATAGTTACAATTCGTAGTGATCATGGTGGTGAGTTTCAAAATTACCACTTTGAGAAGTTTTGTGACAAGTATGGCATTGAGCATAACTTTTCAGCTCCTCGCACTCCACAACAAAATGGTGTTGTGGAGCGTAAAAATCGTGTTTTAGAGGAGTTGGCAAGAACAATGCTTAATGAGGGTGGATTACCAAAATACTTTTGGGCCGATGCTGTTAGCACAGCCTGTTATGTTCTAAACAGAATCTCAATTCGCCCTATTTTAAACAAAACTCCTTATGAACTTTTGAAAGGAAGAAAACCAAACTTGTCACATCTTCACGTATTCGGTTGTAAATGTTTTGTTCTGAATAACGGTAAGGAAAACATTGGGAAGTTTGATGCAAAAGCGGATGAAGGTATTTTTCTTGGTTACTCAATGTCAAGTAAAGCATATAGAGTGTATAATAAGCGTTTACTTACTGTTGAAGAGTCGGTTCATGTTTCTTTTGATGAGTCTTATCCGAAAAATGTCGGAAAAGGTATTTCTTTTGATGACGCAGGTGTATCTACAGAAGACATACTCAAGGAAGCTGTTGAGGAAATTGATTAGTCCAAAACAGCTGCCCATGAGAAGGAGGAAGATACAAGTCATGAAGAAATTGAGGAAGAAAAGACAGCTGAAGTGAATGATCTTCCAACAGCTTGGAGATCCTCAAAAGACCATCCCATTGACAACATTTTGGGAGACATTTCAAAGGGAGTAATGACCCGGTCTAAGATAAGTAACTTTTGTTCTCACTTCGCGTTTGTTTCACAAGTAGAACCTAAAAATGCCAAAGAGGCCTTGATTGATGAATTTTGGCTAATGGCCATGCAAGAAGAGCTTAATCAATTTAAAAGAAATGACGTTTGGGAACTTGTCCCTCGTCCGCGAGATCATCATATCATAGGCACTAAGTGGGTTTTTAGAAACAAACTTGATGAAAACGGAGTGATTACTAGGAACAAGGCACGCTTAGTAGCACAAGGATATAACCAAGAGGAGGGCATAGACTATGAGGAAACTTATGCTCCAGTTGCTCGCCTTGAAGCTATACGTCTTTTGCTTGCCTATGCGTGTTCTAAGGATTTTAAGCTTTACCAAATGGACGTAAAGAGTGCCTTTCTTAATGGTGTCATAAATGAAGAAGTATATGTTTCACAACCTCCCGGTTTTGAAAATGCTGAAAATCCAGATCATGTTTACAAATTAAAAAGAGCTTTGTATGGTCTTAAACAAGCCCCTCGGGTTTGGTATGAAAGGCTTAGCAAATTTCTAATTGATCATGGATATTCAAGAGGTAAAGTGGACAATACTCTCTTTATTAAACACAAAGGGAAGCACATTCTTTTAGTTCAAGTTTATGTCGACGATATCATATTTGGTTCAACTAACATACACTTGGTCGAAGAATTTTCTAAGGTTATGCAGGGTGAATTTGAGATGAGTCTAATGGGGGAGCTGAACTACTTCCTAGGACTGCAAATAAAGCAATTTGATGAGGGTACAGCAGTATGTCAAACAAAATACTGCAGAGAACTACTCAAGCGCTTTGGAATGAATGACTCAAAATCGATTGACACCCCAATGCCTACCAACGGAAATCTAGACAAGGATGAGCATGGTAAGTGTGTAGATGTCAAAAGGTTCAGAGGTATGATCGGATCTCTCTTGTATCTTTCTGCTTCTAGGCCTGACATCATGTTTAGTGTTTGTATGTGTGCACGCTATCAATCAAATCCTAAGGAATCGCACCTTAAAGCGGTAAAGCGCATATTTAGATACCTTCACGGAACACCTAAATATGGGCTTTGGTATTCCAAAGGAAGTGATTGTAGCTTAGTAGGGTACTCCGATTCTGATTTTGCTGGCTGCAAATCAGATAGGAAAAGCACAAGTGGCACATGTCATCTGTTTTCAAACTCCTTGGTCAGTTGGCATAGCAAAAAGCAGGTTTCTGTGGCTTTGTCAACTGCAGAGGCAGAATACGTTGCAGCCGGTAGTTGTTGCGCTCAGATTTTATGGCTGAAGCAGCAACTACAAGACTTCAACATTCAACTCAAACGTATTCCTATCAAATGTGACAACACTAGTGCCATAAACCTTACTAAAAACCCTGTTTTACACTCACGCACTAAACACATAGAGATTAGACATCATTTCCTTCGTGATCATGTTGAAAAAGAAGACGTTGTCTTTGAGCACGTTGATTCCAAAAATCAGCTCGCTGATATTTTCACTAAACCATTGGCAACGGAACCTTTCTTCAACATTCGTCGCGAATTGGGAATCTTAGATCTTTCTCAATTGATGTCATAAGCATGTTATCTCTTAATTATATTATGCCTCACCATGGTTGATAAGAGCTGTTTTAGATGTCAATTATACATCACAAGAGTTCTCCAACAGAGGTAATATCAATCCTTTCTACAATTTTCTTATTGCTAAGTGATTGTCTATGTTGCATCAAATGTTCTTACTATAGTTGATACAAAATTTGACTACTTATACTCCTGTCCATATTGTGTGCACACTAAAATTTGACTTCTGAATCTCTGTTGAGCATAATCATCATGACAGTGCATAATGCATATACATACTGCATTAAAATTCATTAAAAACTGGTTCAGCATCAGTATGCATCGACACAAACGAAGCCTGCATCGATCCATATATTCAAAAATTCAATTTTTTAAAAACTGCTTCAGGATGTATCGATGCATCCATCGCATGTATCGACACACAGGGCAATTGTAAACACTTGGCATCGACGCATCCATCGTATGTATCGATACACATGACAATTTTGAATACTAGGCATCGACGCATGACTATCTGCATCGATACATACTGATGCTATCTGAATTAAATGCATTTCTTTCTCTCTCATGCATCGACACATCAGCCAATCATATCACTTCCTATCTCATTACTTCATCTCATCTGCCCTCAAAAACCCAAAACCAGTGGCTAACCCTAATCCTCCTCATCCTCACTCTCTCTCACAAACTTGGTAAAACCCTAAATCTCACATCACCATGCCTCCACGCACTATTCCAGCCAGAGCCAAAGGAAAAGGAAAGGGAAAGGAAGCAGCCGGTACTTCTCAGCAACCACCAGATGTTCCTTCAAACGCCTTAGACATTCTTCATCCTGCCATCACTGCTGAATTTGAGGAATCCTTCAAGGCCAGGTTGGTAATGAAACCTCATATCTTTGATAAAACAGATGCTGTTCATCTGCACCTAAATGAAGTAGTTGAACTGCTACATGCACAAAGACTTGGGTCCTTTCTATCTACAAAAGATGACTATCATGAGGATTTCATCTGGGCCTTTTATGCTGGTTTACAAACTGGTAGAGGCTATATGTTCCGGTGTTCTATCGGAGTCAGAACATATACCTTTGAAGCTTCTGATTGGGAAACGGTATTTCAAATGCCGCCTCCGTCTATGGTCTTCAAGTGCTGGCATGACCTGCACTTTGATCCTGAATTTGACCTGAAGGACTTTACAACTTCTATCCTAAAGATTGATAGACCGTTGAGTGAGGACGAACACGTCACGTCAGGTATGATCAAGCAAACTCCGCGTATTCTTCACTGGCTTATCACACATATTCTGCGTCCAACAAACAGCGGACACTCTCGGTTGGACAGGCCCAACATACATCTTCTTTACATTCTGCAAAATAAGGTTCTCCTAAATTGGGCGAACTACTTTGTTAAACGTCTATTTTTTGTGCGAGACACCTCCAAGAATGTGGCTCTAGGTTATGCATCTCAGATAATGAAAATTCTTAAGTATTGGAAAGTTGCAATACCCATTGTGCCCCTCCTATCTCCGTCGGCAGCTCAAGAGTTTGATTCTGCCACTCTATCGCATATGGGATATAGGTGGGACAAAGACCGCAAATGCTTCTATTTCTTCGAAAGAAAATCCAAAACCAGAATTTACAACTTTGATGTGCCTTCGGAACGCATCCATGTTGCTGAAGAACAGCCTGATGAAGAAATGCAGGATGCGCCTGAAACAGAAGTGCCTCAACCTGAGGCCAATACTGGTTGGGGTGAGTGGGTGCCACGAAGGTGGTCTCCCACCAACTACGTACCTGAACCTGCAGCCCCTCCATTCGCCGGTGGTACTTCAGCCTCAACACCAAATGCGGACATCACTCACATGCTTCAACAGATGGAAATCGTCAACAAAGAACGCCATGAAGAAGCACGGTACTGGCATGTTCAACAAACTGAATGGCACAACGAGCATCGGGACTGGCATGATGAGCACACACGGATGTATCACAATCAACACGCTTGGCACCAAGACTTGGTTAAATGGCATCAGGTTTTCTACAACGAAATGTCCGGCTTTATGGATGATTGCCGTGAAAATCCTGGGATTATGGACAGCTTTAGAAGCATTGAAGTTCAGAATCGATTTAGGCGATACTCCTTCATGGGCCAAAATCCAGACACAATGCCTCCTCCTCCGCCTCCGCCAAGCTACCGAGATCCTGACAGACATGATGAGGAGTCATGTGGTGGCAACAATCCAAATTAACCAACCACCCTTCCATCTCACTGCATTTCATTTCATATTGCTCATGTTTTATTTTGTTGCACAATATATGGTTTAGCTTATGTAACTCTTAAACTCGTTCGCACACTTAAAATGCTTTTCAAATTCTGTTTACCTCTATTTGTTATTGCCCTTACTTTTTGAATGATTCTTTGTGAATGATTCTTTAACTTGCAGCTTCTTTCTTTGTGATTGATAGCCTATTATCAAATTTTGCCATGCCCTGCTACACTTTCTGCTTGATGACTATGTTTCTTCCTCTTTTTGATGTTGACAAAGGGGGAGAAAACGCAGATATGCACAAACTCAGGGGGAGTATCACACATCTTGCCAAGAATTTGCCATCATCAAAAAGGGGGAGTTTGTGAAAGAATTCTTTAACTTGAATTAATTTTTAATGATAGCAAATTGTGTGATCATCATCCAAATTGATTGTGCATTGCATTACATGATATATTTGTGTTCTTATTTTGTCCATCATCCCACTTTATTGTTGCATAAACATACATACAAATCTACATTGAAAATTCCCTTCAAATAACAATTCAAATGCATTTTATATCAGTATGTATCAATACATGAGCCTCTGCATCGATACATGTAGCATGTGATTAATCACAAAACAACTTCTGTTCAGTATGCATCGATGCATACGAGCCATGCATCAATACATGGAAGGGCAAAAACTCTATGCATCGATACACACGAATTCTGCATTGATACATGACCACTTGAGACAGCCTGTGCATCAATACATGCGCAATAGGCATCGATACATGACCACCTGAGACAGCCTGTGCATCAATACATAAGCATTAAGCATCGATACATATCAGTGTAAAAATCACATGCATCGATACACACGATTTATGCATCGATACATGAGTAATTAATTTCACCAAATATTCACACAACTTACAGTATGTATCGATACACACTCCTATGCATCAATACACAAAGTTGTTTTAAGTCATAACAGCAACTGTTTTTGCAGCACATATAAGAACAGGTCTCAACAGCAGATGAAAGACACGAATTCATTGAGGGAAAACAATTGAACACAGATCAAAAGCAGTGTTGGAGCAATTGTTTGTGAGCACATAGAAACCTGAAAGAGACTTCATCTTCTTCATCTTCTCAATCACTTTTCTTCAAGAACATTTACACATAACAATTCTTGTTCTTTGGATTAAAGAAGCATCGAGATAACGTTCAGTGGTACGATCAAGGATCTAGCTGTGGGTTGCAGTGGAACGATCGAGGATCTAGCTGAGTCGAAGATTGAAGGGGGTTTCTAGGAAAAACCTACTGGTTTGTCCTTCAAGAACTGGTGTGTTCTTGAGGGTTTGGAAGTCACATTTGCAGAACATATTCAGCCGCAGCGTTGCGTTTGGAGATCGGGGGATTTCGCAAGCAGGTCGTGGAACCGGTGAATTGTTTGCAACTTTGTGCAGGAAAATCTTGATCGAGCTCAGATCAAGTGAAGGTTTATACAAGAAGAGGTTCTTAGATTGTAGAATTCTGTCTTTGTATCAAAACCTTGTATCAACGGATTCGACAATAATTGATAATCAAAGTTCTCAATTTCATTTGAAATTGAGAGGGAGACGTACCCACACGCGAGGACGACGTGGGGAACTTCCTTACCAAATCTCTGCGTATCGTATTCTTACCTTAATCTTCTTTACGTTTCAAAACTGTTTTGCAATTTCTATTAGTGTGTGGTGATTGATCATTTTTCTGGACAGCAGTGATAATAAAACCTTTAGTCATACACCATTGCTGTTTATCATCAATCACATACACACCAACTGTTTGACAAAACGGTTAACTTGATTGTGTTCATTGGAAATAGAATTTAAGGATAAGCGCATTCAATTTGTTAGAATTCTGGTGTGAATTATTTCTGTCATTCTCATTAAAATCCAGCAACTGCACTTGCGTGTCTAGCTTTCTAGTAGCGGTTCAGAATAGACGGAAGTCGATTCGGGACCGATTTTTCCGCCATTTTTGAAAACTCTGATAAAACGTTAAATCCGTTAACTTTTTAAAGAGGTGATCTATTCACCCCCCCTCTCGATCACTAGCCACACCGTCTAACACAATTGGTTTATACAACCAAGCAACAACACAAGCAAGTTCACAATGAACTATAGCAACTAAGGTACCTGAAATCAATCCAACATAATCAGTATACCAGACAAACAAAAGTCAAACAGAAAATTACAAGTCCACAGCACAAACAGATAACAAGCATCAATGCACATAGGTGCAAGCCACAAGGCCTAAGCATAAATCTCAATGCCTACAAAACAAACTCAAGGTTAGTTATAAACAATCAATAAACCAATCCTAATTGAGTGCACATCATCAAGCATAAGCAATTGTGCTCTTTGACCTGAAACAAAGCTCAAATGTGAGAACACAAACCACTAGTACAAGACTAGGGTCAAAATAGGATCAATATGTCAAAACAGAACATGAAACTTATCCAAAATCAAGATCAATCAGTTAATAATCAAATCCAATTGGTCTCATGTTCATATCATCAACCATTATCATTTCATGAGGCAAAGAGTACAAAGCATGTAATTTAGAACCTCATAGGACCAAACAGAAAGATCCAATTCAAATCAACTCACAAACATTCCAATAAATTCCCAAAAAATTCATGGCTAAACAGCATTCATTAATAGATCATCACACCAAATTTCAGGCCAATTGGACAATGGGAAGCAGGTCAATTAAATTCATCAAGCCAAAGCATACTCAAACAAGCTCATACAAAGCATTAAATCATGTATCAACTCCAAGCAAGCACAAAACAGAGTAGGAACATGATAAATGCACCAAATCAAAGCCATGGCAAACTTTAAAGTGTCTAGAATCACTCCACAAAATTTCAAGTCCATCCGATACATATCAAGAATTTCACAAATCAATTAAAATCATGACTCACAAAAGGTCCACATTTGGTCAAACAGAAAGGAAATTCTCAAACAAATAGGAAATGCACTCAAAAATTCCAGAAACATTCACAAGTGAACCTAACATCCAGGAGTATTAACATGAAAAAATTCAGACCATTTTGAGTTCATATGGCATGGTAACAAAAATCATGAAGTTGGACATGAAATGGTGTGGCACAAATTATCACACCTCTAAAGATCATAGCATATCTCACAATACAGAAACTCAAAAATCACAAACCACAAATCAAAATGCTCCTTAAGGTGTGTAGAATATGCATACAAAATTTCAGGAATTTCCAATTAAGCATCATCATTTCATGATCAAAATACCAAGCAATGTGCATGAAAGAATACATCTAAACAAACCCTAGGCCATTCCAAAAACCACACGTGCACAATTTCCACAAAAATCACCAAAAAATACTAGAGATTACAAGGATCATGGTGGAAAAAATTTCAATCAATTTGGATTTATGGTTTAGGAAATATGAATTTTGAATGTTGAAGAAAAATAAAAAAAATGAAATGGAAGCATGTGAAATCATGTGAGCATATGAAAATAAATTGCAAATGCCAAAAGTGGAATTGCTTGGGCGAAGGATCGAAGCGAGGGATATTTCAAATCCTGGCGCGCGCTAACACCAACCAGCATGCACAGTAGCGCTATTTTGGATCAAAACATGATTTCTGGAAATTTTCAAACATTCATCAATGTTCTTCATACGTTCATCACTCAAGAACAAATGTTCACCAAATTTGACAAACCATACATCAATGGAAAGGTCTCTCAACGTACATCAACAATATCACATTAATTTGACCTAACTCTTCCTAATTTAAGAGAATCGAATGCAAACATCTTTGAGCATGAAATTTCAAATCAACATAACTTGTTCGTTTCTCAACCAAATTTAATGGAACAAAGTGCAGAATTATCTACTAAGCAAGATCTACAAGAATCATCAATTAATTTCATGAATTATCAAACTCGAAATCTGACCTTCTTTGAAGCACAGGTGTTGAATCGCACGTATCAAGCTTTAAAAATGCAAAACAGAAACTCTATGATGCTAGCATTGATGAATGGAACAAGGTTTGTGTGTTGATTATGCACGATCTTGATGAAATCTCAAATTGCCATGGATGACCTTCACTTCAACAGTTCCAAATTGAGCTCGAATTCCACTAGTTCTTGCTCCAATCCACTTCAATTATGCCTGTAAATGATGAATTGATGAAGATCTTGGCAAGGCTTTTGAAGAAAATTGCAAAAAAAGTGAGAGAAGAAGTTGAAGAATTTTGTGATTTTCAGATCTAGATCTGTTAGAATGAAGTGTTAATCTGAAAAACAGTTAGGATTAGCAATATATAGCATGGCTTAATCATTTCCTTAATCCTAATTAGCCAAAACCAAAGTGATTAGTGAAAATGCATTTTCATGCTAAATGGTAATTTGGTCAATTCACCCACACATGTGCAATGCAATGTAACAGTGCCAATTTCTGGTTTGAGCAAGTTTTAAAACATGTTTGTGAGCTAATGCAAATGGAATGGAGTGAAAACAATGAATACTTTGCAAAAACACCTTTTTCCCTCCAAAATTCAAATTAAGTCCACTTGAAAAATGCACTTTTTGTGTGAGCAAAATTCATGACATGTAATGCTTGTTTTGGATAGAGGACATCAAAAGAATTTTGCTCAAAAAAGTCTCACTCCATTTGGCCTTGTGAATCAAAAGTTATGCCTCTTTGAAATTCAACTTTTTTGGACAATGATCAATCCATAACTTGCCAACCACAAATGCGAAATTCATGTTCTTGGACTTTTTGGAAAGGTGAGAGCAAGATCTACAACTTTCATGTTGAACAAAATTTCATTTGAAGCATTTTTGGACATGTAATTTTGAGGAGAAAACCTTTCCATTTTTGGCAATTTTGAATTACAAGTCACTTTCTATTTTTGGAACGTTTCCATCTGACTTTATTTTCTTCATTCTTGATCTTTGAAATGTCAAATGAAACTTGTTTAGACATGAATGAAGTGTCTCTAGCCCTCTCCCACCTCCAAATCCATCAGTTGACCTTTGGTTGACTTTTTTTGACTGATAGATGACCTGGCTGTGCATTGATCAACTTGAGCTCCAAACTCCTGATGAAATGGCTCAATGATGAAACCATAGCTTCCACAAGCTCAATATAATCATGAAATGATCCCCACATCCATTGAAAACCCCAGCTCCTTGACAAGCCCTGATTGGCACAATGCAGCTGATTAGGGTTGACCAGAGGTCAAAACCCTAATCCCAAGGCATCTGATCAAGCATAAGGAATCTCTTGGTGATAACAAGACCATGATGATGATGATGTCCCATTTCAACCAAGATGAAGATCAATCTCCTTGAGGAATCAAGAAACCCTAATTTGAAGCACCAACCCTCAGATGATTAGTGATCAGTCCCATGAAAACCCTCAGCTTGAATCTCAACCTCTTTATCTCCTGATCAAGACCTAGGAGGATGACTTGCTCAATGTAGCCATATGATATGCAATATGCTAATGACTAATGACCTAAGAAATGCAATGCAATATGCTAAGCTCGTCCCAAGAGAGGAGGGCAAATTTTGAGGTGTTACACCTACGTACCCTCTTATAAAAAGATTAGGATCAAAACCTCGTAGTTCGGGGTAAAAATCTCAAAAACAAATGAGTGGATTGATTGGTCCAAAAGCCTTAAGGTCTTTTGTTATCAAAGGGAGAAAACTCAACCTAAAACCACAAATCCACCATGTGAGGATAGCTTCAACATGCTAGTGAGGGGTCAACCCTATAATAAGCATGGAAGACTCATTGTCCATTACTAAGGATATAGGTGAGTATTACATCTACCACAAAGATAACTCAAACCTAATAGCTAAAGATTATGGAAAATTTGATTAAGAAGTGGCTATTGGAACCACAAAAGGAATTTGAATGGGTTATATTTACCAATCAGAAGTATATACAAAAGTGGTCAAAGTTGACTTAAAGATTCAATTCAAAATAAGTGTTATGAAAAGAAAGTTTGAAAATCAAAAGCATAAGGCTTAGGTTTCTAATGTTGAAAATAAAGGTTAAATGTTTGCACAAAAAGGATTTTGGCTTGGGTTAGGGTGGAGAGATGAAGAAGAAGGGCTAAGTCCTAAGGAAAACAAAAGGTGAGGGATAAGAAATGAAACCACACTAGGAGTTCCTCTCTTGAGATCATATTGATGATCCAAGTAGCTCCCATCCTTTGGAATAAGCAAGCACAAAGCATAAGCAATCAAACAAGTCTCATAAGAGATCCTCAATGTATCTTGTATCTTCCACTTGGATGAACATGGTAATGATCCTATAATTAAGCTCAAATGGAAACTCCTAGTTCAAGAGCACACACATCAAAAGTTCCATGGGGTAAAACATTCTCCTAACCAGAGACCAGGGAAACAACAAACTAATAGGGAGATTAAGACTCGAGCCTAATAGTTGTCATGCAATCAACATCCCTAAGTTGAGGTCTCTAACAAGAACTTAACTCACAAGTAAACAAACATCACACAATATATCCATACAAGAGGCTCAAACAATGGGTGGGCTTTAGTCAAGAGGGGTCATGTCAACCTCGACAAACAAGCCAAACTATAAAGGGTAATCTGTAGCTCTTAACCACTAACATTGAACGTTAGGGTGAAGCTGATCAAAATGGTAATGAGGATGAGACCTCATGCTCTTAACACTGGCCAGGGTGAGCTCATGACAAAGAAAGCGTGGGGATCCAGAAAGTGAGATCCTTTTCCACTTGACAGACTCTGGACAAAGATTTGGGGCACATGTTCAGAAGCATCAGCACGTAGTGCGAGCATAAAGAACGACACACTGAATAACGGGGGATTGGCTACTAATCCCTTTTACCCTTCAATTGCCTCTTCTCTTGGAGGTCTTATCAAATAACACATGCCTCTTCTTGGAGGTCTTTGAGAACAATTTTAAACAAACACAAACAGAGCCTCTGAAGGAGGACTTGCCAGCAAAATGCCTGCCAAAAAGGTGACAGGACTTCAGACTACATGAAGTAAGAAGCTAACTACCTGAGTGGTGTGTCAACCACAATCCAATTCTCAAGCAAGAGCTAAAGCAAGCAAGCAACTAAGGTACCTGTACAAAGACTAAACAATTAGTACTTGAGTCATACAACCAGAAAATAAACAGTGAAACCCTCTAACAGTTACACAATTCAGTGCATAAGTGCCCTAGCACTCAAATGAGCTAATGAGTTCACCACATCAATTAGAACCCTACAAAACAACAATAGGTTAGTACTCAAATGCATTTGTATCTCACAATATCAATGATGAGTATCCAAACCTGAAACACAAGACAAAGTTAGTTTATGTGCATTTAAACAACACAACAAAACACCAACAAACAACAGCATAAGAGATGAATTCAAAATCTAACCAAATTACCAAACCAGAACCCACCCTTCTACACATTACACCTTCAAACACTCCTCTAAATGTCCTCAAAAGGACCAGCATCAAATCAATAATCAAATGCTTCAAATTGCCTATGCCATGCAATGACCAAAAAATAGGCACAAAATGAACTTCCAACTTAGAAAATTCATATCAAATCAGAAATGCATGCAATGACTTTGAGATATTTTGTACAAGTTCCTCGTGTCATGAATAATCATCATGCAAAAAATCAAATCCAGAATGATGCAAATGTTATGTGAACAAAAATGCACCAATTCAATGTCAAAAATGTGACACAAATTGTCACACTTTTCTCTATGTGTCAAAAATGATGATAACATGTGAAAAATTGGATCAAATGGCTCAAAAATGAGGATTTCACAAGGCATTGAATGCAATAGGTCAAATTGGCACAACATCAATTCAAAAATTCACAAATAAAAATCCAGACATCAATAATTCATGAATTCAGCACCATAAAAAAGTAGACATCAATACAAAACCATGAAAAAAAATTGGGACTCATTTGGATCATTTTTGAATTTTTTATGAATTAAACAAAATGACTAAAATAATTGGAAAATGCATGGAAAATGGAGGGAAAAGAATTAATTCAAATAAACTCAGAAATAACCACAACCATCAGATATGGCGCGCATCAAGATCAAAGGCTCAGATTTGAATACATGAAACGCACCGTTTCACTTAAACCAGTCAGCATGCCACTCAGCCCTTCAACGCACGCATGGCCTGGTCAAAGGAATCACGTCCAATCAATCGTCCAAGCAAGCGCACACATGGAATCCACATCACACAAACCCTAGTAATACACAGACGCCGGAGCTACAGCTCCGGTCGTCTTCTCCGACGACTCGCGCGGCGGCGCCGCCATGCACTTTTCCTGAAAGCCACCAAACCTATACCATTCGAACCGTCTCTCCACGAGGATTCCAAATATCCTATTGGATCATCCTAATTCCTCATAGATTATGCAAATCGAAGAGAGAAAGATTCTAGATCCAAAATTCCAGTCAACATATCATCCTCAATACTCATTCATTTTCAATTCTAAACATATGTACATGCTCTACTCATCAAGATCTACCATTCTATGATATAAAAACAGCAAAAGGAGAGATCGAAAATTGAGTCACCTTGAAGTGAAGACCTCTGAAATCGTGTTCTCTCAAGCTCTACAGCTCCAGATCTTCTCCTATGATCTTCCTATGAAGCTTTAAGCAAAAATGAACGGTTGAATCCTCTTGAATCTACTTCAATTTTCAGATTTGATTGCCATGTTCATGCTCTTGTACTGCTCGATTCCTTGATGAATTGCACTAAATAGTGGATGAATCTTGCTCAGTGAAGCACCAGGAACAAAAATATGCAATGATCTTTGAGAATTGTGTGAAGAAAATCCAAATTCGAAGAGAGAGAATTTTTGGAGAGTTTCTTGAATTTTGATCTCAAATGGTGGTTTTTTCAGTTATGATTAGGGTTTCTGTTTATATACTCCATGCTAATGACAATGCTAATCATATTTTCCATTGGTTAATCATGATTAGTGAGATATGAAGCATCTTGCAAAAATGCAAATTAAGCTCTCCTTGCCATAATACACGTGCACCTCCTCATGTTATGATCTCAATCCACTTAAAAACATCCAAGGGTCATGATTTGAAGATTTGTTTGCTTGCATCTTAAGCCAAAAATGAATGTTGAATATTCACTCCATTTTTGCACATGTGTGAAATAATGAGTATACACACTTTTCCCATGCGTGGCAAAGCTCATTTTGAGATGTCTTGAACATGAGAAGCATTTTGCAAAAAGAATGAACCAATTTGAAGCATTATATCAAAAGTTATGCCATTTTGAATTTCCATGCACACTTTGTGATCAAATGACCATAACTCCTCATCCATTCATCATATGGACATGAATTAGGACTTTTTGGAAAGGGGAGACAAATATCTACAACTTTCATGTTCACCAAAAATCCATTTGAAACTTCTTTGACATTGACAAGTCAAGTTGAAAGTGGATCAAAACTTGCCAAATTTGGAAACTTTGAATTATAGGTCATTTTCCATTTTTAGTAACTTTTGCCATGACCTTTGAATCTTCAAGATGGATGTTTAGAATGATGAATGGACCCCATTTGAACATGATTGAGGTGTCTCAACTCATTTCCCCACCTCATAGCCCTCAGTTGACTGCACAGTTGACTTTTGGTCCTCAGATGACCTTGAAATGTCTTGATTAACTTGAGCCTCTACCACTTGGTGAAATAGCTTCAAAATGAAACCCTAGCTCATGTAAGCTCCTTATAATAATCATGTGATCCTCATCCCAAGAAAATACCTTATCTCTTGCACAAAGGATCTTCTTGAAGCTCTTGACCTGGTGATTGCTTAAGCTACAAACAAAAGATGTTAGTGACATATTTTTTGTGCTTTTGGTTAGTAAACAAAATAAGAAAAGCAATGATATACAATTCAAGCATGCTTGGTGATCTCAAACCACTCACAAGAGACCCCTACCCAAAGGGAAAGGGAGCCAAGATGCTCAATGATCCTTGAGGCTATGCAATGCAATGTTATGATGCCATGAGGGATCTTAGGGACAAAATTGGGGTCTTACAGATGCCCCTATTTAAGGTCATTCTAGCCGGAGAAGTGAAGGTTAAAATCTTCGTCTCGACGAGGTAGAATGGGCTTAATTAATAACAAAGAGACAAATTTTGGTCCCTAAGAGACCTCATAATGCAAATGTATGTATGCAAAAAAACAAACTCTGTGGGGATATGTGTCCACAAAGAAGAAAAGACATCGGGAGAAATTGCCAATCCATAGGAGTAATACACTCACTAGGGATAGAGACTCTACCGGGGAGTAAAGGACTGAAACCGCGTGAGCAGGTCACGACTCCATGCTGGGGAAAAGAGTCTCCAAAGGGAATAAATCCGTTGGAAAGACCTCGAGCTGAGTCGAAGGTGCATGTGTTGGGGAATATGCTTATACAACAAAACTATCCGCAATGGATACTTCGGATAAAAAAATTCGGACAAAAACAATCCACTAAGGGACTTCGATGGGGATGTCTAAAAAGACTCTCCTAGGGGAGCAGCGGGATGAGGTGTTACCGGTTACTGGGTAACAAGCTCAATGATACAGGTGATCTGATCACCGGTATAAGGGTGAGAGAATAACAAGCTCGGGAAGAATGAATATCTAAGACCAGTATAAGGGTGAGAGATATCAATCAACCAAATCATCTGAGGAAGACCTAAAAGGTTTATCTCAACTCAGGAAAATCTGACTCCACAGGGGACCAAAGTCATAATAGGGAGCAGAAAGAAGGAACACCAGGGATACCGGTTACTGGGCATATAATAGGTGACCAACCAAAGCATGAATTGGGGAATATTCCCAAAACACTCATCATCCAAAAAGAGGGCAGAACGCAAACTCGATTATGGGATGGACATTCGATTCCAAAACAGGGATACAAATCTTACTCGACTGGGGAAGAACAAAAGGCTTCGACCAAAGAGTGCATGAGATATATTATCTATTACCGTCGGAACGTAGATAATATACTCGCATGGAAGATTATCCACAACCGGTTACTGGGTTAATAAAGGATAAATCGACCGACAGAGAAAGGCATCGGGATACCAAAACTAGGTATATAATGATGACCAAACAAGGGGAGCAACAAACATCACCGGCAAACGGTAAATGAAAGAGGACCCGTTGGGGATAAAATTGCTTAATCAGAGCAATTACCCAAAAGAAGGAGGGAATATCAATACCGAATATTGGATAATGATAACCGTCAAAGAGGGGATTACATCTACCGGCTACTGGGTAGAAAACCACGGAAGAGTAACCGTCATCAACCAGGATGAACAACAATGGTTAACTCTGCAAAGGGGGAAAATAAGGTTTACAACTACCGGTATAAGGGTAGAAAACCACAAACTCCGCTGAGGATAAGGTGAATAATTATTGATTACTGAGCAATTATTCATTTACCACAGGGAAACACTAAAGACAGTCACAAAAGGCCAATTTAGGATCAAACCAAAAAGGCAAACTGAACCGAGACTCTTCCTAATGAGGATATAACTCAATAGGGGAAACCATCCCAATATATGTGTTGGGAGGAAGCAAAAACAACTGTCGTCCACGAGGATATAACTCAGTGGGGAATATGGCAGGAAAGATAAACACTTTCTGCTTAAAGGGGCTGACTCTATATTGAGGGATCAGACACCGACATCTGCTTGGGGAATGTATTACCAACTAGCAGGGGATAATAAACAATAGATATATGGGGAAAAATGCAATATGAATATCCAAATGTTTGAAGGTTATATGCACATATGCGTGATTTATGTATGATGAATGCTGACAAACAGACATTCTAACACAAACAGCTCAAAAGGAAAAGGCACACAACCGTCCGGTACTACATCTCAAGGGAGGAAGCCCAAAATTCCAATGGAGAGTATCCAATCTGCCGGGGAATCAGAGATACCAGGAAATCACAAAATCTCTGGGGGATGAATCATCAGTCAATCCGGCTGGGGAAAAAATTCATTGCACAGGCAGAAACTGCCACAAAAGCAACTCTACTGGGGAATCCATCTGAGGGATATAATAGGAATCTGGTGATCCGACACCAAGTACCAAACTCACCAAGGAGATCACACCCGCTGAGGAGAAAAGATCGCTCTTCCGCTGAAGGGGAGAGTGGTGAACATCTCAACAAGCATACCACTCGGGGATGAACCATAAAAGGGGCCCCGGAGGAAGAAGATACAGTCATGCCAGGAATATGAACAAATGTCTTACCCTGTTGGGGATCATACACCCCTTGGGAGAGCACTGAGGATCTCCTAAGTATCCTTTTGTCATTGTGAATGTTCACTTTGTTTAAAAAACAAGTTATGAAAAATTCATTTATTTAAAACAATGATATTTTCTCAATTAAAAAATGCAAAACGTTTGTTGAATAGAAACAAACAAGAGTGCAAATAATTGGATAAAAGGCTCAAATTCATTTGATGGAATGGAAGTCTGCAAATGGCAAGACTCCATAGATCTTTACAAGTTTGAAATTGGTGATATATATTGGAAAAGGGCTACATTGAACATAATGACCATTTCTCCACCAATTCTGAATTCAATGTATTCGAAGCTTTGGTTGACAACGAATGAACAAGAATCTCTGATGGATGACAGTTGTAAAACACAGTCTTGTCAGGATGCAGTTACTTGCCAAATCCCTAATTTTTGCCTAGATTGCCCCAGGATGAGGTACTCAATCTAGCGGGATGCATATATTCATTTTTTATGTCTCTAAATTTTGCCTGGATTGCCCTTTCGGGTTTTTAATCCACCGAGACGCTCATTTTTTGCCTAAGCCTCCCTTTCGGGTTTTCAACTTAGCGAGCTATTCTGTTTTTATTTTTAGGTGAAGTATTTCTTGACTGCATCTGAATTCACAGGACGAGTGAAATTCTCCCCATCCATAGTTGTAAGTATCAAAGCACCGCCTGAAAAGGCTTTCTTAACAACATATGGACCTTCGTAGTTTGGAGTCCACTTGCCCCTGGAATCGGGCGCGAAAGACAAGACCTTCTTGAGCACGAGGTCACCCTCTCGGAACACGCGAGGCTTGACCTTCTTATCAAAAGCCTTCTTCATTCTCTGCTGATACAACTGACCATGACACATGGCAGTCAATCTCTTCTCTTCTATCAAATTCAGCTGGTCGTAGCGACTATGAACCCATTCAGCATCAGTCAACTTGGCCTCCATCAAGACTCTCATTGATGGGATCTCCACCTCTACTGGGAGTACGGCCTCCATGCCATAAACAAGAGAGAAAGGGGTTGCCCCTGTTGAAGTGCGGACAGATGTATGATATCCATGCAAGGCAAATGGCAGCATCTCATGCCAATCTTTGTACGTGACAACCATCTTCTGGATAATCTTTTTGATATTCTTATTAGCAGCTTCAACATCCCCATTCATCTTGGGTCTATAAGGAGAAGAATTATGGTGTGCAATCTTGAATTCACTACACAACTCTTTCATCATCTTGTTATTCAAGTTAGATCCATTATCAGTAATGATCTTATCCGGCACACCGTAACGGCATATGAGTTGATTCTTGATAAACTTCACGACCACCTGCCTGGTCACATTTGCATATGACGTTGCTTCAACCCACTTAGTGAAGTAATCAATTGCTACGAGAATAAACCTGTGTCCATTGGACGCTTTCGGCTCAATCATGCCAATCATGTCAATTCCCCACATAGAGAAAGACCATGGTGATGAAATCACATTCAGAAGTGTCGGGGGAATATGAATCTTATCCGCATAAATCTAACACTTATGGCATTTCTTTATATATTTGCAGCAGTCAGACTCCATTGTCATCCAATAGTAGCCTGCTCTCAACATCTTTCTAGCCATGGCATGTCCATTGGAATGGGTACCAAATGAACCTTCATGGACCTCAGTCATCAACAGGTCTGCTTCGTGTCTATCCACGCATCTGAGCAGAACCATGTCAAAATTTCTCTTATAAAGCACTTCGCCATTGAGGTAGAAACTGCCTGACAATCTCCTCAAAGTCTTCCTATCTTTCACAGATGCCCCAGGCGGGTAAACCTGGTTCTGGAGGAAGCACTTGATGTCATAATACCATGGTTTATCATCCTTCACTTCTTCAACTGCAAATACATGAGCTGGTCTATCCAAGCGCATCACGGTGATATTGGGAACTTCATTCCAATACTTAACCACAATCATTGAAGCGAGCGTGGCGAGAGCATCTGCCATCCGATTCTCATCTCGAGGAATATGATGGAAGTCAACCTCAGTAAAGAATGTTGAAATCCTCCTCGCATAATCCCTATATGGAATAAGACCGGGCTGATTCGTTTCCCATTCACCCTTGATCTGATTAACAACGAGGGCCGAATCACCATAAACATCAAGATGCTTGATCCTTAGATCAATGCATTCTTCCAATCCCATAATACAGGCCTCATACTCAGCCATATTATTCGTGCATTTGAAAGTTAACCTTGCTGTAAAGGGAATATGTGTGCCCTGAGGAGTAATAATTACTGCCCCAATACCATTTCCATACTGATTTACAGCGCCATCAAATACCATACTCCATCTGGAACCAGGCTCTGGCCCTTCATCGAGTGTAGGCTCATCACAATCTTTCATTTTCAAATACAGAATCTCCTCATCTGGGAAGTCATACTGAACTGACTGATAATCCTCAATCGGCTGGTGTGCCAAGTGGTCAGCCAAGATACTACCTTTAATAGCCTTCTGAGCTCGATACTCAATGTCATACTCAGATAACAACATCTGCCAACGGGCAATCCTCCCGGTTAAATCAGGCTTCTCAAATATATACTTGATTGGGTCCATTCTGGATATTAACCAAGTTGTATGATTTATCATATACTGGCGTAAACACTTAGCGGCCCAAGCCAAAGCACAACAAGTCTTCTCAAGCATTGAGTATCGAGACTCACAATCAGTGAACTTCTTACTTAGGTAGTAAATAGCATACTCTTTCTTCCCGGATTCATCCTTCTGACCAAGGACACAACCCATTGAGTCTTCAAGAACTGTCAGATACATGATCAATGGTCTTCCTTCCACAGGCGGAGACAGGATTGGAGGTTCAGACAGATACTCTTTAATACTATCGAAAGCTTTCTGGCAATCCTCGGTCCAATCATGAGACTGATCTTTCCGGAGGAGCTTGAATATCGGTGCACATGTGGCAGTCATGTGGGATATGAATCTGGAAATATAATTCAAGCGGCTAAGAAAACCTCGGACTTGCTTCTCAGTTTTGGGCGCAGGATCTCTTGTATTGCTTTGACCTTTGCAGGATCAACCTCAATACCTCTTTCGTTAATAATAAAGCCCAATAACTTGCCAGAACGGACTCCAAATGTACACTTGTTGGGATTCAGACGAAGCTTGTACTTCCTCAAACGCTGAAAAAGCTTCAACAAGTGCTCTACATGTTCCACTTTCGTTCTTGACTTAGCAATCATATCATCAACATATACCTCAATCTCCTTGTGCATCATATCATGGAACAAGGTGGTCATAGCTCGTTGATACGTGGCTCCGGCGTTCTTCAAACCGAAGGGCATCACTCGATAACAGAATGTTCCCCAAGGTGTGATGAATGTTGTCTTCTCCATATCCTCGGGTTCCATCTTAATCTGATTATATCCGGAAAATCCATCCATAAATGAGAAGACATTGAATTTAGCTGTATTGTCTACCAACATATCAATATGTGGTAGAGGGAAATCATCTTTCGGACTAGCTTTATTCAAGTCTTTATAGTCCACACACATCCGGACTTTTCCATCTTTCTTAGGCACGGGCACAATATTGGCCACCCATTAAGGATATGTAGAAGTCACCAGAAACCCCGCATCAATTTGCTTCTGAACTTCCTCTTTGATCTTCACTGCCATATCAAGATGAGTTCTTCTGAGCTTCTGCTTCACAGGCACGCACTCAGGCGGTAGGAAATGTTTCACAATAT
Organism: Lathyrus oleraceus; assembly: GCF_024323335.1. Classification (NCBI taxonomy): domain Eukaryota; kingdom Viridiplantae; phylum Streptophyta; class Magnoliopsida; order Fabales; family Fabaceae; genus Lathyrus; species Lathyrus oleraceus. The sequence continues at coordinate 393,564,851 of NC_066583.1, forward strand.
CTGTATCTAGACCCGACATGTCTTCATACGACCAAGCGAAGATATCGACATATTCTCGTAGCAAATCAATCAACCCCTTCTTAACAGATTCTTCCAGGAGTGCCCCAATCTTCACTTCTCGCACACAATCCTCAGACCCCAAGTTGACTGTTTCCAGATTCTCAAGATGCGGCTGAATGATCTTCTCTTCATGCTCAAGTAGATGGGTAATCTCGTCAAGAATCTCTTCAACATCATCTTCCTCTGCCTCAAATACAGGGAACTCAAAATTGGGAGATGGCGTCGGATCATTATGTTCAATGGGTTTGATCAACCTGCATAATGATTTTGGATATGAAAAGCTTTTAGAAATCAAACAAGGTAAATCATTATGCAGATGAAAAGATGGATTTTATTCTATTTTTAGGGTTTTACATGATCACCAATTTCATGCAAAAAGCAAAAAGGGAAAATAATTGGAAAAACAAACATTTAACATGAATTTATTGAATGAAAATATCATTGTATTTATGTTGCCAACAATGTCATCACTCCTCCTTTTGGCATGGGAGAAGGGTTTTTAAACAAAGTGATCATTACGTGGACTTGTGGACAACTGTGGGAATATCCACAGCGACCCAATTGTTGCAGACCCCTCTAGGGATGATGAAATTGTCAGAATCCTCTGTATCCTCTTCCAAGACAGCAACAGCTTCTTCCTCCTGACCAGTGTGGATAAAACCTCCACTCTTGAATAATCCTTTCTCGTTGAAGACCCCAGAAGAAAAGCCAATGCCAGCCCGGGACTTGTTATCTTCCAGCTCAATCATTTTTCCTAGACCAGCAGTTGCACCACACTCAATGGCCAACTTTGCATCTCTATAGGAAGTAAATGAAGGAATTCTCTTCTCAACAGGCTCAGCTATAGATAAAGCTTGGAAAGGAGTTCCAACTTCATCTTCAGCATCTATGTATGAGAAGGAAGACAAGTGGCTAACCAGGAGAGCCTTTTCTCCCCCTACCACTACCAGTTTCTTATTCTTCACAAATTTCAGCTTCTGGTGTAGGGTGGATGTCACGGCACCAGCCTCGTGAATCCATGGTCTGCCTAGGAGACAGCTGTACGATGGGTGAATGTCCATAACCTGGAAGGTAATCTGGAAATCACTTGGTTCGATCTTGATTGGGAGATCAACTTCCCCAATCAGCTCGCAGTTTTCTTGCTCTAAGTGATCCATTAGTCTTGAAGAGTTGGCTCTAGTGTAGTACCGGTGAGTCAGCTTGTCTTCAAAATAAATGAAGAACACAGAGTTAGACCATAGGACCAGAAGCTGGAAACGAAACCTGCTTATGCATATGATGCATGCAATGCTTGTGCATATGATTTATTTTTATATTTCAAAGGAACTCTAGGGTTTTATTTGCAGATTTTGGAAATATTAACTGTTTATCACATATGGAAATATCTCATCAAATAATATCAGCGAAAAGAAGTATAGCATTGTCAATCATATACAAGAGAAAAGGAAAATAATCATCCTATGGATCCCTAGGAACAATCATCTAAAGCTCGGGACACAGGAAGATAGGATGCACGAAGCCTCTTCACCTCCCTCTCGTAAGTTGCCTCCATATCTGCCTTTTCCTTGGCGAGTCGATCGTACTTCCTCTTCCAAAACTTGGAAGACTGGGGGAGTAGAGAAGTCCATGCATCATTAGGATCATCAATAACCCTATGCTCGAGGAACTCTATCAAAGCATCCTTCTCTTTAATCTGCTGAAGCAACTCTTCCCTTTCACGGATCCAGGCACGTGATAGGTTTTCGTCTCTCAACTCTTCTACTCCTTGGTTAGGGAGGGTTGAAGGCCCAGCCACAACCAAAGGTATAGGTCTCGGATATTCGTAAGGCATGAGATACTCAGATGCTCTCTTCCTTACCCAAGCAGTGTAAGGCTTCAAAGCAATGCAATTCTTAGGACCCAACTCCTTCCTTCCTTTCTTATGAACCTTGCGCCAAGCGTGAACCATTCTTCCCTTCAAGCTTTGGGGATCTTTACCCTCCTGAAAGAACACACCCTCTAACAGAATGTTATTAGGTTTATCCTTTAGGGGGAACCCAAGCTGACGACGTGCTAAAATAGGGTTGTAGTTAATCCCACCACATGTACCAAGAAGAGGTACATTGGAGAATTCACCACAAGAGTCGATAATCTGCACACCATCATACATACGGTTATACCAAGAGATATCATCATTAGTGAGAGACATAAGTCTCGTGGACCACCGTAGACATCCCTTGTTCTCTTTGAAAGCGACCGTCTGAGGTAAGTGAGAAATAAACCACTTATACAACAGAGGCAAACAACACACAATGGCACCACCACCCTTTGCATTCCTCATATGCAAAGAGAAATAGGTATCACCCAACAGAGTCGGAACGGGATTAAGAGTGGAGAAGATCCTAATAGCGCTCACATCCACAAACTTGTCGATGTTGGGGAACAATACCAACCCATAGATGAGAAGTACAAATATGGCTTCAAAGGCATCCTCACTCATGGCCTTCCCATAAACAGTAGCTTGAGCAATGAGGAACTCAGAAGGGAGACCTTGAATTCCGCCTTTGGTAGTCATATGAGCACCAACCAGAGATTCATCTATGTGCAACATGTCAGCTATCTCTTGAGAAGTAGGAATACTCTCCAAGCCACTGAACGACAACTGATCTAGGATAGGTATACCCACAAGATAGGCATACTCCTGAAGAGTAGGCAAAAGCTGGAAATCCGGAAACGTGAAGCAACGGTACAAGGGATCATAAAACTGCACCAATACACTCATCAACCCTTCATCCACCTGAGTAGTCAGAAGAGGAAGAAGCTTCCCAAAGCGAGCCTTGAAACCCAAGGGATCTAGTACATAGGATGTCAGATTCCTTAACTCTTTCAAATCTGGTTGCCTGAAGCTGTACTTCTTTGTATTCCTTCTTTGTCTTTCCATGTCTAAAATTTTTGCAAATAAACCCCTTAAGTTCCTTGAAAATTTCTTTTATTATTGATGATATGGATGCAAATGAGTGCATGAACGCATGAATGCAACAATCACACTCAAGGATCACGCAAAGCATACCAAACAAAGGTCATGGGATGAATCATATTATCCTTAATATCAATCATCCATTTTGGTGGATTATGGTTTACACCTTATCAACACCCAAGTTCCATTGATATTAAGGATACATGAACGGATCAACCATGAATCAAGGGTTTGTTGCAAATCGCGAGCATGGAGTCTCGGTTAAGAACCACCCAAAGGGAATGTACTAGGGTTTAAACTTGCCAAACATGTTCTACAAGAGGTTCACATAGTCATCATCTCATCTTTCGGATATTATCGGATAAACGACTACTCGTATTCCAAAAATATTCTCAAGAGAGACTCTTATGAGTGTAGTATCGCGTAACAATCGTATCAAATCTTACATTTGAACGACCTTCGCACTACATCCAAAAAATAGGCCAAGATGGGTTTGGTAAACTAAGGTCCTTGGCTTCTTAGGTCTATATTGGAAAGAGTAATGTCTAACCACAACTTACTTGTGTGACATTATTGATCCCAACATGACCTCCACCAAGTGAATGGACTTGCAAGTCAACTTGCTAAGGAATAACTCCACACAAGTCAACAAGACTATGCCATTCTCCTATCCTAAGTGCACTCGAGTCCGGGTATAGAACTCATCTCACAAAGATCACCAAGCATACAAGGAATTAATATCAAGCAAATCGATCATTACATACAATACAGTAATCCCAAATTGCACAAAAATATGTCACAAAACAATACAATACAACAAGCATGAAAAGTTGGCAAAACCCACTAGGCATTCCCCAGCAGAGTCGCCACTTTTCTGTAGTGGGGTATTTGTTACCATTGGAGATATTGACTAAATCCAAGGTAAATCATACAAGTTGAGTCGCCACCGCACTTCTATTTATCCAAAGGAATGGTTGGAAAGCGAACAAAAACCTAATAGTTTTAACAAAACTAATAAAAGAAACAGAGATCTGGGTAAGGGGGTTGGTTATGCAATGGGAAGGTGTTAGGCACCCAAAACATCCTAGGTACTCCTAGGGAGCCCTTTTCACACTTGTTGCAAAGGTAGTTGTTTTGTGAAAATTTTATTTGTGCAAACATGATTGAAGAGATGAGAAGAGAATATACAAGTTATTGAAATTTTGTGTTTGGATGGATAAACCCATTGCCTACGTACCCTCTTATAAAAAGATTAGGATCAAAACCTCGTAGTTCGGGGTAAAAATCTCAAAAACAAATGAGTGGATGGATTGGTCCAAAAGCCTTAAGGTCTTTTGTTATCAAAGGGAGAAAACTCAACCTAAAACCACAAATCCACCATGTGAGGATAGCTTCAACATGCTAGTGAGGGGTCAACCCTATAATAAGCATGGAAGACTCATTGTCCATCACTAAGGATATAGGTGAGTATTACATCTACCACAAAGATAACTCAAACCTAATAGCTAAAGGTTATGGAAAATTTGATTAAGAAGTGGCTATTGGAACCACAAAAGGAATTTGAATGGGTTATATTTACCAATCAGAAGTATATACAAAAGTGGTCAAAGTTGACTTAAAGATTCAATTCAAAATAAGTGTTATGAAATGAAAGTTTGAAAATCAAAAGCATAAGGCTTTGGTTTCTAATGTTGAAAACAAAGGTTAAATGTTTGCACAAAAAGGGTTTTGGCTTGGGTTAGGGTGGAGAGATGAAGAAGAAGGGCTAAGTCCTAAGGAAAACAAAAGGTGAGGGATAAGAAATGAAACCACACTAGGAGTTCCTCTCTTGAGATCATATTGATGATCCAAGTAGCTCCCATCCTTTGGAATAAGCAAGCATAAAGCATAAGCAATCAAACAAGTCTCATAAGAGATCCTCAATGTATCTTGTATCTTCCACTTGGATGAACCTGGTAATGATCCTATAATTAAGCTCAAATGGAAACTCCTAGTTCAAGAGCACACACATCAAAAGTTCCATGGGGTAAAACATTCTCCTAACCAGAGACCAGGGAAACAACAAACTAATAGGGAGATTAAGACTCGAGCCTAATAGTTGTCATGCAATCAACATCCCTAAGTTGAGGTCTCTAACAAGAACTAAACTCACAAGTAAACAAACATCACACACTATATCCATACAAGAGGCTCAAACAATGGGTGGGCTTTAGTCAAGAGGGGTCATGTCAACCTCGACAAACAAGCCAAACTATAAAGGGTAATCTGTAGCTCTTAACCACTAACATTGAACATTAGGGTGAAGCTGATCAAAATGGTAATGGGGATGAGACCTCATGCTCTTAACACTGGCCAGGGTGAGCTCATGACAAAGAAAGCGTGGGGATCCAGAAAGTGAGATCCTTTTCCACTTGACAGACTCTGGACAAAGATCTGGGGCACATGTCCAGAAGCATCAACACGTAGTGCGAGCATAAAGAACGACACACTGAATAACAGGGGATTGGCTACTAATCCCTTTTATCCGTAAATTGCATCTTCTCTTGGAGGTCTTATCAAATAACACATGCATATTCTTGGAGGTCTTTGAGAACAATTTTAAACAAACACAAACAGAGCCTCTGAAGGAGGACTTGCCAGCAAAATGCCTGCCAAAAAGGTGACAGGACTTCAGACTACATGAAGTAAGAAGCTAACTACCTGAGTGGTGTGTCAACCACAATCCAATGCTTAAGCAAGAGCTAAAGCAAGCAAGCAACTAAGGTACCTGTACAAAGACTAAACAATTAGTACTTCAGTCATACAACCAGAAAACAAACAGTGAAACCCTCTAACAGTTACACAATTCAGTGCATAAGTGCCCTAGCACTCAAATGAGCTAATGAGTTCACCACATCAATTAGAACCCTACAAAACAACAATAGGTCAGTACTCAAATGCATTTGTATCTCACAATATCAATGATGAGTATCCAAACCTGAAACACAAGACAAAGTTAGTTTATGTGCATTTAAACAACACAACAAAACACCAACAAACAACAACATAAGAGATGAATTCAAAACCTAACCAAATGACCAAACCATAACCCACCCTTCTACACATTACACCTTCAAACACTCCTCTAAATGTCCTCAAAAGGACCAGCATCAAATCAATAATCAAATGCCTCAAATTGCCTATGCCATGCAATGACCAAAAAATAGGCACAAAATGAACTTCCAACTTAGAAAATTCATATCAAATCAGAAATGCATGCAATGACTTTGAGATATTTTGTACAAGTTCCTCATGTCATGAATAATCATCATGCAAAAAATCAAATCCAGAATGATGCAAATGTTATGTGAACAAAAATGCACCAATTCAATGTCAAAAATGTGACACAAATTGTCACACTTTTCTCTATGTGTCAAAAATGATGATAACATGTGAGAAAAAATCCAAACCAGTGACAAAAAATTCATGTCATGTATGAATGTCAAGCATGCAAAAAATTGGATCAAATGGCTCAAAAATGAGGATTTCACAAGGCACTGAATGCAATAGGTCAAATTGGCACAACATCAATTCAAAAATTCAAAAATAAAAATCCAGACATCAATAATTCATGAATTCAGCACCATAAAAAATTAGAAATCAATACAAAACCATGAAAAAAAATTGGGACTCATTTGGATCATTTTTGCATTTTTTATGAATTAAACAAAATGACTAAAATAATTGGAAAATGCATGGAAAATGGAGGGAAAAGAATTAATTCAAATAAACTCAGAAATAACCACAACCATCAGATATGGCGCGCATCAAGATCAAAGGCTCAGATTTGAATACATGAAACGCACCGTTTCACTTAAACCAGTCAGCATGCCACTCAGCCCTTCAACGCACGCGTGGCCTGGTCAAAGGAATCACGTCCAATCAATCGTCCAAGCAAGCGCACACATGGAATCCACATCACACAAACCCTAGTAATACACAGACGCCGGAGCTACAGCTCCGGTCGTCTTCTCCGACGACTCGCGCGGCGGCGCCGCCATGCACTTTTCCTGAAAGCCACCAAACTTATACCATTCGAACCGTCTCTCCACGAGGATTCCAAATATCCTATTGGATCATCCTAATTCCTCATAGATTATGCAAATCGAAGAGAGAAAGATTCTAGATCCAAAATTCCAGTCAACATATCATCCTCAATACTCATTCATTTTCAATTCTAAACATATGTACATGCTCTACTCATCAAGATCTAGCATTCTATGATCTAAAAACAGCAAAAGGAGTGATCGAAAATTGAGTCACCTTGAAGTGAAGACCTCTGAAATCGTGTTCTCTCAAGCTCTACAGCTCCAGATCTTCTCCTATGATCTTCCTATGAAGCTTTAAGCAAAAATGAACGGTTGAATCCTCTTGAATCTACTTCAATTTCCAGATTTGATTGCCATGTTCATGCTCTTGTACTGCTCGATTCCTTGATGAATTGCACTAAATAGTGGATGAATCTTGCTCAGTGAAGCACCAGGAACAAAAATATGCAATGATCTTTGAGAATTGTGTGAAGAAAATCCAAATTCAAAGAGAGAGAATTTTTGGAGAGTTTCTTGAATTTTGATCTCAAATGGTGGTTTTTTCAGTTATGATTAGGGTTTCTGTTTATATACTCCATGCTAATGACAATGCTAATCATATTTTCCATTGGTTAATCATGATTAGTGAGATATGAAGCATCTTGCAAAAATGCAAATTAAGCTCTCCTTGCCATAATACACGTGCACCTCCTCATTTTATGATCTCAATCCACTTAAAAACATCCAAGGGTCATGATTTGAAGATTTGTTTGCTTGCATCTTAAGCCAAAAATGAATGTTGAATATTCACTCCATTTTTGCACATGTGTGAAATAATGAGTATACACACTTTTCCCATGCGTGGCAAAGCTCATTTTGAGATGTCTTGAACATGAGAAGCATTTTGCAAAAAGAATGAACCAATTTGAAGCATTATATCAAAAGTTATGCCATTTTGAATTTCCATGCACACTTTGTGATCAAATGACCATAACTCCTCAACCATTCATCATATGGACATGAATTAGGACTTTTTGGAAAGGGGAGACAAAGATCTACAACTTTCATGTTCACCAAAAATCCATTTGAAACTTCTTTGACATTGACAAGTCAAGTTGAAAGTGGATCAAAACTTGCCAAATTTGGAAACTTTGAATTATAGGTCATTTTCCATTTTTAGTAACTTTTGCCATGACCTTTGAATCTTCAAGATGGATGTTTAGAATGATGAATGGACCCCATTTGAACATGATTGAGGTGTCTCAACTCATTTCCCCACATCATAGCCCTCAATTGACTGCACAGTTGACTTTTGGTCCTCAGATGACCTTGAAATGTCTTGATTAACTTGAGCCTCTACCACTTGGTGAAATAGCTTCAAAATGAAACCCTAGCTTATGTAAGCTCCTTATAATAATCATGTGATCCTCATCCCAAAAAAATACCTCATCTCTTGCACAAAGGATCTTCTTGAAGCTCTTGACCTGGTGATTGCTTAAGCTACAAACAAAAGATGTTAGTGACATATTTTTTGTGCTTTTGGTTAGTAAACAAAACAAGAAAAGAAATGATATACAATTCAAGCATGCTTGGTGATCTCAAACCACTCACAAGAGACCCCTACCCAAAGGGAACGGGAGCCAAGATGCTCAATGATCCTTGAGGCTATGCAATGCAATGTTATGATGCCATGAGGGATCTTAGAGACAAAATTGGGGTCTTACACTTGCCTGACACGGGCCGTGTCAGGTAACACATGCACCCGTGTCAGGGCCATGTTTTCTTCCAAAAATTTGACTTTTTTTCTCTATTTTTCGTTGCTCTTTTTTAGCTAAATGTCTTCTATAAGTTTGGCTCAAACCTTTTCTTTTGTACTGTGCGATTTACTCTACGAACCTACAAACAAAAATTTGAAACACACCAAACAATTAAAATTATTAGAATTAAACCGCGTGGGTTGTCTCCCACGAAGCAATGTGTTTAAAGTCACATGTCTCGACGGTCGTCTCTCTTATCCTCTGAGATGAACATTTTCAATCAAACCACTTTCCTGCCCTTCATAGTAATGTTTCAACCTTTGTCCGTTCACCTTAAATCCCCATTATTAGGATTTTTAAGTTCTATTGCTCCATGGGGAAACACTCTGTGAACCAAAAATGGACCCGACCACCTGGATTTCAACTTTCCCGGAAAGAGTTTTAGCCTGGAATTAAACAAAAGCATCGGTTGTCCCTCGACAAACTCTTTTCTCTGTAGCCTCTGATTGTGCCATTTTTTTGTCTTCTTTTTATAGAGTTTGGCATTCTCATAGGCTTGATTCCTAAACTCTTCTAACTCGTGGAGCTGAAGAATTTAGGATTCACCAACTTTGGCAAGATCATAATTTAGGAATTTGGATGCCTAAAACGCTTTTGCTCCAACTCTAGTGGCAAGTGACAAGAGTTATCGTAAACTAATTGATAGGGAGACATACATATGGGCATTTTGAATGCCGTTTTGTATGCCCATAGTGCATCTTCTAACTTCACTGCCCAGTCTTTTCAAGATGCGCATACAGTCGTTTCCAGTATTTGCTTTATCTTCCTGTTGGACACTTCGACCTGGCCACTCGTTTGCGGGTGATACAGAGTGATGACCTTGTGTTTAACATTATATTTCTTCATTATATTCTCCATTAGTTTGTTTAAAATATGAGTATCTTCATTACTGATAAGTTCTCTCGGCACTCCAAACCTCGAAAAAATATTATTCTTCAGAAAGGTCACAGCCACTTTAGAATCATTGGTGGGTGATCCGTCACCATTTTCACTTAGTTTTCATCATCCATCCAGCATGAATCTTCAAGAATCGGTAACACTTTGTTCTTTCTTTTAGTTGATTTCTTAAGTTTATCGCATTTTATAATTTTCTGCTTGTTTTATGTTGTATTAGTAGTTCATCTCTTTTTGTCGTATTTTATGCGTTTCCTTGGTAGTTGTAACACCCCGATAATAATATAATAATTATTTAAATTAAGTTAATAATATGTTTATTAATTTAATTAGATAATTGAATTATTATTATTATTATTTTGGAATAATAATTATGGGGATAATTATTTATTGGAATAAAATAAGTTGGAATAATAAAAAGTCCCATTTTTGGTAAAAAGGGTTTGCACGTGAAAAGGAAAACACAGAGAAGCGGTTGAAAGTGGAAAAAGGGCAAAAAGGCAGAGCAAGAGAAGAGGAAAAGCTTGGAGCTCAGAGATTGCTGGATTAACTCAGGTAAGGGGGGTTTATCATCGATTAATGGGTATTATGGGGTAATATGTGATGGGTAGTGAGAAACCATTGTTTTGCCTGATTGTATGATGAATTGTGAATTTGGGGATGAACGGAATTGGGATTAAAATTGATGAATTCGTAGGAATTAGAGGTAGAAACGTTAGAAATTTGTGAAATCGAAAGTGTATAATTCGTGTTAGATGAGATGAATGAATTATGTGTAAAATTTGGACTGTAGAAGGTTGAATTGGATAGATCTCGTAGCAGAGAAAGCCATTGCAGATCTGAGAGTTCTGGTTTCTGGTCATACGCGTATGGCACTAGGCAATACGCGTATGAGATGGCCGGTACGCGTATGGCACTAGGCAATACGCGTATGGATGAGAAAGATGATATTTTGAACGTAAATTGGTCTCTGTTGGTACGCGTAATGGGAGATTGTTACGCGTAGCATACGCGTATGAGACAGGTGATACGCGTATGGGTTGGGCGAGGAAATGCGCAATACGCGTATGAGAGTGGGCAGTACGCGTATGGATTTGGTCAGGCGTGGGCAATACGCGTATGGGCATAGGCAATACGCGTATGGGCAGAATTGTGATTTTTCTGTGCTGTTGTTGTGCAGTTTTTGGTTGGTTAGGCTGAGTGATGTACTTAGCTGATGTATGATGTAGCAGGGATCATTTCCCGTTGTTTTGAGTAGTATAGGTATTAGTAGAATATGCTAATACTGTATTTGATTATGTGGCATGATGTGATATGCTTTTGTGATAAAATGTATTAATGATGTGTGATGATAAGCATGATGCTGTGAATGTATCAGTTATGTATGCATTTGTGAACAGACTGTTTTATGGCTCAGAGTGTGAGCTTATGTCTATTCTTGAATTGTTGTTGTTGTTGTTGCATTGCTAGGTGATTAGCATGCTTATTCTAGCCTTTGGGGCTGTAGCTAATTCCCATGGTGAGGAATTAGTGAGTGAACCATGGTGGGTTTGTTGTTGGTGTTTGCATGCTAGATGATTAGTGTGCATAGTCTAGCCTTCGGGGCTGTAGCTAATTCCCATGGTGAGGAATTAGTGAGTGAGTCACTAGGTCTCAAATGAGTGGGACTAGTGAGCTTAGTAGCCGTATCTGGAGGGATCGGTGAGCTTGAACTATATGTTCAAGAATAGTCGGTACCGCATGTGTGGAGTCTCATTGCATAATGAATGTATGGCATATAATATGAATGGATGTGTTCCAGTATTATATGTGTGTTGTGTGTTGTGTTGTTGATGTTGAGTATGGTTGAGATTATACATATGCTATATGTTACTGTTGAATATGATGTTTGAACGGATATTGCCGTTGCTGAGTGCGTAGTCTGATTAGGGTGAATTGATGTGTTGTTTACTTAGCATTACATGTTGTTCTATAATGCTTATTATATTGATTGAGGAACTCACCCTTACAACTATTTTTCAGGTAACGAGCAGTGAGTTGAGTAGAAGCTAGTGCTATGGAGTCTAGTGTCGTCCTTAGTGGGTCATGCTCTGGTAGATGTAACATCGGGAGGGGATGTTTGACTATGTTTTAATTTAGTTGTTGATCAACTTTACATGTAATGTAGTACATGATTTGAATGTCGATATTTTGTGTCCGCTGCGAATTATGCAAAAGAGTCTTATTTTGATTAAATAAATGAGCATGACAGGATATTTTGATGATTGTTGTGAAATGATTGTGTGACACCCTTCGGGGCATAATTACTCTGATTTGATATGTTATATATTTAATTAAATATTTTGGGGTATTTAGAAGGGTGTTACATTAGTGGTATCAGAGCATAGTCGGTCGAGTCGAGTCGTAATTATTCTGTTTCCCCTGTACGGGATAGGTGTTGTGTAACCCTATCAGTACTTATTGTTTTAGTTTGTTGGGTTTTCAGAATAGAGATGGCTGGGAGAGGTAGAGATGATGCTGCGATTGCTGAGGCTCTGGGTATGCTAGCTGGAGTACTTGGAGGAAATCCGAATGTTGTAGGAATGGGAGCTTCTCGTCAACTGAGTGAGTTCCAGAAGAACAATCCTCCAATGTTCAAGGGAGCATACGATCCAGATGGTGCTCAGAAGTGGTTGAAGGAGATCGAGAGAATCTTCCGAGTGACTGAGTGTGCCGATAACCAGAAGGTCAGGTTCGGTACGCATATGCTGTCAGAGGAAGCGGATGATTGGTGGGTTGCTACCCGCACTGAGTTGGAATCTGCTGGGAATGCTGAGATCTCTTGGGCTGTGTTCAGAGAGAGATTCCTGAGGAAGTATTTTCCAGAGGATGTTAGAGGGAAGAAAGAGATAGAGTTCTTGGAATTGAAGCAGGGTAACCGGTCTGTTACTGAGTATGCCGCTAAGTTCACAGAGCTGTCAAAGTATTATACTCCCTATAATGAGGCTGCTGGAGAATTTTCGAAATGTGTGAAGTTTGAGAACGGGTTGCGTCCCGAGATCAAACAGGCTATTGGGTATCAGCGGATCAGGGTGTTTTCTGATTTGGTTGACTGTTGCAGGATTTTCGAACAGGATTCCAAGGCTAGAGCAGAGAGCTATCAGCAAAGGGTTGATAGGAAAGGTAAGAATCAGATTGATCGTGGGAAACCGTATGCAGCTGGCAAAGGTTTCCAGAGGCAAAGTGGGATGAAGAGGCCTAGTGGGGGAGACTCTAGTGCTCCTGTTAAGTGTTACAGATGTGGTCGGGCTGGACATCGTGTTCATGAGTGTACCAGTGCTGAGATGAAGTGTTTCAAGTGTGGAAAAGGTGGTCATTTGGCTGCAGAGTGTCGGTTGAAGACTGTGACTTGTTTCAACTGTGGAGAAGTGGGTCATATCAGTCCACAGTGTCCTAAGCCGAAGAAAGAGAATCAGTCAGGAGGCAAGGTCTTTGCTTTATCGGGTTCTGAGACTTCTGCAGATGATCGTTTGATCCGAGGTACGTGTTATATTAATGGCTTTCCTCTTGTAGCTATTATTGACACAGGTGCTACTCATTCCTTTATATCTTTGGATTGTGCTGTGAAACTTAAGTTAGAGATATCTAAGATGCTTGGAAGTATGGTGATTGATACTCCTGCGAAGGGTTCAGTGACTACTACTTCAGTTTGTTTGAATTGTCCTTTGAGTATTTTTGGTAGAGACTTTGGAATGGATCTTGTGTGCCTTCCACTAGTACAGGTTGATGTTATCCTGGGTATGAACTGGTTGGTGTTTAACCGAGTCTATATCAACTGTTTAGATAAGACTGTGATTTTTCCTGAGATTGAGGAGGGAAAGAATTTGTTCCTATCTGCAAGGCAGGTGAATGAGGAAGTAGCAGATGGGGCAGAGTTGTTTATGCTGTTAGCGACTTTGGAAGCTAAAGATAAACTAGTGATTGGTGATCTGGCTGTGGTGTGTGATTTTCCTGATGTGTTTCCTGAAGAAGTGAACGAATTGCCGCCAGAGCGTGAAGTTGAGTTCTCGATTGAATTGGTACCTGGTACTAGACCGATATCGATGGCTCCGTACCGTATGTCTGCTGTTGAGTTAACTGAACTGAAGAGTCAGTTGGAAGATTTGTTGGATAAGAAATTTATTCGTCCGAGTGTGTCACCGTGGGGTGCTCCAGTGCTATTGGTTAAGAAGAAAGAAGGTACTATGAGGTTGTCTGTGGACTACAGGCAACTGAATAAAGTGACGATCAAGAATCGATATCCTTTGCCGAGAATTGATGATTTGATGGATCAGTTGGTTGGTGCAAGTGTGTTCAGCAAAATAGATTTGAGATCTGGGTATCATCAGATACGTGTGAAAAATGAAGATATTCAGAAGACTGCTTTCAGAACAAGGTATGGACATTATGAGTATTCTGTGATGCCTTTTGGTGTGACTAATGCGCCTGGAGTATTTATGGAATATATGAATAGGATTTTCCATCCGTACCTAGATAAGTTTGTTGTGGTGTTTATTGATGACATTTTGGTGTATTCGAAATCTGAAGAAGAGCATGCTGAGCATTTGAGAGTGGTTTTAGAAGTTCTACGAGAAAAGAAGTTATTTGCTAAATTGTCCAAATGTGAATTTTGGTTAGAAGAGGTTAGTTTTCTTGGTCATGTGATTTCAAGAGGCGGTGCTGCTGTTGATCCTTCTAAGATAGAAGCGGTATCTAAGTGGGAAGCTCCGAAGTCTGTTGCTGAGATTCGAAGTTTTCTTGGTTTGGCTGGTTATTATAGGAAATTCATTGAGGGATTTTCCAAGTTGGCGTTACCGTTGACGATGTTGACTAGAAAGGGGCAAGCGTTTGTTTGGGACTCAAAATGTGAAGAGGGTTTCCAAGAGTTAAAGAGAAGGTTGACTACTGCTCCTATTCTGATATTACCGAGTTCGTCGGAATCATTTGAGGTTTACTGTGATGCTTCATTGTTGGGCTTGGGTGGTGTGTTAATGCAGAATAAGCAGGTTATAGCTTATGCTTCGAGACAACTGAGAGTTCATGAAAGGAACTATCCGACACATGATTTAGAGTTGGCAGCTGTGGTTTTTGTTCTGAAGTTGTGGAGGCATTATTTGTACGGATCAAGATTTGAGGTTTTCAGTGATCATAAAAGTTTGAAGTATTTGTTTGACCAGAAAGAGCTAAATATGAGACAGAGGAGATGGTTAGAATTTCTGAAGGATTATGATTTTGGGTTGAATTACCATCCGGGTAAAGCAAACGTAGTAGCTGATGCATTGAGTCGGAAATCATTGCATATGTCTATGTTAATGGTTAAAGAGTTGGATTTAATTGAGCAGTTTAGAGATTTGAGTTGGTGTGTGAGAGTACTCACAATAGTGTTAAATTGGGAATGCTGAAGTTGACGAATAATATTTTGGAGGAGATCAGGGAGGGTCAGAAATCCGATATGCTTTTGGTTGATAAGTTGACTCTAGTGAATCAAGGTCAAGGTGGTGAATTCAGAGTTGATGAGAATGGTGTTTTGAGATTTGGTAATCGGGTGTGTATTCCGGATGTTGCCGAACTTAAGAAGAGTATTCTTGAGGAAGGACATCGTAGTGGCCTGAGTATTCATCCTGGAGCTACGAAGATGTATCATGATTTGAAAAAGTTATTTTGGTGGCCGGGAATGAAAAAGGAAATTGCGAGTTTTGTTTATTCTTGTTTGACTTGTCAGAAGTCAAAGATTGAGCATCAGAAGCCGTCTGGGCTAATGCAACCGTTGGCTATTCCAGAGTGGAAGTGGGATAGTATCAGTATGGATTTTGTTTCTGGGTTACCGAGGACAAGTAGGAATTTTGAGGCTATTTGGGTGATTGTTGATAGATTGACGAAATCGGCTCATTTCATTCCGATCAGAATGGATTATCAGTTAGAGAGATTAGCCGAGTTGTATATTGAGAAGATTGTAAGTTTGCATGGTATTCCGTCTAGTATTGTTTCGGACAGAGATCCTAGATTTACATCGAAGTTCTGGGAAGGTCTGCAGAGGGCTTTGGGAACTAAGCTGAGATTGAGTTCTGCATATCATCCGCAGACTGATGGTCAGACTGAGAGGACGATTCAGTCATTAGAGGATCTTTTGAGAGCTTGTGTTTTGGAAAAGGGAGGTGCTTGGGATTGTTATTTGCCATTGATTGAGTTTACCTACAACAATAGTCTTCATTCGAGCATTGGTATGGCACCGTTTGAAGCTTTGTATGGTAGGAGATGTCGGACACCTTTATGTTGGTATGAGTCCGGTGAGAGTGCTGTGGTTGGACCGGAGATTGTTCAACAAACTACGGAAAGGATTAAGATGATTCAGGAGAAGATGAGAATTGCTCAGAGTCGTCAGAAGAGTTATCATGATAAGAGGAGGAAGTCACTTGAGTTCCAAGAGGGAGATCATGTGTTTCTTCGCGTTACTCCGATAACTGGTGTTGGTCGAGCTTTGAAGTCGAAGAAGTTGACACCTCGATTTATTGGTCCTTATCAGATTTTGGAGAGGATAGGAGAGGTAGCCTATCGTATCGCTTTACCGCCATCGCTTGCGAATTTGCATGAGGTTTTTCATGTGTCTCAGTTGAGGAGGTACATTCATGATCCGTCGCATGTAGTCCAAATAGATGATGTACAGGTGAGAGATAACCTGACTGTGGAAACGTCACCTATGAGGATCGAGGATCGAGAATTGAAGCAGTTGCGGGGTAAAGAGATTGCCTTGGTGAAGGTAGCTTGGGGAGGACCAGCAGGTGGCAATGTGACTTGGGAACTTGAGAGCCAGATGAAGGAGTCTTATCCTGAGTTGTTCGCTTAAGGTATGTTTTCGAGGACGAAAACTCTTTTAGTGGGGGAGAGTTGTAACACCCCGATAATAATATAATAATTATTTAAATTAAGTTAATAATATGTTTATTAATTTAATTAGATAATTGAATTATTATTATTATTATTTTGGAATAATAATTATGGGGATAATTATTTATTGGAATAAAATAAGTTGGAATAATAAAAAGTCCCATTTTTGGTAAAAAGGGTTTGCACGTGAAAAGGAAAACACAGAGAAGCGGTTGAAAATGGAAAAAGGGCAAAAAGGCAGAGCAAGAGAAGAGGAAAAGCTTGGAGCTCAGAGATTGCTGGATTAACTCAGGTAAGGGGGGTTTATCATCGATTAATGGGTATTATGGGGTAATATGTGATGGGTAGTGAGAAACCATTGTTTTGCCTGATTGTATGATGAATTGTGAATTTGGGGATGAACGGAATTGGGATTAAAATTGATGAATTCGTAGGAATTAGAGGTAGAAACGTTAGAAATTTGTGAAATCGAAAGTGTATAATTCGTGTTAGATGAGATGAATGAATTATGTGTAAAATTTGGACTGTAGAAGGTTGAATTGGATAGATCTCGTAGCAGAGAAAGCCATTGCAGATCTGAGAGTTCTGGTTTCTGGTCATACGCGTATGGCACTAGGCAATACGCGTATGAGATGGCCGGTACGCGTATGGCACTAGGCAATACGCGTATGGATGAGAAAGATGATATTTTGAACGTAAATTGGTCTCTGTTGGTACGCGTAATGGGAGATTGTTACGCGTAGCATACGCGTATGAGACAGGTGATACGCGTATGGGTTGGGCGAGGAAATGCGCAATACGCGTATGAGAGTGGGCAGTACGCGTATGGATTTGGTCAGGCGTGGGCAATACGCGTATGGGCATAGGCAATACGCGTATGGGCAGAATTGTGATTTTTCTGTGCTGTTGTTGTGCAGTTTTTGGTTGGTTAGGCTGAGTGATGTACTTAGCTGATGTATGATGTAGCAGGGATCATTTCCCGTTGTTTTGAGTAGTATAGGTATTAGTAGAATATGCTAATACTGTATTTGATTATGTGGCATGATGTGATATGCTTTTGTGATAAAATGTATTAATGATGTGTGATGATAAGCATGATGCTGTGAATGTATCAGTTATGTATGCATTTGTGAACAGACTGTTTTATGGCTCAGAGTGTGAGCTTATGTCTATTCTTGAATTGTTGTTGCTGTTGTTGCATTGCTAGGTGATTAGCATGCTTATTCTAGCCTTTGGGGCTGTAGCTAATTCCCATGGTGAGGAATTAGTGAGTGAACCATGGTGGGTTTGTTGTTGGTGTTTGCATGCTAGATGATTAGTGTGCATAGTCTAGCCTTCGGGGCTGTAGCTAATTCCCATGGTGAGGAATTAGTGAGTGAGTCACTAGGTCTCAAATGAGTGGGACTAGTGAGCTTAGTAGCCGTATCTGGAGGGATCGGTGAGCTTGAACTATATGTTCAAGAATAGTCGGTACCGCATGTGTGGAGTCTCATTGCATAATGAATGTATGGCATATAATATGAATGGATGTGTTCCAGTATTATATGTGTGTTGTGTGTTGTGTTGTTGATGTTGAGTATGGTTGAGATTATACATATGCTATATGTTACTGTTGAATATGATGTTTGAACGGATATTGCCGTTGCTGAGTGCGTAGTCTGATTAGGGTGAATTGATGTGTTGTTTACTTAGCATTACATGTTGTTCTATAATGCTTATTATATTGATTGAGGAACTCACCCTTACAACTATTTTTCAGGTAACGAGCAGTGAGTTGAGTAGAAGCTAGTGCTATGGAGTCTAGTGTCGTCCTTAGTGGGTCATGCTCTGGTAGATGTAACATCGGGAGGGGATGTTTGACTATGTTTTAATTTAGTTGTTGATCAACTTTACATGTAATGTAGTACATGATTTGAATGTCGATATTTTGTGTCCGCTGCGAATTATGCAAAAGAGTCTTATTTTGATTAAATAAATGAGCATGACAGGATATTTTGATGATTGTTGTGAAATGATTGTGTGACACCCTTCGGGGCATAATTACTCTGATTTGATATGTTATATATTTAATTAAATATTTTGGGGTATTTAGAAGGGTGTTACAGTAGTGCTGTTTGGTTTCCAGGTCTAACAATAAGCCCGAAAGGTGCGTACCGAAAGAATGGAAGTCAAGGACATCGTGCAAAGTGAGAAAAGGCAAAAACAGGGGGCTGACATGGGTGCCCGTGTCAGCATGTGCAGACTAGAGATTGTGGAATCCAGAAACCAGGGGGCTGACACGGCCTGTGTCAGCAAGGGATGATGATTTGAGATTGACAAAGAGCCAATACGGGCGCCCGTGTCACCTGACACAGCCCGTGTTGGCCAATTCGCCCCGTTTGCTGATTTTTAGTGTTTGGATCCCTGTGTACGTCCGGAGGACAGTCTGGGTATTTCACGATGTTTTTAGTACTATTTAGTCTGCATTTTGGTGAAGAGAGAGGACACTTTTTGATCGTACAAGAAAAAGACAGAAAGGAGAAGCGAGCTTTCAAGGTGTTTAGAGAAGAAGAGATCTTCAAGATTGGAAGAGATTGAAGATCAACCTTCATCAACAACAAATTGTAATGTCTCTATTTTGTAATTTCGTATCTTTGGATATTATGAGAAGCTAAACCCCCCCAATGCTAGGAGTACTACGGTACTTTTCATTTTTGCTTATTTAATACTAATATGGAATTGTCTGTGGATGAGTTAGGGAGTATCCTAAAACTCCCAATCGTAGGCCCTGGAACAGTGCCCGATACTTTTGTTCCGGCGGAATTTTGGACCGCAATAACAGTTAACACTAAATATGTCTCCAAAGGGGCAAAAGCACCGGGTATCCATAACCTTTGTTTCAGGTACGCGCAAAAGGCTTTGACGTACACCATGTTTGGTCGCGGTGATAACACCGGTATCGCCACCCAAAGGGAGCTGTTCTTTCGGTAGAGTATGGAAGCACAAACTTCTATCAACGTAGAAGCTGACTACCTAGGTAGAGTTGGTCGCGCTACTTAAGGCGACATTTCAGTTGGCGGAATGATCACACTGATTACCGACCATTTTGGATTTGGTGCTACGCTTGCTGACTCTCCACATGTGCCGGGTAAAACTAAACTGGACATGGCCACATTGATTAAACAAGGCATGATTGAGGTAAAACAAGATTACTATTCTCTTATCTTCCAAAAAGCCCATGTTCTTGCTTTACCCGCTTATGATTTCATCAGTATTACTAACAAAGCCAACTGGCTTTATGAGTGTCCCGACCTGGATGAGGGGGACGAAGATTTTCTAGATTCTTTGCCTGCAGGTGAACATATGGAGGGTGCACTGAGCACTGAGGAGTCATTTTACCAACAACCGCAAGAAAGAGTTTTAGCCTGGAATTAAACAAAAGCATCGGTTGTCCCTCGATAAACTCTTTTCGCTATAGCTACTGATCGTGCCATTTTTTTGTCTTCTTTTTATAGAGTTTGGCATTCTTATAGGCTTGATTCCTAAACTCTTCTAACTCGTGGAGCTGAAGAATTTAGGATTCACCAGCTTTGGCAAGATCATAATTTAGGAATTTGGATGCCCAAAACGCTTTGTGCTCCAACTCTAGTGGCAAGTGACAAGAGTTACCGTAAACTAACTGATAGGGAGACATACCTATGGGCATTTTGAATGCCGTTATGTATGCCCATAGTGCATCTTCTAACTTCACTGCTCAGTCTTTTCGAGATGCGCATACAGTCTTTACTAGTATTTGCTTTATCTGCCTGTTGGACACTTCGACCTGGCCACTCGTTTGCGGTTGATACAGAGTGACGATCTTGTGTTGAACATTATATTTCTTCATTAGATTTTCCATTCGTTTGTTTAAAATATGAGTACCTTCATCACTGATAAGTGTTCTCTGCACTCCAAATCTTGAAAAAATATTATTCTTCAGAAAGGTCACATCCAACATGAATCTTCAAGAACCGGTAACACTTTGTTCTTTCTTTTGGTTGATTTCTTAAGTTTATTGCATTTTATAGATTTCTTCTTGTTTTATGTTGTATTAGGAGTTCATCTCATTTTGTCGCATTTTATGCGTTTCCGTGGTAGTGCTGTTTGGTTTCCAGGTCTAACAATAAGCCCGAAAGATACGTACCGGAAGAATGGAAGTCAAGGACATCGTGCAAATCAAGAAAAGGCAAAAAGAGGGGGCTGACATGGGTGCACGTGTCAACTGACACGGCCCGTGTCAGCATGTGCAGAATAGAGATGATGGAATACAGAAACCAGGGGGATGACGTGTCAGCTGCAAGGGATGAGGATTTGAGATTGAGAAAGAGCCAACACTGGCGCCCATGTCACTTGACACGGCCCGTGTTGGCCAATTCGCCTCATTTGCTGATTTTTAATGTTTGGATCCCTGTGTACGTCCGAAGGGCAGTCTGGGTATTTCACGATGTTTTTAGTTGATTCGAAACTATTTAGTCTGCATTTTGGTGAAGAGAAAGGACACTTTTTGATCGTACAAGAAAAAGACAAAAAGGAGAAGCGAGCTTTCAAGGTGTTTAGAGAAGATGAGATCTTCAAGATTGGAAGAGATTGAAGATCAACCTTCATCAACAACAAATTGTAATGTCTCTATTTTGTAATTTACTATCTTTGAATATTATAAGAAGCTAAACCCCCCCAATGCTAGGGGGTGTCCCTGAATTGCTACTGTATGAACAATGTTTCTATGTTTTTATGATCATCGACGTTTTCTTAATTCAGATTATTATACAACGTTCTTAATGCTTTATTTTATCGGACAAATATAATTTTGATCTCTGGTTAAGGTTTGGGTCAGACAAACCATCTTATCGCTTGTTGTGTAATAATACTTTAGTTTAATCACTTAGGAATAAGGATCAAACCATAGTAGCTGTTAATTCTTGATCAATTGCATATTTTGTAACGTCATTTTGAATAACTAAGGAATGAGGATTGAAATTGACTGTTAATGGTTTTCGGCTAAGGGATTAGAGAAAACAATTCTTGAGAATCGGTTTTGAATAATTACAACGTAGATGTTATATAATATGGAAGGAGTGTAGTACAAAGCAATTCACACATCTTGCCTTAGCATGCTTTCTCATATCGTTTAACAACTTTTTATACGCTTTATATAATTTATTCTCGTTCTTATCTTTTTGAAAACAATCAACAAACCCCCTATGATCTTTTGTTCAATGGAAATATTATAAATATTTGTACTTATTACGCAGTCCTCGAGATCGATACTCAGGAGAATTCCCATTTTATTACTACATCGGTGCAAATAGTACACTTGCTATTTTACCGACCAAGTTTTTGGCGCCGTTGCTGGGGATTGCCAAAGTATAAGTTGAATAATAATTCAATTGAAATTTTGTTGCTTTGCAACCAGAATTTTATTTCTTTGTACTGTTGTTTATTTTTATTCTAATAATTGTCTAATCTGTGTATGCGAGGTAAAGCCTCAGCTGAATTTCTTTTTGACACAGAACCAGAAAGACTATTGTGTGCAAGACGACGAAAATCTAGACTAGAACTATCAGAAGCAACCCTCATTGTTTCTGAGTCTGAAAAAGAAGAAGTTGTTTCGGTTCATTTGGAAGACTCCGAAACCGTTTCTGAACCAATGGCTAAAGCTCCACCTCCCGTGGAAAGTCTTCTGGGTGACTATGGAGGTGAAAATGCTCCTACTGGAAGGTTAACAATTGCAAACCAACCGGTGAATGTTTATCATTTTCAGCTATACCCTTCAATGATTCGTTTACTCGAAAGGAGAGCGTTCTCTGAAAAAATCAATGAAGATGCCAACAAGCATTTACAAAGATTTCTGACCATGACGACATCGTTGAAAATTGAGGGACACTAAGAGGAAGCTAAAAAGTTGGTGATGTTTCCGTTTACACTATCGAAAGATGCCGAAGAGTGGTTTTACTCTTTACCCGCGGGAAGCATTACATCTTGGCAAGAAATGGAGACAACATTTTTGAATGAGTACATCCCTGCTTCTGTGTATATCCGTAAGAGATATGATAATGTTAATTTCAAACAGAAGGAAGGAGAGTCACTCGGAGACGCTTACAAGAGGTTCAAGCGATTGTTGGTTGCATGTCCTACTCATAACATGGATGCAACTGAACAGATGCAAAATTTTTGCGAATGGGCTTAGAATGAAGACTAAGCAACTCATAGACACAGCTGTCGGTGGCTCAACAAATTTTACAACAGCCACTGGAATAAATAAAATCATTGAAGCCATTGCAGCAAATGAGCATCTGGAGCTCTATGACCGCAGTGTAAGTTAACCTGAAGGTATCATTGATCTCAAGCTAGCAAATCAAGTTATGAAGATGGAAGATCAAATGACAGCTGAAGTAGAGAGAAGAATCAAGAAAATGGCTCTTGACACTCAAACGGTGGCACAAGTTCAACCGGTTCAACCTATTCAAGCAATTAGTTTTGAAATTTGTGGGGGACCGCACTTCGCCATGCATTGTGTGGTAACTGCACAGCAGGTAGAAGAGATTAATTTTCTGAAGCAGAACAACCCTTACTCCAATACTTATAATCCTAGATGGAAAAATCATCCAAATGTTTCCTGGAAGGACCAGTAAGGAAATGCTCAGAAGCAAGCGCCTAATCAATATCAAAGCCAACCACAACAACTGTATCGACCACAACAACAACAACCTTACCAGCAACAGTTTCACCAATCCCAACAACAATTTCAACAACAGGTTCCAAGAAAAGCAGATTGGGAAATTGCCATTGAAAAAATGGCGGCTCAAAGTTCACAATTTCAAGAGGAGACTAGAAGTAATCTGAGAAACACTGGTGCTTCAATAAAAAATCTGGAAGTGCAAATGACTCGGATTGCTCAACTACTCGCGGGTTCTCAAACACCGGATGCATTACCGAGTGCTACAGTTACCAATCCACGAGAGCATAATAATGTGAGTGTTGTAACCACAAGGAGTGGTAAATCGAAAGAAGTCCCTGAGAAAGATGATGACCAAGAAGACCAATTGCTTGAAGTTGAGTTGGAAATAAAAGAAAATGAGGTTGTGAGTGAAGAGGTGGTGGTACCTAAACTGGTGGTTAAAGAAAAAGTTAATGAATCAAAGCCGGTTGTCAAACTCCCTTTACCCACAAGAAATAAGAAGAAAGAACAACATGAGAAGAACTTCGAGAAATTCTTGGAGATGTTCAAAAAGCTTGAGATTAACATTCCGTTCTTGGAGGCACTTGAACAAATGCCCTCTTATGCCAAATTTATGAAAGATATTATTTCAAAAAAGAGGAACACCGACACTGACCCTATTGTACTAACCGAAACTTGTAGTGCAATTTTGTAGGGTATGAAGATTCCGGTGAAGAAGAAAGATCGAGGCTCGATAACTATCCCTTGCACCATTGGGGACCGATCTTTCAAAAAGGCCCTCATAGACTTGGGGGTTAGTGTGAGTCTCATGTCGTTATCCATTTACAAGAAGTTGGGGATTGGAAAAGTGCAAGATACCAGAATGACACTTCAATTTGCTGACCACTCTATGAAGAGACCGTATGGAGTGGTGGAAGATGTTCTTGTGAAGATTGATAAGTTTGTATTTCCGGTGGACTTTGTCATCTTAGAAATGCCGGAAGATGAAGCGATACCACTCATCCTTGGTATACCATTTTTGGAGACTGGAAGATGTTTGATAGATATAGAAGAGGGCACCATGACTCTAAAAGTTTACGATGAAGATTTGAAAATTGATGTGTGTAACACCATGAGATACAAAGATGATGTGGCCACCAGTCAACACATAGAGGTGATTGATCAAATGGTTCTGCAAGAAAATCCTTTAGGTGAACCACAATTTCCCTTGGAGAGAGTTCTAAGTCTATCAATTTCCGAAGACACTCAAGAAGCTGATGAAAAAGAGAGGGAAGTGTTAACTATGATGGCAACACAACCACCCCTTAAAGGATCCCGATCACTCCGATGGGAAAACTTGAGGGAACTCCAGTTTGAGGAAAAGAAAGATGATACCAAGAAAGTGGCTGAGCTGAAACAATTTCCTGAAAATCTCAAGTATGTTTTTCTAGATTCTGAAAGGAGATGCCCGACTATTATAAGCTCTAATCTAGAGGTTTCCCAAGAAGACAAGCTCGTCAAGGTTCTGAAGAAGCACAAAAGTGAAATGGGATGGGAGATAGAAGAATTGAAGGGGATTATCCCTACGGTATGTATGCATAAAATTCTCATGGAGGATGGTCACAAACCAGTGGTGCAACCCCAAAGAAGACTAAATCCCGTAATGAAGGAAGTGGTTAGGAAAAAGGTTGTTAAACTATTAGATGTTGGGTTAATTTATCCCATATCCGATAGCTCTTGGGTGAGTCTTGGTCATGTGGTTCCAAAGAAAGGAGGAACTACCGTGATAAAGAATGAAAAAATGAGTTACTCCCTACAAGGACGGTCACGGGGTGGCGTGTTTGCATCGATTACAGGAGGTTGAATTTGGCGACAAGAAAGGATCACTTTCCTTTACCATTCATCAATCAGATGTTGGAAAGGTTGGCTGGTCATGAGTACTATTGTTTCCTTGATGGATACTCTGGATATAATCAGATAGCGGTTGCACCAAAAGATCAAGAGAAGACAGCTTTTACTTGCCCCTATGGTATTTTTGCTTACAGAAGAATGCCATTCGGGTTATGTAATGCACCAGCCACATTTCAAAGATGCATGACTTCCATTTTTGCGGACATGCTCGAAAAGCATATGGAGGTCTTCATGGATGACTTCTCGGTATTTGGTTTCTCTTTTGATAATTGTTTAACTAACCTTTCCCTTGTGTTAGAAAGATGCCAACAGACCAACTTGATTCTCAACTGGGAGAAGTGCCACTTCATGGTGCGAGAAGGCATAGTCTTGGGTCATAAAATTTCTCACAAAGGAATAGAAGTGGACCAAGCCAAGATCGAGGTAATAGAAAAGCTAGCCCCTCCAATGAACGAAAAAGGTATAAGAAGTTTCTTAGGGCATGCGGGTTTCTACCGCAGGTTCATTAGAGACTTTTCTAAGATATCTAAACCTTTAACTACCCTGTTGGTTAAGGACAAGGCTTTTAATTTTTATAAAGAGTGTGTCGTTGCATTTGAAACTATACAAAATAAATTGGTGACAGCACCAATTGTCATTGCCCCAGATTGGTCTCTACCTTTTGAGATCATGTTTGATGCGAGTGACGTTGCAGTTGGAGCAGTTCTTGGGCAACTTAGAGATAAACTGTTGCATGTCATATATTATGCTAGTCATGTTTTGAACCCTGCATAGATGAACTATGCGACTACCGAAAAGAAGTTGCTAGTGGTGGTTTATGCCTTCGATAAATTCAGGAAATATTTGTTGGGTTCTAGAGTCATTATTTATACTGACCATGCTGCTTTGAAGTATTTATTTGCTAAGCAGGACTCTAAGCCAAGACTGTTGAGATGAATACTACTCCTCCAAGAGTTTGATGTGGAAATTCGTGACAAAAGAGGGTGTGAAAATATTGTGGCAGATCACCTCTCTCGGATGTCCCCTATAGAGGAGAATGAGGAAAAGCGTCCAATAAAGGATGAGTTTGCTGACGAACACATCCTTGATGTTATTGGAATGCCATCGTTCGCAGACTATGCAAACTATCTAGTTGGCGGGGTGATCCCTAGCGAATTTGACTCTCACAAAAAGAAAATGTTTATGCATGATTGCAGGTTTTACTTGTGGGATGACCCATTCTTGTACAAGAAATGAGTAGACAGATTGGTCAAAAGATGTGTTCCCGAAGAAGAACAGAGAGATGTCCTGAAAGCATTCCATGACTCTGACTATGTTGGACACTTTAGTGGTGATAAAACCGCAACCAAAGTCCTCCAGTCAGGCTTATATTGGCCTACACTTTTCAAAGATGCTCAGCAAGTAACCAAAGAGTGCGATAAGTGTCAAAGGATGGGAAACATCTCGAAAAGAAATCAGATGCCGCAAAACCCCATGTTGGAAGTTGAACTCTTCGATGTTTAGGGTATCGACTTTATGGGACCATTTCCACCTTCATTTGGAAAGAATTATATTTTGGTGGCGGTGGATTATGTATCCAAGTGGGTAGAAGAAGTTTCTCTACCAACGAATGATGCAAAAGTGGTAGTCAAGTTTCTAAAGGAAAATATATTTGTCAGGTTTGGAGTGCCAAGAGCTCTACTAAGTGATGAAGGAACTCATTTCTTAAATCACCTAATGGAGAAGCTACTCTTGAAATATAATGTAAAACATCGTATAGCCACTCCATACCATCCGCAAACAAGTGGTCAAGTTGAAGTGTCGAATAGACAGCCGAAACAAATTCTGGAGAAGACGGTTAACTCATCTCGCAAAGATTGGGCAAGTAAGCTTGATGATGTGCTTTGGGCATACTGAACTGCATTCAAAACACTGATTGGTATATCCCCTTATCAATTGGTATACGGTAAGGCATGTCACTTACCCTTAGAACTTGAACACAAAGCTTTGTGGGCTTCAAAATTCCTTAACTTGGATCTTTCGAAAGCGGGAGAATCCTGAATCCTTCAACTCCATGAGTTAGAAGAATTTAGGAACCGAGCATATGAAAATGCCAAAATCTACAAAGATCAAACAAAGAAATGGCATGATAGAAGGATCCAAAGGAAGGAATTTTGGGAAGGCCAAACGGTGCTATTGTTTAATTCAAGGATGAAGTTGTTCTCGGGAAAACTGAGATCGAAATGGTCAGGACCGTTTATGGAATACAAGGTATATCCCCATGGAGCAATTGAAATAAAAAATCCATCCAATGGGGACATTTTTAAAGTGAATGGCCAAAGGTTGAAACCTTACAATGTGGAGCAAGAAGTTGGTCAAATTGATGTTGTTCATCTTGTCTGATAAGATGAACAACCGTCGAGCCAAGCGACGTTAAACGAAACGCTACGTGGGAGGCAACCCACGCTTTTGTGTCTAATTGTTTTCTTTGTTTTGTTGTGTGTTATTGACTTGTAGGTTTGAACAATGTTTGCTAGAGGAGCCAAAAGTTAGTGCGCCAAAAGTCTCTAGAAATATCGGAAGCAGAAGCCCGACAGAATCTCGAGAAAACAATGAAAGAAAAAAGAGAAACCAGGGGCCTGACACGGGTGCCCGTTTCAACTGACACGGGTGCCCGTTTTAGCTGACACGGGTGCCCGTTTCAACTGACACGCCCCGTGTCAGCAGGTGATTAGAGAAGGGTGTTTCCAGGGGCCTGACACGGGTTCCCGTGTCAGGTGACATGGCCCGTGTCAGCCCCTGCGTGAATAAGTTAGAAGTAGGAAGGACACAACCCGTGTCATGGAGGTCCTTAGCGCTGACACGGTCGCCCATGTCAGCTGACACGGCAGTGTCAGCAAGCGTGTTGGGAAAATTTTCAATTTTTTTGACCGTTTGGCATTGGGCCCACCACCGAATTTCCACCACTAAATCCATTTTATCACTCATTCACTCCTCATAAACCTCTTCTCTTACCTATTCTCTGACCTTCATCTCTCTTTCTCTCAAAAATACCTAAAAAGCTCCATTTTTCTTCACATAAAGCTCCATCCTTTCACCTCATAACTCCATCAAATCTCCATCCGTCTTCACAAAAGTTCTTCCATTTTCCATCCTCTACCTCCCTACGGTAATCTTTTTGCCTAATCTCTCTTTTAAATTTCAAGTTTCTTTTTGTTGTGTGCAGGTAAGAACATGTCTCGCTGAGTAGACAAAAGCAAAAATATGGCGGAATCATCCCGGCCACGTCAAAGGGCGAGAAGGACTCTGAATAAGCACGACATTATGTTTGAAAACTTGGAGCACCAAAAGAGGTATATGGTTCATCTTAAAAGAAAATTAACCCCCACCAGATACATGTGTAATGACACTTTGCAGGAATTGGGATTGCAAGCTGAAGTTCACCAAATGTTCCACACCTTAGGTATGTTGGAATTCATGCAGTTAGAAGCGCCAACTTTTGCACCCATTACTCTTGAATTCTTGAGTACCATTGAATTTAAGCTGAAAAATCGGTGGAATGGAACGGAGAATGAGTACTACGGTACTTTGCATTTTTGCTTATTTAATACTGATATGGAATTGTCTGTGGATGAGTTAGGGAGTATCCTAAAACTCCCAATCGTAGGCCCTGGAACGGTGCCCGATACTTTTGTTCCGGCAGAATTTTGGACCGCTATAACAGGTAACACTAAATATGTCTCCAAAGGGGCAAAAGCATCGGGTATCCATAACCTTTGTTTCAGGTACGCGCAAAAGGCTTTGACGTACACCATGTTTGGTCGCGGTGATAGCACCGGTGTTGCCACCCAAAGGGAGTTGTTCTTTCGGTATAGTATGGCAGCACAAACTCCTATCAATGTAGCAGCTGACTACCTAGGTAGAGTTGGTCGCGCTACTTAAGGCGACATTTCAGTTGGCGGAATGATCACACAGATTGCCGACCATTTTGGATTTGGTGCTGCGCTTGCTGACTCTCCACAGGTGCCAGGTAAAACTAAACTGGACATGGCCACGTTGATTCAACAAGGCATGATTGAGGTAAAACAAGATTACTATTCACTTATCTGCCAAAAAGCCCATGTTCTTGCTTTACCCGCTTATGATTTCATCAGTATTACTAACAAAACCAACTGGCTTTATGAATGTCCCGACCTGGATGAGGGGGACGAAGATTTTCTTGATTCTTTGCCTACATGCGAACATATGGAGGGTGCACCGAGCACTGAGGAGTCATTTTACCAACATCCGCAAGAAAGAGTTTTAGCCTGAAATTAAACAAAAGCATAGGTTGTCCCTCGACAAACTCTTTTCTCTGTCGCTTCTGTTCGTGCCATTTTTTGTCTTCTTTTTATAGAGTTTGGAATTCTCATAGGCTTGATTCCTAAACTCTTCTAACTCGTGGAGCTGAAGAATTTAGGATTCACCAGCTTTGGCAAGATCATAATTTAGGAATTTGGATGCCCAAAACGCTTTGTGCTCCAACTCTAGTGGCAAGTGACAAGAGTTACCGTAAACTAACTGATAGGGAGACATACATATGGGCATTTTGAATGCCTTTCTGTATGCCCATAGTGCATCTTCTAACTTCACTGCCCAGTCTTTTCGAGATGTGCATACAGCCTTTTCCAGTATTTGCTTTATTTGCCTGTTGGACACTTCGACCTGGCCACTCGTTTGTGGGTGATACGGAGTGACGATCTTGTGTTTAACATTATATTTCTTCATTAGATTCTCCATTAGTTTGTTTAAAATATGAGTACCTTCATCACTGATAAGTGCTCTCTGCACTCCAAATCTTGAAAAAATATTATTCTTCAGAAAGGTCACATCCAACATGAATCTTCAAGAATCGGTAACACTTTGTTCTTTCTTTTAGTTGATTTCTTAAGTTTATTGCATTTTATAAATTTCTTCTTGTTTTATGTTGTATTAGGAGTTCATCTCTTTTTGTCGCATTTTATGCGTTTCCGTGGTAGTGCTGTTTGGTTTCCAGGTCTAACAATAAGCCCGAAAGATATGTACCGGAAGAATGGAAGTCAAGGACATCGTGCAAAGCAAGAAAAGGCAAAAATAGGGGGCTGACATGGGTGCACGTGTCAACTGACACGGCCCATGTCAGCATGTGCAGAATAGAGATTGTGGAATACAGAAACCAGGGGGCTGACACGGGTGCCTATGTCAGCAAGGGCTGAGGATTTGAGATTGACAAAGAGCCAGCACTGGCGCCCGTGTCACTTGACACGGCCCGTGTTGGCCAATTCGCCTCATTTGCTGATTTTTAGTGTTTGGATCCCTGTGTACGTCCGGAGGGTAGTCTGGGTATTTCACGATGTTTTTAGTTGATTGGAAACTATTTAGTCTGCATTTTGGTGAAGAGAGAGGACACTTTTTGATCGTACAAGAAAAAGACAGAAAGGAGAAGCGAGTTTTCAAGGTGTTTAGAGAAGAAGTGATCTTCAAGATCAGAAGAGATTGAAGATCAACCTTCATCAACAACAAATTGTAATGTCTCTATTTTGTAATTTACTATCTTTGAATATTATGAGAAGCTAACCCCCCCCCCCCCCCCCCAATGCTAGGGGGGTGTCCCTGAATTGCTACTGTATGAACAATTTTTCTATGTTTTTATGATCATCGACGTTTTTTTAATTCAGATTATTATACAACGTTCTTAATGATTTATTTTATCGGAAAAATTGAATTTTGATCTCTGGTTAAGGTTTAGGTCGGACAAACTACCTTATCGCTTGTTGTGTAATAATACTTTAGTTTAATCACTTAGGAGTAAGGATCAAACCGTAGTAGCCGTTAATTCTTGATCAATTGCATATTTCGTAACATCATTTTGAATAACTAAGGAATTAGGATTGAAATTGTCTTCTAATGGTTTTTGGTTAAGGGATTAGAGAAAACAATTCTTGAGAATCAGTTTTGAATAATTACAACGTAGATGTTATATAATATGGAAGGAGTGTAGTACAAAGCAATTCACACATCTTGCCTTAGCATGCTTTCTCAGATCGTTTAACAGCTTTTTATACACTTTATATAATTTATTCTCGTTCTTATCTTTTTGAAAACAATCAACAAACCCCCTATGATCTTTTGTTCAATGGAAATATTATAAATATTTGTACTTATTACGCAGTCCTCGAGATCGATACTCGGGAGAATTCCCATTTTATTACTGCATTGATGCAAATAGTACACTTGCTATTTTACCGACCAGTGGGCAATGCCACCACTTCCACCCACTTTGATACGTAGTCGACTGCTACCAAGATATAATTCTTTCCAAATGAGGATGGAAACGGTCCCATGAAGTATATTCCTCATACATCAAACAATTCAACTTCCAGCATAGCATTTTGCGGCATTTGATTTCTCTTAGAAATATTTCCCATTCTTTGACATCTGCCGCACTCCTTGACTATGTCTTGGGCATATTTGAACAGTGTGGGCCAATATAGACCTGACTAAAGGACTTTAGCCACTGTTCTGTCACCACCGAAGTGTCCTCCATAATCTGAGTCATGACAATCTATGAGTACATCCCTTTGTTCCTCTTCGGGACGCATCTTTTGACCAACCAATCCACTCCTCTCTTGTATAGGAATGGGTCATCCCACAAGTAGAACCTGCAATCACAAACAAACTTTTTCTTCTTGTTAGAATCAAAATTGTTAGGGATTACTCCCCCCACCAAATAATTCGCATAGTCTGCGAACCAAGGGATACCAATGACAACGAGGATGTGTTCATCAACGAACTCATCCTTTATCGGTCTCTTCTCTTCTGTTTCTTCAACTGGTGACATTCGGGATAAATGATCCGCTACTGTGTTTTCACACCCCCTTTTATCCCTAATCTCTACATCAAATTCCTGGAGGAGTAAGATCCACCTGAGAAGCCTCGACTTAGAATCGTGTTTAGCAAACAAATATTTCAAAGCGGCATGGTTAGTATAAACAACAACCTTCGACCTAACAAGTATATCCTGAATTTGTCAAATGCATAAACCACGACCAATAACTCTTTCTCAGTAGTTGCATAGTTCATCTGTGTAGGGTTTAGCACATCATTAGCATAGTAAATGACATGCATCAATTTCTATCTTCATTGTCCTAGAACTGCCCCTACAGCAATATCACTAGCATCACACATGATCTCAAATGGAAGAGACCAACTGGGGAAATAACAATGGTGCTGAAATCAATTTGTTCTTCAATGTCTCAAAAGTTGTGGTGCATTCTTTGTCGAACATAAAAGCCTTATCCTTAACCAATATAGTGGTTAACGATTTTGTGATTTTTGAGAAATCTCTTATGAACCTGCGGTAAAAACCCGCGTGTCCTAAGAAACTCCTGATACCCTTCTCATTAACAGGAGGCGGGAGTTTAGATATCACTTTCACCTTTGCTTTGTCAACTTCAATTCCTTTGTAGGAAATTTTGTGACCCAAGACTATCCCTTCTCGCACCATGAAGTGACATTTCTCCCAGTTCATAATTAAATTTGTTTTCTGGCACCTGTCTAAAACAAGAGAAAGGTTAGTTAAATAGTTATCAAATGAGGGTCCAAAGACCGAGAAGTCATCCATGAAGACTTCCATATGCTTTTCAAGCATGTCAGCAAATATGGAAGTCATGCAGCGTTGGAAGGTGGTTGGGGCATTACACAACCTGAATGGCATTCTTCGATATGCAAACACGCCATACGGGCATGTGAATGTTGTCTTCTCTTGGTCTTCCGGAGCAACTGCAATTTAATTATACCCGGAGTATCCATCTAGAAAACAATAGTAATCATGTCCTGCTAACCTTTCCAACATTTGGTCAATGAATGGCAACGGGTAGTGGTCCTTCCTAGTCGCTAGGTTTAACCTCTTGTAGTCAATACACACGCGCCAACCGGTAATTGTCCTTATAGGGATTAACTCATTCTTTTCATTTCTTATTACGGTGGTCCCCCCTTTTTTTAGGCATTTACCTTCAGAATCGAGAAAGACATATTTGAGATCCTCAGGAAGTTATTTCAACTTCATTCCTTCTTGGGATCTTTATCCTCCTCACTAATTTGAGGTAGTCGTAGATCTTTCCACCAATGTGGTCGAGATCCTTTCCATGGGGGTTGCGCGTCCATAAAGTCCAACACTTTGGATTCCCCGTTGTCCACATCTTTATCACTGCCAAAAATGGACAAACTCAACACTCTCTCCAAAGGTAACTGTGGTGCATTCAAAGGACTATCATACATCATCACTTGATACAAAACCTTTATAGTATGACTGGTACAAATATCATCTTTGTACTTCATGGTGTTTCGAACATCAATCTTTAATTCCTCATCATAAACCTTCAGCATCATAGCCCCTTCTTCTATGTTGATCAAGCATCTTCCCGTCTTTAAAAAGGGTCTCCTAAGGATGATAGGGATCTCTTCATCTTCAGGCATTTCTAGAATCACAAAATCCACCGGGAATACAAACTTGTCAATTGTTACCAGAACATCTTCAATGATACTATACGGTTTCTTGACCGAATGATCGGCGAATTGGAGTGTCATCTTGGTATCTTACACAACCCCTATACCAAGATTCTTGTAAATGGATAACAACATGAGATTCACACTTGCTCCTAGATCAATAAGATATTTTTTGAATGACCTATCTCCAATGGTACAAGGAATAGTGACCGGTCCTCGATCTTTTTTTCTTCATTGGGATCTTCATACCTTGCAAAATAGCACTACAAGTTTCGGTTAGAATAATCGGGTTGGTGTCGATGGCACGCCTCTTAGAAACGATGCCCTTCATGAACTTGGCGTAAGTATGCATTTGTTCAAGTGCTTCCAACAATGGAATATTAATCTCTAGCTTCTTGAACAACTCTAGGAACTTCTCAAATTTTTTCTCATGTTGCCCCTTTTTCTTGTTTCTAGTGGGAAAAGGAAGCTTAACAACCAACTTAGGCTCAGTGACTATTTCTCTCATTACTAGTTTCGGTGCCACCAATTCTTCCCTCACAACTCCATTTTCTTTGATCTCAAGATCCACTTTGATCAGTCGATCTTCCTCTTCATCCATCTCCTCAACTACTTCATTAGATTTACCACTTCTTGTTATCACAACGCTCACATTATTATGCTCTCCAGGATTTGTCACAGTTGTACTAGGTAGAGCACCTTGTGCTTCAGAACTCGAGGCTAATTGCTGTGCTATTTCCCCATATGGACTTCAAGATTTTTTATGGATGCTGTGGTGTTATTTTGATTGTTTCGGGTTTCTTCTTGGAATTGAATATTATGAGTTGCCATTCTTTCAATGGAAATCTCCCAATCAGCTTTCTTAGGGGCTTGTTGTTGCTTCTGTTGTTGATATTGAGTTTGGTATTGACCGTGTTGAGGAGTGTTCCCTTTCTGGTCTTTCCATGAGAAGTTGGGATGATTCTTCCAACCCGGATTGTATGTGTTGGAATAGGGATTATTCTGCATAAAAAATTTGGTTACCTCAACTTGTTGAGGAGTTGCAAAACAATACACCGTTTGGTGTGGAGCATTACATATCTCACAACAGACAGTAGGAACCAGTAGGACCTGTGCCACCTGTTGGGTACCTATATTCATCGCCTTTAGCCTCTTCTCAATTTCAGCAGCTATAGTATCTTCAATACGGATTTTATTGGTTTCCAACTTTAAATGGATAACCCATTCCGGTTTACTTTGACATCTACCGTACAACTCCAAGTGTTCATTAGCAGCAATAGCTTCAATGATCTTCTTGATACTAGTGGATGTTGAGAAATTAGTAGAGCCACCAGCTGCAATATGTATAAATTGTTTGGTCTTTATTTTGAGACCATTCACAAACATCTGCATCTGTTTGGTTGGATCCATATTATGAGTTGGGCAGGCGACTAGGACTCTCTTGAATCTCTTGTAGGCGCCTCCCAAAGTTTCCCCGTTTTTCTGCTTAAAATTCAGAATTTCATACCTCTTCCGCAGAAAAACTGACGCTGGAAAATACTCATTCAGGAAGGCTTTTTCCATCTCTTCCTAAAATGTGATGCTACCGGAAGGTAGAGAATAAAACCATTCTTCGGCTTCTTCCGCTAAGGTGAATGAGAACATTCTCAACTTCTTAGCTTCTTCTGTGTGACCATCAATTTTTAGAGTGTTGCTGATAGTCAGAAACCTCTGCAAATGCTTGTTTGCATCTTCATTTACCTTTCCAGTGAAATGCTTCCTTTCAAGCTGATTAATAGTACTAGGATGTAACTGGAAATTAGCCACGTTCACTGGTTGGTTGACAATTGTTAATCTGCCGGTTGGTGCATTTGCCCCTCCGTAGTCACCCAACAGTCTTTCTGGTGGCGGTGGATTCTCCCCCATTGTTTTGATCTCTCTCTCTAAACCTGAATCTGAACCTGAATGAATAGAAGGTTGTTCTTCATCTGATTCCAGTCTTGCCAATCGAGCTTGTCTGAGTCTTGTCCGCAAAGTTCTTTCGATTTCTGCATCAAAAGGAAAATCAGCTGAGGCCTTACCTCGCATACAAATATCAGACACAAATTAGTTGATATTAATCGAAATAAATGATTAAAATGACGGAAAATAAATTTTAGTTGCAGAGCAACAAAATTTCAATTAAAATAATTTAAACTTTATATTTGGCAGTCCCCAGCATCGGCGCCAAAAACTTGATCGGGAAAATAGCAAGTTTACTATTTTGCCAATGTAGTAATAATATGGATGTTTCCAAAAGATCGATCTCGAAGACTGCGCAACAATACATGTTTAAATTATGACTAAATTGAACAAAATAATTAATTAGGGTTTTGTGAAAAGTCACTATATAAGGGAATGCGAAAAGAAAGCAGAATAAATATATTTTTCACAATTTATAATAATATGCCAAGGATGGTGTATGAATATCTCATGTAATGACCTTGAATGTATATCTCCTTAAACAGTTCAAAATATGCAATTTCCGGATCTTAAAATTATTTCCCCCCAAGACCTCAGAGGGAAACCTTTGGTCATTCATTCTAATCTCTAAGTCCTTAGGCAATTATAATGAAACCAAACCGTACAAATTAACAAGATAAAACCGGTAACTTTAGGGTATCCCTAGCCCTAGGTGATATCTACTATAGTTTCACTGTACAAAAACCTTAACAATTGTAATCCCGCAAATTGTTAACCATATAACAATCCTTATTTTTCTTATAAAGAAAACATTACAAACATTGCACAGTGAAATTGATAAACAAACATCATATATTAAGGAAATTAACAATTCAGAGTCATTACAGGATCAATTCAGGGACACCCCCCTGACATTGAGGGATTTAAGCCACTCATATTATTCAAATAAGATATAATATAAAATTTAGATATTACAAGAATAATGGAATCTCGTTGATATTCAATCGCATCCGCTCTTGAAGGACCTCCGTTCTTCACAGCTCTTGATCGTTCAATCTTAATCGTCTCAAATTTGTCTTCGTGTAAAATTACCATTATCCGTATTCAAAAATCACCTCAATAGTTCCTCTGGTCAAATATTTGATGTAGCAAATGTCCAAAATACCCTCCGGGATCATCCATGCCAAAATACAGCAAAAACTAGAAAATGAGGTGTTCAAGCCAACACTGGCTGTGTCAGGCAACACGACCAACCGTGTTGGCTGTCTGGTTGCCATGGTCCAACATGCCCCTTTCAGAGTGGCTGACACGGGCCGTGTCAGCTCCCTGTTTTTGGCCCTGGCTCCTCTTCTCCTGACACGGTCCGTGTTAGGCAACACGGGTGGTCGTGTCAGGGCTAATGTATCGTCAAATTTTCTTCTTCCAACGAGCCCGGAACGTCCGATTCCCTTGGCGAGTCCTTCAGTATTCTTGCTTACACTTGAAACCAGTAAAACTACCACAAGGAGACATAAAATGGATTATAGTGACGCAAACCAAAGATAATCATCAAACTGAAATAAAAATGCAAACATCTAATCTGCCTATCAGAATAACAAAACAGGTAGAATAATGTGTTATCGACTTCGTGAAATTATGTCGAATGAGTGTCAGAAAACAAGTAGAATTGGAGATCGATCAGTCCCCAAGGAGCTTTCCTCGCGAGGCTCGATATGAAGATCTCACTTAGAATAGATTTCCTTGATGGAGCTGTCGCATGGAAAGTAAATTGACATAAGCGTCGGACAATCAAGGGAGTCTATGACTCTAGGGGCAGTGTCTTACACCCAATTTCTCAATAGGCCTATATCATACAAAGTGAGAACCTTGGTTTGAAAAGTAGTCATTATTAAACCTCACACTTCGTCACGATGGTCCCAGACTTTGAACTTATGCCTACAGTTCCGTGGAAACTAATAAAAATTGTTCATCCATACATACATTCATTTGTTCATCATAAATTAATAAGCAAGGCTCTTAAGAATTTTGTTTGTTCAAACGCAGAATTACAAGACTTTTTACCGACACAATCATGGATCCCTCAGCAAGGAGAAACACTTCCACTTTCAGATTCAAGAGTCTAGACATCAACACTTTGAAGGTCCTTTGCTCAAGAGTATTATCCCTCACGGACAACAAATTCAGAGGCAACTTTGGTAACATTGTAGATCTCCTAACCGAAAAAGTTGAATATGGTGCAATCACTACACTTGCCCAATATTACAGCGTCCCTCTGAGATGCTTCACCTTCCCAGATTTTCAAATTTCCCCAACTTTGTAAGATATTGAGAGACTTCTCAACCGACCGATAAAAGAATACAACCCCTTTCCGAAGTTGGAAGAAGGATTTTTCTTGACCAAACTCTCTATTGTCTTGGGTATCAATGCCAAGAAACTAATGGCCAATTGGGGATCTAAAGGTACCGTTAAAGGTTTAACTCTTAGGTTCCTCAAAGCCCATGCTTGGGAGGTGATTATGGAAGAAAGGCCAGACTTATGTAACACAACATTAGCACTTCTAATTCATGGAATTATTCTATTCCTAAACATAGACAAATTCGTGGATCATTTGGCGATGGAAGTCTTTCTAACCAAGAACCTGATGCCATTTCTACTTGCCGACTTCTACCATACCTTCCATACGAGGCATAAGAAGAAATGAGGGACCTTCATTTGTTGTGCTCCCCTGCTACACTTATGGATGAGGTCTCACATGACTCAACGTAGACCCTTTGCTCAAAGTAACTTGTCATGGCCCCTAAAATTTGTATCTCTCTCCGCCAGTTCAATTCTATGGTATAAGAGAGATTGGGAAATAAAGGATGTGATTGCAATATTCGGAGGATTCATGAATGTCCCCTTGAGAGGAACATAAGGTTGTATCAACTACAATCCCTCTTTACTCATAAGGCAGTTGGGATACACCATGTTGAGTCATCCCGAGAGTCAAGACCTCATACCTTTCATCGTCAATACCGTGGACCCAGAGAGTTTAGACAAGCATAATCCGTATTGACCAAGAGTGGGGCAAGAAGAATATCTTAGACAAGGAACCCTACTTTGTATGGGTAAAAGAGAGGTCCAGGGTTTCAAGATGCCTTTCTTTTTTTACCCTTCTTCATTTTTGTTGGTGCTCGAGCCCAAGCCCATATTGCAAGAAGACATGGACAAGCTTACCAATAAAATACAAGAGCTTGAGTTGGAAAACACTAAATTGTGAGTCCAACTCAACCCTGCCAAGGAACGTAACAATATCTTGGAAGATAAGGGTAAGCAAGTATGTGAGAAGTTCACGGTCAGCAAGAAGAGACTTAGAGAAGCCGAAGGACAAATAGTTTGGGTTAGTGGTGCTCTACTAGGAGCCAATTCTGAGCTAGACGCTCACACCGAAAGGTTGGATCAAGCTTACAGAACTATTAGGACCTTGAGAACACCGTTGGGAGGTCTAATGCTATGAAGAAAGAGGCAAGGGAGGATTACGAAACCCAAATCCTCGAGCTTAGGACCACTCTAAAGGAGTGCAAGGATCTCTTGGCTAAGGAACATCTAGAGAGGGAGAAGGTTCACCAAAGCCTTTTGCGCGAGCAGTTCAACCTTGGACGAGCTTGCGACCAAATCAAAAATCTGAAGATGGGAATCTATGATCAAGCATACATAGAGTTGCAAAACGAGTGAAGATATTGGGAGGAGTGATGCCATGGAGATGAGGCTTCTATTGGTCAAAGGGATGAAATCATTTGTAATCTCCAAACCCTTTACACCAAATGGAGGGATAAATATGCCAACATGGCAGTGCTAACTAATTATGCTTTCCAAGACTTCCCCGATAAGTTGAAGGAAGTTGATTTAACCATGTTCCCGGAAAACACCCCCGAAAAGGTCTATCATTTCGTGAAATTCTATAAGAAGACGATGGCCGAGCTCATCACCGACATTGAGGGTCTTCACAAGTCTCAACGTGTGACTTTTAGGGTCAACATTTAGTTTGCTTATTTGTTTCAACTACTTGTATTTTGCAATTCCCGTGTATTTGTAATTTGTATGATTCCCTTAAAAGGATGAATGAAGCTTTTGTGATTCACTCTGTGTGCTTTCCTTTATTATTGATTGTAAACGTAAATTGTTAAGTATTTCTTGCAATAAAACAACATGAATAATTAAATATCTTTTCATTAACAAAAAAAATAGCATCCATGCATCATCTACATTTTAAAAATAAAACATAAAACAAAAACTCATTTGTCCACCTTTTTCCTTGATCAGAAACAACGCCTCCAAACTGACTTCCCAATACAACATGCGCCGACATCTATAAGAAGTCATGGATCAACTAAAACAAAGTCAATCCACCCTTATCTAAGAGGTGTCTCATGTGAGCTCCCAAATGGGGAAGTTGATGGAAACAATACAAGCAGTCGCTAGAGGTCAGGAAATCATGGCCAAAATGCAAGAGGAGACGAATCAGCATGCTCACGCTGCCAATCCCCCTCCTAATCCTCCTGTCATAGAGAATCCAATGCCTCCTCCTCAAGTCAACCCTCCAGTTCATATAGGTGCACTCGGCGGTGTCCCTCTGACTACTCTTAACCCTCCTATTATTGAAATAGACGACCACCAAGACGCTTTCTACAGCCCTAGGGTTGCCTCCATGTATAAAGCTTTTGGTCCTCCTACCAACGAGGTGGAGAAGAAAGTTAAAGCCATCAAAGAGAAGTTGGGAGAAATGGAAAGTACCAATATTTTAGACCTCGATACTACCGAAATGTGTTTAGTTCCTGGCGTAGTCATCCCCACTAAATTCAAGGTCCCTGACTTTGAAAAATATAAAGGAGCTAGTGATCCGAGAACTCACATTTCGGCCTATTATCATAAGATGGTCGCCTACTTTGACGATGATCGACTTCTTATGCACTTCTTTCAAGATTCGTTGAGTGCAACATCATTGGATTGGTACATGCAGCTAGAGGGTACCCACATCTGCACATGGAGATAAATAGCTGAAGTATTCCTCAAGCATTATGAGTATAATACTGATATGGCACCAAACCGCATGCAGTTGCAAAATTTGATACAAAAGTCTGAGGAGACCTTCAAGGATTATGCTCAGAGGTGTAGAGAGCTCACAACTAGAGTACAACCTTTGTGGCTTGAACGCGAGTTGGTGGATATGTTCACGGGTAACCTCCAAAGTCCATATGTTGATAGGATGGTAGGGAGTACATCCTCGGGCTTTTTCGACTTGGTTTTTGTTGGCGAT
The DNA here is from genome assembly GCF_024323335.1 of Lathyrus oleraceus. Classification (NCBI taxonomy): domain Eukaryota; kingdom Viridiplantae; phylum Streptophyta; class Magnoliopsida; order Fabales; family Fabaceae; genus Lathyrus; species Lathyrus oleraceus. Next base: position 393,605,877 of record NC_066583.1, read on the forward strand.
AGAATTGAAAACATGATAAATATGGGAAAAATCCATAATTCTGCAAGCACTTCTGGCGCTATAAAGAAACCCTTTTGTCGCGTATGGTAAGAAGATGGAAGGGGAAGAAAATTCTACCTCAGTAATTAGAGCAAGAGCCCCGACATACCGTGTCCCGTATCAGGAAATGGTTGTCATAGAGCCAATTCAACATTCTCAATAACAACAACCTTTCACAATTTTGATCCAACAAAAACAGCAATCGCAATAACATTACCAACAACAACCTCAACAACGCTATTAACTACAACAACAACAACCACATTATCAGCAGCAACAACAGTAGCAAAGACAAAGAATCTGAAAGAAGGTTCGATCCCCTTATGATTCCATATAGTCACATACTACCATACCTATTGCGAGGATCCCTAGTATAGTTAAGGGAGTTAGGGCCCCCACCAACGGTTCTTCCTCTCGGCCATGACGTGAATGCTCGATGTGAGTTCCACTATGGCCCTCCCGACCATTCCATAGAAAACTGTAAGGCCCTGAAGTACAAGGTGCACGATTTAATCGACTCTAAGGCAATTACATTCGTGCTTAATGACCCAAATGTAAACAATAATCACATGCCGCCTCACAACAAGCTGAACGTGAACATGGTAAAGATGGACAATGGATGAAGATTGTTGACCTCTGTCGATGAACTGAAAACTCCACTCATCAAAATAAAGAACGTGTTGGGGAAAATTAATGCATTTCCTGTTTTCCCTATAAACTGTGAACAATGTTTGATCGACCCATAACAATGCAAAATTTTGAAGAACACCATACGAAACATGATGGACCAAGGGATATTGTTGATATACCATCCTTCCATAATTGAAGAAGTATCCACTCTTGAGATACCATATGATGAAGTTTTACCTTTGTAGATTCTATACAATCTCTCTTAGATGACCCTCTCAGTAACTCCTGTTACTCCTATGGTGATAACAGTCTCGACGTTGTTTCCCTATAACGACACAAAAACAGTCTCGTGGGTGTACAACTCCGTAATCTATATCCAGGGAAAAAAGATGCAATAGAAGGCCTATGACATCCGAAGAACCAATAGTGAGCATAGGCGATACCGGTGGGGTCACCAGAAGTAGAAGAATCTTTTCTCCCACATCTCCCCAGATTGATAATAGCGGCCCTTCGGCCCATGACAAAGGCAAACCGATCGAGAACGCCCAGCAGAGGAAAGATTCTCTACTAGCCAATGAGGTAGACGAATTCTTGTACATCATAAGGAGAAGTGACTATAAAGTGGTTGAACAACTCAACCAAACTCCATCCAAGATCTTTATGCTGTCTCTGCTTATGTTCTCCGAAGCACACCATGATGCCTTGGTCAAATTTCTAAAAGTTTCCCATGTGTCACAAGAGATCTCTATTTGCCAACTTGAGGGAGTGGTCAATAACATAGCTACTAGTCTGAGGCTGGGATTCGATGATGAAGTGCTCCTCGTCGAGGGAAGGAACCATAACAAAGCCTCGCACATCTCCATTGAGTGTGTGGACACTGTGTTTTCAAATGTCTTGGTGGATATTGGATCATCTCTCAACGTGATGCCCAAGACTTCTCTTGCAGAATTGACTATTTAGGGACTTGTGATGAAGCCGAGCGAGCTAGTGGTAATGGTGTTTGATGGGTCAAGGCAAACAGTAATTGGTGAAGTAGATCTCCCCGTCAAAATTGGCCCCCATACTTTCTTCATTACCTTCTTTATGATGGACATACACCCAACATACAATTGCTTACTTGGGCGACCATGGATACATTCAGCCGAAGCCATTACTTCAATGCTCCATCAAAGGATAAAATGTTTGGTAAGTAACAAGCTGGTAGTTGTGGAGGGAGAAGAAGACATCATGGTGAGTCACTTGGCATCATTACGATATGTGGAAGGAGAGGGGGAGATGAAAGAAATCCCATTTTAATCTTTTGAGATTGTCAACGTTGAAATGGTTGGCCCTATAGGGGAAGTAAAAACTGCTGAATTTCCAATGGCCTCCCTAAAAGATGCTCTAACTGTCATAAAAAGAGGACACCCTGAAGGATGGGGAAGGATGCTAGAACTTCCGAACAATAAGGATCACTCTGGATTGGGATTAAATTCCCAAGACTTAAAGAATCCAATGCCGATAGTTGTGAAGGGACAAGTGCTCCCCTTATCAAATTATTTCTCAAGCGTCGGGCACCTTGTCGATGTCCACATTTGTGCCATAGAAGAGGAGGATGAAGTTGAAGAATAAGGTTTTATCTATCTGAAGATTAAAGGAATATGTGCAAACAATTGGACCGTGTTGGAATTACCTGAAGTAACAATGTTGGAGAAGTAATTTCCATGTTTTCTGGTTTTCCTTTAATCAATCAAAGAACCCATGTCGTGCCCAAGGCATGGGGGAATCATTTGTAGGGCCTCCATTAAATTTACCTTTTTATCAATTAATGAAAATCACCACGTTTCGCATTCAATTTTGTGATCCTTGTCTTTCATTTACTTTTTCACTTAATATACAAAAATGGCGATGTTTTTCTTTTTCTTTAAGTTTTTTCAAATCATTTTTCTTCCTTTTATAACAATAAAAGCATGAACCCTAAATCGTGCAGATCACCCTCGGTTACCACCAATAATGGCTCTTCTATGGTCTCATATGACTTCGACAATCCGATTAATCACGTAGACGAAGACTGTGATGAAGATTCCGAGCTCCCTGAAGAGCTAGCATGACTACTAAAGCAAGATTCGAAGGTCATACAACCACATGAGGAATCCGTTGAAGTGATCAACCTTAGAACAGACGAGGAAGCTAAAGAGGTCAGAGTGGCCTCGACTCTACAAAAAGAAGTCAAGGCGAAGTTGGTCAAACTCTTACAAGATTACATGGATGTGTTTGCATGGTCTTACCCATACATGCTAGGCCTAAATACTAATATCGTGATCCATAGTCTACCCCTTAAAGAGGATTTCCCTCCCGTGAAGAAAAATCTAAGAAGGACTTATCCTGACATGGCTATGAAGATCAAGGAGGAAGTGCGAAAACAACTTAGTGCAGGCTTTCTAGCAGTCTCCAATTACCCTTAGTGGATTGCCAATATTGTGCCAATGTCCAAAAAGGATGACAAAGTAAGGATGTGTGAAGATTATAAATATTTGAATAAAGCAAGTCCCAAAGACGATTTCCCACTACCCCACATTGATGTGCTAGTGGACAACACGACTCAGTTCTCTGTTTTCTCCTTTATGGATGGCTTCTCCGGTTATAACCAAATCCGAATGGCTCAAGAAGATATGGAGAAGACCACTTCCGTAACCCCATGGGGAACCTTCTGTTACAAGGTTATACCCTTCGGACTAAAGAATCCTAGCACAACTTACCAACGAGCCATGGTCACACTATTTCATGATATAATTTATAGAGAGATCGAGGTCTACATTGATGACATGATTGCTAAGTCCCAAACCGAAGAGGAGCATCTTGTCATTCTAGAGAAGTTATTTGAACAACTAAGGAAATACAAATTGAGGCTTAATCCCATCAAGTGCATGTTTGGAGTAAGATCTGGGAAACTTCTAGGTTTTATTGTCAACCAACATGGCGTTGAGGTGATCCTTTGAAGGTGAAGGCCATACAAGTTATGCCTGCACCCAAAACCAAGAAGGAAGTTAGAGGATTCCTAGGGATATTGAAATAGATAGATATATTCATATCTCACCTTACGGCCACTTGTGAGCCAATCTTCAAACTGCTTCGAAAGGATCAAGCTGTCATTTGGAACGACAATTGCCAAAACTCTTTTGAGAAGATAAAGGAGTACTTACAAGAATCTCCTATTCTGATGCCTCATGTGCCTGGAAGACCTTTGATCATGTACCTAACTGTCCTTGAAGGATCCATGGGATGTGTCCTCCAACAAGACGAGACTGGTAGGAAAAAACATGCCATATACTACTTAAGCAAGGAGTTTACCGATCGCGAGAGTAGATATTCAATGCTTGAGAAAACATGTTGTGCACTTGCTTGGGTTACCAAATTCCTAAGGCAATACATGCTCACTCATACAACATTGTTAATATCCAAATGGACCCAGTCAAGTACATCTTTGAGAAGCCTGCTATAACCGGTAGAGTAGCCCATTGGCAAATGGCTTTAACCGACTACGACATCCAACATGTCACTCAAAAGGCCATCAAAGGGAGTGTATTTCCTTGATATCTAGCACAGCAACCCTTAGAAGACTACTAGTCTATGTGCTTTGAATTTTCCAATGAGGACATCATGCTAATAAGAGATTACAACATCCCTGGCCCCGAGGAAGGACCAAAAACTGGATCGCGATGGACCTTGGTATTTGATGGAGCTTCTAACGTTCATGGAAATGAAATTGGGGCAGTCATCACCCCCCTAACTGGTTTCCATTTACGCTTTATTGCAAGGTTATGTTTTGAATGTACCAATAACATGGCGGAATACGAGGCATGTATCTTTGGCATTGAAGTCGTGATTGATCTTAGGATCGAAATTCTCAAAGTCTATGGAGATTCAACCTTGGTAATTAGCCAAGTCGAAGGATATTGGGAAGCCCGAGATCACAAGCTCATTCCTTACAAGGAGCATGTTCTAAAACTGACCCCATACATTGACAAGATTATATTCAACCACATCCCTAGAGAGGAAAATCAGTTGTTCGATGCCTTAGCAACTTTGTCATCCATGTTTAAGATCAAATGGAAAAATGAAGCACCAACTTTCCACCTCGACTACTTGGACGAGCCTGCCCACTGTTTGGCAGCAGAAGACGATCATCTTTGGTTCTATGACATCATGAAGTTCTTAGAGAGCCAGGAGTACCCTGTGGACGCATCCATTATCGATAAGAAGTATCTTCGGAAACTGTCATCCAAGTTCTTCTTAAGAGGATGGGTTTTATACAAGAGGAATTATGATTCGGGTTTGCTCATATGTGTGAACAAGCAAGAAGCAAACCAAATTATAATGGAAATCCGTGAGGGATCCTTTGGGACACATACCAGTGGACACACCATGGTAAACAAAATATTAAGGGCCAATTATTATTGGATTAACATGGAGGTTAATTGTTACCGCCACGTCAAAACATGCCATAAAATCCAAATCTATACCGGTAAGATCCATGTTCCACTCAAAGTCTTAACATCACCTTGGCCTTTTTCCATGTGGGGCACTGATATGATCAAATGTATTGAGCCAAATGCCTCGAACAAACATTGCTTCATCTTGGTAGCCATAGACTATTTCTCCAAATGGGTGGAAGCAGTCTCATAAGCCAATATCACAAGACAAGTAATGGCTTGATTCATAAGAAAATAAATCATTTATCATTATGGGGTCCTCAACAATATCATTACTCATAATGGATCTAACCTCAATAAAAAAATGATGAAAGAGTTATACTAAAGCTTCAAAATCGAACACCATAACTCATTGTTTTGTAGGCCTAAGATGAATGGCGTTGTCGAGGCAACTAACAAGAATATCAAGAAGATTGTGCAAAAAATGGTGGAAGCCTGCAAAGATTGGCACGAAATGCTCCCGTTCAAATTTCATGGCTACCGTACCTCAATATGCACCTCCATTGGGGAAACCCCCTTCTCCCTAGTGTATGGCATGGATGTAGTCCTGCCCGTTGAAGTAGAGATTCCTTCTTTAAAGATTTTGACCGATGTTAAGCTCGACGGGGTACAAGCCTTATTTGACCAACTGAACCTCATTGATGAGAAGCGCTTGGCACCTATCTTCCACGACAACCTTTACCAAAAGCACATCAAAAGGGCCCATGACAAGAAGGTCTTTCCTTGCATCCTCAAGGTCGTAGACCTAGTCTCAAAGAAGATTCTACCAATTCACACCGATCCAAGGGAAAAATGGACGTCGAACTAAGAAGGCCCGTATGTTGTAAGAAAGGTCTTCTCTGGAGGAGCCTTAATTCTTTCAACTATGGATGGTGAAGATCTTCCATCCTCTGTGAACGCGGATGTAGTCAAAAAATACTACACGTCGAAAAAAAAGAGCCTGATAAGTTGAAAACCTGAAAGGGAGACTTTTGCAAAAATGGATATCCCTGTAGACTGAAAACCCAAAAGGGTGGTCTTGGAAAAAATTAGGGATTCACGAAAGAAAGAGGCTGAACCCCGCAACGATGAATCTTTCTTCACTCCTCACTGATTTAATCCAGTCACTCTCCTTCTGAAGCCGGATTAAAGGACTGTCAAGGACATAAGGACTATAGCAGAGCCAAAATTTGGTAGAAATCTGAGATATTTCATTGCCATTATAGTTTTTTATTTTCTTTTCTCAATCACCTCTTTTAGGAATTGTTCCCTTTGTATAAATCACCCATTTTTGGGACCATTTATCAATAAAATTGATTCCTTCATATATGCCCAATATTTTTACCTTTCCTGCTTTGTTTGTGAAATGTGACTTTTCTCAAAATGATATCACATTGGAAATTTTTCGATAAATAGTTTTTACTAAAAAAAACATTTAAGGAAAAACATCGAATTACTTCTCTTTCAAAAGTAACTAAATGTAACTATAGTCCAACATACTTTGTACACCTAAAAACGCCACGCAGTCCCTTGGACTCGGCCCAATTAAGAAATTCCCCGACATAAGTCCTCAACTATAGCACCTATTCCTTGCTTGGACATCAAAATACCAGTTTCTCGATGTCGAGAAGTCAGTTCACTCTCCCTAAACAATTCTAAGCCCAATCACCATTGGCATTCCCAATATATATTCCCCCGCAAAGCCCAATCTCACTTGGCACAACTTACAAACCTTGCATTTGCATAATCTCCTACAAAAGCCCGAACTTACATCGACATCTTGCATACATAACATTTCATCATAAGTATCTTCTGAAATTCACCCTTCAGTTCACACTCAAGAATGATTCATCATATTTCGGAATCGCTCAACCGTTATTAGGAATTTTTCCCAGTAAAGTCGTCTTTCATTCCTAAGATATTTCCCCAAGCAGAGTCAGGTATTTCCAGACGTTACTAGGAATGTTACTGAACTTCTTTGTTTCCTTTCAAGTTTTCCCAGAAGAGTTAGTTATTTTAGCCATCGCTACTGAATCATCGATGATGTTCTTCTTTCCCCTACAAATTTAGATATTCCAGCCGTTGTTAAGAATCATCATCATATTTTCAATCATTCTCTGACCAGAGTCAGGTATTCTTAACCTTATGTTAAGAATCGTTGTAAGACCCCAAATTTTGACCCTAAGTTTATCTCATCATATGCATTAGCATTGGGATCACACCTTGGCATCCTCCTTACCCCTCATTCATTGGGTTTACACTAGGAGAGATCACCAAGCACATTTTTGATTGTATCATACTTTGTTTTTCATTATTTACTAACCAAAATACTAAAAATATGTCAATGTATAGTTTGTTACTTTTGTAGGTAGTGTGTGTGTTCACCCATACTCTATCAAGCTTATATTTAGGGTTTGAGACCCTCAATGCAAGGAGTTCAATCAAGAAATGGTTCACATTGGCTCTAAGCATCATATATGGATCCCTATGTTCTTCACATATCATTTTTATCAAGAAATCATCAAGAGATTGGAGTTTGTTTGCCTTGGAAACCCTAATTCATCTGGGTATGTTGTGTGACTTATTCAACATATTTCTTCAACAATTGATCAAATATTCAAAGGGATACTTCATACTACATCATCCTACACATATATGATCCTCCATGATTCCCAAAAGTCAAGAGAATATCAAGCTAGCAAGTTGGTTCATGGTGGTTGACCAGAGAAAGTCAACTGGTCAAAACTGGGGTTCTCTAGACCCTATATCCTACAATTTTTGTCATATGAAAAATGATTCCAAAATAAAACTTACTCAAAATAACAATCCAAACAACTTTCATGTTGACATCAAGAGCTAGTTTTTCTTGGAAGGTCATCCTTTTATGGTGAATGATTATAGGTCATTTTGTCTGAACCCTAGTTTGGAGGTCAACTTACCAAGACCATAACTTGCTCAATTTTTATGATATGAAAGTCATTAAAATTCCATGATCAAATTAAATATGTGTACTTCAACTTTTATGTTTGGAGGAAGTTCAAATTCAACTTGCAAATTCATGTGCCAAGAGGAAACATTATAGGTCATTTTGGGCCAATACCATTGAATAAGTGATTTTCTTCAACTTCTAAAATGCATAACTCCTTCATGCCAAATCCATATGAGGTCAAATTTGTGGCCAAATTGAATAGATTTGAAAGGGTTAAAACTTGGATGAAGGAACGTTTTTCATTTGAAGCCCATAGAAAAAGTTATTCAAGGTGGAAGAAGTGAACATTTGACTTGGGACTTAGAAAATTTTCAAATATGTTTGATTTCCCAAACTTCCACCTCATAATTTATCATTATCCAAGCTTCAAATGAAAACATGTTCAACATGAAAGTTGTTCCCCTTGATGTCACCTTTTCAAAAACTCCAAAATCACCTCATTTGGCCAAAGAATGAAGGACTTGCGCATGGGTGCAATATGAGGTACCATTTGGATGATTTTCACTACCACATTTCATACACAAATGCATGGCCACATGACATGATTTCATAACTCAATTACAGGCTAAATAAGAGAAACTTTTATCTATTATCACTGATCTTGAAAATGAGGTAACTCTATTATCTTCTAAACTTGAAAACATGACGAAGTCCATAAGAATGTTAAACAATGGAACTAATATGCTAGATGAAATTCTTCAAGTTGGAAAGGGGCTGGAAACCTAAAAGCTATAGGTTTTAATTACCAATATCAATATAAACAAGGAAAAACCCATGTAACAAAATTTATTCCTCCAGAAAGGAAGTATGAGCCCATGATGTCTGACCAAATGTTACAACATCCGGCCAGACATCAGGAAACTCAAACTAAAGTCAAGTTTTTGCCTTGGAAATGTCATTATTATGGTAAATAAGGACATATAAAGCCTTTCTGCTACAGACTGTATGTTTATCCAAAACATCCAACATATCCTAGAACTGATCATGTAACGATTAAAACTAGAAAGGAGTGGAAGCCTAATGTTGTTGTCTCTAGTCTTATAACCCATATTTCTCTTAGAGCTTCATCTAAACAAGACTAATATTTTGACAGTGGTTGTTCAAGACACGTGATAGGGGTTAAGAAGTATTTGATGGACAATAATTCCTATTCCTCTAGCTTTGTCACGTTTCGTGATGGAGCTAAAGGTGAAATCAAGGGTATAAGAAAGATAGGTTGCACTGGTCTTCCTAGACCAGATGTTGTTTTGCATGTGAAAGGAATTACTGCAAATCTCTTCAGCATTAGTTAGTTATGTAATCAAGGTTTAAAAGTCAATTTGACCAAGTCAGAATATTTGGTTACAAATGAGAAGAATGATGGTCTGATGAGAGGAATTAGGTCTAAATACAATTGTTATTTATGGATACCATAAGAAACTACTTATTCTTCCACATGCATAATGTCCAAGGAAGATGAAGTCAAGTTGTGGCACCAGAAGCTTGGACATCTGAATCTCAAAGGGATATCTCTTAGTTACTCTATAAAAAACAGATTTTACAGGGTATTTAACTCCAGAACCAAGGGCATGATGGAATCCATTAATGTTGTGGTTGATGATTCAATTATTGTAAAAGGGATTGATGTCGATGAAGATGTTGGAACATCATCTCAGCAGACTGATGCTTCAAAAAATATGGAATACATTGAGTCTAACATTGAGCCAGCAAGGACTGAATCAGATAACCCTCAAGCCAACAAAGGTCCCTCTATCAGAATTCAAAAAGATCATCCAAAGGAACTCATTATTGGAAATCTTAATGAACGGATCACCACTAGGTCCAGAGATGTGATATCTAATTCTTGTTTTGTCTCAAAATTGGAACCTAAAAATGTGAAAAAGGTGAAGCCTTCTAAAGTAAGTAAATATTTATCTCCATCTATGTCTATAAAAATGGTTGCTAGCGATGATAGGAATTTTGAGCCCTCTGCTGCTATCAAGAAACCTCATTCTATGACTAGCTTATACCTTGATCCTATTAATGTCAAACTTAATGTTGAGGCTTCTTCTAAATGTTCTGTTGTTCCAAAATTTATGAGGAATATTGAATCATCGTATAATATTGATAAACCTAGATCTGATAAGACTCTGAGTAAATCTAGTATGATTGTTGCTGAAAGAGACAATGTTGATAAAGATAGTTATGTGTTAATTTCTCAAGTTTTGGGTATTGAACCTAAGACTATTAATGTGTCAAATGTCATTACATCCTTGGCCCAAACTGATAACCCTATTGAAGCCTATATTAATAAATCTGATGGAAAGTCTGTAAGTGAGCATGTTCCAACTAAGTCCCTTGAAAAATGTGAAGAAAATGATAATTCTGATAGTATGTATATTGATTTGTCTAACAAAGAAGAAAACTCTGGTGTGAAGAAGGATCAATCTACATATATTGTGAATATGGATGAACTAGACTCTGATGATGTTCCCATTGGTAAGAGATTGGATCCAGGGATAGCTAAGAGGTTAAAGAGTAGAAAAGGGAAAGCTATTGAGTCTTCAAATAAGTCTCCCAAGGCTCCCAAGAAAAAGTACTAGTGTTGGTCCTACTAAAAGGTGGAGCAAAGTTGTAACTCCTGTCACCAAGAAAAGATATTTGAAGAGGAAGGAAGTCCCCCCTAGTTTTAGTGATTCTGACTTTGATGTCGAACATGATGTTCAAGACAATGTATCTGTTGCAAGAAAGAAAGCTTTTGGGAAGAAGGTTCTAGCCAATATTCCTGAAGTTCCAATTGGCAACATCTTTTATCACTCTGTGGAGAGTGTTAAGAAGTGGAAATTTGTTTACTAAAGAAGATTGGTTTTGGAAAGGATGCCTTTGAATGCAAAGAAGGACGAGACAGTTGAAGAAGGTGCTGATGCAAGTAGTGATGATGTTGAAGAGACAACAAGAAGTAATGAAGACTGATGTGATATGTTCCTTTTGTGTTTTTTTCTTGCTTCTGGTTTTATTTTGTGGATTATGCCCTGAACATTTTGGCACTTTGTATGCTCTTGGTCCATAACTTAACTATTTCGTATGCTTTGCTACCTCTATTTTCAGTTTTTCTCTGCTACTTCTGTGGTTGTTTGTCAATTTTTTGGCTAAAAAGGGGTAGTAGTGGTATGGTTATTTGGTATTTTCTCTCTTTTACCTTTTGACCCTTGAGGGGGAGTAGTTTTTGCCTCGGTTATGCTATTTAGAGGGAGATTATGTGTTTTCTCTTCTAGCTTAATCATGACATTCTAGTACATGTATGCTGTTTTGGTTATTGAGAAGTCAGATCAAATGTCTTGACATCCTGTCTGGGAGAATTTATCAGACCAAATATCTTGACATCCTGTTTGGGAGAATTTATTTTTCTCTATAGAAAGTTTGTGTTGTGAGAGTTTTTTTATTTCTGATGTGACATTCTTTGAGTATGGTTTTATTTTATTCTGGTGTGTATGCCTCTGTTGTATCTTAAAGAAGTTCTCGTGTGTTTATAGGTGTTTACACGATATGTTTTCCAAAGGTTGTTTTAGCCAAAATTTGCCAAAGGGGGAGATTGTTAGGTCTGGTGTGTTAGTGATTTGTTGCATTTTGGGAAAACAAAGATGTTGGGCAAGTTGTCTTGACTTGTTGACACAACATCTTAGCAAGCCCTATTTTAGTTTCTCTGAAGCTTTACGGAAACTTCTGAAGACTCTCTGGAGCTTTACGGAAACTTCTGAAGACTCTCTGGAGCTTTACGGAAACTTCTAGAGACTCTCTGAAGATTTGTTTCACGTATTGTGTGGTCCAAGAAAACATATATTTTAGAAGCAAAGGACAAGTTGTGCTTTGCCTTGTTTCAAAAGAAAAGTTGTCAAAATATTTTATGGAAACTTCTAATATGTGTTGTTTCTGCAGAAGATTATGTAGATGTTAAAACATTTGCAGAAGCTTCTAATATGTGTAGATGTCAAAACATTTACAGAAACTTCTGATTTGTTTTGTTTCTGCATAAGGTTGTGTAGATGTCAAAACAATTACAAAAACTTCTGATATGTTTTATTTACGCAGAAGGTTATGCAGATGTCAAAACATTTACAGAAACTTCTGATATGATTAGTGTCATAACCTAAACTTTACCCTGAGTTTTTCGTCTGCATCCGCATAGCATAGATCGATCTATTTTGTCGTGCATTTCATCAGTTAAAAGCATTCATCAGGGTTTAGATGAAAAGTCAAAAGTCTTGGAATTTTATCTGATCTTGATGACATTCCTTTAGTCATCTATTGATTAAGAAGTAAAAAAATTTGATTTCTCAATCTCAAATGCATCGTTCATTCTATTGCATTGTGTTTTCAGAGGTTCAGAGGGTGATAATCAAGAGTATTGTCATCATCTGAATCTCTATAGGGTTTTAATTACGATGGAGAATTAGAAGTAAATGATCCAAGGGTGATTCAGTCGCATCTGATTGTCTGTTCGTGGTTATTCAGTCAGCAATTTAGTTCATTTACAAGACGTTTGCATTTTATACTTGTTACAACATGCATTTCGTTAAGCCAATTTATTTAAAATATCACTCGAAATAACTTTTTGATTTACAGGCAGACCGGTCGAATCGTTTCTCAAATGTACGTCGGATTAGCGGGCAAATTTTTTCAAATTTAAGCTTGTAGACATCAGTTATCTTAATCTATGGTTCAGGTAGCTTAATATAGCATGCTCATTTTATTTTTTTGATACTTTTTCGGTCGCATTTTAACCAGCCTAAGCCTTTTTACTGGTCGTTTTTTATTTCAAAATTTGGTCAAAACTTGTATGATTCTAAGAAATTGATTTTGCGCTAATCATGTTGACACATTCAGTTTTTTTTCGGTCATTTTTGCGTCCTATTTTTGTTCGTTTTTTATCCAATTTTTTTATTTCTTTGCCAAAATATTCGTAATAATTAATTAGATTTTTCTATGTTTTCGTTTCGATTTTCTTCAGTTAATTAAGTCTTAGTTAATTTTCTTTTGTTTTAATTTTTTTCCATGTTCATTTTATTCTAAAAAATGTTACTACTACATATTACTCCATCTGTACCACAGTGACTGACTCAGTTAACCATTTCACACATATTAAGAAAAAGGAATAAAGGGAAGAGAGTGAATGATATTTTTACTTAAGTGCTTTTATCAAGTATTAGGAATGATAAAAGTGATATTAATTAGAGGGTAGAATTGGAAAAAGTGTATTGGAAACTGAAATTGGTCATTCATTTTGGGACAATATTTTATTCAAAATGAGCCAGTCATTATGGGACGGAGGGAGTAATACAAATGAGTGTTATTAAAAGAGTAAATGTAGAACTATGGAAAAACTAACATGTGGCACATGATTTGTAGAGAAGCAAGTCCACATTTTCTTATTTCCATTTTTCGAAAAACACTCTAGAGGAGAAACCGAGTATTTCTTCTTCATTATGTATTCTTCTCCCTACACAAACCAATGGACTCGTAGCTTATCTTTCACCCACAAACAACCCTTAGTCCACCATCATCATCCATCAAACCTTCCTCGATTCCTCCATCTTGAATGAAAAATAGTCAAACTTCCTCTTTATTCTCATAACAACATAACCAAACATCTCATAAAACTTCATAGACTCATCATCAACAACCATCACCTTCTTCATTGCTTCCATCCACCATCCATACATTTTATAAAACCAATAACAAACCATCACCTTCTTCTTTATTTTAACTCCACCTTCCATTACCATCAACATAAAAACTTCAATCCATAACAACATCTCCACCTTATGTTCACATATTAAGCACGCTTCATCTTCTTTCCATCCAAAACATAAAACCCATGTAGCTTCTACAACATCATCAAGCCATAAAAAACAGAACGAGAACCATCATCATATCCAAACCTCCAACTTATTATTCACTTCTTTCATAATACACCCACTCATACTCATTCAAAGAAAAACCACTAACAAACTCACTCCTTTTCAAACTCTCAATTTTGCTTTACATTGCCACATCCCTCCATGCGTAAACGAAAACGCAGCTGCCAAGACAACCCAAAGCACCGTTGAAGTTACGATCATTCTCATAACTAAGTCTTCTGAACCACAACGCACAACTACTGCCTCTTGCAACCGTATTCGCCACTGTCGGTAATTTCTTCGCCCTATTTTCTATTTATGTTGTGTTGTGATTGACGTTGTGTTGCGGTTTTGGTTAGAATGAGAAACATGGAGTTTATATGTATATGTATATCAGATTCATTTTTAAATTTACGTGTGTCTATATATATATATATATATATATATATATATATATATATATATATATATATATATATATATATATATATGAAATGGTTAGTTTGTTTATAGAAATGTTCAGTTTGGTTTTTATGTATCTGTATAAATTTTCGATTTGTTTATATATATATATATATATATATATATATATATATATATATATATATATATATATATATATATATATATATATATATATATATATATATATATATATATATAATAGAATTAGGGTTATAATATATGAGTTTTTGAGCCTCTTAATTTTACTAACTTATACCTCTATGTCTATAATTGCACCACTCTTATGTGTTTTAGTTTTATTTTTATAACATTTCTTTTGATTGATTTAATTTCTAGTTAATTAATTAATTAATTTGTTAATTGATTGATTATTATGGTTCAATTATTATTATTTTTTTATTTGCTAAATTGATTATTTTGATTATTTGATTTCGTTGTGTTTAGTGTTTTAATTAAGTTATCCGTATCCATGTTCATATGGTGATGTAAATCATTTTGGTTGTTGTTGTTCTGCTTCTTTTTCACAAATGTCGTGCAATTTTGGATTTAAAAATTCAAATTAAACTTCAAAAATTGCTTAAACGCATATAGGTTTGTTGACCTACCTCAAATAGAGTAATTCTTACATAAATCGTTTTACGATTAATTAACATAGCGTTTAAACTCTGTAGTTCATTTTTTTTACTTTGAGTCCATTGGCTTTCTCTTGGGCCTTCTTACAACGAGATTCTTTTTTTTCAACTTTCTTTAAAAACTTATATCATTTAATTATTGTGTTATATCCCATTTCGATAAACTATACCCTTATTCCCAAAAATGTGTTATAAATTTACCGCTTTCATTTATTTTACTGTATCAGTTGATTGTTAACAAAAGATTAAAATCAACCATTTTTCATAAAAAAGAATAAAAAAATAAACCTCGATCAAACGTCGAGCCTTTTTCCCAAATCAAATCCAAATTGAATACAAAGTCGAGTATAACCCCTCCATATCCAAACTATTTCCATAAAGTCAACTTCAGATG
Organism: Lathyrus oleraceus; assembly: GCF_024323335.1. Taxonomy (NCBI): domain Eukaryota; kingdom Viridiplantae; phylum Streptophyta; class Magnoliopsida; order Fabales; family Fabaceae; genus Lathyrus; species Lathyrus oleraceus. The sequence continues at coordinate 393,621,353 of NC_066583.1, forward strand.
CTTGATCCAACGTCAAGTTGTCCCCCTATTTTTAAAAGCTTTTCACAATAAAAATGGAAGAAACTGATTAAGTTTATACTTTCTCTGTTTCGAATGTTAGGATACTGTTGTAGCTCTCAATGTTCAAACATTCGTCTTCCATATTAACATACAGTAATTACCAGAATTAGGTCATTTCTCTTATAGAAGAAAAAGATTGATTGGATGTCAACCTTCTCTTTCCCAACTATTTGGACACTGATGTAGAGTTGTCTGTCTTTAATTGTCTTCCGTTAATGAACTTTGACCTAATTTTCCACACATTTTCATAACAAACTTTTGGATGAAAATAGAGTGATTAGGCTTAGGCCTCTTCCTTTTCGGGCATTCGAGTACTGCACTAGAGCTCCCTGCTTGGATGCCCGTTTCCACTTAAAATCAACTCAAACTCATCAAACTTCTTTTCCGCCCTTGTGCGACACCGAAAACATTTTCAGAAAAGAGTATGCAACTTCCATTTTTATGCGAAACAAACAAAGACTTCAGCCTCCAAGAGCGAGCATCAAGTAAAGGTTTAATCGCTTAAATGTGATCCAAGGATCACTCTCTTTAAAAGCAATCCATCCAGTAGTTCTCTTTGAGTAGAACTATGTATGCCTTGAGTTCTTCATAGCACCTGAAGATACGTAGGAGCGGGATTGCGAAATCTTGTCAGGCACATTAATATTAAAAAAACCTTAAGTCTTTCCTTTCTTTCTCTCTCTTTTCTCACTCGGTAGGTAGAAGTTCTCAAATGATATCACGCTAGCACTCTAACACGAAACTAACTAGATGGATCTCATCGAGTACGATGGATGTGAGGGGTGTTAATACATTCCCTTTGCATAATCGACTCCCGAACCTGATTTGGTTGCGACGACCATTTCTTTTTATTTTTGTGGGGTTTATCGATATTTTTCCTTTCCCTCTTTGGGAATAAAAAAAGTTTGGTGGCGACTCTGTTTTGTTTATATTTTGATCGTTCCTTACGCTCGGGTATTTTTTGTGCCGCGACAATTAGATTTGATTATGCAGAAGATTATGCATAACGGATGTCAAAACATTAAAGAAAACATAAGATTTGATTCTGCATAATGGATGTCGAAACATTTAAGGAAACATTAGATTTGATTATGCAGAATGGATTTCAAAATATTTAAGGAGACATCAAATTTGATTTGATTTGATTTGATTTGTTTTGGATCTGCTAAATTTTTAGCCCGAAGCCCATGCTATTCTGGAGCTATTTAAAGGGTGATTCAAAACCTAAGAAAAGTTAGAAGCAGTGTTGGAGATTGTTGTTGTTAAAGTAAAGTTGGTTTTGTTATTTGTGAGCCATTCTAGTATCTCTTTGATACTTGAATTGGACTGAGTTTATTGAGTTGTAATTATGAATCGCTCATGAGCTTTTAAGCAAGAGTGTATTTTGTTTCATTAGAAGTGTGTCTTTTGTTCTTTGATTGTTTTTCAGTTGCTATCATTGTTGTGTGTTTGAAGGGAAGTGAAAAGGGTCTCATATCTAGGAGAGTCTTATATAGAAATTCCATGGGTAGTGATTAGGTGAGAAGTTTGTAAAACCATAGGTTGTTTAGAACTTCAAACTTATACTATTATAGTGGATTTCCTTCCTATCTTGGATGGCTTCGGATGAGGATAAGTAGCACCAAACCGGGTGAACAATTATTTGTGTTATTTACTTCCTGTTACTTACTTGAACATTGTTATTGTTTGTGTTAGGACAATGTCATGATCCTTGTGTGTGTGTGTGTGTGTGTGCCCTCCAATTAAGGTACTCAATTTTAAAATCCGATTTTAATTAACTTATTTCTCTAACATACTAATATTAACGTTAGAGAGAAAACCTAGCAGACCGACCCCCCCTCTCCATCACATTGGAAGTTGATATCTTCTGTTACCTCCGATCCTCACTCCATTCCTGATTCCACTAAAGAATAGTGTTTCCCTATGTGGGAAGCAACTATTGATTCCTATGTTTTCCATGATTTTAGGTTCAATACTTGATTTTTCAGTTTGAAACCTTCTCTAGTCATCAAATTAATAGAATTTGAAATCGAACACGAAGATCTATTGCATTCCATCCAATCAAGCTTCATTTCAACGCTGACTTCTTGAATTTTTAAATCTCTTTTTCCTACACCTCCAAGTAATATTTGGATATGAAGCTACTCTTTATGCTGGTGCACGAGAAGTTTTCACCGGTACTGCAGATCAAGCGGCGATCAACCAACCATCTCCACCTCCTCTGTAAAATGATGTAAATTTAGAAGCAGAGGTTCAGTTGCATCCATAATAGATTTAGACTCCTCAGTAGCTAGATCTATCCAATTGCCTCTGAGTGGACCTTAGTTTACACCTCTAGTTTCACAATGAAGCCTTACCTGGATTTTCATTACTAGGAGCTAACCTTACATTGCAAGGTGCCAACAAGTTGCTGAACAACATGTACAATGTTGGTCGACAACAAAATTCACTATCGATAGAAGAAAGGTTGCTTTGCCTCAAAGAAAACCTCCACAGTTCTCTTCCACGAGGAAACACTATTCTAGAGGCCATATAAGTAGAAATCAGATAACCATTCCCGAGCGAACCGTGATGAAGAAAGATGAAGTTTCTAATTCAGAGAATCAACAGAGGAGCAAGAAGCACCAAAGTCCTCCCCAAAGTTTCGAGGGAACTCGAGACAATCATGATCCTCACTGGGATCCGGAGGAAATCTAACCATCAAAGAATCAACCAACATATCCTTTATATGCCCAAACTTTGAACAACAAAATACCAATACCCATGGATAAGTGTCCAAGCTGGGAGAGTACAATAGGAAGGGAGATATGGACGAGCACGTGCAACTCATCAACGACCGGCTGAATTACTTCAGTGCGGACGAAGCCTCTAAATGAAAGTTGTTTTGATTAACTCTAGTCGACTTAGGTAATATTTGGTTCAATGGTCTGTCAGACGGGAGCATTGAATCAAGGACAAATTTCATTGAATAGTTCTTTGTGCATTTTACCGCCTAGAAAAGGCATCATGTGATAGTAGTTGCTTTAAGCGGGAACATCTAATGGACGAAGGAGATCATGCGGTCTTTATCGACTGGTTTACTCAAGTTTTTTCTGAAGCAGAAGATCTGAGGAAAGCCTTAAGTGATGGATCTTCGAGAATGACCTTTTGTGTGACCATCCTTTCAGATTGAAGATAGGAAGGAAGAAAGTACTAACCACTCAGATGATGTCGAGCATGAATTTGTCTTACATGATTCTAGAAGAGAAACTAAACACACAACTCGATAACCCTGCTTCCGTCGACACCAACTCTCATCGCCCGTAAGGGAAGGTGTCCTATCGTAGGAAAGATGACTCTAACCGAGGAATCTAGGGATGTTACAACAATTACACACCATTGAATGTGTATCAATAAAAGATCTACCAAGATTATTCCAACACAGAGTTCCAAAACGGAGGGATCTGACCCCCTTTTCTCATTAGAGAGTCGTCCCGAACTGACAAGTCAAAATATTATCGTTTCCATAAGGGAGACGACACTGATAATTGCCTCCAATTGAAGTATTCAATTGAAAGGTTGATCAAGAGAGGCCGGATGGTCACATACATGAAAGGGGGAAAAGATAAAGAGAGGAATCACCCAAGGGAAAATCTCCTTTGGAGACTACCAAGGCAAGGACTAATGACGAGAACAAAGAGGCCAGCAAAGGTAAGTGCTCATATATCTCCACCATCACTAGTGGAGCGCCCCGATCAAACCTCCCATCTAAGGGAACCATGAAGAGAAAGATCGTTGAGATGTTGATCGTCCATAAAAAGTATGATGGTACATCAATTAAGACCCATGATCGGTCTATGCTAGAATTATGGGACTTTGAGAAGGTGGAGACATTCTAACGGAATCTTCTCCTTGGTGATTATAACTACAATCCGGAAGTTAGATATCTCACGAATCATAATCTTCTCCTTGGTGATTTAAGTACCATAATCTTCAGGAGGGCCAACCTTCATCAACGTCGATCTTGAAAAGGAAAACTAATCTATCAAGCACTCAAACAAGATAAAGGAGAGTGTGTAGCCATGGAAATCAATGTCGCATCCCTGACTGGTCAGTTTTGAAGCATGAAAATACACCCACCAAGATATGGCGAGCTATAAGAAAGAAACTAGGGAGAATGGGCGACATCTATCCCGCCTAGTGATGTTTATTTACAATTTATATTACCTTTTATATAGGTATACTCTCCCCTTATGCAAGAGCTAATCTAATGTATAAATGGAATATTAAAAATCTTGAAATATTCATTTATTTGTGATTATGTACATTAGATTAAATCCGGGATACAATCAAAATGATCAAATCCCTTCTGTGCAAAACACCCACAAAGAGAGTAAAGGGTAATATCACAAATGCCTCGTGCGTGAGACCATATCAATTGATTCCCACCAAAATCTAGGGGTGTTATTGTAAACGCCTCACTCGTGGGACTACACCGATTAATTCCCCATCAAAGGTCAAGGGTATTGTCGGAAATGCCTCACACGTGTGACTTAAACAATCAATTCCACACTAAAAGTCAAGGGTGATGTCGCAAATTCATCGCACGTGCGATTACAACAAAGAATTCCCCACATGTAGTAGCAACCCATCCCTTCTAACAGCTAGCCACTCTAGAGGTCACGGTGGGTCAACCAAATGCTAACCTCAGACCAGGTTTTCACTTGGACGAGGGAAAAGGTTCCAACCTTTTACCGTGAAGGACCCCAAAGATGTCCTATAAACTTCGAGGGAAGACTTCATAAGTTCACATGGGATCTTGAGCTCTGCACTTAGGATTACACAAATATACCTTAGATAGGTAACCAAAAGCTTCATTATAATTATACATATATATATATATATATATATATATATATATATATATATATATATATATACACACATGTACTCTTCTATTACACAGTATTCTACATATAACATAAAAAATAAAAGATTGGGTTACTCAAACAAGGAGACGATCTGCCCATCTTTGAGAATTTGATCTGGTAGAATATGCTCCCTCAAGATAAGTAGAGGATGGTGAAAGTATTCCATTACTGCAATGCATTTTCAAAAGATTACGAAACTGCACCTAGGCTGGCAGCCGAGCCTTGATATTTCTTGCCACGACCTTTACAAGATGAGTGAGTTGGTCGGCCAGAGAACTAGAGAGATAAAGGGCGAGCAAAGTGTCCCTTATGTAGAAGTTGTATGTATTTTTGCATGTACCTAATTGGTGTGTTCCATTGTGTTGCTAGTCAAACTAAAGAGTGTCCCAACGATCGACTCCTATAAGAGCCAAAGCAGCAGGGGCACACCAAGTATATCAGGCCAAATTTACCAATTCTTCCTCTAGGGAACTCCCGAACAAATTGGTCAGATACAAGAAATCCTCTTCAAGAGGAGAAGCCCGACATTCTTTAGAGGAGCAAGGGCTCGACCCCAAAACACTATGTGTCCCTTGAAGAGCAGTTAAAGAAGGATCACTTCCAGAAGGCTCCAAAATAGTATAAGGACTTGATTCAGTTTATGCTAGCCATATGCCCCTCCTTAAGAGCCGTAACATTACTTAATCCTTCGTCAACTTTTCACACAATCATTATTAAAGAAAACACGTCATGAATAAGAAATTTGAAGATAAAAAAGCTAAGAGCTTACTGAAATTACAAAAAATAACCTTCCTTTCTTCCATAGAATGGACCTTCATAAGAAATTAGGTATCGTTAAGGCGCTTCAGATGTTTCCGACTAGACTCATCTTTGGGAATTCCACCCTCAAGGTAACCCAGGTCATTAATGAAGCTAATTAACCACTTCTTATGGTACAATTGTTCATCTTTGTATACATATTCCTTGTTTCCCATGAGGAAATGACTCTCAGTTCAATATTTGGGGAACAACTCAACACATTTACCATCTATTTTTCTCCTAACAACACAGACTGACTCGCGGGCCTTTGGGCGGATAGGAGTACCAGAAAGAACCTATATTTGTAAGGTTATAACTTATAAAAATCCCCAAATCCCTATACGGTAGGCATCATAGAAATCAACCCTCTACTTTGCATCTAAGTATCAGGGCCACGTTAACAACATAAGAGATGAAAGAAAAAGGACATAGAAAGCTTCCCCTTTAACTAGTCACACCAGTATTGGAATACTTTCACATACGCCCAGCTTGTAGGGTGAAGTTGTGATGGATACATTACCAAATGCTTAAGTTTTTCTATCTCAAAAGAAGTGAAGAACATGCAAAGACCCAAAACTGAGAAAGTGCATTCATAAAAGGAATGACGCATCGTTATACTTACTACATATCTCTTCATTCTCGTTCAGGGTCAAGACACTCCAATCTGAATATGGAACAACCTCAAGATTACATAATTTAGAAAAAAAAGAGAAATGGTTAAGGAGTAAACAGAATCCACCCATGAATATTTAGCATTCTTCTAGGATTTTTGAGCAATCTTCTATGAGTTTTTACCCATAATGCACTATTTTTTCTAGATATAGAAAGAAAATTATCATAAAAGAAATGAAATGTTAACTCTTCAAGAACTGTACACTAGCATACAAAAGGAAGAAGACTCTATTAAACATATCCATTCACTTGCACACAATACTCAAGTATTTCGGTTCCGAATGGTCATAATGATGTTACCTCTTAAAATACATTTGAAGTATGAGCATTAAAGGTTGATCCCAAGAAACTAAAATGTTCACTTTTTCTTTTTAAAATATAAATGAAAGAGCGGTCATGAGCAAAGGCTAATGTGATAAATGGTATTTGCATGGTTATTTCTAGTAGCTTTCATTTAGTGTTTTACAACATTTTGTCTGATTTCCTTTCATTTGCCATGTTTTATGATTTGATTTTTGTTTTCTTGCTAATTTCAGAGTCTAATGAGCATCAAAGAGAAAGAGGGATCAAAGACGAACAAAGCGAGGCAAAACAGCAAAAAGGGAATTTCTCTCATACAAAAACCAAAGAGCTACTACGACCACCCGTAGCAGCTACTACGGGTCCTAGAAGCAAGAATGCATACACCCCATTTTGATGCTTTTCAGTAGTAGAGACAAAGGCCTACTACGGCCACCCGTAGCAGCTGCTATGGGCTGTATCAGGGAGGAGAGAGAAAGTTAGCAGATTTGTTTTGTTTCCTTAATGGGTTGGTTCTCCTCTTAATTGTGGCACTTAGGAAATATTTGATTTATATAAAATCTGAATATTTCTCATTGAACAAAAATATATTTACACTTTTAGTATTTTGCTATAAACTTTATAACCTGTTATGAGTTTAGGGTTCCCAACTTTTGTCACTTCTCATTCCTAGTTTCTAAGTTTCTTTTGTTTTAATTTTCTCCGTAACTCAAGTCTCCAAGGGAGGAATTTGTGGAACAAGGTTTATTCACAAGAACTTATAATTCATTCTATTTATATTATTCATCTTTTGTGATTGATTGTTATAAGTTTGATGATGAGTAGCTCTATGATTGTGTTTGCCATCACCATGTCTGAGTAGTTTCCTAGGGACTAGGAGTTATGGGGATTATTTCATGACCTATCGTATGATCAGTTACTATCGATTGCGAGAATTTTAATTAAACTTATTATATGATCTAAATTCATGCATCCCACCTTCGTTACAAAAGTGAGTGGTTCTCAGGTATCGATCATAGTCTGAAAGGATATGTGTCAATATCGGAGCACATATTTTTAAACAACCTAATACGGATGTTGCAAAAGCCAACAGACAAATTTAAGAAAACATATATCTAGGCAAAAGCAATGACTCATAATAGGGGCAACGCGCTAGCGAAAACATGTAGTGCCCAATTTTATCTATTTTTTATAATTTATGCAAAGTTCTCATAATAGGTATAACAAGGATCGTATGATTGTGTTAGAAATATGAACTGTAACTCTAGGTCCTGTTTGTCCCAATATGAAATTTAAGTGATTTTTCTGTTAAGCTATTTTCATTTAATTTCTTTTTCTATTAAGTTGTTTACTAAACTCCTTATTTTTTATTTTTATAGAGATACATCAATAAGATAAGAATTCGGTACTTGAATCATTGGTCTTTGTGGTTCGATGTCTTTTTTAATACTTTGCGCCAGTCGTCTACTTATGGCTGGATCATAATGCGACAAAGCCTTTCCTTGCTACACATAACCAAGGGCTTGGGAAGCAATTGTTTCGGGCCGATAATATTGGTCCCAGGCGACCACTATGAAAGAGATACAATCCTTCCAGAATCTTCTTAGCACACAAGAATTATCCTACTGTTGATCACAAGGGGTCTAAACTTCAGGTGTATCCAATGACTTGAGCGTTGAAGTGCTAACCTTGTAGATCAATCCATATATCTATCGCATCGGAAGTTCATATTCACCATTACCTCCGATCCTCAATCAATTCCTAGTATAAAACTGAAAAAAGAAGAGTTAAATCATTATAAACTGTTTAAACTAAAAAATTAGAGATGATTTGATAAAATTGTCCACTCCTAAGAAATGGGTGAAATTGGCTTTATTATTTTTTTGAAAAATTAAATACATAAACATCAAAACTTAATATATCGCCCTTTAAAAAAATTTATGTTACATCATATCATCATAGTTTTTTTCCTTTCAACTACGCTTTATCATTATCACATTGTTATCTTATTATGTCTATTGATAATTTTGTTGAATAAGTTTCTAACTCATTTTTAAAGTATTAGTTTATTATTAATAATTTTTTTAATAAAGAGTTTGATAGTAAGTTATATCAATTGTATCTGTAGTGTTATATTTGCAAAGGACCTAGTGAGGAGAATGGCCATATACCATATTAAACAATGGTGACAATCATATGCCGTCCTTAAGGAGGTATCTCCTCGCCCCTATGTTTTCCTCTCGCAAAGTCATGAAAAATGTGAGATGGGACGTTTTTTAGACAGAGAGAAGACATGTTCAGTAATTAATCCATGCCCCCTTTTTAATAAAGATTCAACGGTCCACCATTGACCGGATGAATAGTGAACATTCTCAAGAAAACCATAGGCCCAAAGCTTGTATAAATACCACTCCTCCAATGGGAGAAGGGACAAATCCTGATTCATACGCTTATACCAAAGTACCAAATTGAGATACAGATTATCTCACCTCACACGAGCAGGACGATTTCTAAAGCACCATAAATACCATTGTAGAGGTAAATTTGTGACTATCAAGCTATGGATAAACTTGACGTCAGTAAAACCAGAGTCGCCGCCACGCTTTCAATATTTCCAAAAGAAAATAGAAAAGTACGAACAAAACCCAAAGATAAAAAGTTTTCAAATCAAAACTAATAAAATGTCAGAGATTACAGGTAAGGGGGTTGGTTACACAGAGGGAAGGTGTTAGCACCCAAAGTGTCATAGGTACTCATAGGGAGCCCTTTTTTGTGTGCATATGTTTTTTGGTCTAAATGATGTTTGATAAAATAAAGAGTGAGGGATGAGAAAAGAATTCATTAATTATATTTTTGTGTTTGACAATACCTTCGGTCTTATGCCTACGTACCAACATAAAAATGAGGGATCAAAACCCCGTAATTCGTGGTAAAAATTTCAAAGAAGTTGGTGAATTGATTTTAACAAAAGTTTAAGTGGAAGGGCATAAAAAGCCAAAGATTTGAATGGGGTTGTTATTTATTTTTGTATTTTTTTTATATTAAGTAAATATAGTTAAGTTTATTTACATGTTTAATTTAAGAACAAAAGTTTTAAAATTCAATGGTATAAGGCTAAAGTTTCTAATCATTAAAACAGGTCTATGTTAAAACACAAACAAAGAAAGCTTTTGAAAAGAGAGAGAAATTTTGAAATTAAAGAACTGGGAGGAGATGAAGATACTACCCTAAGAAAAAATTCAAAATTAAGAGTTGAAAAGATCTGACCAATAGGATGCAATCCAACAGACAAGAATGTCATATAGAAACCCATTTTCCTTTGGACTTTGACAAGCAATAAGAAATGAGCAATATCCAAGCATTATGTGAAGATCAATGCATCAAATAAATATATACATAATATCCAAGAAAGCAATCCAATAGCTACCAGTCTTCAGTGCCTTCCTATGTAGCAGATGAAATATTCATTGATCAACTCATAACCAAACATCGGATATAGACAATAATAACAAAATAAATAATTAAGCACGGAGACAAAGTAGCAGATGGATCAAAGAGATCTAAGGTCTTGTATCAGATGAAGACAGAACCAAAGATACCTCAGTCTCAGATGTTGGCATTGGCCAAGTCCTTTAGCATAAGAGATGTTGCCTAGTTCTAAGTCCCAAAAGTTCAGATCAAGTCCCAACAGTCCAACAAATGTTTTTTAGGGTTTCATGTTGTTATTATGTATTTTAAGGTCCTAAGACCACAAACAAAACAAAAGCAAGCAAACAATATATACAATCACAAGGTATGGCTCAAGTGAGCAAAATGAAAAGGACTTGAAACATAAACAAGTTGTATGAAATGTAAATGACAATGAATGATAAAGGTACTTGAAATTTAGAGAGCATGAGGTAAATGACTTAAAAGTAAAGCAACATTAATAAGAGTTAGTCAATGGTTAGTCAAATATTAGTGATGAGTTTTAATTGATTAAGTAATTCTTTGGAGAACACTCAACCATTCATTCATAAGTATGAATCCTTAAACCAAGACATCTTCCATGAGAAGGGCTTCAACTTGGATAATTCAACAAGTATGCCACTAGCTCTCATGAAAGGAAAAAAGGTCAAGTTTCCATACAATGCCATGAAGAATGGGAGACTTATAATCTCACTTACTAGAATGTTATGCCTTCTTGATTAAATTTAGCTCTATGTTAATCAATCGTAATTGGACTTGTGTAGAAGTCACAACTATCTGAGATTGGGCAATAAAAATATAGGTGTTAATGCATGTTAGAGATTTGGTACAAAGAACCAAACTCCTAAAACATACCACACACTAAAAGAAAATGGAAATGACCTATCTCAGTCAGACTTGTATTGATTCACCTGACACAAGGTCATTGATGAATCAATTAGCATTTAGACATTACAGAAATCATTGGTCAAATGAGGGAATGGGGAAAAATAGGGATGAAGATGAAGAGGGAAGGGGAAATAGAAACACAAATTAATCATGAGAGGAATTTCATTTGATCAAGATCATCCATTCATTTTGGAAGATGAAATGTACATTTCATCAATCCCCTGAATCCAATGGTTTTGATCAAACAAAAGTCAAATCAACTATGACCAAGGCCCAAACAGAAATTCAAACATCACAAGACCATAAAAATGGCTCAACAATATTTTTAAACATTTAATCAATTAAAAATCAAATTAAAAGTGAATTAAAATGCATTTTAATATGGACAAAACCTTAAATCCCTTCAAAACATCAAATAAATGGTCAAATGATTTATCCTAGGTCAAACAAGGTCAAAGGACCTTAGACAAAAAAATTCATGACTTTTTGAAAGTGATAAGTATTGTAAAACAGTTAAATATATGCATAAAAATATTTAATTCATGAAAAATATCAAAATTAATCCAAAAAATAATTTTAATTCAAAATATGGAAGAGAAAAATATTTAAACATTTTTGGTGAAAGTCCCATATTTTTTGGATTAAAAATGAAATTATTGTGAATTAAACAAAATAAGAGGATTAAATGAAAAATGAGAAATTAAAATAAAATAAGGGTCGTCAGATCTCCCTCATTAATTGAGGTGGCATATCTGATGGCCAAACGCACGCTTCCATCTTGTTTTGCAGTCAACGGGTGTACACGTATGGTAATCAGGAAGAAGGGTCAGGATTAAAACGTGGATATGGGATCAGATGGTCAGAGATGTTCCGGCGCATCACCGGAGCCCTAGCTCCGGTCATCTTCACTGGTGGACCTCACCGGGCTGGTCTACCCTCAACTCAATGAAAAATGAAAAACAAGGACATTATTTCAAAGGAAAAATGCCCAGGAGCTCGAATCTGACCTCCATTTCATCCAATTCCAAGTATGTTGAAAGATACATGGATTTGAAATTTGAGGTGCATGATATGGGTTGCTTCGATTTGACATCAAACCAACTCAATCTTGTTGCCTACATTGGTAGGACTTCAGCCAACCAATAATCAATCAAAATAGTTGAGAAATGAGGGAAAATCAAAGAAGATAAGTTTGAGAAAAATCACCTTCGGGTAGCTTCAATTCAGCTTGATCTTGCTTTTAATTTGCCTTGACTCGACTCTAGAAGTTTGTAGGAAGTGAAATGGATCAATGAAAGGCTTGGATTCTTGGAGTTTCAATCTCAAAACAGAAGGAGAATTGAAACTCGATTTCAATTAAAATCTTCAAGTTTATCCTTTAATGGAGGTTAGGGAGGCAATGCTTCAAAGCATGGGCAAAAGGAATCCTCATTCTGATCACAATGGACATGTATTTATAGGGTTATGTATTTCTTTTCACACACTTGAAAATTTTGCCAAATTTAGCAACATTGATGCATCGATGCATGGGCATTAATTTGGGCCTAAACCATGATGTAATCTCACTCTGATTCGTGCACAATGGATCCTGAAACAATAACATGTAAGCATGCAAAAGGAAATGGTCACTTGAATTCAAAACTTTCCAAAACAAACCCAACAAAGGAACCATGCACAAGTCCCTCAATTATTGTCCAACTGAGGTAATACTTGACTTTTTGGAAAGGTGACATCAAGGGTAACAACTTTGAAGTTGAACACGTTTCCATTTGGAGCTTGGATCATGATTAATTTTAAGGTGGAAGTTGGAGAAATCAAACATAATTGAAATGTTTCTAAGTACCAAGTCAAATGACCACTTCTTCCACCTTGAATAACTTTTGCTATGAGCTCCAAATGAAATTGGTTTCTTCATAAAAGTTCTATATATTTCATACCTCTTTAATTTGGTCACAAATTTTACATCATTTAGATTTGGCATGAGGAAGTTATGCATTTTAGAAGTTGAGGAAAAATGCTTGTTCAATGGTGATGGCCCAAAATGATCTATAATGTTTCCTCTTGGAACATGCCCTTGAAAGTTGGTTTTGACATTTATAAAAGAATAAAAGTTTGATAGTACATATTTAATTTGATCATGAAACTTGGATGGTCTTCATATCATAAAAATTGAGCAAGTTATGGTCCTTGGAAGTTGACCTCCTAACTAGGGCACAAACAAAATGACCTATAATCTTTCACCATAAAAAATGCCTTTCCAAGCAAAACTAGATCTTGACTTCAAAATAAAAGTTGTTTTTAATGTAATAAGGAGTAACCTTTCTCTTGGAATCATTTTCATATGACAAAAATTATAAGATATAGGGTCTTGGGAACCCCAACTTTGACCAGTTGATTTTCTCTAGTCAACCTCTTTGAACGAACTTGCAAACTTGAAGTTATATTGATCTTTGGGACTCATAGAGGATCATATATGCATAAGATGATGTATAATTAAGTATCCCATGAAATATTTGACCAAAATTTGAAGAAACTTGCTGAGGAAGTCACACAAGATACCCAGATGAATTAGAGCTTCCAAGACGAACAACCTTTAAACTCTTGATGAATTCTTGATCAAAATGATAAATGAAGAATATGGGGATCTATATATGATATTTAGAACCAATGTGAATCTTTCCTTGATTGATCTCTGGCACAAAGGGTCTAAAACCCTAGTTGTGAGCTTGATAGGGCATAGGTGGACACACACACTACCTACAAAAGAAACAAGGTATATAGAGACAGTTTTTGGTATTTTGGTTAGTAAATAAAGAAAAATAAGATATGATAAAATCTAATATTCTTGGAGATCTCTCCCAATGCAAACCTAATGAATGAGGGGTGAGGAGGATATCAAGGTGATACCAAAGCCAATGCAAATGATGAGATAGCATGAGGGATCTTAGGGTCAAAATTGGGGTCTTACAGTTGCTCATATTTAATATTCTATCTGAGGATTGTAGCGGCGTATTTGTTACCATTAGAAATATTGACTAAATCCAAGGTAAATCATACAAGTCGAGTCGCCACCGCACTTCTATTTATCCAAAGGAATGGTTAGAAAGCGAACAAAAACCTAAAAGTTTTAACAAAAACTAGTAAAAGAGAAACAGAGATCTGGGTAAGGGGGTTGGTTATGCAATGGGAAGGTGTTAGGCACCCAAAACATCCTAGGTACTCCTAGGGAGCCCTTTTCACACTTGTTGCAAGGTTGTTGTTTTGTGAAAGTTTATTTGTGCAAACATGATTGAAGTGATGAGAAGACAATATACAAGTTATTTACATTTTGTGTTTAGATGGATAAAACCCATTGCCTACGTACCATCTTAAAAAAAGATTAGGATCAAAACCTCGTCGTTCGGGGTAAAAATCTCAAAATGAGTCGGTGAATTGATTGGTCCAAAGGCCTTAAGGTCTTTTGTTAACCAAGGGAGAAAACTCAACCTAAAACCACAAATCCACCATGTGAGGATAGCTTCAACATGCTAGTGAGGGGTTAACCCTATAATAAGCATGGAAGACTCATTGTCCATCCCTAAGGATATAGGTGAGTATTACATCTACCTCAAGGATAACTCAAACCTAATAGCTAAAGGTTATGGAAAACTTGATTAAGAAAGTGGCCATTGAAACCACAAAAAGACATTTGAATGGATTATATTTACCAATTAGAAGTATATAAAAAATGGTCAAAGTTGACTTAGAAGTTCAATTCAAAATAAGTGTTATGAAAAGAAGGTTTGAAAATCAAAAGCATAAGGCTTAGGTTTCTAATGTTAAAAACAAGAGTTAAATGTTTTCACAAAGGTTTTGGCTTGGGTTAGAGTGGAGGGAAGAAGAAGAAGGGCTAAAGTCCTAAGCAAAGCAAAAAAAGTGAGGGATAAAGAAACAAAACCACAATGGAGTTCCTCTCTTGAGATCATATTGATGATCCAAGTAGCTCCCATCCTTTGGAATAAGCAATCACATAAAGCATAAACTCAAGCAATCAACAATCAAATGAACTCTTGGAAAGACTCCTCAATGTATCTTGGATCTCTCTCTCTTGGAAGCTCATGGTAATGGTTCCTCAATTAAGCTCAAGTTGGAACTCCTAGCCCAAAGAAAACACACATCAAAAGGTTCTATTATACAATCAAAGAATGGACAAGAGGGAGTTTAGAATATAGTCCTTTCAATGTTCATCTTCAAGCTTAAGCATTCTAAAGGCTCAATGCCTAGTTGCTCTTTGACTTTTTATAGCACTCTAAAGGCCCAATGCCTAATTTCTCTTTGACTCCAAATTTGCATAGGGAAAGTCCTAAAGTCTAAGTCCATTTTGTCCAATTCTTTGCATTTGGTTCACAACAATAAAAACAAAACACAAGCACAATAGTATATACACAATTATCTGCTCAAGTGAGAAAAAGGCAAATGGCATTAACATAAACATGTGCCCAAGTGAGCAAAGAGAAAAGCAAATGGATGATATGTGCAAGAATAGTAAATTGCATAAAAGTAAAGAGCAAAAAGTAAATGTTAATGGTTAATGGTTAGTGTTAGTAGTTAGTGTGCCATAAGGAAAATTTAGCGCTATGTTAAGCAATCGTAATTGGACTTATGTAGAATTCACAACTATCTGAGGTCGGTCATTAATAATGTAGGCAACAACACAAGTTAGAATTCTTGATTAGTGAACCAAGTTCCAACAACTTGTCATGCCAAAAGAAAAAAAGAGGATTGATCTTGTATTGGTTTAAGCCTTTTGCATGATTTAGAAAACAACCTATCCTTAATGCAAAGCCATTCACTTGATCAATTGATCAAGATGAATTAGATTTGAATCAAGGAAGATTAAGTCTCACTAATCAATACTAACTTATCAACCTTTAACTCATTGATCAAAAGAAAGAAGAAGAAGAAGAAGGAGATACAGAATGGATAAGGAAATGGAAAGATCAAAATGCACAAGGTGAAATAAAAATGTACCAATCCATGTGTATTGACCAAATGACATTGAAAGTCAAATTCAAACAATGAGAAATCAGAAATGAGATGAAGATTGGAGATCAAAGAATAAACAAAATATTTTTAGTATTTTCAAAATTAAAATAAACTTGAATTAAAAATAATAGAAAGGTCAAACTTCAAAATCACTTCCAATCAACCTTGAAAGGTCCAAGTGATTTATCCCAAGTTCAACAAGGTCAAACTACGTTTGACAAAAAATTTCAGCATTTTTAAAAGTCAGAAACTATTTTTAATCAATTAAAAATGAATAAAAATAACCTAATTGAACTAAAATCTCAAATAAATCTCAAATCAATTAAAAAATTGATTAGAATATTTTCATAGATCCATCATCATTCAAATAAGTTAGGAAAATATTTTTGTATTTTTTTGAATATCAAAAACTATTTAAAATGAATTAAAAATAACCAGAAAAGAGAAAATTCACAAAAAATACCAAATGATGAAATAAAAAATATTAAAAATCAAAATTAGAAACTAGTAATTATTTGGAGAAGAATGCAATTGGTCCCATATTTTTTGGATTAAAAATGAAGAAGATATTGATTTTTGAAAATAATGGAAATAAAAGAAATTAAATCAGAAAATTGGAAATTAAAAAAAAACAGGAGCGTTAGATCTGAGCTGATTAATTGAGCTGGCAGATCATACGCTCCAGAAGCGTGCTTCCACGATAGGTCCAAGTCCACGCGTAACACAATGAATAAATGAAAGTCATTACAAGCGAAGGCCAGGATTAGATCTGGGAAACCCAATCCAGCGATCCAGATTCAAACTAGAAATGGGACGACCACCAGAGCCACCTTCTTCTCCGGTGAGCTTGTGTTTTCCGGCCAAAAAGGCAACCAAAACTTAACCAAAATACACGATCCATACATCATTGGAAAGCTGGGATGATGTACATCATCCTTGTATCACTCAATTCCACTCTAGATCTCTATATTGAGAGAAATCAGAGATGGAAATTCTGTGATGTTCAAGAGAACTTGATGGATTTCAAAAATTAAATGCACAGTAATGATGCCTCCATTGGGAGGACTTCAGCCAACACAAAATCCAAGCAAATAGATCAATAGTTGATGAGTTTCGAAGAAAACACCAGTTGAAGAACAACCTTGGATTCTGGAGACTTGAGCTTGATTCCTTGCTTCCTTTATCAAAACAGAAGATCAATGAACTAAAGGATGAAGGTTTAGAAGCTTTAGATCCAAAGATTCAACCAGATGTAGTTGAATTTTAGATCTGAAAAATTTGAAGAAAAGTGAAATAGCTTTTTTGGTGAGAGGTTAGGTTTTCAGCTTTGCAGCATTTCAGGTTGATTCAAGGATGAGATTTGAATGGGATAGAGCTTCTATTTATAGAGGGAATGGCAAGGAGAGGGTGATTCAATCCGTGTGCATGAAATTGGACATTCCTTGCATGGGCTTGCATGATCATGCACAAGGCCCAAATTCAATGCCAAATGCAATCTAAAATCATACCAAAGTGAAATGGACGTGTAATCTGAATGGCAATTGCTTGTGCATGGAATTTTAAGGTGTTATGCATAATTGAACCACAAGCTTCTCCTATTCGAAAATACCATTTGCCAAATCCAAACATGATCATGTGAGTAATGGTTGGAAAGGTTTTGATGTAAGGAACAATTTTTATGTTGGGCAAAAATCCATTTGAAGTGTGGAAATTGGTGAATTTTGAGTTTAAAGTGCAAGGTGCAAAACATGAAAAGGCAAAGTTTCTAAATTTGGCCAATGTTCAAGCCCTTTTGTTTTGATGATGCAAGCCCCAAATGAAAAAACCTCCAACATAAAAGTTGTATATATCTTCAAGTCAATCAACATGGACTTAAATTTTGCATCATTTGGATTTTTGATGAAAGAGTTATGGGCACTTGAAGTTGGACTTTTTTGCCTTTTAATGCATTTGGTCCAAAAGGACCTATAATGTCTTGCATTATCACATGTATTTCCTTTGAGATTTTGAAATTTTGTTCAACATAACATTTGAATTATACATCTTAAGCTTTCCAATTCATTTGATCTCACCTCAAAATCATAAAAAATGAATGAGTTATGTCCTTGGGAAGTTGACCCAAAATTAGGGTTTCGGTCAAAATGACCTATAATGTCTTGGAATGGGAGATGACCTTCTAAGCTTCAAATCAATTTTTGATGAACATAAAAGTTGTTCATATTGTCCTTAAGAACATTTTTTCTTTTGGGATCATCTCCATTTGACCAACACATAAAAAGTTAGGTCTCTGTGCATTTCAAAATAGTCAGATGAATTGACTGATCAACTTCTCAAGTCCATGACTCATATCTTGATGAATTGATGGTTGAGGACACTCAAATAAGTTAAAATATTCATGAAATTATGAATTAAAGAATTTCCCTTGATTGTATTTGATCATGGGCTGAGGTTGCTTCAAGAGCAAGGCATTGTGGATGATCTGATGAACTAGGGTTTCCTTGGGGAACAAACCCCAAACCCTTTGACTTGCTTTGATAAAAATGATGAATTGAGATGCTAGGGAGGCATATTTGATGGATGAGAGCTTTGGGAACCATTAGCATGCTTGCTTTCATCTCCTCTTGGCCATATCTTTGTACCAATGATCTCCTTGAAGCTTTGGACCTTGTGATTGCTTTAGCTATAAACAAAAGATGTTAGTGACATATTTTTGTGCTTTTGGTTAGTAAACAAAATAAGAAAAGCAATGATATACAATTCAAGCATGCTTGGTGATCTTAAATCACTCACAAGGGGTCCCACCCAAAAGGCAAAGGGGAACCAAGATGCTTGTGATCCTTGAGGCAATGCAAATGCAATGTTATGATGCCATGAGGGATCTTAGGGACAAAATTAGGGTCTTACAGATGCCCCTATTTAAGGGAATTCTAGCCAGAGAAGTGAAGGTTAAAATCTTCGTCTCGACGTGGTAGAATGGGCTTAAATAATAACAAAGAGACGAATTTTGGTCCCTAAGAGACCTCATGATGCAGATGTATGCATGCAAATAGTAACACTCTGTGGGGATATGTGTCCACAAAGAAAGAAAGAGATCAGGAACAATTGAAAATCCACTGGAGTAATTCATTCTATGGGGCAGAGACTCTACCGGGGAGTAAAAGGATAGAAATGCGTGAGCAGGTCATGACTTAAAACTTGCCGAGAGACACGGAGAGAATCCATGAAATAAATCAATGGAAGGACTCGAGCTGACTCGAAGATGCATGTATTGGGGAATATGCCAATACAGCCAAAATTATCCGCAACAGATGCTTCGGATAAAAATACGGACTCAGGTGGGGATGTCCACTAGGGACTCAGCTGAGGAAAACAAATGAGGTATTACCGGTTACTGGGTAATAAGCTCAAAAAAAGATCATGTGATTCCACCGGTATAAGGGTGAGGGAAAAACATGCTCCGGGAGAATGAATATCTGAGACCGGTATAAGGGTGAGAGATATCAATCATCCAAAACGTCTGAGGAAGACCTAAAAGGTATATTTCAACTCAGGGATTCTGACTCCACAGGGGACAAAAAGTCATAATAGGGAGCAGAAGGAGGGAACACCAGGGATGCCGGTTACTGGGCATATAATAGGTGACCAACCAAAGCATGAATTGGGGAATATTCCCAAAACACTCATCATCCAAAAGAGGGATAAAAGCGAACTCGATTATGGGATGGACATTCGATTCCAAAAAGGGATACGAATCTTACTCAACTGGGGAAGAACAAAAGGCTTCGACCAAAGAGTGCATGAGATATATCATCTATTACCGTCAGAACGTAGATAATATACTCGCATGGAAGATTATCCATAACCGGTTACTGGGTTAATAAAGGATAAATCAACCGACAGAGAAAGGCATCGGGATACCGAAACTAGGTATATAATGATGACCATTCAAGGGGAGCAACAAACATTACCGTCAACTGGTACATGGAAGATGACTGCTGGGGATAAACTGCTTAATCAGAGCAGTTATCCAAGAGAATGAGGGGATATCAACACCGAATACTGGATAATGATAACCATCAAGGAGGGGATTACATCTACCGGATACTTGGTAGAAAACAACGGAAGAGTAACCGTCATCGATTAGGATGAACAAAAGGTTAACTCTGCAAAAGGCAGAAAAATAGGGTTTACAACTACCGGTATAAGGGTAGAAAACCACAGACTCCGCCGGGGATAAGATGAATGATTACTAATTACTGAGCAACTATTCATTTATATCATAGGGGAGTGCAGGAAACAAAACACACGAAACTAATCTAGGATCAAACTAAAGAGGCAAACTGAATCAAGACTCATCCTAGTGAGGATATAACTCAATAGGGAAACCCATCCCAATATATTTTGGGAAGGAACAGAAACAACCATCATCCACGAGGATATAACTCGGTGGGGAATGTGGCAGGAAAGATAAACACTTTCTGCTTAAGGGGCTGACTCTACATGGGAAGATCAGACACCGACATCTGCTTGGGAAATGTATTACCCACTAGCAGGGGATAACAAACAAGGATATATGGCAAGGAATGCAATCATGAATATCTGAATGTTTGAAAACTATATGCATGCATGCATGTTTTATGTATGATGAATGCTGACAAACAGACATTTCTAACACAAACAACTCCAAAGGATAAGTACACAAACATCCGGTACTACATCTCAAGAGAGAAAGCCAGGTTTGCCAGAGAGTATCCAAATCTGATGAGGGTAAGAGATACCAGGAAGCAAAGATCTCTGCAGGGGAACAAACATCAGTCATTCCAACTGGGGAAAGGAGTTATTGCACAGATAAAATCCGTCACATAAGCAACTCTACTGAGGAATCTATCCGAGGAGGTGAAGGGATTCTGGGGATCAACCACCAAGTATCGTGCTCACCAAAGAGATCACATCTGCTGAGGAGGAAAGTTCGCTACTCTGCGGAAGGGAAAAGTGGTGAATATCTTACCAAACACTCCACCCAGTAGAAAAACTACAAAAGGCTCCGGATGAAGAAAAATACAAGCCTGCCAGGGATATAATGTCTTACCCTGCTAGGGATCATACCATCCTTGGGAGAGCACTGAAGATCTCCTAAGTATCCTTTCGTCATTGTGAATGTTCACTTTGTTTAAAAACAAGTTATGAAAAATTTGATTATTTAAAACAATGATATATATTTTTTTCAATTAGAACATGCAAAACATTTGTTGAATAGAAACAAATAAGAGTGCAAATAATTGGATAAAAGGCTCAAATTTATTTGATGGAATGGTAGTCTGCAAATGGCAAGACTCCATAGATCTTTACAAATTTGAAATTGGTGATATATATTGGAAAAGGGCTACATTGAACATAATGACCATTTCTCCACCAATTCTGAATCCGATGTATTTGTAGCTTTGGCTGATGACGAATGAACAAAAATCTCTGACGGATGACAGTTGTAGAACAAAGTCTTATCAGGATGCAGTAACTTGCCAAATCCCTAACTCTTGCCTAGATTGCCCCAGGATGAGGTACTCAATCTAGCGGGATACATATATTCATTTTTTTTATGTCTCTAACTTTTGCCTGGATCTCCCTTTCGGGTTTTCAATCCACCGAGACGCTCATTTTTGCCTAAGCCGCCCTTTCGGGTTTTCAACTTACCGAGACGCTCATTTTTGCCTAAGCCTCCCTTTCGGGTTTTCAACTTAGCGAGCTATTCTGTTTTTATTTTTAGGCGAAGTATTTCTTGACTGCATCTGAATTCACAGGACGAGTGAAATCCTCCCCATCCATAGTTGTAAGTATCAAAGCACCGCTTGAAAAGGCTCTCTTAACAACATATAGACCTTCATAGTTTGAAGTCCACTTGCCCCTGGAATCGGGCGCGAAAGACAAGACTTTCTTGAGCACAAGGTCACCTTCTCGGAACACACGAGGCTTGACCTTCTTATCAAAGGCTTTCTTCATCCTTTGCTGATATAACTGACCATGGCACATGGCAGTCAATCTCTCCTCTTCTATCAAATTCAGTGGGTCATAACGACTCTGAACCCATTCAGCATCAGTCAAGTTCTCATTGATGGGATCTCCACCTCTACTGGGAGTACAGCCTCCATGCCATAAACAAAAGAGAAAGGGGTCGCCCCTGTTGAAGTGCGGACAGATGTACAATATCCATGCAAAGCAAATGGCAACATCTCATGCCAATCTTTGTACGTGACAACCATCTTCTGGATAATCTTCTTGATATTCTTATTAGCAGCTTCAACAGCCCCATTCATCTTGGGTCTGTAAGGAGAAGAATTATGATGCGCGATCTTGAACTCGCTACACAACTCTTTCATCATTTTGTTGTTCAACTTAGATCCGTTATCAGTAATGATCTTATCTGGCACACCATAACGGCATATGAGTTGATTCTTGATAAACTTCACAACCACTTGCCTGGTCACATTTGCATACGATGTCGCTTCAACCCACTTGGTGAAGTAATCAATTGCTACGAGAATGAATCTGTGACCGTTGGACGCTTTCGGCTGTATCATGCCAATCATGTCGATTCCCCACATAGAGAAAGGCCATGGTGATGAGATCACATTCAGAAGTGTCGGAGGAATATGAATTTTATCCGCATAAATCTGACACTTATGGCATTTCTTCACATATTTGCAGCAGTCAGACTCCATTGTCAGCCAATAGTAGCCTGCTCTCAACATCTTTCTAGCCATGGCATGTCCATTAGAATGAGTACCAAATGAACCCTCAAGGACTTCAGTCATCAACAAGTCTGCTTCGTGTCTATCCATGCATCTGAGCAGAACCATGTCAAAATTTCTCTTATAAAGCACATCACCATTGAGGTAGAAATTTCCTGATAATCTCCTCAGAGTCTTCCTATCTTTCACAGATGCCCCAGGCGGGTAAACCAAGTTCTGAAGGAAACGCTTGATATCATAATACCACAGTTTATCATCTTTTACTTCTTCTACTGCAAACACATGAGCTGGTCTGTCCAAACGCATCACAGTGATATTGGGGACTTCATTCCAAAGTTTAACCACAATCATCGAAGCAAGTGTAGCAAGAGCATCTGCCATCCGATTCTCATCTCGAGGAATATGATGGAAGTCAACTTCAGTAAAGAACGTTGAAATCCTTCTCGCATAATCCCTATATGGAATGAGGCCAGGCTGATTCGTTTCCCATTCACCCTTAATCTGATTAACAACGAGGGTTGAATCACCATAAACACCGAGATGTTTGATTCTAAGATCAATGCACTCCTCCAATCCCATAATACAGGCCTCATACTCAACCATATTATTCGTGCATTTGAAAGTTAGCCTTGCTGTAAAAGGAATATGTGTGCCCTGAGGAGTAATAATCACTGCCCCAATACCATTTCCATACTAATTTACAACGCCATCAAACACCATGCTCCATCGGGAACCAGGCTCTGGCCCTTCGTCGAGTGTAGGCTCATCACAATCTTTCATTTTCAAATACAGAATCTCCTCATCTGGGAAGTCATACTGAACTAACTGATAATCCTCAATCGGCTGATGTGCCAAGTGGTCAGCCAAAATACTACCCTTAATAGCCTTCTGAGCTCGATACTCAATGTCATACTCAGATAACAACATCTGCCAACGGGCAATCCTCCCTATTAAAGCAGGCTTTTCGAAGATATACTTGATTGGATCCATTCTGGATATCAGCCAAGTCGTATGATTCAACATATACTGGCGTAAGCGCTTAGCAGCCTAAGCCAAAGCACAACATGTCTTTTCAAGCATTGAATATCGAGACTCACAATCAGTGAACTTCTTGCTTAAGTAGTAAATAACGTACTCTTTCTTTCCTGATTCGTCTTGCTGACCAAGGACACAACCCATTGAGTTTTCAAGAACAGTCAGATACATAATCAAGGGTCTCCCTTCCACAGGCGGAGACAGAATCGGAGGTTCAGACAGATACTCTTTGATACCATCGAAAGCTTTCTGGAAATCCTCGGTCCAATCATGAGACTGATCTTTCTGGAAAAGCTTGAATATCGGCACACATGTGGCAGTCATATGGGATATGAATCTAGAAATATAATTCCAGCGGCCAAGAAAACCTCGGACTTGCTTCTCAGTTTTGGGCGCAGGCATCTCTTGTATTGCTTTGACCTTTGCAGGATCAACCTCAATACCTCTTTCACTAACAATAAAGCCCAATAACTTGCCGGAACGGACTCCAAATGTACACTTGTTGGGATTCAGACGGAGCTTATACTTTCTCAGACGCTGAAAAAGCTTCAACAAGTGCTCTACATGTTCAACTTCCGTTCTTGACTTAGCCATCATATCATCAACATATACCGCGATCTCCTTGTGCATCATATCATGAAACAAGGTGGTCATAGCTCGTTGATACGTGGCTCCAGCGTTCTTCAAACCGAAGGGCATCACTCGCAGAATGTTCCCCAAGGTGTGATGAATGTTGTCTTCTTCATATCCTCGGGTGCCATCTTGATCTGATTATATCCGGAAAATCCGTCCATAAATGAGAAGACATTGAATTTAGCTGTATTGTCTACCAACATATCAATATGTGGTAGAGGAAAATCATCTTTCGGACTAGCTTTATTCAAGTCCCTATAGTCCACACACATTCGGACTTTTCCGTCTTTCTTA
Source organism: Lathyrus oleraceus (assembly GCF_024323335.1). Classification (NCBI taxonomy): domain Eukaryota; kingdom Viridiplantae; phylum Streptophyta; class Magnoliopsida; order Fabales; family Fabaceae; genus Lathyrus; species Lathyrus oleraceus. Next base: position 393,646,182 of record NC_066583.1, read on the forward strand.
GGCACGGGCACAATATTGGCCACCCATTGAGGATATGTAGAAGTCACCAGAAACCCCGCATCAATTTGCTTCTGAACTTCCTCTTTGATCTTTACTGCCGTATCAGGATGAGTTCTTCTGAGCTTCTGCTTCACAGGTACGCACTCAGGTTTCAAAGGTAGGAAATGCTGCACAATATCTGTATCTAGACCAGACATGTCTTCATATGACCAGGCAAAGACATCGACGTATTCTCGTAGCAATTCGATCAACCCCTTCTTAACTGACTCCTCCAGGAGTGCCCCAATCTTCACTTCTCGCACACACTCTTCAGATCCCAAGTTGCCTGTTTCCAGATTCTCGAGATGTGGCTGAATGATTTTCTCTTCATGCTCAAGTAGACGGGTAATCTCGTCAAGAATCTCTTCAACATCATCCTCTTCCGCCTCAAATACAGGGAATTTCAAAGTTGGGAGATGGTGTTAGGTCATTATGTTCAATGGGTTTGATTAACCTGCATAACGATTTTGGATATAAAGAGCTTTAGAATTCAAACAAAAAAAATCATTATGCATATGAAAAGATTGATTTTATTCTACTTTTAGGATTTTATGTGATCACCAATTTCATGCAAAAAACGAAAAGGGAAAATAATTGGAAAAACAAACATTTAACATGAATCTATTGAATGAAAAATATCATTGTATTTATGCGCCAACAATGTCATCACTCCTCCCTTTGGCATGGGAGGAGGGTTTTCAAACACAATGAACATTACTTTGACTTATGGATAACTGTTGGAATATCCACAGCGACCCAATTATTGCAGATTCCCCCAGGGATGACGAAGTTGCCAGAATCCTCTTCGTCTTCTTCCAAGATGGCAGCAGCTTCCTCTCCTTGACTAGTGTGGATGAACCCTCCACTCTTGAACAACCCTTGCGAATTAGAAACCCCAGATGAATAACCTATGCCAGCCCGAGACTTGTTGTCTTCTAGCTCAATCATTTTCCCTAATCCAGTAGTTACACCATGCTCAATGGCTAACTTTGCATCTTTGTAGGAAGCAAATGAAGGAGTTCTCTTCTTGATAGGTTCAGTAATAGATAAAGCTTGGAAAGGAGTTCCAACTTCATCCTCAACATCTATATATGAGAAGGAAGACAAATGGCTAACCAGGAGAGCCTTTTCTCCCCCTACCACCACCAGCTTCTTATTCTTTACAAATTTTAGTTTCTGGTGTAGGGTGGATGTCACAGCGCCTGCCTTGTGAATCCATGGTCTGCCTAGGAGACAGCTATACGATGGGTGAATGTCCATAACCTGGAAGGTAATCTGGAAATCACTTGGTCCGATCTTGATTGGGAGATTAACTTCCCCAATCACAGTTTTGCAAGACCCATCGAAAGCCTTCATAACTACTCCACTCTGCCTCATGGGAGGCCCTTGATATGACTGCTTCGAGAGAGTGGTTTTTGGCAATACGTTCAATGATGACCCAGTGTCCACCAGCACATTGGACATGGCATCGTCTTTGCAACCCATAGATATATGTAATGCCAAGTTGTGGTCTCTTCCCTCCTCGGGGAGATCAGAGTCACAAAAACTCAAGTTGTTACAAGCAGTAATGTTTGCAACAATGCTATCGAATTGTTCTATTGTGACATCGTGATCCACATATGCCACATCCAAAACCTTCTACAGAGCCTCTCGGCGTGGTTCTGAATTCAAAAGTAATGATAACACTAATATTTTGGATGGCGTTTGTAGAAGTTGGTCTACAACATTGTACTCGCTCCTTTTGATGAGCTTCAGCATCTCATCACAGTCTTCTTTTATATTGCCATTCGGTCCAACAGAAGTAGGAGTTTTCAATGTAGAGGAGGGTTTAACAACAAGTGCCAGATTCGGAGTGCCCACAGCATTTCCAATCGGGCGTTCATCAGAATCAGTATCAGCTTGAGGCTTTGAAGGCGCTGAAAATACACGACCACTACGGGTCAAACCGCTAACATCGGCAGTATTAACAACAGATGAGGATGGAAAGGACATCTCTTTCCCATTTTCTACCACGACAGTACTGTAGCGATAGGGGACTGCCTTTTCAGAAGAGTACGGTACCGGTCCGGCTAGCTTGATGGTTAATGCGGGAGAAACCTTCTGCTTGCTACCATCATACTTGATGATAACAGGCTCGGGGATCCGGAATACTGGAGAAATTACGTTGACTTCATCAGCGTCTTTGTCAACATTTCTGTTTTGAAGGATCTCAATAACTCCTTCATCCAGCATTTCCTGAACATCTTTGCGCACCTGACGACAACCTCTTTGATTGACAAAACAAACTCGGCATCTATCGTGGTCATGCTCATAATGACTATAATCACATAGCAAACGATGCATCTCGACCAGAGATTGTCGAATATGACTGACGTATTTGACTTTGTACTTGCCAGGGCAGCCCTGGACCATGTTGACAGACTTCCCATGCTCGGGCAATGGGTTCTTCTTTACGTTAGGACCTACATCCTCGAAACACAGAATGCCACACCTCACAAGGTCTTGAACCTTGGCCTTCAAAGGGTAACAATTCTCCACGTCGTGGCCGGGAGCACCAGAATGGTAAACACAGTGTAATTCGGGCTTATACCACCACTGGGGGTTAGTAGGTATAGCCGGTGGGTCTCGCGGAGTAATCAACTTCCTCTCTATCAAAGAGGGATATAACTCTGCATACGTCATCGGAATAGGATCGAAGGTGACCCTTTTCCTCTCGTAACTCGTGCTGGTTTGATTAATGTTTCAAGGCTGGTAGGCCTGCTGTTGCGGACGGTGCTGTGGTTGTTGATATTGTGGATACGGTTGCTGATTGTTGTTATGTTGCTGGTACTGCTGATTATCTCTGAAGACATGTGCTATATGAGCCACCTGGTGCTGGTTACCGGAGGGACGCACGGTCTTCCTCCTCACAGAGGGTCTTCTTGGTTTCATATGAGAAGTCACAGCATGTGCCTCTCCTTCTTTCTTCTTTGCAAATGCCCCATAACGTTTGGCGGAAGAGCCTTCTTCTCTGGTCAGACGTCCTTCTCTAACCCCTTCTTCTAGACGCATTCCCATATTCACCATCTCGGTGAAGTCAGAAGGAGCGCTAGCAATCATCCGCTCATAATAAAAATAACTCAAGGTCTTCAAAAAGATCTTGGTCATCTCTTTCTCTTCTAGCGGAGGCACCATCTGTGCTGCTACCTCTCGCTACCTCTGGGCGTATTCTTTGAATGTTTCCTTGTCCTTCTGGGACATGGCCCTCAATTGATCCCTATCGGGAGCCATATCCATATTGTACTTGTATTGCTTGACGAAAGCCTCGCCAAGATCGTTGAAGGATCGGATGTTCGCACTGTCTAAACCCATGTACCAACGCATAGCAGCACCGGACAAACTGTCCTGAAAGTAATGGATGAGCAGTTGGTCATTGTCAGTCTTAGTCGACATTTTTCTGGCATACATGACCAGGTGGCTGAGAGGGCAAGTATTTCCTTTGTATTTTTCAAAGTCAGGGACCTTGAATTTCATAGGGATCTTCACATTAGGAACCAAGCAGAGTTCGGCAGCAGACTTGCCGAAAATATCCTTTCCTCTGAGAGTTTTCAATTCCTTGCGAAGCTCAAGAAATTGATCGTTCATAGCGTCCATATTCTCATAGACATCTGGGCCCTCAGACGGCTCAGAATGATAGATGGTGTCGTCTACTCTGGGTAGAGTATGCACGACAGGAGGAGGAACAGCAAGGACCGGGCTAGATGTCGGCATAGAAGCAAAGGTGGGAGCAGGACCCTCGGGCATGAAATTGGGAGGCATCCCCCACGGGAATCCGGCTGGCATGACCGTTAGACCAAAGTGTGCACTGGCTGCAGGCACAGTCGAGGAGACAATCTCAGAGATGACGGTCCTCTGGGGAGGAGTTGAAGGTGTCGGAGAAGACTGGCTCTGGGCAGCCATGAATGATTCCATCAGGGCATTTAATCTGGCCACTTCCTCTTTCAGCTCGCGGTTCTCTTGTTCCAAATGATCCATCAGTCTTGAAACTTTGGCTCTGGTGTAGTACCGGTGAGTCAGCTTGTCTTCAAAATAAATGAAGAACACAGAGTTAGACCACAGGACAAGAAGCCGGGAACAAAACCTGCTTATGCACATGATGCATGCAATGCTTGTGCACATGATTTGTTTCTTTTAATTCAAAGGAACTTTAGGGTTCTATTTGCAAAAATTTGGAAGTATTAAACATTTATCACATATGGAAATAACTCGTCAAATAATATATGGAAATAATTTTACACTAAAGAAGTACAGTTTTGGTAACCAAATACAAGAGAAAAGGAAAATAATCATCCTATCGATCCCTAGAAACAATCATCCAAAGCTCTGGACACAGGAAGATAAGATGCACAAAGCCTCTTCACCTCCCTCTCGTAGGTTGTCTCCATATCTGCCTTCTCCTTGGCGAGTCGATCATACTTCCTTTTCCAAAACTTGGAAGACTGAGGAAGTAGAGAAGTCCAAGCATTATTAGGATCATCAATAACCTGATGTTCGACGAACTCAATCAAAGCATCCTTCTCCTTGATCTGCTGAAGCAACTCCTCTCTTTCATGGATCCAAGCACGTGATCGGTCTTCGTCTCTCAACTCCTCTACTTCTTTGTCAGGGAGGGTTGAAGGCCCAACCACTACCAAAGGTGTAGGTCTCGGGTACTCGTAAGGCATGAGATACTCAGACGCTCTCTTCCTAACCCAAGCAGTGTAAGGCTCCAAAGCGACGCAATTCTTAGGACCCAACTCCTTCCTTCCTTTCCTATCAATCTTGCGCCAAGCACGGACCATTCTTCCCTTCAAGCCTTGGGGGTCTTTACCCTCATGAAAAGACACACCCTCTAACAGAATGTTATTAGGTTTATCCTTTAGGGGGAACCCAAGCTGACGACGTGCCAAAACAGGGTTGTAGTTAATCCCACCGCATGTACCAAGAAGAGGTACATTGGAGAATTCGCCACAAGAGTCGATAATCTGCACACCATCATACACGCGATTGTACCAAGAGATATCATCATTAGTGAGAGACATAAGTCTTGTGGACCACCATAGACATCTTTTGTTCTCCTTGAAGGCGACCGTCTGTGGTAAGTGAGAAATAAACGACTTATACAACAGAGGCAAACAACACACAATGGCACCACCGCCTTTTGCATTCCTCATATACAAAGAGAAATAAGTGTCACCCAACAGATTCGGAACGGGATTAAGAGTAGAGAAAATCCTAATAGCATTCACATCCACAAACTTGTCGATGTTAGGGAACAACACTAACCCATAGATGAGAAGTACAAATATGGCCTCAAAGGCATCCTCACTCATGGTCTTCCCATACATAGTGGCTTGAGCAATGAGGAACTCAGAAGGGAGACCTTGAATTCCACCTTTGGTAGTCATATGACCACCAACCAGAGATTCATCTATATGAAGCATATCAACTATCTCTCGAGAAGTAGGAATACTCTCCAGGCCACTGAACGGCAACTGGTCTAGAATCGGTATTCCCACAAGGTAAGCATACTCCTCAAGTGTAGGCAAAAGCTGGAAATCCGGAAACGTGAAACAACGGTACAAGGGATCATAAAACTGCACCAATACACTCATCAATCCTTCGTCCACCTGAGTAGTCAAAAGAGGAAGAAGCTTCCCAAAACGTGCCTTGAAACCCAAGGGATCCAATACATAGGATGTCAAATTCCTTAACTCTTTCAAATCTGGTTGTCTGAAACTGTACTTCTTTGTATTCCTTCTTTGTCTTTGCATGTCTTAAAATTTGCAAATAAACCCCCTTAAGTTCCTTGAAAATTTTCTTCATTATTGATGATATGGATGCAAATGGATGCATGAATGCATGAATGCAACAATCACACTCAAGGATCAAGCAAAGCACACCAAACAAAGGTCATGGGATGGATCATGTCATTCTTAATATCAATCATCCATTTTGGTGGATTATGGTTTACACCTCATCAACACCCAAGTTCCATTGATATTAAGGATACATGAACGGATCAACCACGAATCAAGGGTTTGTTGCGAGTCACGAGCATGGAGTCTCGGTTAAGAACCACCCAAAGGGAGTGTACTAGGGTTTAAACCTGCCAAACATGTTCTACAAGAGGTTCCCATAGTCATCATCCCATCTTTCGGATATTATCGGATAAACGACTACTCGTATTCCAAAAATATTCTCAAGAGAGACTCTTATGAGTGTAGTATCGCGTAACAATCGTATCAAATCTTACACTTGAACGACTTTCGCACTACATCCTAAGAATAGGCCAAGATGGGCTTGGTAAACTAAGGTCCTTGGCTTCTAAGGTCTATATTGGAAAGAGTAATGTCTAACCACAACTACTTGTGTGACATTATTGATCCCAACATGACCTCCACCAAGCAATTCAATCATTACATACAATACAGTAATCCCAAATTGCACAAAAATATGTCACAAATCAATATAATATAATACAACAAACATGAAAAGTACGCAAAACCCACTAGGCAAAAAATCCCCAGCAGAGTCGCCACTTTTCTGTAGCGGGGTATTCGTTACCATTAGAAATATTGACTAAATCAAAGGTAAATCATACAAGTCGAGTCGCCACCGCACTTCTATTTATCCAAAGGAATGGTTAGAAAGCGAACAAAAACCTAAAAATTTTAACAAAAACTAGTAAAAGAGAAACAGAGATCTGGGTAAGGGGGTTGGTTATGTAACGGGAAGGTGTTAGGCACCCAAAACATCCTAGGTACTCCTAGGGAGCCCTTTTCACACTTGTTGCAAGGTTGTTGTTTTGTGAAAGTTTATTTGTGCAAACATGATTGAAGTGATGAGAAGAGAATATACAAGTTATTTACATTTTGTGTTTGGATAGATAAAACCCATTGCCTACGTACCATCTTAAAAAAAGATTAGGATCAAAACCTCGTAGTTCGGGGTAAAAATCTCAAAATGAGTCGGTAAATTGATTGGTCCAAAGGCCTTAAGGTCTTTTGTTATCCAAGGGAGAAAACTCAACCTAAAACCACAAATCCCCCATGTGAGGATAGCTTCAACATGCTAGTGAGGGGTTAACCCTATAATAAGCATGGAAGACTCATTGTCCATCACTAAGGATATAGGTGAGTATTACATCTACCTCAAGGATAACTCAAACCTAATAGCTAAAGGTTATGGAAAACTTGATTAAGAAAGTGGCCATTGAAACCACAAAAAGACATTTGAATGGATTATATTTACCAATTAGAAGTATATAAAAAATGGTCAAAGTTGACTTAGAAGTTCAATTCAAAATAAGTGTTATGAAAAGAAGGTTTGAAAATCAAAAGCATAAGGCTTAGGTTTCTAATGTTAAAAACAAGAGTTAAATGTTTTCACAAAGGTTTTGGCTTGGGTTAGAGTGGAGGGAAGAAGAAGAAGGGCTAAAGTCCTAAGCAAAGCAAAAAAAGTGAGGGATAAAGAAACAAAACCACAACGGAGTTCCTCTCTTGAGATCATATTGATGATCCAAGTAGCTCCCATCCTTTGGAATAAGCAATCACACAAAGCATAAACTCAAGCAATCAACAATCAAATGAACTCTTGGAAAGACTCCTCAATGTATCTTGGATCTCTCTCTCTTGGAAGCTCATGGTAATGGTTCCTCAATTAAGCTCAAGTTGGAACTCCTAGCACAAAGAAAACACACATTAAAAGGTTCTATAATACAATCAAAGAATGGACAAGAGGGAGTTTAGAATATAGTCCTTTCAATGTTCATCTTCAAGCTTAAGCATTCTAAAGGCTCAATGCCTAGTTGCTCTTTTACTTTTTATAGCACTCTAAAGGCCCAATGCCTAGTTTCTCTTTGACTCCAAATTTGCATAGGGAAAGTCCTAAAGTCTAAGTCCATTTTGTCCAATTCTTTGCATTTGGTTCACAACAATCAAAACAAAACACAAGCACAATAGTATATACACAATTATGTGCTCAAGTGAGCAAAAGGCAAATGGCATTAACATAAACATGTTCTCAAGTGAGCAAAGTGAAAAGAAAATGGATGATATGTACAAGAATAGTAAATTGCATAAAAGTAAAGAGCAAAAAGTAAATGTTAATGGTTAATGGTTAGTGTTAGTAGTTAGTGTGCCATAAGGCAAATTTAGCGTTATGTTAAGAAATCGTAATTGGACTTATGTAGAAGTCACAACTATCTGAGGCCGGTCAATAATAATGTAGGCAACAACATAAGTTAGAACTCTTGATTAGTGAACCAAGTTCCAACAACTTGTCATGCCAAAAGAAAAAAAGAGGATTGATCTTATATTGGTTTAAGCCTTTTGCATGATTTAGAAAACAACCTATCCTTAATGCAAAGCCATTCACTTGATCAATTGATCAAGATGAATTAGATTTGAATCAAGAAAGATTATGTCTCCCTAATCAATACTAACTTATCAACCTTCAACTCATTGATCAAAAGAAAGAAGAAGAAGAAGAAGAAGATTTAGAATGGATAAGGAAATGGAAAGATCAAAATGCATAAGGTGAAATAAAAATGTACCAATCCATGTGTATTGACCAAATGACATTGAAAGTCAAAGTCAAACAATGAGAAATCAGAAATGAGATGAAGATTGGAGATCAAACAATAAACAAAACATTTTTGGTATTTTCAAAATTAAAATAAACTTGAAAGGTCCAAGTGATTTATCCCAAGTTCAACAAGGTCAAACTAAGTTTGACAAAAAATTTCAGCATTTTTAAAAGTCAGAAACTATTTTTAATCAATTAAAAATGAATAAAAATAACCTAATTGAACTAAATTCTCAAATAAATCTCAAATCAATTAAAAAATTGATGAGAATATTTTCATAGATCCATCATCATTCAAATAGGTTAGGAAAATATTTTTGTATTTTTTTGAATATCAAAAACTATTTAAAATGAATTAAAAATAACCAGAAAAGAGAAAATTTACAAAAAATACCAAATGATGAAATAAAAAATATTAAAAATCAAAATTAGAAACTAGAAATTATTTGGAGAAGAATGCATTTGGTCTCATAGTTTTTGGATTAAAAATGAAGAAGATATTGATTTTTGAAAATAATGGAAATAAAAGAAATTAAATCAGAAAATTGGAAATGCAAAAAAATAGGAGCGTTAGATCTGAGCTCATTAATTGAGCTGGAAGATCATACGCTCCAGAAGCGTGCTTCCACGATAGGTCCAAGTCCACGCGTAACACAATGAATAAATGAAAGTCATTACAAGCGAAGGCCAGGATTAGATCTGGGAAACCCAATCCAACGATCCAGATTCAAACTGGCAATGGGACGGCCACCAGAGCCACCTTCTTCTCCGGTGAGCTTGTGTTTTCCGGCCAAAGTTGCAGGCAACCAAAACTTAACCAAAATACACGATCTATACATCATTGGAAAGCTGGGATGATGTACATCATCCTTGTATCACTGAATTCCACTCTAGATCTCTATATTGAGAGAAATCAGAGATGGAAATTATGTGATGTTCAAGAGAACTTGATGGATTTCAAAAATTAAATGCACAGTAATGATGCCTCCATTGAGAGGACTACAGCCAACACAAAATCCAAGCAAATAGGTCAATAGATGATGAGTTTCGAAGAAAAAACCAGTTGAAGAACAACCTTGGATTCTGGAGACTTGAGCTTGATTCCTTGCTTCCTTTATCAAAACAGAAGATCAATGAACTAAAGGATGAAGGTTTAGAAGCTTTAGATCCAAAGATTCAACCAGATGTAGTTGAATTTTAGATCTGAAAAATTTGAAGAAAAGTGAAATAGCTTCTTTGGTGAGAGGTTAGGTTTTCAGTTTTGCAGCATTTCAGGTTGCTTCAAGGATGAGATTTCAATGGGATAGAGCTTCTATTTATAGAGGGAATGGCAAGGAGAGGGTGATTCAATCCGTGTGCATGAAATTGGACATTCCTTGCATGGGCTTGCATGATCTTGCACAAGGCCCAAATTCAATGCCAAATGCAATCTAAAATCATACCAAAGTGAAATGGACGTGTAATCTGAATGGCAATTGCTTGTGCATGGAATTTTAAGGTGTTATGCATAATTGAACCACAAGCTTCTCCTATTCGAAAATACCATTTGCCAAATCCAAACATGATTATGTGAGTAATGGTTGGAAAGGTTTTGATGTAAGGAACAATTTTTATGTTGGGCAAAAATCCATTTGAAGTGTGGAAATTGGTGAATTTTGAGTTTAAAGTGCAAGGTGCAAAACATGAAAAGGCAAAGTTTCTAAATTTGGCCAATGTTCAAGCCCTTTTGTTTTGATGATGCAAGCCCCAAATGAAAAAACCTCCAACATAAAAGTTGTATATATCTTCAAGTCAATCAACATGGACTTAAGTTTTGCATCATTTGGATTTTTGATGAAAGAGTTATGGGCACTTGAAGTTGGACTTTTTTGCCTTTTAATGCATTTGGTCCAAAAGGACCTATAATGTCTTGCATTATCACATGTATTTCCTTTGAGATTTTGAAATTTTGTTCAACATAACATTTGAATTATACATCTTAAGCTTTCCAATTCATTTGATCCCACCTCAAAATCATAAAAAATGAATGAGTTATGTCCTTGGGAAGTTGACCCAAAATTAGGGTTTCAGTCAAAATGACTTATAATGTCTTGGAATGGGAGATGACCTTCCAAGCTTCAAATAAATTTTTTATGAACATGAAAGTTGTTCATATTGTCCTTAAGAACATGTTTTCTTTTGGGATCATCTCCATTTGACCAACACATAAAAAGTTAGGTCTCAGTGCATTTCAAAATAGTCAGATGAATTGACTGATCAACTTCTCAAGTCCATGACTCATATCTTGATGAATTGATGGTTGAGGACACTCAAATAAGTTCAAATATGCATGACATTATGAATTAAAGAACTTCCCTTGATTGTATTTGATCATGGGCTGAGGTTGCTTCAAGAGCAAGGCATTGTGGATGATCTGATGAACTAGGGTTTCCTTGGGGAACAAACCCCAAACCCTTTGACTTGCTTTGATAAAAATGATGAATTGAGATGCTAGGAAGGCATATTTGATGGATGAGAGCTTTGGGAAGCATTAGCATGCTTGCTTTCATCTCCTCTTGGCCATATCTTTGTACCAATGATCTCCTTGAAGCTTTGGACCTTGTGATTGGTTTAGCTACAAACAAAAGATGTTAGTGACATATATTTGTGCTTTTGGTTAGTAAACAAAATAAGAAAAGAAATGATATACAATTCAAGCATGCTTGGTGATCTCAAATCACTCACAAGGGGTCCCACCCAAAAGGCAAAGGGGAACCAAGATGCTTGTGATCCTTGAGGCAATGCAAATGCAATGTTATGATGCCATGAGGGATCTTAGGGACAAAATTAGGGTCTTACAAGGATGTGAAGTTTAAAATCTTTGTATCAACTCAGTAGAATGGACTTAAATAACAACATCTAGAAAAAAAAATTGATCCCTAAGAGACCTCATGACACATATGATATGAATGCAAATGTAATCTTTGTGGGGAATATATTTCCACAAAGGAAAAGAATCTGGAGAAATTGAGAGTCCACAGAAGCACAACGTATTCCATAAGGAAAACTCACTAGGAGACAAAGACTCTGGGGATAAAAGTTATATGTAGGCCAGGCTACAACTTGAAAACTGCTGGGAGACACGAGGGGATGTTCATGAAAATAAATCAATGGAAAGACTTGGTCCGGGGATAAGGTTATCTGCATGGGATGAGAATAAATCAGAACAAAGTTGAAATACTCAACCAAATGAAATTCGATTCTATAAAGAAATATGAACATAAACTCAACTTGGGAAGAAAAAACTTTAACGCAGGAGTAAAAGAGATATATTATCTATTACCGATTACCGGGTAGGAAGATGATATCCTCGGATAGAGGGACATCTGTTACCAGTTAGGGTAAACATATCAAGGATGACTCACTGAGAAAAAATTGAGGCATATTCATTACCGGTTACTGGGTAAGAATGATCTAATGGGGAGAAAAGATCAAATAAGATTTACAACTACCTGTTATCGGGCAAAAGACCAAAGAGAGAGTATCCGTCACTGGTTAAAGTGACCATATCAAGAACAAAATCAAAGGAATAATATCCGTCATTGGTTAAGATTAACACATCAAGGATAAACCGCCTGGGGAAAAATAGGAATTACAACTACCGGTTACTAGGTAGAATACCAAAAATGAGAATATTCATCACCGGTTAGGATGAACATATCGAGGATAGATTCAGTAAAGGAAATGGGATTTACAATTACCAGTTACTGGGCTGAAGACCACAAATAGAGAAAATCCTTCACTAGTTAAAGTGAACATCTCAAGGATAAACTCTGAGGGGAAAAATAGGATTTATATCTACCATTTACTGGGTAGAAGACCACAAAGAGGAGAAAATTTGTCACCGGTTAAAGTGAACATATCAATGATAGACTCTTTGGGGAATAAAAGTAGGGATTACAACTACCTTTTTACTAGGTAGAAAACCAAAAAGGAAGAATATCTATCACCGGTTAGGATGAACATATCAAGGATAGACTTACCGGGGAAACGTGAAAACGAATCCGCTAGGGAAAACAAAGAAAGTAGATTACATTTTACCGGGTATTAGGTAGAGGTAATGTACTTAAGATCAAGAATAATATTACCAGTTACTGGGTAATAGACTCTTGGAAACCAAAAGATCTATCTAGGTAAGAACTAGAAAGAAACGACCAATCAAAGACTCAACCCAATGAGGATATAATTCAGGGGGAGTAGTTCCATTCAGATAATAAACTGGGGAGGAAATTGAAATAATCATCATCCACGAGGAAATAACTCAGTGGGGAATGAGAAAGGATAAACTATTTCTTCTTAAGGGGCTGACACTCTACAATTAAAGGAGGAATGACACACCAAATCTGCATGGGGAAATAATATCACCAAAGCAGGGGATTAAAAGAAAAAGCAATGTGATAAAATGCATAATGAAATATTTGATGATGTGATTTATGCATGAATATGTATATATGTGATTATGATTATGCTGGCAAAAACAACACAAAGGATACAAATAATGAAGATTTGAATCATCACTATAAAACACTCAGCTAATCTCAACAAGATGGAAACACCAATTGGAGAATATGCTAGGGATAAAAATAAATCATCTAGCTTTGAATAAATCAATTCTGGATGGGGAAGACATGGAGAACATGCTTCCAATCAATCATGGAAAACTCCGCGAGGGGGGGGGGGGGGTAAGAGAGCACTGCTGAAGGATAATCAACAAAACATGCCGAGGATAGAGAAGGATCTGCTGAGGATCCAAATAAGTTAACATTGCGGGAAATTTTAAGTCCACACCATGTCAAATGGGGGACAACCTTGCAGGGGACAAAAAATCAATATTGCTCAGAACCAAACACTACCAGGAATAAGGGAACTTCTATCAGAACACGAACTCTATCAGGGAATACAAGAGATAAAGCTCTGAACGAGGAACCAGGCAAATTGTTGGGGATGTTGTGACCTGTTGAAACAAACCAAAGACCGTCACATTCCTCAATAGTCATAAAATTCTTCTTGGAAATTGCAAAATAAACCAATTCCAAGGCAAAGATAATCGGATCTGACTCACACAAGGGAGAAACTGATGCGGTTATGCAACACAAATAAATGCAAATGGGGATCTGGGGACCAAATAAAGGTTCAGGGATATCCAGGGTCCAATCATCAAGTCACAAACTTGGGGATGCAAAACATGAACACCTCGGCTAGGGAAAATGAATTGCAAAGGGGACCAATCATCAACTAAACTAGGGATAATAGCTCGCTTGGGGAGCAACTTCTTAACCATGATGGGAATGAACGACGAACTGTTGGGGAGGAAAAATTTACCAAACTAACTGCTTGAGGAAGACAATAATGCTTCACACTTCAAGACTTACCTGTTTGTAGATTGCTGTTGACATTCCTTGCTGAAATCGATTATTCTAAAAGTGCATGTTTTTATTATTTTAAGAAAAATAATTATTCATTGATTTATTTCAAAATTGTCATCATAAAAATTCAATTTTATTTAACATAAGTAAATAAGAATAGAAATAATTGGATAAAAGCTCAACTTCATTTAATAGAATGGTAGTCCGCAAATGGCGAGACTCCATGGATCTTTACAAAGTTTGAGAAATGGTAATTTACATGGAAAAAGGGCTACATTGAATACAATGATCACTAATCTCCCTACCAACTTCAAAATCCACTGTACTTGTCTTCTGTTGAGAATGATGAATCAAAACAAAATGACTGCTCATAACTGCCTCAAAGATTAGGAACAACTGGATGTAGTTACTTGCCATAATCCCTAATTTTTGCCTAGATTCCCTCAAGGTGGGGTACTCAATCTACTGGGATAAATTTTCTGTTTTATGTCTCTAACTTTTTCCTAGATCTCCCTTTCAGGTTTTCAATCCACCGAGACGCTCATTTTTGCCTAAGCCACCTTTTCGGGTTTTCAACTTAGCGAGTTGTTCTTTTCTTTTTTAGGCGAAGTATTTCTTGACTACATCGGCATTCACAGGACGCGTGAATTCTTCACCATCCATAGTTGTAAGAATCAATGCACCGCTTGAGAAGGCTCTCTTCACAACATATGGGCTTTCATAATTATGAGTCCATTTGCCCCTAGCATTAGGTTTGAAAGATAGAATCTTCTTGAGCACGAGGTCACCTTCTTTGAATACACGAGGCTTGACCTTCTTATCAAATTATTTCTTCATTCTCTGCTGATATAACTGACCATGACACATGAGAGTCAATCTCTTCTTTTCAATAAAATTCAACTAGTCATATCTAGTCTAACACCATTCAACTTCTGTCAACTTGGCTTCCATCAAGACACGCAATGATGGAATCTCAACCTCCACGGGGAGCACAACTTCCATGCCATAAACAAGAGAGAAAGGGGTTGCCCCTGTTGAAGTGTGGGTGGATGTACGATATCCATACAAAGAAAATGGAAGCATCTCATGCCAATCTTTGTATGTTACAACCATCTTCTGAATAATCTTCTTAATGTTCTTATTTGCAGCTTCAATAGCCCCGTTCCTCTTAGGCCTGTAGGGAGAAGAATTATGATATGCAATCTTGAAGTCTTTGCAAAGAGCTTCCACCATATTATTTTTCAAGTTAGATCCATTATCAGTAATGATCTTGCTTGGCACACCATAACAACATATAATCTGATTCTTGATAAACCTTACAACAACTTGCTTGGTTACATTCGCATACGATGTCACTTCAACCCACTTTATGAAGTAGTCAATAGCCACCAGAATGAAACGATGTCCGTTCGAAGCTTTTGGCTCAATCATATCAATTCCCCACATGGAGAAGGGTCATGGGGAGGAACTGGCGTTCAACAGTGTCGGAGGAACATGAATCTTATCCACATAAATTTGACACTTATGGTATTTCTTCACAAACTTGCAACAGTCAGATTCCATTGTCATCCAATAGTAACCCGCTCTTATCATCTTCTTTGCCATAGTGTGTCCGTTGGAATGAGTACCAAAGGAACTTTCATGAACTTCTATCATCGACATGTCTGCTTTGTGTATATCCACACATCTGAGTAAAACTATATTGAAATTTCTCTTGTAAAGCACATCATCATTCAGGTAGATGTTGCCAGCTAATCTTCTCAAAGTCTTCTTAGCTTTCAAAGATGCCCCAGACCGGTAAATCTGACTTTGGAGGAAATATTTGATATCATAATACCATGGCTTTTCATCTTTGTCTTCTTCAATGGCAAATATATGAGTTGGCCTATCAATACGTATCATAGTTAATTTGGGAACTTCATTCCAAAGTTTCAACACAATCATGGATGCCAATGTTGCAAGAGCATCTGCTATCCGGTTTTCATCTCAAGGGATATGATGAAACTCAACCTTTGTAAAGAAAGTTGATATTCTCCTCACATAATCTCTATACGGTATCAAATCGGGTTGATTCATCTCCCATTCACCTTTGAGCTTATTCACAACCAAAGTTGAATCTCCATAGACATTGGGATATTTAATTCTAAGATCAATGGCTTCTTCAAGCCTTATAATGCAAGCTTCATACTCAGCCATATTGTGTGTACATTTGAAGGTCAATCTAGCTGTAAATAGAAAATGTGTGCCTTGAGGAGTAATAATCACTTCCCCAATTCCATTACCATAAGAATCAATAGCTCCATAAAATACCATGCCCCAACGGGACCCGGGTTCTGGCCCTTCTTCAAGCAATGGTTCATCACAATCTTTCATCTTCAAGTACAAAATCTCTTAGTCAGGAAAATCATACTGCACTGACTGGTAATCTTCAATAGGTTGGTGAGCCAAATGGTCATCCAAGACACTACCTTTAATAGCTTTCTGAGATCGATATTCAATATCATACTCAGATAATAACATCTGCCAACAGACAATCCTCCTAGTTAGAGAAGGCTTCTCAAAATGTACTTGATTGGATCCATTTTAGATATCAACCAAGTAGTATGATTTAACTTATACTGGCGCAGACGCTTAGCATCCTAAGCCAATACACAACATGTCTTCTCAAGCATAGAATATCGAGTCTAACAGTCGGTGAATTTCTTACTGAGGTAGTAAATTGCATATTCTTTCTTTCCAGATTCATCTAGTCAAATACATGATCAAAGGTCTTCCTTCAACAGGTGGAGACATAATTAGAGGCTCAAGCAGATACTCTTTGATACTATCAAAAGCTTTATGGAAATCTTTGGTCCAATCACAAGACTGGTCTTTCCGAAGAAGCTTGAATATAGGCGCACATGTGGCAGTCATATGCGATATAAATCTTTTAATATAGTTCAAGCGGTAGAGAAAACCTCTGACTTGCTTCTCAGTTTTGGGCGGAGGCATCTCTTGTATTGCTTTGACCTTGAGAGGATTAACCTCAATACCCTTCTCGCTGATAATAAAGCCCAACAACTTACCAGAACGAACACCAAAAGTACAATTATTGGGATTCAAGCGGAGTTTATATTTCCTCAAACGCTGGAATAACTTCAACAAATGCTCAACATGTTCCTCTTCATCACTAGATTTAGCAATCATATCATCAACATAAACTTAAATTTCTGTATGCATCATATCATGAAAAAGAGTGGTCATGGCTCTCTGGTACATTGCACCAACATTCTTTAAACTGAAAGGCATCACTCTATAATAGAATGTTCCCTAGGGTGTAATGAATATGGTCTTCTCCATATCTTTAGGTGCCATCTTGATCTGATTATAACCGAAAAATCCGTCCATAAACGAAAAGACTTTGAATTTAGCTGTATTGTCTACCAACATATCAATGTGGGGCAGAAGGTAATCATCTTTCGGAATGGCTTTATTCAAAACTCTATAATCTACACACATGCGGACTTTTCCATATTTCTTTGGAACAGTCACAATGTTGGCCACCCACTACGGATACTCGAAGGTAACAAGAAAACATGCATCAATCTACTTATGCACTTCCTCTTTAATATTGACAGACATATTAGGATGAGTCCTTCTCAATTTCTGCTTGACCGGCGGGCATTCTAGCTTCAACGGAAATCTGTGCTCCATAATCTCAAAATCAAAACCAGGCATATCTTGATAGGACCAAGCAAACACATCAGCATAATCTCGAAGAAGATCAATCAACCCCTTCTTAGCTTCTGGACACAGCTCATACCCAATCTTGACTTCCTTCACATCATCCTCGAACCCAAGTTGACTAGTTCAATTTTCTCTTCAAATGGCTGAATGGCTTTCTCCTCACGCTCCAGCAAACATGATAATTCATCAGATACTTTTTCATTATCATTCTCTTCCGCAACTTCAAACACAGGGAAATCAAAGTTTGGAGAAGGAGTGGGATCATTATATTCAATGGGTTTGAGAATCAACCTGCATAATGATTTGATATTTGATTTTAGAGAAGTAGAATGCACACAAATATTATGCAGATGGAAAGTTTTTTTTTTGTGATTACCATTTTGAGAAAAAAGCAAAAATTAAAAATAAACATCATAGATGTGGATGAATAAAATTGTCTTTTATTGATGATAATAAAAAAAATCCCCGATAATGTTCACTTCTGCCTTAGGCATATGAGAAGGATTTTTCTTAAAATAAGTGAAAACAAATTACTTCGAATGGTGCATAACAACGGGAACATCAACAACAACCCAGTTGTTGCAAGTTTGGCCATGCGTCACAAAGTTGGTGTAAGCTTCATCTTCATCATTGTCTTATATAATGGCAGCTGAGTGTTGATCATTCTCATGAATGAACCCTCCACTGCAGAAAATTGGTTGCATAACCTTGACATTGGCGTTGAATGGCCATGGTTGAAATTCTAGCCCTGCCCTATTCTTGTTCTCAGCGACTTCCACAACACGACTCAACTTATCAATACTTCCAGTTTGAATAGCCTCTTGCGCATCTTTTAAAGAAGACATGGGTGCCCCGGATTTCTTTAATTCATTAGCAATAGACAAAGCTTGAACGACGCTCTAACTTCTGCCTCGGTATCAACGTAAGTGAAAGATGACAAATGGCTCACCAATAATGCCTTCTCTCCACCAACAACAACAAGCTTGTCGTTCTTCACAAATTTTAGCTTTTGGTGTAAAGTAGACGTCACAACTCCAGCTTCATGGATCCAAGGCCTTCCCAACAAGCAGTAGGCCGGGTGGATATCCATCACTTGGAAAGTAATTTGGAAATCACTCTGACCTATCTTCACTAGAAGATCCACTTCTTCAATGACACTTTTATGAGAACCGTCAAACGCTTTAACAATTACGCCACTAAACCTCATCGGGGCGCCTTAATAGGAGAGTCTTGATAGAGTTAACTTCGGCAACACATTCAGTGATGATCTAGTATCAACCAAAACATTGGACAGGGCGTCCTCCTTGCAATTCATTGAAATATGTAGTGTCAAATTGTAATTTTTGCCTTCCTCGGGATGTTCTTCATCACAAAAGCTCAGATTGTTACAAGAAGTGACGTTGGCAACAATATGGTCAAATTGATCCACATTAGCATCTTCTTCAACATAAGCATGTTCCAACAATTTCTATAAAGCTTCTCTGCATGGCTTAGAATTCATCAATAATGACAGCACAGAAATCTTTGACGGTGTTTGGAGCAGCTGCTCCACAATGTTAAATTCACTTCTCTTGATTGGGCGTTACACTTCATCATCATCATTAGTCTTCAACTTGCTGGACTCACTGGATTGACGCGTTGGAACACTAATTGGATCCACTGCAGGAACTTCCGCCTTCTTCCTCACTGAAACATCCTTTACAATCTTCGGGAATACCGGACTGAACACACAATCACTACGGGTCACCTTCGCAATATCTGCAATATTTACCACTGAGCCCGCAACTGGTAAAGGAACATCTTGACCATTTTCAATCATTATGGTATTATACTGGTATGGCATAGCTTTATCGGATGTATTGGGGACAGTGCCCGTTAACCGTATTACCAACGGTGATACCGATATATTGATATTATTGTTGTTGTTGCTATCAAATTGAATAATTACCCGCTCGGGGGTCTTGAACACTCGCACTATTACATTCACATCATTACCATAATGTCAGGATTGGAAGATTTGGATAAGAACTTCATCCATCAACCTCTAAATATCCCTTTTGACAATAACTCATCCACAAGGGTTCACGCTGCAAATCACACAACCTTCATGGTCATGTTCACAATCACTTGCCAAGCAAATATCCTTATGCATTTCCACTAAAGATCTTCTGATATAGAGGACATCATAAATTTTGAACTCACCGGGACAACCCTCCACCATGTTCACTGATGCGTTACCATGAGGAGGCAATAGATTTTCTTTCACGTTCGGCGCTCTGTCCTCAAAGGACACCATACCATTCTTCACACGCTTCTGAAATTTGTACTTCAGTGGATAGAAATTCTCTATATCATGACCAGGGGCTCCCTGGTGAAAAGCACAATGAATATCAGGCTTGAACCACCATGGTAGTGGCTCAGGAATTTGCAGAGGGTTTCTTGGTTTTATATGATTTTTGAGTACCAAAGACGGGTACAACTTTGCATACATCATAGGAATAGGGTCAAAAGAGATCTTCTTCCTCTCAAAATTTTGATGATGATTGTTGTTGTTGTTGTTGATTCTTTGTTGCGGTTGTTGCTGACGTTGTTGTTGAATTTGAACTGGTTGATTGTTGGAATTGTTCGAAAAAACAGGAATCATCGAAGATTCCTGGTGTTGGTGATAACGGGATTGGGAACTATTCCTCACATGAGGCCTCACATGCCTCCCTGCTGACACTGCATTAGTTTCTCCTTCCTTCTTCTTAGAGAAACTCCCACCATACTTCTTGTTAGTCGATGCTTCATCTTTGGACAAACGCCCTTGATGAACTCTTTCCTTTAAACTTATCCCCATATTTACCATCTCAATAAAATCATTGGGGACACTTGAAATCATACGTTCATAAGAAAATGAACTCAGCATCTTCAAGAAAATTTTGGTCATATCCTTTTCCTCCAAAGGCGGACTAATCTGAGCAGTAAGCTCTCTCCATCTCTGAGCATATTCTTTGAATGTTTCCTTATCCTTGATCCTTCCATCTCAATGTTATACTTATACAGCTTGACAAAGGCCTCACCTAGGTCATTGAAAGTACGGTCACTAGCACTGTCCAGGCCCATGTACCACCAAAGTGAAGCACCGGTTAAATTGTCTTGGAAGTAGTGGATCAGTAGCTGATCATTATTAGTTTTAGTAGACATCTTCCTGGCATACAAGACGGTATGACTCAACGAACAAGTATTCCCTTTCTATTTTTTAAAGTTTGGGACCTTGAATTTCATCAGAATTTTGATATTGGGAACCAAACAGAGTTCAACAACACTATTTCCAAACAAGTCCTTTCCTCTCAGAGTTTTCAATTCCTTTTGCAACTCAAGAAACTAATCCTTCATCCTATCGTTCATACTCTGATGGGGATGTTAGTGCCTCCTCTTATCATTCATACTCTTCCTCGTATTGAAAGACTGTATTAAATTCGCAAAGGGTTACCAAGAATGTCAGATGCATGTAGACATACAACACGTCCCTGCAAGTGAATTACATTCTATCATCAAGCCTTGGCCATTTAGGGGTTGGGCTTTAGATTTGATTGGGGAAAGTTTGACCTCCATCATCTAAGAGTCAAAGATATATATTGGTGGGAGTTGATTATTTTACAAAGTGGATTGAAGCTATACCCTTACCAAATGTGAACCAAGAGGATGTGATCAGATTTATTCAAAAGCACATTATTTATAGATTTGCAATCCCATAGACGATTATAACGGATCAAGGATCAGCATTTACTGGTCGGAAAATGCAAGAATTTTCCAAAGAAATGGGCTTCAAATTGTTAACGTCAACGCCCTAATGTGCTCAAGCCAATGGACAAGTCAAAGCTGCCAATAAAGTGATCATTTGTTTGATTAAAAAGCATGTAGGGAAGAAGCCTAGGAATTGGCACAAAACTCTGGACCAGATTTTATGGGCATGTCGTACCTCCCCCAAAGAGGCTACTAAGTCGACCCCCTTTCGCCTAACTTTTGGCCATGATGTTGTTCTACCAGTAGAAATTCACCTACAATTCATAAGGATTCAAAGGCAACATGAACTCCTAACAGAGTCATACTGGAGCATGATGTTGGATGAATTGGTTGACTTAGATGAGGAAAGGTTAAATGCCTTAGAATTTCTAAAGCGATAAAAGAAGAGAATAGAAATCTCTTATAATAAGAAAGTAAAAGTTAAAATTTTTGCACCCGAAGACTTGGTCTGGAAAGTGATCCTTCCAATGGATCAAAAAGATAAAGCCTTGGGGAAATGGTCCCTAAAGTGGGAAGGCCCTTTCCAGATTTTATAGATATTCTCTAATGGTGCCTATGAAATCGAAGAGCTTAGTGAAGATAAAAGGATTCTAAGAGTAAACAGGAAATATTTGAAAAAATATAAACCGATAATCCAAGAGGTAAAAATAAGGGACGAATAATCATATAAATAAAACAAAGCCAATATGGTAAGAATGCCTTAATGGCTATATTGAAGTCATATGCCCAAAAGACCAATATTGGTTACAAAGAAAATTTCATTACATTGTCAAATAGATAAAGAAGCACTAAAAAGGGAGGTTGGCCTTGATCTGAAGATACTTGGCCTTAAGGAGCTCTAGCCGTTTTTCGCACAAAGATCTCTTCAATCGCAGGAGTTTAACGTCAGACTCAAGTTGTCAAGCCTTTTCGACAAATTCCATGCCAAATGATAGCTCTTGAGCCATTAAAGCTTCGACAAACTCCAATAGTTGATTTTTGTTTTTTTCGCATCAAAGATCTTCGCCTGAAGTTCTTCTATTTGTTTCCTTCAAGAAGCAATGTCACGGTTGTGAGCTTCTACCTTTTACTTGTTATGTTGTTCTGGTTTGTTCCAATCCCATTGCCCTATTGGTAGATTCGGTGGTAGCATCCCAGGCTGCAGCCTCAAAACCAGACTTCTTCCCTATTTCCCCTATGAGCTCAGGTAGTAACTTATGATCTGCAACAGCTTGGTCGATCATAGTTCTTATCTCCAAAATAACATTTTCCACTTCAGGAGAAGCTTCTAGTAGGTCGACTTGGCTGAGAAAAGCCTTTAGAGTCAAAGGGGCAAAGGGATCAGCCAGCAGCAACAGAAACAAGTCACCTTTGAAGACTTTGTCTTTGATCTTAGAAAGAACCTCGCCTGCAGGAGTGCTCGAAGGTTGATCTTCATACACTGAAGTGCTAAGGCTTTTGTCAGAAGAACTTTCCCTGCAGTTTAGCATACCTTCAAATACTCGAGGGGCTGGCTTCATTTCAGGATAGCCAATTTTTCTACAGAAAGGCCTCCGATACTACTCGACGAAACTCCGGCCGTTGGAATGTCATCCATAATAGGAGTAATAGGAGTTTGAAATCAAGCTTGCTCTTTGCCTACATTAGCCTCTCCCCCTTCAAAGCCTTTGACATCATCAGGGTTGGTGAAGGGGTTGCCTTTATTCGCATCTTCCACAACCATATCTTCGACATCCCAACCTTCTCCCTAGGGATCATTCTCTTCTTAATTTGTATGTAAATCAGCCCCAGGGGTTCCCTGGTCTTCAGCTAACTCATCTTCCACCATAGGGTCTGGATTACCTCCAGCCCCACCTTCTTTGCTCGAATCAGTTTCGTGATCAGAGTCGCTGGTTTGAGAATGTTGAGTAGCAGTCTTTGGTGGTGAAGTGTCGAGGTCAACGGATGGAGGTTGGTTAATCTCACTTATAGACCCCTTTTCATATGATGGTCGATAAGTAGGTTGGTCGGTGCTATTTAAAACATCGGGCGCAGATACAGACGCGGAGGAGGTTGTCTGCTTGGTTCGAACGATGGTGCTTACCCCACCCTAAAATTAATACGATCGAAAATTGTAAATGGATAAAATAGGTAAACAAGTTAAGTGAGATAAAGAGAAGTTTGTTATACCTTATCACCATCGACCCCAGGGCTGGAGTTATCACTCTCACTTTGGGTCGCCGCTATCTTCGCCATTTCCTCAGGAGTTGGCTCTTGAACAATAAGTGCAGTAGGCCTTTTCCTTGGAAGTTTGACTGGAGGTTGGTCTGATGCATCAGTGGCCTTTGGTCGTGGCTTCCACTTCCTAGAAGTTAGGTCGAGAACCAGCGACAAATCATCTTCGTCAGCTTGTCGAATACTACTTCCTGGTCGAAAACAGTTGTGCATATAATTTCCAATTTTGGTAATTCTTAATGGGTGTCGAAAATATGAGCCAACAAATTGCCCCCCAAAAATGTTATTTTCGACACCTTGATAACTCTGACATTGTGCCAAGTGTCTCAATGATAGTAGAACTTCAGTTCCTTCAACTTGTCTGGTGACGTCAGAGTCATCATTGTCTTTTTCCTACCCACGTCTTTTAAGCCCACAACAAAATCTTTTTTACTCATCACGTTTCCTAGCTTCTAGGAAATCATGGGTTACAACATTAATTGTCCTTTCCATTACACTACCCAAGGGAGACATGTGTCCCACTAACTAGTCCACCATTAATACTGATTTGAAACGCTCTCTCTTCCAAGCATGCCTATAAAACTCATTTACTTACCCATTTCACATTTTTCTTACGTTTTACGAATCTCCAAGCACTCAAGCTCTCTTTTCTTCAAATATTCTTTAACTAAACCCAAATTTCCTTCCAACCCTAACAATGTCCACCTCAAACAAAGCTCTTAAGGGAACAGGGGTCTCTGTCAAAACCACCGTCAATAGGCCCAAAGCTCCAAAAAAAGATCTCCGAACTTCCTCCATTCTCTACGTTGCCTGCTCCACTCGTAGTTGGAAACCGTCAATACATACCAGAGCCTTAGGTAGAAGAACAACACAAAATTTATGGTTCTCAGGTACTTATTCCTGTTTCTGTTTTTGAAAAAACTTATGCATTATTTGGGCCCTTAGCTGAGTTATATGTTGATGCCAGTAAGCTTAGAGATTTTTTTCCCTCTTACCACAAATGCAAACCCATAGGGCAGGCTAGAAACCCTAGAACTACCTCCACTGAAAACCCTCAGGCTGGGGATACTATAGATATGAGGTTTATGAATAATGGTTTTAAAGCCTTCCGTGCTACTCCAACTTTTAAAGATCCTTCTGATTACCTAAATTGGTTAACCAAAGTAGAGAAATAGAAAGCCCAGGCTTGGAAAGACATAGGAATATATGACCTGATTATGCTATCGAAACTGAATTTAGATTACAGCACTCCAATGTTGATTTCCTCGTTGTACTTCTGGGACAGTACACATTATACCTTCCACCTTCCTTGCGGTATGGTTGCACCAACCCTCTTAGATATGGCCGCCATCACACGGCTGAAGCCCACTGGACATACTTATGATCCTGACATCGATTATATGGATATTATTTCCTTTTCGACCACTAGAGTAGCGTACTCAACACACATTGCATATTACCATGATAAAGATACTGACGCTGTCTTCGAAGTGGAACACATAGCTTTTTTGGCTTTATGGTTGTCACATTCCATTTTTTGTTCAAAATCCCTACAAGTTACCAAAAAATATCTTACTCTGGCGAACCAACTACACGCGGGGCACGCTATCTGCCTAAGTGAGATGATCCTGGCGAGCCTTTATGAATCTTTGAGTGATGGAGTGGCTCAACTGAAAAATTTGGGGGATAAAGGGAACCTTCTTCTATCTGGCCCTTTTTGGTTACTACAACTTTGGCTCAGTGCCACTTTTGAGGCCAGCCTGCCGAACAAAGGCCTCGTCGACGAGGATGCTGAGGAAATCCAGAACAGAAGGGTCGAAGGCCCTAGATTAGCTCAGCTGACCCCCAGGGATGAAGGACAAGCTCTCCAACCGACTTTCATGAGTTATATTATGATGTTTGCTAAGCGTCATGTCTTCACTTCGAGCATGGCCCAATTTGCCTTCAGGAAAATTGGCCCCAAGTGGTTTACTAGGACCTTCCCCTCTCCATCTAAGAAACAGGAGACAAAATCCTTGTTGATTTAGGAAGCCTTTTTGACTCCCTGGATTCTCACCCTTCGATTTAATCCTTCAAAGGTTCAGGTTACTTTGATAACCTACCAACCCAACCTCGTTGCTTGACAATATGGGTTAGTTCAGGTCCTCCCAAAGTGCATGTATGACAAGAAAGGTAATATCCTTCTCCATAATGCCATCCATACTGAAACCATTGCTCTCAAACAAATAGCTAGATATACTGGCAGAACCCAGCTTACTCCATTCAACTTCGAGCCCAGCTTCCTCTGCAGTCGAGAATTTGGGAAGTGGTGGGCTAAGTACTACATCGAAGAATTTTGTGATGTCACCTCCTTTATTAAACTATTTGATAAAGCTTTTCTTCTTGTGCAGGAAAAGACCGGGAAAGGTACTTATACACTTATAAGAGAAATTCAAGCTTTTCAAAGTTATTTTGAAACTGCCTATCGGCCCGATGATCTTAGTCGAACCATCCGCGAAGCATCTGTTACGCTTAAAGAGATATTTGCAAAGAAAATGGAAAACTTAAATATTCCCTCATACGTTCCTCATGAGAAACGCTATGAAATGGCTCTTGAATTGTTTCCCCCAAAGTTTCCTCCACTGCCTAATGCTGACTTTAGAGTGGCCCTTGCCCCTCCATTTCCAGATTGGTTTATTTGTGGAGATTCCGTTAAAATACTTTGACAACAATCTCAGAAAAAAGCTCAGCGGGTGGTCGTGACTAAGCATACTTTAGGAAGTTTCAAAGGGCATCTTCATATAGGGATCGAAGATGTCTGAATCGAATCGAACATATATGAAGGTGTGACACAGGACCTTTCCCTAGAAGTACATTCCCTTTGAAAGTCATCTACTCTTATCTAACATTAGTTGTTTTATGTTGTTCTTATTTAGCTATCAAGATTCCACCAAGAAACCCACCAGCAAAAGACCAATCGAGTCGAAGACCGAAGGAGGCAACAAGCCTATAAAGGTACCCTTTTTTTCTTGTTTTTTTATTTCTTTTGTCTTTGTTATATATTAATGATACTAATATTCCCATTCTTGACTCAGGCTGCTCGAAAACCTCTAGTGAGTCCCTTAAAAATGCAAAAGCCTACTGACATCCCCATCATTGTAGAGGAACTAACATGACTGGGCTAGATGCCGACAGAGAAACAAAAGTGGGTGCATAGCCTTCTGGTATAAAATTAGGTGGCATTCCCAACAGGAACCTAACAGGAATAGTAGGAAGAGACTAAATGGAGCAACAACAATTGATGAAGTGATCTCTGAGATGACAGTCCTCTGAGGAAGAGGAGTTGCAGGAGGTGGAGATGGCTAGTTCTGAGCAGCTATCACAGATTCCATCAGTGTCGTAGGTCTGGCGATCTCGTCCTTCATCTCTCTGTTCTCTTGATCTAAATGCTCCATTCTTCACAGTCGATTAGCTCGAGTATTGTAGTGGTGAGTCAGCTTGGCTGATACACATAAGAAGAACTAATAAGACACCTGGCGGAAGAACCCTGTTATACAAATGATGCATGAAATGTAATGTTTTTTATTTGTTTTTAATTTCAAGGAATATATGAAGTCTTATTTTCAAATATAATAATAATCAACAATATCAATTCAATTGACCAAAAAAATCTCTTTTTATTCATAAAATTTCGGAAGGATTACACTGAGTACAATTTCAGAAACCAAAGTACAAAAAAGGAAACTATCATCCTAATGATCCTTAGTAACTGTATCCCAAAATCTAGCCAAAGGAGCATACTTTATGTGTATGCGTCGAATCTCTGACTTAAAGGATGTCTTCATCTGAGCCTTCTCGAGGACAAGCTGATCAACTATCTTCTTCCAAGCACCGGAAGGTTGGGGCATGCTAGAGGAAAATAAATCCTCTGACTCTCTCTATCTCTTCACTGCATGCTCTTCCATAATCTCAATAAGTGCATCTTTATATTTCGACTCAATTTGCAACTCTTCATGCTTTCGGCTCAAAGCATGGAACCGCTCTTCCCACATATCTTTCTCTTGCTTCATCTTGGTAAGTGTATCTTCCAACTCCTTTATATCTTGGTTAGGGAGAGCTGATGACTCAGTGAAAACTAAAGACATAGGTCTTTCACAAGCGTACGACATCTTCAGCTCCAAATCTTTTTTCTTCACCCAAATAGTGTAAGCTTCCAAAGCTACATAGTTGCATGGACCAAGCTAGGATATTCCCTTCTTATGCACATTATGCCAAGCACGCACCATCATTTTCTTCAAAAGTTAGGGATCTTTACCCTCCTGATAGAATAGACCCTCTAACTGAACGTTATTAGGCTTATCTCTCAAGGGGAACCCAAGTTGACGATGAGCCAAAGCAGGGTTGTAGTTGATTCCTCCTTGTGTACCAATAAGAGGCACATTAGAGAACTCATCATAACTATCAATAATATCCAAGCTACCCAATGCAGAATTATACCAAACAATATTGTCATTAGTGAGAGACATGAGTCTCTGAGACCACCGTAAACATTGCTTGTTCTCCAAAAAGCAGGCGTCTGAGGCAAGTGCAAAATAAACCACTTGTACGGAAGAGGAACACAAACACAATAGTCCCACCACCTTTGGAATTCTTCAAATGCAAAGAGAAATACATGTCACCCAACAGAGTAGGAACAAGATTTCCAATCAAGAAGATCCTAATGACGTTAACATTAACAAAACTGTCCATGTTAGGCAACAAGGCTAAACCATAGATGAGCAATACAAATATGGATTCAAAAGCACCCATGCCACCGGCCTAAGCAAAAATAGTAGCTCTACCAATGAGAAAATTAGAAGTCAACCCAAGAATCCCTCATTTCTTCAACTAATGAGCATCAACCTCATATTTATTCAAATGAAGAGCTTCATTTATGCCATGATATATGGGAATCTCCTCTAATCCACTGAAAGGTTCTTTGTTAGATACGGGCATACCCAAGAGATGGGCATACTCTTATAACATAGGCACAAGCTAATAATCAAGAAAAGTGAAGCACCGGTAGAGAGGGCTATAAAACTGCACCAAAACGCTCAAGAGTCCTTTAACCACGTCAGTAGATAACCCGGATAAAAGCTTCCCATGACGTTACTTGAAGTCCAAAGTATCTAATACAAAGGATGACAATTTCCTTAACTCTTTCAAATCGGGGCATCTGAAATTGTACTTCTTAGTGTTGCTTCGTCCATAATCCATGGTATGAAAATATTTTCAAATAAGACCTTAGTTTCCTTGAAATTTATTTTTCTGTTATGAATGTCATGATGCACATGAATGTATGAATGCAACAATCACAAACAAAGGGATCACACATAAGGCAAACACAAACAAAGGTCAAGGGATGGATCAAGTCATCATCAAGATCAATCATCCATTTTGGTGGATTATGGTTTTCACCTTATCAACACCCATGTTCCAATGATATTGATGAGACTTGATCGGATCAACCGAGAATCAAAGGGTTCGTTGCGAGTCACGAGCATGGAGTCAGGTTAAGAACCATCCCAAAGGAATGTACTATGGATAAAAACCTGCAGATCAGGTTCTAAAAAGTTCCTAGAGTCTTAATCCCATCTATCGAATATTATAGGCTAGGATGACTGACTCATTAGTCCATTATATTCTCAAGCGAAACTCGTCTGAGTGTAGTATCGTGTAACAACTGTTATCAAGTCTACACTTGAACAGTATCCGCACTACATCCTAAATAGGCCAAGTTGGGTTAAATTTTCTACGGTCCTCGGCTTCTCAGACTCCCAGGTCGGAAAGAGTAATGCCTATCCATAATTAACTCGTGTGACATCACTAGCTCCTAGGGGGTCTCCACATAGTATATGGGTCTCAAGCCAACGTGTTAAGGACTACTCCTCACAAGTTGAACATGACTATACCATCCTCCTATCTTAATTCCATTCAAGTTCGGGTTAGAACTTATCTCACCACACAGAGATCACCAATCAGAACATACAAATTATATCACACAAACAACTTATAGAAACATCAAATATACAAATATATACATATAAAAAATTAGGCTAAACCCACTAAGGACTACTTCCCAACAGAGTCGCCACTTAATTTTTATAGCGGTAAATTTGTGACCATGAAGCTATGGATAAACTTGACGTCAGTAAAACCAGAGTCGCCACCGTGCTTTTATTGCTTCCAAAGAAAAAGGTAAAAGTACGAAAAAGCCCAAAGATAAGAAGTTTTCAAATCAAAACTAATAAAATGCCAGAGATTACAGGTAAGGGGGTTGGTTACACATAGGGAAGGTGTTAGCACTCAAAGTGTCTTAGGTACTCATAGGGAGCCCTTTTTTGTGTGCATATGTTTTTTGGTTTAAATGATGTTTGATAA
Source organism: Lathyrus oleraceus (assembly GCF_024323335.1). NCBI lineage: Eukaryota > Viridiplantae > Streptophyta > Magnoliopsida > Fabales > Fabaceae > Lathyrus > Lathyrus oleraceus. The sequence goes on from NC_066583.1 coordinate 393,676,340, forward strand.
AATAAAGAATGGGGGGATGAGAAAAGAATTAATTAATTATATTTTTGTGTTTGACAAGACCTTTAGTCTTATGCCTAAGTACCAACATAAAAATGAGGGACCAAAACCTCGTAGTTCGTGGTAAAAAATTCAAAGAAGTTAATGAATTGATTTTAACAAAAGTTTAAGTGGAAGGGCATAAAAAGACAAAGATTTGAATGGGGTTGTTAGTTATTTTTGTCTTTTTTTTAAATTTAAGTCAATATAGTTAAGTTTATTTACAAGTTTGATTTAAGAAAAAAAGTTTTAAAATTCAATGGCATAAGGCCAAAGGTTTTAATCATTAAAACAGGTCTAAGTTAAAACAAAGAAAGTTTTTTAAAAGAGGGAGAGATTTTGAAATTAAATAAGTGGGAGGAGATAAAGAGACTTGTAGCACCTCAAATTTGCACCTCCCATTTTGTACATACATTTTCATCATTAGGTCATTAGCATTACATGGTCCACTGCATAGCATTGCATTGTCCATTGTCCAAGTGCAAGTCATCAGTCCAGACTGGTCAGGAGATCAGTTGTGCAAGCAAGCAAGTGCATTATCCATGGAAGCAAAGCCCTAGGTTTGGTTAATTGGGTTCCTGAGACCTAGGGATCATTTTGAAGTGGTTTGACCAATGGTTGGATGTTCAGAAGTCATCAGTCATTGCACAATGCATCTGAAACCCTAGAAAGTCAACCAAAGTCAACTGTGCATGAAATCATGGATTTGAAGGTGGGAGATGGTTAGAGAGGCCTCATTCATGTTCATACAAGTCTCATTTGACATTGCAAACATCAACAATGAAGAATTTGAGGTCAGATGAAAACTTGCCAAAAATAGTAAGTGACCTGTAATTGGAAATTGCCAAATATAGAAAGGTTTTCTCCTCAAGTTTACACCATCAATAAAGCTTAAAATGAAATTTTGTCCAACATGAAATTTGAAGATCTTGTTCTCCCATTTCCAAAAAGTCCAAGAACATGAATTTCTCATGTGTGGTTGAAACGATATGGATCAATCATGGTCATTGGAATTTGAACTTCAAACATGCATAACTTTCAAACCATAAAGCCAATTGGAGTGGTTCTTTTTTGCACATTCATGTCTTAACATGCACTATCCAAATTGTGCATCACAAACCATGCATTCTCATCACATATTTTTTTGATTTTTCACTTGATTTTTTGGATGGAATTTTCAAATCTTAAAATAATGCATTGTTTACACTTGGCAACACTTCCATTGGTTTACAAACAGAGTTTTGAGTGGATTTAGGCCCAATTTCGTGTACTGTTCCATTCATACCATGCATAGAGGTGGAAATATCAATTTGCATAAACACTTGTTTTCACTAATTCCACTTGCCAAATGCCTAAACATGTTTAAGAACTTGATTAACAGATGATATATAAGTAAAACCCTAACAGATTTCAGCATTAACACATCCAAATCTCAGATCTAAATCCACTTTTGCATTTTTCACAAACTTTTTCTCTCAACTTTTCATCCAAATTCTGCACAAACCTTGCATTGATTCTTCATTGATTCATCATCCACAAGCTTTTCTGAAGAAGATTGAAGCAAGCATTCATCATTTTCGAGCTGAATCAAGGACTGTAGCAAGAAGCTTCATCCATGGCAGTTGAGATTTCTGGAGGAATCAAGCACTGTTGAGCTACAATCTTTCATTCATTCACCTATCCAAGCATTGTAGAGCACCTGTTTCACCTTGCCAAGGCCTAAGGACACTGATTCCAACTCTGCACTTCAAACAAGGTCAGGATTCGAATCTCACCATTCATGAAATTATGCTAGGCTTTTGATAGATCCTTGATTGTAGAGTAGTCTGAGCTTTTTGGCATTGATTTTCATTAAGAAACAAGGAAGTTATGTTGATTTTAATGTTGATGTGCAAAACTTATTTGGCTCGATCCGTGCATGTTGTTGAGAATTAGGAGAAATCGTGTTTAGATTAGTGATGTGCTTGGAAAGACGAATCCAATGATGTATCGTTTGTGCATTTTGGTGATAATTTGTTCTTGAGCCTGGAAATGATGAAGAACGTGTATGAATGTTACATGAACCCTAATTTTCCTTATCCAGAAGCGTGTTTGATCTTTCAGTGTGCGTTGTGCATGCGGTTTCATGTTAAAGGCCATGTAGTGGTCCACGTGCGCATGACTGGGCTGAACGATTGGCTCATAGCGCTTCCAATTGCCATGTCATCTTAAATGAAACGCAGCGCTTCATAGTAGTGCGCTCATATTTGGATTGATGCACCCTTCGATTCCGGGCGAGGGACTTTTCACATTTGCTTTGGCATTTTAATTCATTTATGTCATCCATGTTCTATATGCTTGCTTCACATGTTTTAATTTTTTTTCCTTCATTCCAAAATTCATAACTTCATGATGGATTGTCCAATTGAGCTGTGGTTTTTTTTGTTGGTTTCCTCATGATCTCTACTATTTTATGGTGATTTTTCCAGAATTTGTGCACGTGTGAATTTTTAAATTGACTAGGGTTTGTTCATGCACATGCCTTCTTGCACCTTGGTTGCTATTTTGGTTGTGAAATAATGATGCTTGATCCAATGAAGCTGAAAATTTGCATGTGTAAACTAGAGATCCTAATTGACATTTTGGCATTGAGTTTGCTATTTTTGCATTTCTGGTTTGTGAGATATGATCTGATCAATATAGGTGTGACAATGTGTGTCACACCATTTCTTGTCCAACTTGTGGATTTTCATTACCATGCCATATGAACGTCAATTGATCTGAATTATTGCATGTTGATTCTTCTGGATGTTAAGTTTGATCATGAATTTTTATGGAATATTTGAGTTCATTTCCAATTTGATTGAGATTTTCTTTGTTGATTGATCACTTGTGGACTTTTGATGAGTGTTGAATTTAGATGATTTGTGAAGTTCTTATACCTTATCCTATGAGCTTGAAATTTTGTACATTGATTCTGGACTCTTTAAAGTTAATTGTGGCTTTGGTTTGATACATTTATCATGTGTTGATTCTGTTTTATGCCTGTGTGAAGTTGATGCATGAGTTTGTGCCCTAATTGAGCTTATATGTGCATACCTTGCCTTATGGATTTTATTTGACATGCTTCCACTTATCCAAATGGCTTGAATTTTGGTGTGATGATCTTATAATGAATGCTGTTTAGACATGATTTTACTTGAGATTTATTGAATTGTTTTTAAGATGATGTGGATTGGATCATTCTGTTTGGTTCTATGAGCTTTGAATTTGCATGTTTTGCACTAAATGCTTTATGAAATGAAATTGGTGCATGATATAGATATGAGACAACTTGGACATTGTTCTTATTTGATTAAGCTTGATTATTGTCAATTTTCATGTTCTGTTTTGGTTTATTGCTCCCTCTTTGACCCTAGGCCTTGTCCTAGTGGTTAGCCTCTCACATTTGAGCTTTGTTTCAGGTTAAAAAGCACAATTGCCATGCTTGATGATATTCACTCATTTGGAGTTGGTCCATTGCTTGTTGATAACTAACCTTGAGTTTGTTTTGTAGGCTTTGAGACTTAGGCCTAGGCCATGTGGCTTGCACCTTTGTGCATTGATGCTTGTTTGTCTGTTTATGTACAGCTAATTGTTGTCTGTTGACTTTTGTTTGAGTTGTGTACTGATTATGTTGGATTGTTTTCAGGTACCTTAGTTGCTATAGTTCCTTTGTGAACTTTCTTTTGCTTTGCTTGATAGCTTGAGCATTGAGGTATAATTCCACTAACTCCATGTAGTCTGGAAGACCTGGCCTGTTATTTGGTCAGGCACCTGTCTGAAGTCCTCCTTAAGAGGCAATGCTTGTGATTGTTTATATTTGTCCCTGTACATATCAAAGCCCTTTGATAAGGCAATTGGCAGATAAAAGAGATGTGCAATCCATCTCCTGCTATTCTGTTGAGTCATCCCTTTGCTCACACAACTGGTGTTGGTGCATTGTGGATATTAACCCAAGATCCATGTTGAGTCAGTCATAAGTGTAGAAGGGTTCCCACTTTCTGAACCCACACTTCATTTGTCTGAAGCTCTCCCAGGCTAGGGATAAGAGCTGTGAGGCACACCCCTCACTTCCTATTTCATCTGCTTCACCCTAACTCTCAATGTTAGGGTTAAGAGCTAACATCACCCGATTATAGTTGGCTTGTGTTTCACAGCCTAACCCTTGTGTGAGCCCACTTTGTCTGTATATAGTGTGTGCCATTTGTGATTGTTTGCTTTGCTTTGCCTGTGCTGATTAGGATAGCTTGCTCCCTGTGCAAGTTAGATAGCAACCTTAACTTAGGGATGATATGCATGATAACATCTAGGCTCGAGTCGTAGTCTCCCTAGTTGTGTCTCCCTTTGTTATCTGGTTAGGCTAGTCCTGTGTCCCTGCGTAGGGGAACTACGTCGCCCTGATCCTCATATCAGATGAGCTACGTAGGCAGGAGATGAGCTGATCTCTCCGGGCGCCCTTTTGTTTTGTTTGTGTGAGTTGTTTCTCCTGTTCTGGTTGGAGTCTGACGTAAGCCCAGCGATTGGCATTTGGTTTCCAGTGTGCGTGTGTTTGGTTCGGAGTCTGATGTAAGCCCAGCGATTGGCATTCGGATTCCAGGTTTGCCTGTTTGTGTGGAGTTTGACGTAAGTCCAGCGATTGGCAGTCGATTTCCTGTGTCGTTTTGTCTTGCGTGCATTAGCCGAGCTACGAGTGCTCTGATTCTTCTTTAGTCCAAGAAGATACGTATGCATAGGATGCAACATCCTAGCGAGCACGTTTCCCCTAGTCCGAACTACGTCGACTCTGATGTCTGTGCCTGACAGACTACATAGGCCCAGGATGCGATATCCTGCCGAGTTAGTTTTGTTTGTTTTCTTGTGTCTCTTTCAGCCAGTGTGTTTATTTGTGAGCAGTTTATAGTAACCATATTCCTTCCTTTTGTGCGTGGATCCCGTCGAGTACGACGGATGCGTAGGGGTGCTAATACCTTCCCTTCGTATAACCGACTCCCGATCCCATTCTCTTTGGTCGTGAGACCATGTCTTTTCCAGGTTTACTTCGAGCGTTTCATTTCCCTCTTTTGGGATAAATAACGCACGGTGGCGGCTCTGTTGTCTTGTTTTCCCGCCGGTTTTTCGCGTAATGCGACAAGACTACCCTAAGAAAAATTAAAAGTTAAGAGTTGAAAAGATCTGACCTATGAGATGCAATCCAACAGACAAGAATTTCATATAGAAACCCATTTTCCTTTGGACTTGACAAGCAATAAGCAATAAGCAATGCGAAATTTGCAAGCATTATGTGAATATCAAGGTATCAAATAAAGATAGCCATAATATCCAAGCAAGCAATCCAATAACTAGCAGTCTTCAGTGCCTTCCCATGTAGCAGATGAAATATTCCTTGGTCAACTCAGAACCAAACATCAGACATAAACAATAATAATAAAATAAATAATTAAGCACAAAGACAAAGTAGAAGATGGATCAAAGAGATCCAAGGTCTTGTATCAGATAAAGGCACAACCAAAGATAATTCAGTCTCAGATGTTGGCAATGGCCAAGTCCTTTAGCATAGGGGATATTGCATAGTTCTAAGTCCCAAAAGTTCATATCAAGTCCCAACAGTCCAACAAATGTGTTTTAGGTTTTTTTTCGTTATTATGTATTTTAAGGTCCTAAGACCACAAACAAAACAAAAGCAAGCAAATAATATATACAATCACAAGGTATGACTCAAGTGAGCAAAGTGAAAAGGACTTGAAACATAAACAAGTTGCATGAAATGTAAATGACAATGAATGATAAAGGTACTTGAAATTTAAAGTGCATAAGGTAAATGACTTGAAAGTAAAATAACATTAATAAGAGTTAGTCAATGGTTAGTCAAATGTTAGTGATGTGTTTTAATTGATTAAGTCATTCTTTGGAGAACACTCAATCATTCATTCACAAGTATGAATCCTTAAACCAAGACATCTTCCATGAGAAGGGCTCCAACTTGGATAATTCAACAAGTATGCCACTAGCTCTCATGAAAGGAAAAAAGGTCAAGTTTCCACACAATGCCATGAAGAATGAGAGACTTACAATCTCACTTACTAGAATGTTAGGCCTTCTTTATCAAATTTAGCTCTATCTTAAGCAAATGTAATTGGATTTATGTAGAAGTCACAACTATTTGAGGTCGATCAATAAAAATATAGGTGTTAATGCATGTTAGAGATTTGGTACAAAGAACCAAACTTCTAAAAGATATCACACACTAAAATAAAATGGGAAGGGCCTATCTCAGTCAGACTTGTATTGATTCATCTGACACAAGGTCATTGATGAATATATTAGCATTTAGACATTAGAGAAATCATTGGTCAAATGAGGGAGTGGGGAAGAATAGGGCTGAAGATGAAGAGGGAAGGGGAAATAGAAACATAAATTGATCATGAGCGGAATTTCATTTGATCAATACCATCCATTCATTTTGGGAGATGAAACGTACATTTCATCAATCCCCTAAATCCAATGGTTTTGATCAAACAAATGTCAAATCAACTATGACCAAGGTCCAAACAGAAAGTCAAACATCACAAAACCATAAAAATGGATCAACAATATTTTTAAACATTTAATCAATTAAAAATAAAATTAAAAGTGAATTAAAATGCATTTAAATATGGACAAAACCTCAAATCCCTTCAAAACACCAAATAAATGGCCAAGGGATTTATCCTAGGTCAAAGAACGTTAGACAAAAAATTTCATGATTTTTTGAAAGTCATAAGCATTTTAAAACAGTTAAAAATATGCACACAAACATTTAATGCATGAAAAATATCAAAATTAATCCAAGAAATAATTTTAATTCAAAACATGAAAGAGAAAAATATTTAAAGATTTTTTGTGAAAGTCCCATATTTTTTGGATTAAAAATGAAATTATTATGAATTAAACAAAATAAGAGGATTCAATGAAAAATCAGAAATAAAAATAAAATTAAAAAAAACAAGGCCATCAGATCTCCCTCATTGATTGAGGTGGCAGATCTGATGGCCAAGCGCGCGCTTCCATCATGTTCTGTAGTCAACGCATGTACACGTGTGGTAATCAGGAAGAAGGACCAGGATTAAAACGTGGATATGAAATCAGATGGCCCGGGATGTTCCAGCGTATCACCGGAGCCCTAGCTCTGGTCATCATCTCTGGTGGACCTCACCAGACTGGTTCACTCTCAACTCAATGAAAAATGAAAAACAAGGACACCATTTCAAAGGAAAAATGCTCAGGAGCTCGAATCTGACCTCCATTTTATCCAATTCCAAGTATATTGAAAGATACAGGGATTTGAAATTTGAGGTACATGATCTGAGTTGCTTTGATTTGACCACAAAGAAACTAAATCTTTTTACCTACATTGGTAGGACTTTAGCTAACCAATAATCTATCAAAATAGTTGATAAATGAGGGAGAATCAAAGAAGAGAGGTCTGAGAAAAATAACCTTTGGGTAGCTTCAATTCAGCTTGATCTTGCTTCCAATTTGCTTTGGCTCGACTCTAGAAGTTTGCAGGAAGTGAAATGGATCAATGAAAGGCTTGGATTCTTGGAGTTTCAGTCTCAAAACAGAAGGAGAATTGAAACTCGATTTGAAGTGAAATCTTCAAGTTTATCCTTTAATAGAGGTTAGAGAGGCAACGCTTTAAAGCTTGGACAGTAGGGATCCTCATTTTGATCACAATGGACATGTATTTATAGGGTTATGTATGGCTTTTCACACACTTGAAAATTTTGCCAAATTTAGAAACATTGATGCATGGATGCATGGGCATTATTTGGGCCTAAACCATGATGTAATATCACTCAAATTCATGCACAATAGATCCTGAAACAATAACATGTAAGCATGTAAAAGGAAATGGTCATTAGAATTCAAAACTTGCCAAAATAAACCCAACAAAGGAACCGTGCACAAGTCCTTCAATTCTTGTCCAAATAAGGTGATCTTGGACTTTCTGGAAAGGTGACATCAAGGGGAACAACTTTGACATTGAAGACTTTCCAATTTGGAGCTTGGATCATGATTAATTTGAAGCTTGAAGTTGGAGAAATCAAAAATAATTGAAATTTTTCTAAGTACCAAGTCAAATGACCACTTCTTCCACCTTGAATAACTTTTACTATGAGCTCCAAATGAAAATGGTTTCTTCACCAAAGTTGTAACTCTTTCATCCCTATTCAATTTGGTCACAAATTTTAAATTATTTGGATTTGGAATGAGGGAGTTATGTATTTTATAAGTTGAGGAAAAATGTTTGTTCAATGGTAATGGCCCAAAATGATCTATAATATTTCCTCTTGGCACATGCCCTTGCAAGCTGATTTTGATATTTATAAAAGAATAAAAGTTGTATAGGACATCTTTAATTTGATCATGAAACTTGAATGGCCTTCATCTCATAAAATTTGAGCAAGTTACTGTCCTTGGAAGTTGACCTCCTAACTAGGGCACAAACAAAATGACCTATAATCTTTCACCACAAATAATGACATTCCAAGAAAAACTAGCTCTTTATGTAAAAATGAAAGTTGTTTGGAATGTCATAAAGAGTAACTTTTATCTTGGAATAATTTTCATATGACAAAAATTATAGGAGATAGGGTCTAGGGAACCCCAACTTTGACTATTTTACTTTCTCTAGTCAACCTCTTTGAACCAACTTGCAAACTTGAAGTTATCTTGATCTTTGGGACTCATGGAGGATCATATATGAATTAAATGATGTATAATGAAGTATACCTTGAAATATTTTACCAAAAGTTGAAAAACCTTACTAAGGAAGTCACACAAGATACTTGGATGAATTAGGCTTCCAAGATAAACAAGCTTCAAACTCTTGATGAATTCTTGATCAAAATGATAAATGAAGAACATGGGGATCCATATATGATATTTAGAACCAATGTGAATATTTCATTGATTGATATCTAGCACTAAGGGTCTCAAACCCTAGTTGTGAGCTTGATAGGGCATAGGTGGACACACACACATTGCCTACAAAAGAAAGAAATGTATATATAGATCTATTTTTGGTATTTTGGTTAGTAAACAAAGAAAAATAAGATATGATACAATCAAATGTGCTTGGTGATCTCTCACAATGCAAACCCAATGAATGAGGGGTGAGGAGGATACCAAGGTGTGATCTCAAATCCAATGCAAATGATGAGATAACATGAGCGATCTTAGGGTTAAAATTGGGGTATTACAACCACCATACAAGGCTTCTCGCCACCGTGGATAAACTCTAACCACCCTGCATTGTTATATACCTACCAAAACTTCTGAATGCCCCTATCTTTACAAGAATAACATGCACACATATACTTTTTTATCATGACATAATCAATTAAATTTTAAATCAAAAATCTCATATATTTAATATTTGTTCTGATTTTTAAAACATTGTTGATTAACTTTATTGCATTGCGATCACTAATTTAGTGTCCATTTTTTTAGAATGTTACTTTATCTTGTTTAAAAATATGATATGGTTTAACTTTATTCCAGGTGGAAGAGGATTAAATACTAATGTATCCCAAAATTTGCCCGTTGAGGATGGATGTAATGTAATGAGGGTTTTGTGGTTAGCCAGGTAAAGGTTAGGCTTTGAGATAGTCAATAAAACTGAATTTTTGTCTTTTCTTGTTTGCACGATTTCACATTATTTTTTATGAATGAAATGCATGTGTGAAATGACATGATGGATACATGACAATAATTTATGCAATGGTTAAGTTAGATGCTCATATAGAGGGCAGTGGGAATTTTGGGCTAGGATAAGGTCATACCAACATGATTCTCCAACACCTACTTCAAGCTCAAAAGTTATTGTTATACCTCTGGATTATGTCTGAAACATGGAGAGAGCTTGTACCTGCATATTCCCGCCTCTTCCCCAATATATTGGGTATCTGCACCAACTGCACTAGTTACAAATTATGGAGTTGTCTCAACATCTGAGTATTTCAAACTGTCTTGAAACTCAATTAACCAGCTTGGGGGTGATTGACTTCTCATGCTCTCGAGGTAGCTTACCCCAATATGAGCCTTAAACTAATATTCCCTTATCCGCCTGGTTTAGAGAGATTTGTAGAATCTCAATGTGGTTGCCCCAGATTGATTTACTCTTGAAGAGATCTGAGCTATGGGATGTCAGGAATTTGATCAGCTTTCCCAATATGTAAGCTTCCTTGATGTCAAACGACTGTTTGCATGTAAAATGCTCATTTTGAAAATGATAATTATAATGTCATGCTCATACAAATTTTGAAAACTCAAGTGTGTTCACTAAGATTAGGACATATAATGAACGAATCACTGGTTAAAATGTCATGTTAGTACTAATACAGACGACAAGCAAATCTTTAGGAGTCGCCTTAACGCAATCTTACCATAGTATGCTTTCGAAATAAACCCTACTTCAATTAGGTATTTTGAGGGCTGTAATGTGGCATGGTTCATGGTTTCAAAAAGAAAGGATATAAGGCTCAAAACGTATTCTAACCCACCTATTCTTTGTGATGTTCTTCAGTCCTACATTCAGTTAGCTTAAAACAGACATTCATCTTTCAAAAAAGATTTTGAATAACATCAAAGATGGTTATGGGACCCCTGATAATTTGGAGCAACAATCACTCACCTTGTACTTTTGTTTGCGGTCACGGAGATTCGCTTTTGCTGAGGATTTTGATATTGGTCCTCTTGTTCTTTTGTTTTGTTTACCCTTATTTTGCATGGGCTGATCCTTTGGGTCTGCAGCCCACGGGATACCCTAACTTTTGCCTAAGTCAATCTTGTTTTCAAGATTTTGACTTAGCGGGCTCTTCATTTACTTTTTATTTTTTATTTCATCTCTTTTTTTAGTAAATCCTCGTGATACATCTTTCTTGATTCATTGTGTGGGTCGTGACTATCTCGCTCCTTTCGTTGGTAAGGGATAACCATTTTCAATTTGTGATTCCATCCTCTTGGGAGGGATATGATGTAATTGATCACTTAATGGGATATTCTCCTTCTGAAATTTGAATGCAAGGTTAAACTAGCTGAAGAGTACCCTGCCCCTGGTTAAGCATAAGGGTTTTATGTGTTAAAGAAAGAAACTCCTACTTCAAGGCCCAAAGGGGTTGACTAGGGACTAACTTCCTTATCTCTCTCGTGTTTAGGGATCGAACAATTCCTTACATTATCAGCACGATCTTATTCAAAATCATACAGGAAACGATCTTGCGTATTTTAATTTGCATCATTCTCTTTTGATTTTATTTGACAAGCAGTTTGATACTGAAAAAATAAAATATGAGTGAACACGAATGGATTTAAGAAAAACATGTACGTTTATTTCATTATCATCATTATTCAAAACAAACAAGTTCACAATTGAACAATACATTGACATACAAGAAAGTATTACAAATGAAAAGATTGAAAAACATCATGATTGCTGGCATAATTGGCCTCATTACTCTTCTGCAGATGCAACCTCAATTCTGAGCATCCTTCATTGATGACTGCACTCACCCGTTTCAGTCTTGACATTAGTCCCTTCTTTGGTGAAAGTAAGAATCTCCTGATCTATAAGTTCTTGTACCCTAACTTTGAAACTCTAACAATCCTCAGTAGAATGCCCCTTATGCCCAACATGATAAGCACATGAGGCATTATGATTGTGCTTCACGTGATATGGAAAAGTGGCAGGTGGAATTTCTTTTGGCACAATTGCCCCTTGTTGGACAAGATATGGCAGTAGTTGAGTATATGATACAGGGATCTGGTCATGCTGAGGATGCTTCTTGTCACAATGTCTGGTTTACCTATGTCCTTGATGGCTACGTGACACAATTTTATACCTTTCAGAGCTTGAGCCTGAGGTGGCTGTTGATACTGGGACGTAGCACCATGTGGGAATGAGTAGTATGGAATAGACATCAAATGTATCTGCGACTGAGAATGAATCTCAGGAATAGCCATTGGTTGGAACATTTGAGCAGAATGCACCAAGCCATAACTGACTATCGAATGAGAAGTCTGACCATGATGAATCCCAAATGGGTCGTAGAGAGCCCTAGTATAGGCGTAATGATGTGCAACAATAGTAGAAGATGATGCCCTGGGATAGCCCAACAACATTCCAGGGTGGTATTCTTGATTTGTATGTTATGTAGCAAGATGAAGCACAGGTGGATGAACTTGCACATGAATTGAAGGACCCTTGTATCAAACCTCTTCTCAACAGGCACTTCAGCAGTGATAGGTGTGATACGCAGCAACTTCTGATTAATGAGCTTTTGAACTTTGGCCTAAAAAAGGTAACAATTTTCTATAGAATGCCCTACATGTCTGGCATGATATCCACATATGGCATGAGGGTCATGCTTACAACTATAAGGAAATCTAACAGGCTCGATTTGTTTAGTCACGATTGCCCCAGGATTAACTAGTATAGGTAGCAAATGTGTGTAACTCAAAGGAATTGGATCATTGCGAAGACGTCTCCCTTCCTTATCGTTGTTCTTCTGACTAATTTTCTTCTGCTTCAGTTTCTGGTTATTTTGAGCAGGCCTCTGATGTGGTAGTAAACATTGTTCTTGAGGAGGAATTGGCAGAGTGCTTGCAGCCACCTTCTATTTGTGATCTTTCTTCAGACTAATCTTGAGCCTGCTCATCAATCACAACCCGATTTGGGAATCCTGTTGGCATGATATCTAAGCATAGCCCCAAAACCATGTCATCTCTGTTAATGCTCTTAGTCTCTTCCATAATCCTTGGATGACTGGTGTCGGCGAATCATTGTCTTTTTGATGGAGGAATGGATATGGTGAGTTTTTTTGTTAACATGCATGAAATGAATGCATGTGTTGGGGATGGAATGCAAATAGTTAAGCAACGTCCATAAATTCATAGCCTTAATGGTATAGCAACCAAAGTTCCAACTCTGATATATGTACAGTAATGCAATAACATAGGTTACCAGCACCAGTAATCTGGATAATTTGTGTATACTACCTGATGCAGGATCAAAGGTTCGATGTCCACGAGAATAAGGGTATGTAGATTCTATGGTTTCTTGTAGAAAACCCCATATCCCCCTCACAAGTAGGTTCTATTCTTCAAGTGCAGCCTAGAAAGGTTACTAGAGTCAATGACCCATTTCGAGATACCATTACCTTAGATGAATGAATCGTCGGATAATGATTCTCCCAAAAAGATCTACTCTAGGTGTGAGGTCTCGTGTCAACCATAATCGTGGAATAACTCCACGGAGGTCAAACACGACTCTAGTCACATTGTTATCCTGTGTCTGTACTCAAGCTCAGGTATAGAGCTTCTCTCTCATGTAATTTATCCCAGTCCAACAGGGAGTATAACAAATAATATCCAATAAACAATATTTAAAGGGATAAAGAATGCGATAAATAAAGAGAGTAAATAAATAAAGGTAAACACCCATACAAACAGAGAAGTAATCAAATCTAGGATCAACTCCTTTTAGTGACTAGAAAGTACTCCAAGCAACGAAGCATCCCCAATAGAGTCGTCAACTGAGGCTAGCGGAAATATACCCGAACGCATTGCACGTTCGAACATACAACAGAGTCGCCATCAAACTTTATTTATTCCTGAAGGAAAGGGAAAACTTCGATAAAACCTCGGGAAAGGGATATGCTGGGTAAGGAAGTTGGCTATGCAAGGTGAAGGTATTAGCACCCCAAACATCCATGGTACTCCATGGGAACCGTTTTGATTGTTTTTGCTCGAATGGGTGTGATATTTAAATATTACTCGCAAAAGAATGAAGGAAAAGGAAAGAAATGGATAATGTGCTCGGTGAGGATTGGGGCACTCGTGCCTACGTATCCTTATAGTGCAATAAGGAATCCAGAGCTCCGTAGTTCAAAGCACTAATGGTATGAGGTGAAAAGAAGTGATCAAAGTATGGTATGAACCAAAGGATAATCTGATTTGAACTCCAACAAGGTGTGAAATATGAACCCAAGAGTAAAACTGGTATGAACCAACAAGTGAAGGCTCTAAGACATGGTATTATTGTATCGGAATAACCGGAAAAGAAGGAACTAAGTGTTTGGTTTCATAACACAAACAACTCTTGGTTCACAAGGAGATACAAGATGGAGCTCAAAGATATATTGTATTTGGCTCAAAGAATAGGATATATCACATGAAGTGAATGAAGGTAGAGATGAATGCATCATGGAGATGAATGGAGTGAATGACCAAAGTCACATAAATGAAGGGTTTGGTAAAAGTGACTGAAGAGGTGTGATTTGAAACCAAAGGTTAAGGTAAATTGAAATCCATAGGAGAAATGGGGGTTGTACCGTAGAGGGAAACAAGCATCTTGGCCAAAAAAAGGAATTAAATGTTTGGTTTGACAACACAAACAACTCCTGGTACAAATGCGGACTTTTCATTAGGCGCCCTAAAAGGGTATGTATGGGTATCCAAAGGAAGTGTATCTGATTTCAAAGAAATACTATGTCACTAGGGTGAACAGTTTAATGATTGAAGGTAAGTAATGGATCATGAAAGATATCGATGGTGCCCTAAGGCGGAAGGAGGAATAATTAGGAGTATGCTCGCCAAGGATTTGCATCCTCGTGCCTACGTATTCTCACTATACAATGAGAAAGTCATAGCAATTGTAGTTCGTGGAACCATGAAAATAAAGAGAAGCAAAACAATGGTTATCTAAGAAACAAGTTATGACAAGACAAACAACTAAAAGGGTATGATTGGAGTGATGAACAATGTAACTTGTACCAACAGAATGGTAATGTGAGAACCCGCAAAGGTAAATGACTTCGAACCAAGGGGTAAAGGCATATTGGTCAAAAAGAGGAAGTAAAGTGTTTGGTTTGACAGCACAAACAACTTTCAGATCGCAAAGTTTGGGCCCAAAAGGAGGTAATGAATGTTTGGTTTGATAACATAAACATCTGGTTCACAAAGTGGACTATGATTAGGTCGTCCTAAAAGGATGTAAATGGGGTACCACAAGAAAGTATTATTTGGTACAATAAATAGTATATCACTGGCTGGGGAACAACAGTTCGAGATCAAGGAAGAATAGTATCTTGGATCCACGAAGGCATAAACTTTGAACCAAAGAGTAAACAAATATTTTGGTCAAGAAGGAATAAGGTGTTTGGTTTGACAGCACAAACAACTTCTTATTCACAAGGTTTTAGCCAAATGGAGGAATAAAATGTTTGGTTTGACAACACAAACAACTCTTGGTTCACGAGGTGGACTTTGATTAAGTCGTCCTAAAAGGAAGTGCATGAAATCCAAGGAAAAAATTATAGTTGATCTCAAAAGATGGTATTGATTGAATGAATGAGAATGATGGATTAATATTAAGGTAGCTCGCGAAGAAACTGGGTTCTCCTGCTTAAGTATCCTTATAGTGCAATAAGGGAATCAGAGCTTTCGTAGTTCATCCCACTAGGACTGAAAACAAAAATGATTGAGGAAAAAGAATATGATTGATTTAATGATTATGGAATGTGAAGAGACTTGATAGTTGATTGATAAGAATCACACTAAAGTCTATGAATAAGGGCAAATGCTATGAATAGCTAAGGCCTACGCCCCGTACGCAAAGTCACTCTAGACAATGATATGAGAAACTCCATCTCAACATTCCTTATTACTTAAGGCTCATGGGGCATGATATTTCTCATAACTGAGAAGTTGTTGGAGAAGAAACTTCATTGTTGCTCTTTGTGTTGATGTTGTTTTGTGTGAAGAAGAATTGGTAGTTTATTTGATTCGTATTGCACTAAAGTCTATGAATAAGGGCGAACACTTTGAATAGCTAGGGCCTACGCCCCGTACGCAAAGTCGCTCTAAACAAGGATATGAGAAACTCTGTCTCATCATTCCTTATTACTTAAGGCTCGTTTGTGTACAATTTGAGTCGTATTTACCAAGTGTCGACCTTTGATTTATCTCGTATAATCTGCTGCTTAGTATGACTGAGGATGCCTTGATTGAAAATCTGACTTGATGCCTCGAGCTCCACAGCTTAAAGAAAAAAAGTCTGATTAAGTGACCAAGGGTCTTTTGGTCACTCAAATTAGACTGTGAGATTATACAATATCACAGGATTTAACTGATCAAAATTACTTTTGATCAATTTGAATTGTGGGTTAAGATTTAATTTGAAAACTAGGTTAAAACCTAATCTAATGGTTAGAAATGATTAATCTAAGGGATCATGTTATAGTTAGTCATGTTTTGATTAAAAATATGTGTTGAGAATCCCTAAGGAAACATGCAGTTATATGATCAAAATGACAGAATGACCCCTAAGGGTAAAAAGATCATTTCACCAAACTATCCGATTATTAGCACAAATACATTCTAGTCAAAATCTAAGTATGGCCTAAGATTGTAATCATATTCTAACACTATTCTAATGTTAGAATATTAATCAAAATCAATTGAACTCAAAAATCAATTAAATTCTAAAAAAAACAATTAAATCCTAATATCAATTAAAATCTAAAATCATTTACAATCTATTTAAAAATGTAATTCTAAAGAGACTAAAACTACACATAATTGGTAATTAATTTTAATCCTAAATTTTAATCGAACTTGTTAATGGTTAATCAAAACTAATTTCTAATTAACACCTAACTGTAGCGGGGTATTCGTTACCTTTAGATTTATTGACTAAATCAAAAGTAAACTATACAAGTCGAGTCGCCACCGCACTTCTATTTATCCAAAGGAAAGGTTAGAAAAGCGAACAAAAACCGAGAAGTTTTATCGAATCAAAAACTAATAAAAATGTCAGAGATCGGGGTAAGGGGGTTGGTTATGCAATGGGAAGGTGTTAAGCACCCAAAACATCCTAGGTACTCCTAGGGAGCCCTTTTCACACTTGTCGTAAGGTTGGTATTTTGTGAAAATTTGTTTGTGCAAACATGATTGGGGATATGAGAAGAGAATATACAAGTTATTTACAATTTTGTGTTTGAATGGATAAATCCATTGCCTACGTACCATCTTAAAAAAGATTAGGATCAAAACCTCGTAGTTCGGGGTAAAAATCTCAAAACAAGTTGGTGAATTGATTGGTCCAAAAGCCTTAAGGTCCTTTGTTATCCAAGGGAGAAAACTCAACCTAAAAACCACAAATCCACCATGTGAGGATAGTTTCAACATGTTAGTGAGGGGTTAACCCTATAATAAGCATGGAAGACTCATTGTCCATCACTAAGGATATAGGTGAGTATTATATCTACCTCAAGGATAACTCAAACCTAATAGCTATTGGTTATGAAAAAATGTTTTTGATAAAGAAGTGGCCATTGAAACCACAAAAAGTATTTGAATGGGTTATATTTACCGATGAAAAGTATTTACAAAATATGGTCAAAGTTGACTTAAAGATTCAATTCAAAATAAGTGTTATGAAAAGAAAGTTTGAAAATCAAAAGCATAATGCTTAGGTTTCTAATGTTTGAAAACAAGTGTTAATGTTTGCACAAAAGTTTTGGCTTAGGTTAGACTGGAGGGAAGAAGAATAATGGCTAAAGTCCTAATCATACAAGAGATGAAGGAGAAGGAATAAGACCAAAAATGGAGTTCCTTTCTTGAGATCATATTGATGATCCAAGTAGCTCCCATCCTTTAGAATAAGAAAGCAAATAAGTGTAAGCTCAAGCAATCAAATCAATCAAGCTAGCTCTTAGAAGATCCCCAATGACTCTTGTATCTTTCTTTTAAAGCACATGACAATGGTTATTCAATTTGGCTCAAACAGGAATCCCTAGCATAAAAGCACACACATCAAAAAGTTCCATGAAGTAAATTAAGAATGGACAAGAGTGAGTTTAGAGATTTGGTCCTTCTAATCCATCTTCAACATTAAGGCCTTTTTACTCCATTTTGCTTAGGGTATGTCCTAGAATCTAAGTCCTTTTTGTCCATTTTTGCATTTGGTCCACAACAATAAAAACAAAAGCACAAACACAATAATATATACACAATTATGTGCTCAAGTGAGCAAAAGGCAAATTGCATTAACATAAACATGTGCTCAAATGAGCAAAAGGCAAAAGCAAATGAATAATATGTACAAGAATAGTAAATTGCATAAATGTAAAGTGCAAGAATTAAATGTTAATGGTTAATGGTTAGTGTTAGAGTTAATGTGCCATAAGGCAATTTAGCGCTATGTTAAGCAATCGTAATTGGACTTATGTAGAAGTCACAACTATTTGAGGGCGGTCAATAATAATGTTGGCAACAACACAAGTTAGAGATTTTGATTAGTGAATCAAACTCCTACAACTTGCCATGCCAAAAAGAAGATGAGAAATGATCTTGTATTGATTTAGGTTCTTTGCTTGATTAGGAAGTAACCTATCCTTAATGCAAAGCCATTCACTTGATCCATGATCAAGTTGAATTAGATTTGAATCAAGGAAGGTTAAACCTCCCATGTATCAAGGCTAACCACCAATCTTTAACTCATTGATCAAAAAAGAAAAAGAAGAAGAAGAAGAAGAAGAAGATGAATATTAAAGTACATTAATGGAAATGAAATGAAATAATCAACAAGCATTGACCAAAGATAGAGAAGATCAAGGTCAAACAATAGTAAACAGAAGCAAATAAAATATTTTTGGTATTTTTCAAAATTAAAATAATACTTGAATTAAAATAATAAAGAAAGGTGAAACTTCAAATTCACTTCAAATCAACTTTGAAAAGTCCAAGTGAATTATCCCAAGTCCAACAAGGTCAAACAAAGTTTGACAAAAAATTTCAGCATTTTTAGAAGTTAGAAACTATTTTTTATCAATTAAAAATGCATAAAAATAACCTAATTGAATTAAAATCTCAAATAAATCTCAAATAAATTAATAAACTGATGAGAATATTTTTCATAGATCTATCATCATTCAAATAGGTTGGAAAAATATTTTTGTATTTTTTGAATATCAAAAACTATTTAAAAAGAATTAAAAATAAGCAGAAAAGAGAAAATTCCTAAAAAATATCAAATGATAAAATAAAAAATATTAAAAATCATTTTTAGAAACTAGAAATTAAAAGAAGAAAAATGCAATTGGTCTCACATTTTTTGGAACAGTAATGAAGGAGATATGAATTTTTAAAATGAAATGGAATTAAAAGAAATAAAAGAAAATTAAAATCAGAATTTAAAAATGTGAAAAATCATGGAGCGTTGGATGCAGAGCTCATTAATTGAGCTGGCAAATTACATGGCTCACACACGCGCGCCTACCATACACTTGATTCAATGCATCACATGCTGCAAATTAAAAAGTCATAACATTATGTGGTCATGATCTGATCTGGAAAACAAAACGCATGGCCAAGATCTAATCTGGAGACCAGACGGTGGTATGCACCACTGTCTTCTCCGGCCAGCCTCTGGCGAAGGTCAAAGTTGTAGAGAAATAAAAGTTTACCAAATGCCACGATCTAGGTACCAAACGAAAGTTGGGGTGATGTACATCACCCCTGTGCCAACCAAATCCACTCTAGGTTTCTCTATTGAGAGAAATCAGAGGTTGAATTTCGGCGGTGTTCAACTGAACTTGTTGGAATTTGAAAATTCAAAGCTCTAAATGATTGCCTCTATGTAGAGGACTTCAGATAACACAGCAACGGCAAGAAACAAGCAATATATGAGCAGATTCGAAGAAAATAAAATTTGAAATAAACCTCTGATTTGCAGAGTTTGAGAGCACGATTTCTTGGTGATTAAGCTTGCAGTGTGATCTATGGATTAAGGTGGCGAGGCTAAAGAACTTTAGATCTAAAATCAATCAATGAAATTGAAGTTTAGATCTGAAAAAATTGAGAGAGAAAATGGTGAGTTCCTTTGAGTATGGGTGAGGAATCAATCGTGCAGCATTTAGGGCGCCTTCAGGTTACTGAAATGAGGAGCATAAGGCATGTATTTATAGCAAAAGGCATGGCTTGAAAGCATGATCAATTCATTGCATTGATGGAAAGGGCCTCCATGCATGGGCCTGTACAGGCGCATGGAGGGCCCAATTCCACTTGGATTTGCAAGCTAATCATCAGCAAATGTAAATTGGACGTACAAATGGTGTATGTTTAGCTCATGCAATGCAAATTTAATTGATTTTCAAAAATGCACCAATATGTTAATGCTTTCGAAAATGCCATTTCCATAAATGAAACACAACCTTATGAGTAATGGTTGGAAAGCTCTTTTTCATGAGGATCATTTGTTATGTTGATCAAAACTTCATTTGAAACTTGGAAATTGGTGAAAAGTGATCTTGAAGTGTAGGGTGCAAAACATGTACATGTGAAAATTTCAAAAATGGCCAAACTTTAAGCACTTCTGTTTCAATGATACCAGCTCCAAATGACAAAATCTTCAACTTAAAAGTTTTAGATATTTTCAAGACAATCAATTTGGACTTAAATTTTGCATCATTTGGATTTTTGATTAAGATGTTATGGGCACTTGAAGTTGGACATTTTCACATTTCAATGCCTTTGGTCCAAAGTGACCTATAATGTTTTGCATTATCACATGTATTTCGTTTAGGATTTTGAAATTTTGGTCAACATAACTTTTGAATTAGACATCTTAATATTTCCAATTCATTTGATCCCACCTCAAAATCATGAAAAATGAAGGAGTTATGTCCTTGGGAAGTTGACCCAAAATTAGGGTTTCAGTCAAAATGACCTATAATGTTTTGAAATGGATGATGACCTTCCAAGATTCAAGTCAATTTTTTATGAACATGAAAGTTGTTCATATGGTTCTTAATAACATTTTTTCTCTTGGGGTCATCTCCATTTTACAAACACATTAAGCGTTAGGTCTCAGTGTACTTCAAAATAGTTAGATGAGCTAACTGATCAACTTCTCAAGTCTACACCTCATATCTTGATGAATTGATGATTGAGGACACTCAAATAAGTTCAAATATGCATGAAATGATGACTTAAATAACTTCCCTTGATTTCATTTGACCATAGGTTGAGGTTGCTTCATGAGCAAGGCACAGTTGATGAACAAATGAATTAGGGTTTCCTTGGGAAATAAACCTCAAACCCTTTGGTTTGCTTTGATCAAAATGTTGAATTGAGATACTTGGGAGGCATATTTGAAGGATGAGAGATTTGGGAACCATTTACATGCTTGCTTTCACCTTCTCTTGACCATATCAATGCACCTAGGATCTCCTAGAAGCTTTGGATCTTGTGACTGCTCATGCTACAAACAAAAGATGTTAGTGACATATTTTTGTGCTTTTGGTTAGTAAATAAAATGAGAAAAGCAATAATATACAATTCAAACATTCTTGGTGATCTTAAACCAACTCAAAAAGGTTCCCACCCTAGGGTAAAAGCCAAGATGCTTATGATCCTTGAGGCAATACGTAAATGCAATGTTATGATGCCATGAGGGATCTTAGGATCAAAATTGGGGTCTTACAGATGCCCCTATTTAAGGTCATTCTAGCCGGAGATATGAAGGTTAAAATCTTCGTCTCGACGAGGTAGAATGGGCTAAAATAACAACAAAGAGACGAATTTTGGTCCCTAAGAGACCTCATGATGCAAATGTATGTATGCAAAAGGTAATACTCCGTGGAGATATGTATCCACCAAGAATAAAAGAAATCAGGAGAAATTGACAATCCATATGAGCAATACACTCATAAATGGGACAGAGACTCTGGGACTCTTATGGGGATAAGAAAAGGAATAAAATGCGTGAGCGAGTCACAACTCTAGACTTGTCGAGAGACACGAGAGGAATTCCATAAAAATAAATCAATGGAAGGACTCGAGCTGACTCAAAGATGCATGTATTGGGGAATATGCCAACACCACAAAAACTATCCACAAAGGATACTTCGGATGAAAATCCGGACTCAGATAGGGAAGATCCACTAAGGAACTTCACTGGGGAATGTCCAAACAGGACTCATCTGAGGAAACAACAGAATGAGGTATTACCGGTTACTGGGTAATAAGCTCAAGGAGACATGTGCTCAAAACACCAGTATGAGGGTGAGAGAACAACGTGCTCGGGGAGAATGAATATCTAAGACCGGTATGAGGGTGAGAGATATTAATCATCCAAAATCATCTGAGGAAGACCTAAAAAGGTATATTTCGACTCAGGAAATCCGACTCCATAGGGGACAAAAAGTCATAATAGGGAGCAGAAAAGGAAGGAACACCAGGGATACCGGTTACTGGGTATATAATAGGTGACCAACCAAGGCGTGAATTGGGGAAAATTTCCAAGACACTCATTGTCATACGGTGAACTGACTTGGGGTGTTTTGCTTTTTATCGCAATGTCGCGGATAGCAAGAGTCGCCACCGACTTTTCTTTTATCCAATAAGGAAAGGTGGAAAAGAACAGGAAAGACCTCAATAGATTTTGGGTTCGGGAGGTACATTATACAAAGGGAAGGTATTAGCACCCTTTGTATCCATGGTTATCCATGGGCTCTTAATTACTGGACCACTTATATTTTTGTCTGAAAAAGTGTTGGTGAATTGCTTAAAAAATGTTTGAAAGAGAGTTTAACTTTGTAATGATTCTCGTATGAATGTATACAAAGTATTTATCTCATTTGATTTTGAAAGCGGTTTAGAAAAGGTTTTGAAAAGAGAATCTAACTTTGTAATGATTCTTGTATGAATGTATACAAAGTGGTTATCTCGTTTAGTTTTGAAAGTTGTTTAGAAAAATATAACTCGGTAATGATTCTTGTATGAATGTATACCAAGTGGTGATTTTCTAAAGGATGTTTTGAAAGGTGTGGGGTGTGAAAAATATTTTAGGTTGTGATCCAGTAATTGAGAGTTATACCTTCCTAAGGTCGTTATGAACGTTTCCTATCCTTATGAGGGTAAAACTGTCCTTACTATTGAGAAGTAAGTAATTTTACCCTTTGGATGTAAAAGGGTCACCGTAGGGTCATCGATAGGTCATTGAAGGCAACAGTTGTAAGGATACCTTAGCATTCGAAGGGACGATCATCATTTAACCGTAGGCTATACCGAAGGGTCATCGAGGGACAAAATTGTATTTTCGAAGGCAACATCCGAGGGACCATGATTTATTTTATGATGATTTAATCGAAGGGCCATTGCTAAGTGTATCCCCACATTCGCGGGACATGACCATTATACCGTAATACCATAAGGCAGCAAAGAGAGGTCCAAGATCACTTATTTAAAGGCAATATTTTAAAGTCAATTAGGTAATTAGGACGAGCCTCCATATTAAAATCAATACATTAAAATTAATACATTAAAATTAATACATTAAAATTAACACATTAAAATTAATTAAGTAATTTAGGGTGAGTCTCCACAAGGGTACCCCACAAATAAAGTGGAAGACCTAACGGCAATCTTTTCCTGGGACATGTGAACCTTGGCAAAATTCAGCAAACGGGTTAGAATACCAAATCGGGGTGTAATCGAAGATTACACCGCAAAAGAAAATACAGCAGCATGAATGTCAGGCAAAATAGTGCATAATTAACATAGAATAGATCAGATACGCATAGGACATAACAAACAAAATATTAGCGACTGTCCCGTTCGCCTCTGCCTCGCCTAGCGAGGGCCTAGCGAATACTCGCTACATGCTCGCTTAGCGATGTGCTAGCGAGCGGCTGCGGGTTTTGAATTTCAGAACAGTATGACTTCAACCTGCGGCATGGCTTATGGCATCCAACACATAATTATATGGTTCAGCATTCACAATATTCAGGCACACTTAAATTCACATGCAAAACCTCAAATATGTTTATGAATTCAATTATAATATCACATCCAAGTTAAGAACATAAAGCGGTATCACATGCAAATTAAGAAAATAAAGCGATAATAGTAATGCAAACCTGTTTGCAATCGAATTGCAACCTTGAATTGGCGAGCCGGATTGAGTTGGGCGGTGGTAGCTTCGGAGCGGAGGAGCGGCCTTCAGGGTTTCTAAAGTAGCCTCC
Organism: Lathyrus oleraceus; assembly: GCF_024323335.1. Taxonomy (NCBI): domain Eukaryota; kingdom Viridiplantae; phylum Streptophyta; class Magnoliopsida; order Fabales; family Fabaceae; genus Lathyrus; species Lathyrus oleraceus. The sequence continues at coordinate 393,700,465 of NC_066583.1, forward strand.
AGGGTTTTTGTGCCAGGGTTTTCGTCTGTCTCCCTCTGTTTTTCGTCCTCCTTTTCATTACTGAAGTGCTGGTATTTATAATGCCCTTTTTCATGACCTAATGGGCTCAGAACGAAGCCCGAAATTTTTTGTTGTCTGTCAGCCTCGCTAGGCGAGCTGGTAGCGAACGTTTGCTTCGCTAGGCGAGCGTGTAGCGAACGTTCGCTAGGCGAGCGTGTAGCGAACGTAACGTTCGCTAGGCGAGCGTGTAGCGAACAGGCCAGTTTGGGCCATTTTCTGGATCGGGCCATTCGTGAGCTGGGCCTTTGTCCCTTTAAGATCAGTGCCATAAAATGAGTCGGAATGCCCCTGAAAAATGTCTTGAACTATTGATGGGAAAATTTTGGGGTATGACAGCTGCCCCTGTTCAATATTCTTGAACCGAGAGAGTCAGAATGGTATGTGTCGTTCGTGGTCTAGAGGTGAAAGATTATTGAACACTAGAATGCCCCAACAATTTGCGCTTGTCCATCAGTCTTGACGGAGATGGGCTTAAAGATGCCATCCAGGAAGTTTGATGAGGAGATTTCCAGATTGTGTCGTACGTTAGACGATATCTGGAGACATGGGTGTCACACCGGGTCGTACATCAGACCGTATAGTGAGTCATCCATTATGCTGTCGACTTCGCCGTGGAGTCGGAGTATGCTATATACTGCTGGGGATAAGGGATCAGAATGGATCATACACTGGACCGTATCTGAATACCAGAGTGAGCTGTTCGTTAGGCAGATGACTTTGCCGAGGATGAAAAATCAGAATGGATCGTACGCTAGATCGTCTCTGAGTTGAAGATCCAAATGGGTCTTATGATAGACTGTATTGGAGTTGCAGGATGAGCCGTCCATTAGGCTGAATCTGATGATAAAAGGGGGTAGTCGTACACTAGACTACACTTCAGAAATGTACCGTACACTAGGTAGCATCTGAGGAGACGAAGGTCAAATTGGGTCGTACATTAGACCGTATCTGAGCAGACTGAGCCGTCCATTAGGCTGAATCTGATGATAAAAAGGGGGTAGTCGTACACTAGACTACACTTCAGAAATGTACCGTACACTAGGTAGCATCTGAGGAGACGAAGGTCAAATTGGGTCGTACATTAGACCGTATCTGAGCAGACTGAGCCGTCCATTAGGCTGAATCTGATGATAAAAAAGGGGGTAGTCGTACACTAGACTACACTTCAGAAATGTACCGTACACTAGGTAGCATCTGAGGAGACGAAGGTCAACTTGGGTCGTACATTAGACCGTATCTGAGCAGACTGAGTCGTCCATTAGGCTGAATCTGATGATAAAAAAGGGGGTAGTCGTACACTAGACTACACTTCAGAAATGTACCGTACACTAGGTAGCATCTGAGGAGACGAAGGTCTAATTGGGTCGTACATTAGACCGTATCTGAGCAGAATGAGTCGTCCATTAGGCTGAATCTGATGATAAAAAGGGGGTAGTCGTACACTAGACTACACTTCAGAAATGTACCGTACACTAGGTAGCATCGAAGGTCAAATTGGGTCGTACATTAGACCGTATCTGAGCAGAATGAGCCGTCCATTAGGCTGAATCTGATGATAAAAAAGGGGGTAGTCGTACACTAGACTACACTTCAGAAATGTACCGTACACTAGGTAGCATCTGAGGAGACGAAGGTCTAATTGGGTCGTACATTAGACCGTATCTGAGCAGACTGAGCCGTCCATTAGGCTGAATCTGATGATAAAAAGGGGGTAGTCGTACACTAGACTACACTTCAGAAATGTACCGTACACTAGGTAGCATCGAAGGTCAAATTGGGTCGTACATTAGACCGTATCTGAGCAGAATGAGCCGTCCATTAGGCTGAATCTGATGATAAAAAAGGGGGTAGTCGTACACTAGACTACACTTCAGAAATGTACCGTACACTAGGTAGCATCTGAGGAGACGAAGGTCTAATTGGGTCGTACATTAGACCGTATCTGAGCAGAATGAGCCGTCCATTAGGCTGAATCTGATGATAAAAAAGGGGGTAGTCGTACACTAGACTACACTTCAGAAATGTACCGTACACTAGGTAGCATCTGAGGAGACGAAGGTCTAATTGGGTCGTACATTAGACCGTATCTGAGCAGAATGAGCCGTCCATTAGGCTGAATCTGATGATAAAAGGGGGTAGTCGTACACTAGACTACACTTCAGAAATGTACCGTACACTAGGTAGCATCTGAGGAGACGAAGGTCTAATTGGGTCGTACATTAGACCGTATCTGGGCAGAATCCGAGGACTTGACGGTCTAACTTGGTCGTACATTAGACTGTCACTGAGCAGAATCTGGTCTAACTTGGTCGTACATTAGACTGTATTTGATGACTGGAAGGTCTAACTTGGTCGTACATTAGACTGTATTTGATGACTGGAAGGTCTAACTTGGTCGTACATTAGACTGTATTTGCAGAATCTGACTTGAAGGTCTAACTTGGTCGTACATTAGACTGTATTTGCAGAATCTGACTTGAAGGTGTAACTTGGTCGTACATTAGACTGTATTTGCAGAATCTGACTTGAAGGTCTAACTTGGTCGTACATTAGACTGTATTTGCAGAATCTGACTTGAAGGTCTAACTTGGTCGTACATTAGACTGTCTTTGAGTGGTTGAAGGTCAGAATGGATCGTACGCTAGATCGTATCTGAGTTGTTGAAGGTCAGAATGGATCGTACGCTAGATCGTATCTGAGTTGTTGAAGGTCAGAATGGATCGTACGCTAGATCGTATCTGAGTTGTTGAAGGTCAGAATGGATCGTACGCTAGATCGTATCTGAGTTGAAGGAGTCATATGTTGAGATGAATCAGGATGAACCGTACGCTAGGCTATATCTGATAGTATTTGTATTTGCTGTATTCGCAATGAATATCTGGGATGGGCTTATAGATGCCATCGTTAGGAGGATGTCAGAATGAATGGTGACATGGAGTATATCTGAAAGATGTAGTTGAATCCTGAATGTAATTGATAAGGATGTCCGTCTGAATGGACCTTTGTTTTGACTGTATCATGAGGATAATTAACCTGAAAAATAAAGTTAGCTCCATGCCATGTCATGATGCATGAGATGCAAATGTTGTATGCATGCGTGTGCTGTGAAGTGATGTAATGAATGAATTATGCGTCTGAAATAAATATGAACATTGTATGCATGTATACGTTATGAAATGATGTAACGTATATGATGCGGAATGAAAATTGTATGTAGGTATGTGATGTGAAATGATGTAATGAATGCACTATGTGTCTGAAACGTTCTTCCAGGGGACTCTATTGGGAAAATAAATCTCAGTCTTCTGGTCGGAGATATTTGTATTGATGACCCTTCCTTAGCTGGGGAATACTTGATTTCTGTCTGATGGTAAAAACATTCGACAGAGCCTGGCTGGGGATAGAAGAGATGACCAGTCTAGTGATGCCAAGTTCTTCTGGGGCATAACTGGCTTAGCCGGGGAATAGAATTGGCAACAGATTCATTGGAAAGCCTGGTTAGACCTTCTCCTCGATCCTGAAGTCCTTTAGTAATTGTCATTGTTATTTTATGCATGTATTTTGATAAACATTGATCATATTCAAATGCATATATCAATTCAAGTTAAATCAATGGACGTTTATGCAAACAAAATAGAGAAAGTAAAACAAAAGCATTTTTTTTTTGAAACAGAATTGTATTGATTTAGAAAGAGGGCCTATAAACAGGCAATTTGTGTACAAGGAGACAGAAATCCTAGTAAGAGGAAATCGTCAAGAAACGAAGACAAAGCTATGCAGAAAAAGTCCTGTTGATTTTAATTCCACTACTGTCATTATGTCTTCAAGCCTCTCATCTCCTGCTGTCGGATGAAAGTGATTGGCTTGTTCAGTCCCTTGAACTTGGTTGAAGCAGACAGAGAACGGGGCATAGTCATACGCTTTAATCCCTAATTTTTGCCTGGACCGCCTTTTCAGGTTTTCAGTCCACCGGGATACCCTTTTTTTGCTCAAGCCGCCTTTTCAGGTTTTCGACTTGCCGGGTGTATGTCTTTATATGTTTATCCCTAATTTTTTGCCCGAACCCTTTTGGTTCGCCGGGATGCCCTTACTTTTGCCTAGGTACGTCGACCTAGCGGGTCTCTTTTATGCGTAGTATTTTTTAACTATGTCAGCGTTCACAGGATGCGGGAACTCTTCGCCATCCATTGTAGCAAGCATCATGGCTCCACCAGAGAATACCTTCTTAACTACAAATGGCCCTTCGTGTGTGGGAGTCCATTTGCCTCTGGGATCACCTTGTGGTAGAATGATACGCTTGACCACCAAGGCGCCAAGTTGGTACACCTGTCTCTTGACCTTTTTGTTAAATGCTTGGGTCATGCGCTTCTGATATATCTGCCTATGACAAACAGCCGCAAGTCTCTTTTCATCAATCAGATTTATCTGATCGAGTCGAGTTTGAATCCATTCATCCTCATCTAAGCCTGCATCTTTCGCAATTCTTAGAGAGGGAATCTGAACTTCCACTGGTAAAAGGGCTTCCATTCCATAGACTAAAGAGAAAGGGGTTGCCCCTGTCGAAGTGCGGTAACCATGAAGAGCAAAAGGTAACATCTCCTGCCGGTCTTTGTATGTTACTGTTATATTCTTGATATTGTTAGCAGCCTCCACGGCGCCGTTCGTCTTTGGCCGGTACGGAGAAGAGTTATGGTGCTTTATTTTGAACTGCGTGTAGAGTTCAGTTTAGTACCATTATCAGTAATAACTCTCTCAGGAGACAGCAGGTTTCTCAAGTAGATATTTGATAGAATCCATCTTAGAAATCAATAAAGTGGTATGATTCAACATATACTGTCTTAGTCGGCGAGCAGCCTAAGCCAAAGCACAGTAAGCTTTCTCGAGCTGTGAGTATCTTGTTTCACAGTCGGTACCTTTTGCTAAGGCAGTGTATGGCATGCTCTTTTCGACCAGACTCGTCATGTTGCCCCAGCACACCCTATTGAATTTTCTAACACGGTCAAATACATGATTAGAGGTCTTCCTTCAACTGGTAGCATTAGAATTGGAGGTTCTTGGAGATATTTCTTGATTTTGTCATTCATCATTCCATACCATCTCTTGATTTTTCTTTTTTGGTAATTTGAAGATGGGTTTGTAGGTAGCAGTCAAATGTGGGATGAATCGGGCAATGTAATTCGAGTGCCCCAAGAAACCTCTGACTTCTTTCTTGTCTATTTCAGTACCCATTGCAATTTCAATTGATTCCTCCTGCGGCTGTATGGTATTTTCTTCTTGTAGTAACAGTCTGACAAGTTCACCAGGGACTTCACAATCTTCCTCGCTTCCATCCTCGGCTTGGTAGATCGGATTTTCAAAGTCATAATGAACAGTAGCAGAACTATTATCAACAGGATCCAGAGTGGATATGGATCGGAAAACTGTTACGTGCGTGTGTGCAAGAAAACATAGCTTGTTTTGAAAAAAATGACAGGAAAGATAAAGAGCGCAATATTTGAATGCAAAAAGTACATTGATTTATTGAATATGAATATGCTTATGAAATGACAAAACCCTTGAAAAATTAGCTATTATGCCCCGGGTATAGACACAATGCTTTGAAACACAAAAATAGCAATAACAATTACTCCTGACTAAAGGAAATCGGGATAGTGTCTTCAGCCTTCCAATTATTGGGTCTGTCACCAATTGTTGGGGAAATCCAGCTATCCAAGTCATAATCGTTATCAGTATCTTCCACAGCATTGACAGTCTCGTCATGATTAGGCAGAGGGGCAGTGATGCCATTAGGAGTCTCCGGAGGATCAAAGGTAGTCGCCTGTATCTTCCCACTTCGAATGCCACTTTCAACATGTTCACCTGTTAATATAAGTTCAGTGAAACCCAATGAGGAACTCCTCAATAGATGGCTGTAGAATGGGCCAGTCAGTGTGCTCATGAACATGTCCACTAATTCTCGATCAGTCATAGGGGGTTTGACTCTGCCAGCCAAATCTCTCCACTTTTGAGCATATTCTTTGAAACTTTCTTTAGATCCCATAGTCATATTCTGCAACTGTAGCCGAGTAGGCACTAGTTCAGAATTATACTGGTACTGTTTATAGAAAGCAGTTGCTAAATCAGTCCATGTGTGGATGTCAGAGCTCTCGAGCTGATAATACCACTCCAATTGTGTGCCAGACAGACTCTCTTGGAAGAAATGGATCCAGAGCTTCTTATTAGTGGTATACGACTGAATCTTTCTCACGTAAGCTCTCAGATGCATCTGAGGACAAGATGCCCCATCATACTGAGTGAAAGCGGGGACCTTGAATTTGCGAGGAATGATCACATCGGAGACTAGACCCAAACTTTCAAAATCCAGACCGGGCGCCTTCTGACCTTCCATAGCTAGCATGCGTTCTTCCAGCCACTTGTACTTGCCATCTTTTGGAGAGTACTGTTCATTCTCGTAATCTTCATCGTCATCCTCAGGGTTGAAAGGATCAGCATTCTCATCTTCTGAATCTGTCTCTGTTTCCTCTTCTTGATCCTTCGGAATTCTGATTTTGATTCCCGCAGCCTGTCCTTTAAGCCTTCTTCCCGGGTTAATGTAACTCACAGCTTTCTTGTCTTTCTTTTTCTCGAGCAAGAGAGCTTTCAGTTCCTCCTGCCCCCTGGATAAGTTCAAGATCATCTCCTGGAGTTGAGCATTCTGAGCATGGAGATCCTTGACAGTTCGTTCGAGGTCCATTTTTCTGTGTGGAGGAAAACCGTGAGAACACTGATCCCTTTAGAGTACCTGTTATGCTGTGTTATGCTATGCAATGCATGAAATGTTTTCAAGGCCTTTTGGAATTTAACTTTGCATAAACCACCGAAAAGGGAAACTTTTTTTTTTGTTTTTTTTTTGTTTTTTTTTTTGTTTTTCTTTCATACAAAACAGAGCAAAGTTAAATCCCTAAGTCCTTGAAATGGTTAGTACAATGTTATGATGTCATGATGTTATGATGTTATGATGTTATGAGATTAAATAACAAGCACAAGCAAGTCACACAACCATCATTCCTAGGTTTTAAGGCTTGCATGAGTTCCATAGGTAAGTACCCTCCCCACTGAAGTTTAGTTGGTTCAACCTGTCCTAGAATAGTAACCGGGTTCTAAAAGGATCTCCAATCATTGACCTTCCTTCAAGTCCACTTCAGTGCAACACCAAGTGGTTGACCGAAGCTTCCCTAAAGTCCAATCTCAAAGAGTGTAGTATCGAGTCTCAACCAACCCCAGTCGGAACCGAAGTCAGTTATCTCACTACTTTCTAATGGCTAGGATGAGTCAATTAGGGTTCTAAAGGTCTGGTTAATGCTTTGATGACACCACGCAGATGCCAAATTTTTCCTCAAGTAAACATGAGGAACATCAGGACATCCAAAGTGTCACATTAACCGTAGCCATCATTTTAACCATTCCAGTATACGCCAGATAGTCGCGATGATCTATTGCTACTTACCTAAGGTACACTAGATCCGGGTGTAGGATCTTTCACTCAAAAATACCCAAGCAATCCCTTAAAAGTAAATCAGACAATTTGGAATAAGTGATCTTGTTTTTAAGGTAACCTCTCTTTTTAAAGTTTCCCCAGCAGAGTCGCCAGTTCTGTCATACGGTGAACTGACTTGGGGTGTTTTGCTTTTTATCGCAATGTCGCGGATAGCAAGAGTCGCCACCGGCTTTTCTTTTATCCAATAAGGAAAGGTGGAAAAGAACAGGAAAGACCTCAATAGATTTTGGGTTCGGGAGGTACATTATACAAAGGGAAGGTATTAGCACCCTTTGTATCCATGGTTATCCATGGGCTCTTAATTACTGGACCACTTATATTTTTGTCTGAAAAAGTGTTGGTGAATTGCTTAAAAAATGTTTGAAAGAGAGTTTAACTTTGTAATGATTCTCGTATGAATGTATACAAAGTATTTATCTCATTTGATTTTGAAAGCGGTTTAGAAAAGGTTTTGAAAAGAGAATCTAACTTTGTAATGATTCTTGTATGAATGTATACAAAGTGGTTATCTCGTTTAGTTTTGAAAGTTGTTTAGAAAAATATAACTCGGTAATGATTCTTGTATGAATGTATACCAAGTGGTGATTTTCTAAAGGATGTTTTGAAAGGTGTGGGGTGTGAAAAATATTTTAGGTTGTGATCCAGTAATTGAGAGTTATACCTTCCTAAGGTCGTTATGAACGTTTCCTATCCTTATGAGGGTAAAACTGTCCTTACTATTGAGAAGTAAGTAATTTTACCCTTTGGATGTAAAAGGGTCACCGTAGGGTCATCGATAGGTCATTGAAGGCAACAGTTGTAAGGATACCTTAGCATTCGAAGGGACGATCATCATTTAACCGTAGGCTATACCGAAGGGTCATCGAGGGACAAAATTGTATTTTCGAAGGCAACATCCGAGGGACCATGATTTATTTTATGATGATTTAATCGAAGGGCCATTGCTAAGTGTATCCCCACATTCGCGGGACATGACCATTATACCGTAATACCGTAAGGCAGCAAAGAGAGGTCCAAGATCACTTATTTAAAGGCAATATTTTAAAGTCAATTAGGTAATTAGGACGAGCCTCCATATTAAAATCAATACATTAAAATTAATACATTAAAATTAATACATTAAAATTAACACATTAAAATTAATTAAGTAATTTAGGGTGAGTCTCCACAAGGGTACCCCACAAATAAAGTGGAAGACCTAACGGCAATCTTTTCCTGGGACATGTGAACCTTGGCAAAATTCAGCAAACGGGTTAGAATACCAAATCGGGGTGTAATCGAAGATTACACCGCAAAAGAAAATACAGCAGCATGAATGTCAGGCAAAACAGTGCATAATTAACATAGAATAGATCAGATACGCATAGGACATAACAAACAAAATATTAGCGACTGTCCCGTTCGCCTCTGCCTCGCCTAGCGAGGGCCTAGCGAATACTCGCTACATGCTCGCTTAGCGATGTGCTAGCGAGCGGCTGCGGGTTTTGAATTTCAGAACAGTATGACTTCAACCTGCGGCATGGCTTATGGCATCCAACACATAATTATATGGTTCAGCATTCACAATATTCAGGCACACTTAAATTCACATGCAAAACCTCAAATATGTTTATGAATTCAATTATAATATCACATCCAAGTTAAGAACATAAAGCGGTATCACATGCAAATTAAGAAAATAAAGCGATAATAGTAATGCAAACCTGTTTGCAATCGAATTGCAACCTTGAATTGGCGAGCCGGATTGAGTTGGGCGGTGGTAGCTTCGGAGCGGAGGAGCGGCCTTCAGGGTTTCTAAAGTAGCCTCCAGGGTTTTTGTGCCAGGGTTTTCGTCTGTCTCCCTCTGTTTTTCGTCCTCCTTTTCATTACTGAAGTGCTGGTATTTATAATGCCCTTTTTCATGACCTAATGGGCTCAGAACGAAGCCCGAAATTTTTTGTTGTCTGTCAGCCTCGCTAGGCGAGCTGGTAGCGAACGTTTGCTTCGCTAGGCGAGCGTGTAGCGAACGTTCGCTAGGCGAGCGTGTAGCGAATGTAACGTTCGCTAGGCGAGCGTGTAGCGAACAGGCCAGTTTGGGCCATTTTCTGGATCGGGCCATTCGTGAGCTGGGCCTTTGTCCCTTTAAGATCAGTGCCATAAAATGAGTCGGAATGCCCCTGAAAAATGTCTTGAACTATTGATGGGCAAATTTTGGGGTATGACACTCATCATCCGAAAGGAGGGCTGAAAAAGCAAACTCGATTACAGGACGGGCATTCGGTTCCATACGAAAATGCGAATCTTACTCGACTAGGGAAGAACAAAAGACTTCGACTGAAGAGCGCATGAGATATATTATCTATTACCGTCAGAACATAGATAATATACCCGCATGGAAGATTATCCATAATCGGTTACTGGGTTAATAAAGGATAAATCGACCGAAAGGAAAGGACATCGGGATACCGAATACTAGGTATAAAATGACCAATCAAAGGGAGAAACAATCATTACCAACCAAGGGTAAATGAAAGATGGCTCGCTGGGGATACATTGACAAAGGCAATGATCTGGGAGATATATCACCGGTTACTGGGAGATATCTCCAAAAAGTGAAGGAATATCGATACCGAATATTGGATAAAGATAACCAACAAGGAGGGGATTACATATACCAGATACTAGGTAAAACACCATAGAAGAGTAACCGCCATCGGTTAGGATGAACAAAATAAGGTTAACTCTGCAACGGGATAAAAATGGGATTTACAACTACCGGTATGAGGGTAGAAAACCACAGAAATAGGACTTACAACTACCGGTTACTAGGTAGAAGGCCACAGACTCCGTCGGGGAATAGATGGACAATTAATGGTTACTGAGCAATCATTCATCTAAATGTGGGGAAGTGCAGGGGAAATAACAAAAGGAGTCGATCTAGGAACAAACTAGAGAGACACACCGAAACAAGACTCAACCCAATGAGGATACATCTCAGGGGAGAAACTCCATCCCAACACATATCTTGGGAGGAAACTGAAATAACAATCATCCACGAGGACATAACACAGTGGGGAATATGGAAGAAAGGATGGATACTTTCTGCCTATGGGGCTGACTCTACATGGGGAGATAAAACATAAACATCTGCTTGGAGAAATATGTATCACCAAATAGCAGGAGACAACAAAGATATATGGCAAAGAATGCAACATGAATATCTAGATGTCAAACTTATGCATGTATATGTATGGTTTATGTATGATGAATGCTGACAAGCAGACATATCTAACACAACCAGGTCCAAGAATTGATGGACAAACATCCGGTACTACATCTCAAAAGAGAAAGCCAGGCCGACTGGAGAATATCTCATCTGATGGGGGCAACAGATACCAGGAAAACAAAGACCTCTGCAGGGAAGGGAGAACCAATCAGTCCCGCTAGGGAAGGGATCAACACATCTTCCTGCAATCAAGAAAAGTCTTGGTTGGGGAATCTAATCAAGGATAAAATCTGCCGTAGAAGCGACTCTACTGGGGAAATTATCGAAGAGGGAAATGAAACTCTGTGGGGAATAACCACCAATCAGAGGGTTCCAATGCCTACAAATTTCCTTGCACTGCTGGATAAATCATTCCTGCCGAGGAGAAGAGAACATTATTCTGCTGGCGATGGAAAGATAAACATCTTCATCAACCACCCTGCTCGGGAGGAAACAATGAACGGGCTTCGATCAGACAACTCCACTAGGGAAACACTGTTGACGACCGATCCGGGGATTACCTGTAGGCAAACTACTGAGGATACCCTACCGGTGACCATACTGGGGAGTAAAAGTGGGATCAACCCTGCTGAGGATGGTTGAGGATCAAACCTGCTGGAGATCTAAGTAGACAAGTCCATAGGGGAAAAGCTACAAACCAAACTTGATGATAACTCCGCTTATGCTGAGGATTCTCTGCTCATTCTGGCGGAGAAATTTCTACTCGAAGTGAGGGAAAACCAACTCCTTCTGAAAGATTAGCATATTTAATTTATCAATCTATAAGGGATTTTAGGTCAATCCACGCAAGGGATGACAACCATATAATTGATAACACAAATGCTAAATCCAGACTCACGGGGGGAATTAGAAGATTGATACCGCATCCAAAACTCCAAATTCTTTGGGGATTTGGTGGGATGTGTAACTTTCTTCTATGCTCGCAGAGGAGACTACCTGAAAGGTAAATGAGGATACAAGTATGTTGGGAATATGAACAAATGTCTTACCCTTTTGGAGATCATACTATCCTTGGGAGAGCACTGAAGACGTCCCAAGTATCCTTTTTGTCATTGTGAATGTTCACTTTGTTTAAAAACAATTTCTGAAAATTTTAAACCAATGGTATTTTTCAATTAAAACATGAAAAATATTTATTGAATAGAAACAAATAAGAGTGCAAAGAATTGGATAAAGGCTCAAATTTATTTGATGGAATGGTAGTCTGCAAATGGCAAGACTCCATGGATCTTTACAAATTTGAAATTGGTGATATATATTGGAAAAGGGCTACATTGAACATAATGACCATTTAACCACCAACTCTGAATCCGATGTATCTGAAGCTTTAGTTGATGATGACTGAGCGAGAATCTTTGACACATGACAGTTGTAGAACAAAGTCTTGTCAGGATGCAGTTACTTGCCAAATCCCTAATTTTTGCCTAGATTGCCCCAGGGTGAGGTACTCAACCTAGCGGGATACATATTCATCATTTTTTATGTCTCTAATTTTTGCCTGGATCGCTCTTTCGGGTTTTCAATCCACCGAGACGCTCATTTTTTCCTAAGCCGCCCTTTCAGGTTTTCAACTTAACGAGCTATTCTATTTTTATTTTAGGCGAAGTATTTCTTGAGTGCATCTGAATTCACAGGACGAGTGAAATCCTCCCCATCCATAGTTGTAAGTATCAAAGCACCACCTGGAAAGGCTCTCTTAACAACATATGGACCTTCATAGTTTGGAGTCCACTTGCCACTGGAGTCGGGCGCGAAAGATAAGACTTTCTTGAGCACAAGGTCACCTTCTCGGAACACATGAGGCTTGACCTTCTTATCAAAGGCTTTCTTCATCCTCTGCTGATATAACTGACCATGGCACATGGCAGTTAATCTCTTCTCTTCAATCAAATTCAGTTGGTCATAACGACTCTGAACCCATTCGACATCAGTCAACTTGGCTTCCATCAAGACTCTCATTGATGGGATCTCCACCTCTACTGGGAGCACAACCTCCTTGCCATATACAAGGGAGAAAGGGGTTGCCCCTGTTGAAGTGCGGACAGATGTACGATATCCATGCAAAGCAAATGGCAGCATCTCATGCCAATCCTTGTACGTAACAACCATCTTCTAGACAATCTTCTTGATATTCTTATTAGCAGCTTCAACAACCCCATTCATCTTGGGTCTATAAGGAGAAGAATTATGATGTGCAACCTTGAACTCACTACACAGCTCTTTCATCATCTTGTTGTTCAAGTTAGATCCATTATTAGTAATGATCTTATCTAACACACCATAACGGCATATGAGTTGATTCTTGATAAACTTCACAACCACCTGCCTGGTCACGTTTGCGTACGACGCTGCTTCAACCCACTTGGTGAAGTAATCAATTGCTACGAGAATAAATCTGTGACCGTTGGACGCTTTCGGCTCTATCATGCCAATCATGTCAATTCCCCACATAGATAAAGGCCATGGTGATGAAATCACATTCAGAAGTGTCGGGGGAATATGAATCTTATCCGCATAAATCTGACACTTGTGGCATTTCTTCACATATTTGCAGCAATCAGACTCCATTGTCAGCCAATAGTAGCCTGCTCTCAACATCTTTTTAGCCATGGCATGTCCATTGGAATGAGTACCAAATGAACCCTCACGGACCTTAGTCATTAACAGGTCTACTTCGTGTTTATCTACGCATCTGAGCAGAACCATGTCAAAATTCCTCTTAAGCACATCGCCATTGAGGTAGAAACTGCCAGACAATCTCCTCAAAGTCTTCCTATCTTTCACAGATGCCCCAGGTGGGTAAATCTGACTCTGCAGAAAACATTTGATGTCATAATACCATGGCTTATCATCCTTCACCTCTTCCACTACAAATACATGAGCCGGTCTATCCAAGCGCGTCGCAGTGATATTGGGAACTTCATTCCAGAGTCTCACCACAATCATCGAAGCAAGCGTAGAAAGAGCATCTGCCATCCAATTCTCATCTCGAGGAATATGATGGAAGTCAACCTCAGTAAAGAATGTTGAAATCCTCCTCGCATAATCTCTATATGGGATGAGGCCAGGTTGATTCGTCTCCCATTCACCCTTAATCCGATTAACAACAAGGGCCGAATCACCATAAACATCAAGATGTTTGATCCTAAGATCAATACACTCTTCCAATCCCATAATATAGGCCTCATACTCAGCCATATTATTCGTGCATTTGAAAGTTAGCCTTGCTATAAAGGGAAAATGTGTGCCCTGAGGAGTAATAATCACAGCCCCAATACCATTTCCATATTGATTTACAATGCCATCAAACACCATGCTCCATCGAGAACCAGGCTCTGGCCCTTCATCGAGCGTAGGTTCATCACAATATTTCATCTTCAAATATAGAATCTCCTCATCTGGGAATTCATACTGAACTGACTGATAATCCTCAATTGGTTGATGTGCCAAGTGGTCAGCCAAGATACTACCTTTGTTAGCTTTCTGAGCTTGATACTCAGTATCATACTCAGATAACAACATCTGCCAACGGGAAATCCTCCCAGTTAAAGCAGGCTTCTCAAAGATATACTTGATTGGATCCATTTTGGATATCAACCAAGTGGTATGATTCAACATATACTGGCGTAAACGCTTAGCAGCCCAAGCCAAAGCACGACAAGTTTTCTCAAGCATTGAGTATCGAGACTCACAATTAGTGAACTTCTTACTCAGATAGTAGATAGCATATTCTTTCTTCCCTGATTCGTCTTGCTGACCAAGGACACAACCCATTGAGTCTTCAAGAACTGTCAGATACATAATCAAGGGTCTCCCTTCCACAGGCGGGGACAAAATCGGAGGCTCGGACAGATACTCTTTGGTACTGTCAAAGGCTTTTTGGCAATCCTCGGTCCAATTGTGATGCTGATCTTTCCGGAGGAGCTTGAATATTGGCGCACATGTGGCAGTCATGTGGGATATAAATCTGGAGATATAATTCAAGCGGCCAAGAAACCCTCGGACTTGCTTCTCATTTTTGGGCGCAGGCATCTCTTGTATTGCTTTGACCTTTGCAGGATTAACCTCAATACCTCTTTCACTGACAATGAAGCCCAATAACTTGCCGGAGCGGACTCCAAATGTACACTTGTTAGGATTCAGACGAAGCTTATACTTCCTCAGACGCTGAAAAAGCTTCAACAAGTGCCCTACATGCTCAACTTCCGTTCTTGACTTTGCAATCATATCATCAACATATACCTCAATCTCCTTGTGCATCATATCATGAAACAAGGTAGTCATAGCTCGTTGATACGTGGCTCCGGCGTTCTTCAAACCGAAGGGCATCACTCGATAACAGAATATTCCCCAAGGTGTGATGAATGTTGTCTTCTCCATATCCTCGGGTGCCATCTTAATCTGATTATATCCAAAAAAATCGTCCATAAACGAGAAGACATTGAATTTAGTTGTATTATCTACCAACATATCAATATGTGATAGAGGGAAATCATCTTTCGGACTAGCTTTATTCAAGTCTCTATAGTCCACACACATTCGGACTTTTCCATCTTTCTTAGGTACGGGCACAATATTGGCCACCCATTGAGGATATGTAGAAGTCATCAGAAACCCCACATCAATTTGCTTCTGAACTTCCTCTTTGATCTTCACAGCCATATCAGGATGAGTTCTTCTGAGCTTCTGCTTCACAGGCACACACTCAGGCTTCAAAGGCAGGAAATGTTGCACGATATTTGTATCCAGACCAGGCATGTCTTCGTACGACCAGGCAAAGACGTCGACATATTCTCGTAGCAACTCAATCAACCCCTTCTTCACAGACTCTTCTAGGAGTGCCCCAATATTCACTTCGCGAACACATTCCTCGGACCCCAAGTTGATTGTTTCCAGATTCTCAAGATGCGGCTGAATGATCTTCTCTTCGTGTTCAAGTAGCTGGGTAATCTCGTTAGGAATCTCTTCAACATCATCTTCTTCAGCTTCAAATACAGGGAACTCAAAGTTGGGAGATGGTGTTGGATCATTATGTTCAATGGGTTTGATCAACCTGCATAATGATTTTGGATATAAAGGAGATTTTAGAATTCAAACAAGGCAAATCATTATACAGATGAAAAGATTGATTTTAATCTATTTTTAAGGTTTTATGTGATCACCAATTTCATGCAAAAAGCAAAAAGTGAAAATAATTGGAAAAACAAACATTTAACATGAATTTATTGAATGAAAATATCATTGTATTTATGAGCCAACAATATCATCACTCC
The DNA here is from genome assembly GCF_024323335.1 of Lathyrus oleraceus. Lineage (NCBI taxonomy): Eukaryota > Viridiplantae > Streptophyta > Magnoliopsida > Fabales > Fabaceae > Lathyrus > Lathyrus oleraceus. The sequence goes on from NC_066583.1 coordinate 393,716,600, forward strand.
TCCTTTTGGCATGGGAGAAGGGTTTTTAAACAAAATGAACATTACATTGACTTGTGGACAACTGTTGGAACATCAACAGCGACCCAGTTATTGTAGACCCCTCTAGGGATGATAAACTTGCCAGAATCTTCCTCTGCATCCTCTTCCACAATAGCAGCAACTTCCTCATCTTGGACGGCGTGAATGAACCCACCATTCTGAAACAGCCCAAACTTGTTGAAAGTGCCAGAAGAATACCCTATGTCAGCCCGGTATTTATTGTCTTCCATCTTGATCATTTGTCCCAAACCAGCAGTTGTGCCATGCTCAATGGCCAACTTAGCATCATTGTAGGACGCAAATGAAGAAGTTCCTTTCTTAGTAGGCTCAGCAATAGATAAAGCTTTGAATGGCGTCTCAACTTCATCCTCAGCATCTATGTAAGAAAAGGAAGACAGATGGCTAACCAGGAGAGCCTTTTCTCCCCCTACCACCACCAGCTTTTTGTTCTTGACAAATTTCAATTTCTAGTGTAGGGTGGATGCCACGGCGCTTGCCTCGTGAATCCATGGTCTGCCTAACAGACATCTATATGATGGGTGGATATCCATGACCTGAAAAGTGATCTGGAAATCACTTGGTCCAATCTTGACTGGGAGCTCAACCTCTCCAATCACAGTTTTGCGGGATCCATCAAAAGCTTTCACCACCACTCCACTCTGCCTCATGGGAGGCCCCTGGTATGACAATCTGGCCAGAGTGGATTTTGGCAACACATTTAGCGATGATCCAGTGTCTACCAGCATATTAGACATGGCATCATCCTTGCAGCTCATAGATATGTGAAGTGCCAAATTATGGTCTCTTCCCTCCTCAGGGAGATCAGCATCACAGAAACTCAGATTGTTACAAGCAGTTATGTTTGCAACAATACTATCAAATTATTCAATTGTGACGTCATGGTCTACATACGCCACGTCCAACACCTTCTGCAGAGCTTCGCGGTGTGGCTCAGAATTCATTAACAAAGATAGCACAGAGATCTTTGAAGGCGTTTGTAGAAGCTGATCTACAACGTTGTACTCACTCCTCTTGATGAGCCTTAACATCTCATCACAATCTTCTTTCATTGTGCCATTCTGGCCAGCAGCGACAGGAGTTCTTACAACAGTGGCAGGTTTATTGGCGAAAAGTGCCGGATTCGGAGCAATAACAGCATTCCCATCCGGACGTTCAGCATAATCAGCAATATCATCCCTCCTAGTGTCAGCCTGGGGCTTCGGCGGAGCCGAGAAAACACGACCACTACGAGTCAGGCCGCTGACATCGGCAACATTAGCAACAGAAGTAGAGGGCAGGGGCACCTCCTTCCCATCCTCCAATGCCACAACATTGTAGCGATAGGGGACAACTCTATCAGAAGAGTATGGCACAGGGCCGGCTGGTTTAATTATCAAAGAGGGAGAAGACTTCTGCTTGCTGCCATCATACCTGATGACAACAGGCTCTAGGATCCGAAACACCGGAGATATCACATTGACTTCATCATCAGCATCGCAATTTTGAAGTATTTCAATTACACCTTCATCCAGCATTTCTTGGATGTCTTTACGGACTTGGCGACATCCCCTTTGATTGACAGCAAACACGGCATCTATCATGGTCATGCTCGTAGTGACTGTAATCACATAACAGTTTGTGCATCTGGACCAACGATTATCGAATATGGCTGACATATTTGACCTTATATTTACCAGGGCAATCCTGGACCATGTTGACAGAGGATTTCCCATGCTCGGGCAATGGGTTCTTCTTCACATTGGGACCTACGTCCTCGAAACACAAGATACCACTTCTCACAAGGTCCTGAACCTTGGTTTTCATCGGGTAACAGTTTTCCACGTCATGTCCGGGGGCACCGGAATGATAAACACAATGTAGCTCAGGCTTATACCACCACTGAGGGTTGGTAGGTATAACGGGTGGATCGCGTGGAGTAATCAACTTCCTCTCTATAAAAGAGGGATACAACTCTGCATAGGTCATAGGAATAGGATCAAAGGTGACCCTCTTCCTCTCATAGCTTGTACTAGTCTGATTGTTGTTTCGAGGCTGGTAGGCCTGCTGTTGAGGACGGTGTTGTTGTTGTTGATATTGCTGATGTTGCTGTTGCTGGTTATTATTATGCTGATAGTGCTGATTTTCTCTGAAAACAGGTGTTATGTGAGCCACCTGATGCTGATTACCGGTAGGACGCACGGTCTTCCTCCTTACTGAGGGTCTTCTGGGTTTAATATGGGAGGTCATAGCATGTGCCTCGCCATCTTTCTTCTTTCCAAACGCCCCATATCGTTTGGCAGAAGAGCCTTCTTCCCTAGTCAGGTGCCCTTCCCTGACTCCTTCCTCCAAACACATCCCCATGTTCACCATCTCGGTGAGATCAGAAGGAGCACTGGCAATCATCCGCTCATAGTAAAATGAGCTCAAGGTCTTCAGAAAGATCTTGGTCATTTCTTTCTCCTCCAGCGGAGGCACAATCTGTGCTGCTAACTCTCGCCACCTCTGGGCGTACTCTTTGAAAGTTTCCTTATCCTTCTGGGACATGGCTCTCAATTAATCCCTATCGGGAGCCATATCCATATTATACTTGTATTTCTTGACGAAAGCTTCACCAAGATCATTGAAGGATCGGATGTACGCGTTGTCCAAGCCCATATACCATCTCAGGGCAGCACCGAACAAACTGTCCTGGAAGTAGTGAATAAGAAGTTGATCGTTGTCGGTCTGAGTCGATATCTTCCTTGCATACATAACCAGGTGGCTGAGAGGGCAAGTATTTCCCTTGTACTTTTCAAAGTCAAGCACTTTGAACTTTACAGGGATTTTGACGTTTGGAACTAAGCAGAGTTCAGCAGCAGACTTGCCAAAGAGGTCCTTTCCTCTGAGAGTTTTGAGTTCCTTGCAAAGCTCAAGAAACTGATCGTTCATAGCATCCATCTTTTCATAGAAATCTGGGCCCTCAGACGGCTCAGAGTGGTAGATGGTGTCGTCTACTCTTGGCATAGTATGCACGACAGGAGGTGGAATGGCAAGGACCGGGCTAGATGCCGGCAAAGAAGCAAATATGGGGGCAATACCCTCAGGAACAAAGTTGGAAGGCATCCCCCAAGGAAACCCGGTTGGCATAGCAGTTGGTGCAAAATGGGCGCTGGCCGCAGGCACTGTTGAAGAGGCAATCTCAGAGATGACTGTCCTCTGGGGAGGAGTTGAAGGTGTCGGAGAAGACTGGCTATGGGCGGCCATGAAAGACTCCATCAGGGCAGTCAATCTGGCCACTTCCTCCTTGAGTTCACGGTTCTCTTTCTCTAGATGATCCATCACTCTTGAAGCGTTGGCTCGAGTGTAGTACCGGTGACTCAGCTTGTCTTCAAAATAAATGAAGAACACAGAGTTAGACCATTGAACAAGAAGCTTGGAGCAAAAGCCTAGACCATTAGACCATTGGACATGATGCATGCAATGCTTGTGCATATGATTTATTTTTATATCAGAGGAACTTTAGAGTCCTATTTGCAAATATTTGAAAAATATTAATCATTTAGACATATATGGAAATATCACATTAATGATATCTGGAAAAAATTTACACCACAGAAGTATAGTCTTGGTAACCAAATACAATACAAGAGAGAAGGAAGATGAGCATCCTATGGAACCCTAGAAGCAATCGTCTAAAACTCTGGAAACTGGAAGATAAGCTGCACGAAGCCTTTTCACCTCCCTCTCATAGGCTGCCTCCATGTCTGCCTTCTCTTTGGCGAGTCAATCGTACTTCCTCTTCCAGAACTTGTAAGACTGAGGAAGAAGAGAAGTCAACATATCATCAGGCTCATCAATAACCTGGTGCTCGAGAAACTCTATCAAAGCATCCTTATCTCTGAGCTGCTGAAGCAACTCCTCTCGTTCACGGATCCAGGCATGTGAACGGTCTTCGTCTCTCAACTCCTCTACTCCTTGGTCAAAGAGGGTTGAAGGCCCAGCCACAACCAAAGGTGTAGGTCTTGGATACTCATAAGGCATGAGGTACTCATAAGCTCTCCTTCTAACCCAAGAGGTATAGGGTTCCAAAGCAATACAGTTCTTCGGACCAAGCTCTTTCCTTCCCTTCCTATGGATCTTGCGCCAAGCGTGAACCATCCTGCCCTTCAAGCCTTGGGGATCTTTACCCTCCTGGAAGAACACACCTTCTAACAAAATGTTATTAGGTTTATCCTTTAGGGTTGTAGTTAATCCCACCACATGTACCAAGAAGAGGCACATTGGAGAATTCACCACAAGAGTCGATAATCTGCACACCATCATATACACGGTTGTACCAAAAGATATCATCATTAGTGAGAGACATAAGCCTCGTGGACCACCGTAGACATCCTTTGTTCTCCTTGAAGGCGACCGTCTGCGGCAAGTGCGAAATAAACCACTTGTACAGCAGAGGCAAGCAGCATACAATGGTACCTCCACCCTTTGCATTCCTCATATGCAAAGAAAAGTAAGTGTCACCCAACAGAGTAGGAACGGGATTAAGAGTAGAGAAAATCCTAATAGCGTTCACATCCACAAACTTGTCGATGTTGGGGAATAACATTATCCCATAGATGAGAAGTACAAATATGGATTCAAAGGCGTCCTCACTCATGGCCTTCCCATACATAGTAGCTTGAGCAATGAGGAACTCAAAAGGGAGACCTTGAATTCCACCTTTGGTAGTCATATAAGCACCAACCAAAGACTCATCTATATGCAACATATCAGCTATCTCTTGAGAAGTAGGACCCCTCTCTAAGCCACTGAACGGAAACTGGTCTAGGATAAGTATACCCACAAGATAGGCATACTCCTCAAGCGTGGGCAAAAGCTGGAAATCCGGAAATGTGAAGCAACGGTACAAGGGATCATAGAACTGCACCAATACACTCATCAGACCTTCGTCCACTTAAGTAGCCAGAATAGATAGAAGCTTCCCATGACGAGCCTTGAAACTCAAGGGATCTAATACATAGGATGTCAAATTCCTTAACTCTTTCAAGTCGGGTTGTCTGAAATTGTACTTCTTCGTATTCCTTCTTTGTTTGTCCATGTCTGAAAATTTGCAAATAGACCTCTTAAGTTCCTTGAAAATTTTCTCATTATTGATGATATGGATGCAAATGGGTGCATGAATGCATGGATGCAACAATCACACTCAAGGATCAAGCAAAGTACGCCACAAAGGTCATGGGATGGATCAAGTCATCCTTAATATCAATCATCCATTTTGGTGGATTATGGTTTACACCTTATCAACACCCAAGTTCCATTGATATTAAGGATACACAAGAACGGATCAACCATGAATCAAGGGTTTGTTGCAAGTCACTGGGGTTTACACCTGCCAAACATGTTCTACAAGAGGTCCCCATAGTCATCATCCCATCTTTCGGATATTATCGGATAAACGACTACTCGTATTCCAAAAATATTCTCAAGAGAGACTCTTATGAGTGTAGTATCGCGTAACAATCGTATCAAATCTTACATTTGACCGACCTTCGCACTACGTCCTAAAAATAGGCCAAGATGGGCTTGGTAAACTAAGGTCCTTGGCTTCTAAGGTCTATGTTGGAAAGAGTGATGCCTAACCACGACTACTCGTGTGACATTATTGATCCCAACATGGCCTCCACAAAGTGAATGGACTTGCAAGTCAACTTGCTAAGGAATAACTCCACACAAGTCAACAAGACTATGCCATTCTCCTATCCTAAGTGCACTCGAGTTCGGGTATAGAACTCATCTCACAAAGATCACCAAGCATACAAGGAATTAATATACAAGCAATTCAATCATTACACACAATACAGTAATCCCAAATTGCACAAAAATATGTCACAAAATAATATATAATACAATACAACAAAAATGAAAAATAGGCAAAACCCACTAGGCAAGTATCCCCAGCAGAGTCGCCACTTTTCTATAGTGGGGTATTCGTTACCTTTAGATTTATTGACTAAATCAAAAGTAAACCATACAAGTCGAGTCGCCACCGCACTTCTATTTATCCAAAGGAAAGGTTAGAAAGCGAACAAAAACCGAGAAGTTTTATCGAATCAAAAACTAATAAAAATGTCAGAGATCGAGGTAAGGGGTTGGTTATGCAATGGGAAGGTGTTAAGCACCCAAAACATCCTAGGTACTCCTAGGGAGCCCTTTTCACACTTGTTGTAAGATTGGTATTTTGTGAAAATTTGTTTGTGCAAACATGATTGGGGAGATGAGAAGAGAATATACAACTTTGGGGTAAAAAAGATTAGGATCAAAACCTCGTAGTTCGGGGTAAAAATCTCAAAACAAGTTGGTGAATTGATTGGTCCAAAAGCCTTAAGGTCTTTTGTTATCCAAGGGAGAAAACTCGACCTAAAAACCACAAATCCACCATGTGAGGATAGCTTCAACATGCTAGTGAGGGGTTAACCCTATAATAAGCATGGAAGACTCATTGTCCATCACTAAGGATATAGGTGAGTATTATATCTACCTCAAGGATAACTCAAACCTAATAGCTATTGGTTATGAAAAAAAGCTTTTAATAAAGAAGTGGTCATTGAAACCACAAAAAGTATTTGAATGGGTTATATTTACCAATGAAAAGTATTTACAAAATATGGTCAAAATTGACTTAAAGATTCAATTCAAAATAAGTGTTATGAAAAGAAAGTTTGAAAATCAAAAGCATAATGCTTAGGTTTCTAATGTTTGAAAACACGTGTTAATGTTTGCACAAAAGTTTTGGCTTGGGTTAGAGTGGAGGGAAGAAGAAGAATGGCTAAAGTCCTAATCATACAAGAGATGAAGGAGAATGAATAAGACCACAAATCGAGTTCCTTTCTTGAGATCATATTGATGATCCAAGTAGTTCCCATCCTTTGGAATAAGCAAGCAAATAAGTGTAAGCTCAAGCAATCAAATCAATCAAGCAAGCTCTTAGAATATCCCCAATGACTCTTGTATCTTTCTTTTGAAGCACATGACAATGGTTTTTCAATTTGGCTCAAATAGGAATCCCTAGCATAAAAGCACACACATCAAAAAGTTCCATGAAGTAAATCAAGAATGGACAAGAGTGAGTTTGGAGATTTGGTCCTTCTAATCCATCTTCAACATTAAGACCTTTTTACTCCATTTTGCTTAGGGTGTGTCCTAGAATCTAAGTCCTTTTTGTCCATTTTTGCATTTGGTCTACAACAATCAAAACAAAAGCACAAGCATAATAATATATACACAATTATGTGCTCAAGTGAGCAAAAGGCAAATTTCATTAACATAAACATGTGCTCAAATGAGCAAAAGGCAAAAGCAAATGAATAATATGTACAAGGATAGTAAATTGCATAAATGCAAAGTGCTAGAATTAAATGTTAATGGTTAATGGTTAGTGTTAGAGTTAGTGTGCCATAAGGCAATTTAGCGCTATGTTAAGCAATCGTAATTGGACTTATGTAGAAGTCACAACTATTTGAGGCCGGTCAATAATAATGTAGGCAACAACACAAGTTAGAGATTTTGATTAGTGTATCAAACTCCTACAACTTGCCATGCCAAAAAGAAGATGAGAAATGATCTTGTATTGATTTAGGTTCTTTGCTTGATTAGGAAGCAACCTATCCTTAATGCAAAGTCATTCACTTGATCCATGATCAAGTTGAATTAGATTTGAATCAAGGAAGGTTAAACCTCCCATGTATCAAGGCTAACCACCAATCTTTAACTCATTGATCAAAAAAGAAGAAGAAGAAGAAGAAGAAGAAGATGAATATTAAAGTACATTAATGGAAATGAAATGAAATAATCAACAAGCATTGACCAAAGATAGAGAAGATCAAGGTCAAACAATAGTAAACAGAAGCAAAATGAAGATTAGAATTCAAGAAACAAATAAAATATTTTTGGTATTTTTCAAAATTAAAATAATACTTGAATTAAAATAAAAAGAAAGGTCAAACTTCAAATTCACTTCAAATCAACTTTGAAAAGTCCAAGTGAATTATCCCAAGTCCAACTAGGGGTGTTCAAAAGCAAACCAACCCAATAGAAAACCGTAAACCAAACCAAACCAAACCAAAACCGCAAAAAACCGCATTTGGTTCGGATCCGTTTGGGTCATTCTCTAACAAAACCGCACGGTTTGGTTTGGTTTGCGGTTTGTATTTTTCAAACCAAACTAAACCAAACCAAACCGCATTATGTTACAACTCAAACTTCAATTATCCCACATCCAATCCAAAACTCAAACATAATATGCCTTAACCTTACAATTAAAAACGATTTTCTCTTACTCACACTTAGGATATCAATTTCAACCTTCTTAAATCTCTCTCCAGTAGTATCACACATTCTTCTCATCTTCTTTATCATGTACGTTTCGCTTTTTCTACTCTAATATTTCATCTCTTCTGTTCTTTCTTTTTTATCTTTTATGTTACTATTTTCTCTTCCAATTACGTTTTTATCGCACATTTCTTCTCAATCCCGCATCTCATATGTTCTTTTTTTCATCTTCTCTAATCTCTCATCTCATATGTTTTTTATGTTTTATTATAATGTCTTTGATATTATTTTATTCTACTATTATATATATGTTTTTTATTCCATTTTTGTCTAATCTAATTTTGTGTATATTGAATGCGAAGTTTTTGTCTAAATATGATAAGTTTTTATGTTATTTAGTAATGTATGAATGACTAAATACAAAGTTACGTTGTTCTCTATAGGTGTATGTATGACTCTATAAAAATATTGTAAAAAACTGAACCAACCGAACCAATCCAAACCGTATTGGTTTGGTTTGGTTTTATTTCTAAAAATCAATCGAACCAAACCGAACCGCATGCTTTTTTCTCTTGCGGTTCGGATGATTTTTATCGTCAAAATCGTCCAAACCGCACCGTGAACAACCCTAAGTCCAACAAGGTCAAATAAAGTTTTACAAAAAATTTCAGCATTTTTAGAAGTCAGAAACTATTTGTTCTCAATTAAAAATGCATAAAAATAACCTAATTGAATTAAAATCTCAAATAAATTAATAAATTGATGAGAATATTTTTCATAGATCTATCATCATTCAAATAGGTTGGAAAAATATTTTTGTATTTTTTGAATATCAAAAACTATTTAAAAAGAATTAAAAATAAGCAAAAAAGAGAAAATTCCTAAAAAAAATCAAATGATAAAATAAAAAATATTAAAAATCATTTTTAGAAACTAGAAATTAAAAGAAGAAAAATGCAATTGGTCTCACATTTTTTGGACCAATAATGAAGGAGATATGAATTTTTAAAATGAAATGGAATTAAAAGAAATAAAAGAAAATTAAAATCAGAATTTAAAAATGTGAAAAATCATGGAGCGTTGGATGCAGAGCTCATTAATTGAGCTGGCAAATCACATGGCTCACACACGCGTGCCTACCATACACATGAGTCAATGCATCACATGCTGCCAATTAAAAAGTCATAACATTGTGTGGTCATGATCTGATCTGGAAAACAAAACGCACGGCCAAGATCTAATATGGAGACCAGATGGTGGTATGCACCACTGTCTTCTCCGACTAGCCTCCGGCGAAGGTCAAAGTTGCAGAGAAATAAAAGTTTACCAAATGCCACGATCTAGGTACCAAACGAAAGCTAGGGTGATGTACATCACCCCTGTGCCAACCAAATCCACTCTAGGTTTCTATATTGAGAGAAATCAGAGATTGAATTTCTATGATGTTCAACTGAACTTGTTGGAATTTGAAAATTCAAAGCTCTAAATGATTGCCTCTATGTAGAGGACTTCAGACAACACAGCAACAGCAAAAAACAAGCAATATATGAGCAGTTTCGAAGAAAATAAAATTTGAAATAAACCTCTGATTTGTAGAGTTTGAGAGCATGATTTCTTGGTGATTAAGCTTGCAGTGTGATCTATGGATTAAGGTGGCGAGGCTAAGGAACTTTAGATCTAAAATCAATCAATGAAATTGAAGTTTAGATCTGAAAAAATTGAGAGAAAAAATGGTGAGTTCCTTTGAGTATGGGTGAGGAATCAATCGTGCAGCATTTAGGGCGCCTTCAGGTTACTTAAATGAGGAGCATAAGGCATGTATTTATAGCAAAAGGCATGGCTTGAAAGCATGATCAATTCATTGCATGGATGGAAAGGGCCTCCATGCATGGGCCTGTACAGGCGCATGGAGGGCCCAATTCCACTTGGATTTGCAAGTAAATCATCAGCACATGTAAATTGGACGTGTAGATGGTGTATGTTTAGCTCATGCAATGCAAATTTAATTGATTTTCAAAAATGCACCAATATGTTCATGTTTTCGAAAATGCCATTTCCATAAATGAAACACAACCTTATGAGTAATGGTTGGAAATATTTTTGCATGAGGATCATTTGTTATGTTGATCAAAACTTCATTTGAAACTTGGAAATTGGTGAAAAGTGATCATGAAGTGTAGGGTACAAAACATGTACATGTGAAAATTTCAAAAATGGCCAAACTTTAAGCACTTCTATTTCAATTATGAAAGCTCCAAATGACAAAACTTCAATATACAAGTTGTAGATATTTTCTAGGAAATCAATTTGGACTTAAATTTTGCATCATTTGGATTTTTGATGAAGCAGTTATGGGCACTTGAAGTTGGACTTTTTCACATTTCAATGCCTTTGGTCCAAAGTGACCTATAATGTTTTGCATTATCACATGTATTTCTTTTAGGATTTTGAAACTTTGGTCAAAATAACATTTGAAGTATACATCTTAAGCTTTCCAATTCATTTGATCCCACCTCAGAATCATGAAAAATGAAGGAGTTATGTCCTTGGGAATTTGACCCAAAATTAAGGTTTCGGTCAAAATGACCTATAATGTTTTGAAATGGATGATGACCTTCCAAGCTTCAAATCAATTTTTGATGAACATGAAATTTGTTCATATGGTTCTTAAAAACATTGTTTCTCTTGGGGTCATCTCCATTTGACAAACACATTAAAAGTTAGGTCTCAGTGTACTTCAAAATAGTCAGATGAATTGACTGATCAACTTCTTAAGTCTACACCTCATATCTTGATGAATTGATGATTGAGGACACTAAAATAATTTTAAATATGCATGAAATGATGACTTAAAGAACTTCCCTTGATTTCATTTGACCATAGGTTGAGGTTGCTTCATGAGCAAGGCACAATTGATGATTAGATGAATTAGGGTTTCCTTGGGAAATAAACCTCAAACCCTTTGGTTTTCTTTGATCAAAATGATGAATTGAGATACTTGGGAGGCATATTTGAAGGATGGGAGATTTGGGAACCATTTCCATGCTTGCTTTCACCTTCTCTTGACCATATCAATGCACCTAGGATCTTCTAGAAGCTTTGGATCTTGTGACTGCTCATGCTACAAACAAAAGATGTTAGTGACATATTTTTGTGCTTTTGGTTAGTAAATAAAATGAGAAAAGCAATAATATACAATTCAAACATGCTTGGTGATCTCAAACCAACTCAAAAAGGTTCCCACCCTAGGGTGAAAGCCAAAATACTTATGATCCTTGAGGAAATATGTAAATGCAATGTTATGATGCCATGAGGGATCTTAGGATCAAAATTGGGGTCTTGCACTAACCTTAATTAAAATCTCCTAATATTCTAATTAAACTAATAACCCTAAAATCTAATCACATTCTAATTCCTTAATTATACTTACAATCCTCTAATTACTAAATGATCAAACAGTAAACAAGCAAAACAAAGTCAGAGGCTGAGACTGGGCCTTGAGGAGAAATATATGCAGGCCCATTGAAGTATGTAAGACGAAGTTATGCTATTGGGGGTGTCCTGATGGATTAACGGGTGGGGGTGTCCAGAAGGAAAAAATTTTCTTGGGCCTTGGCCCAAGTCTTCCACCCGTACCCCTACAATTGTACCCACACCCCTACATATAATTTTTTTTGACCAAAATACCCTCATATAAATAGGGTATATTTTTCAGAAATCAAATTTTTTACCATTTTCATCTGAAGACTTCCGGAAGACAAAAATTTTCATTTTTTTGCATTGTAAACCGGAACACTCAGAGTAAGTCTTCCGGTTCACATAGTGTATACCGGAACACATGTCTAAAGTCTTCCGGTTTGTTGCCTTTTAGGGGCATTGAACCGGAAGTCTTCCAGTTTGGTTGGTTGCATACCAGAACTCTTTCTTAAAGACTTTCGGTTTGGATGAATTAAACCGGAACTCTTTTAAAAAGTGTTCCGGTAGTCAGCCTTTTAATTTTCTAGACCGGAACTCTTCTTTGAAGTGTTCCGATGCGTTTTTTTTAATAATTTTTAATAATTTTTTTATAATTTTTTTTTGTAGTGGTTCGAAGACGAGGTGCAGATGGTAGGATTCCAGACCGCACTTTAGGTCGGGGCGCATCTTCATCTGCAGCTGAGCCGGCTGGATATCCAGGAGGGTCGTACGATATGTCTCTTTTGGTGAAGTACGAGCATCATGTTGCTCAACATTTATGGTTTGGTGAGGTAGATAAACGGGATATATTTGAAAATGAATAATAGTTGAATATTTTATATTGTATTTTCTAATATGTGTTTTAATTGTTTTTAGGAAAAAGGTCCAAAGAAAGAGTTGAAGGTTGCTGGACATGGACTGAAGCTGACATCTAGGGTTCCATTGGCTCTTCCACCACAGATGGAGAGTTGGGTATCTAGATCTGGTTTATCTCCACTTCAGAGAACCAGTCTGAACAAGATAGACACAAATCTTGTCTCTGCATTTGTGGAAAGATGGCATCTAGAGACATCTTCATTTCACATGTCGTTTGGTGAAATGAGCATTACTTTGGATGATGTCTCATATCTGCTTCACTTGCCCATCAAGGGTATCTTCTAGAGTCCTCAGGATGTCACGGAAGAGGTAGCTGTTGAACTTGCTGTTGACTACTTAGGAGTGTCACAGGGTGAGGCACAGTCACATGTTTGTAGCTGCAGGGATTCATATTACAAGTTGGAGTGGTTATACGATTTATTCGTACAGTATAGAGCTGCTTCCAGCTAGGCATATGCGACCAGAGCATATATGTTGATGTTGGTGGGTTTCACCATTTTTGTCGATAATACCTTTACACTGTAGAGGCACGATACCTCCTCCTGTTTACGGATTTAGATAGATGTTCAGGATATAGTTGGGGAGAAGCTGCACTAGTTATCCTATACAGATATCTAGGAGATGCGTCCATGTACAGTTGCAAACAGCTCGGTGGATATCCTACTCTCCTACAAGTATATAATTTAATTTTAGTTATTAAGTGTTGGATTCATTTTATAAAATATGTTAACTTAATTTATTTTATTTATTATGTTTGTATTTTGTAACAGTGCTGGATTCACGAATACTTTCCAACTGTTGGAAAAAGAGGGGAGAATTGGAAACCAGCTGATAATTGTGGTCTTCCCCGAGCGATGAGATGGTCATATAGGCAAGGAGTCTTGAAGGTTGATGATTTACGACCTATTTTGGATGAGCTGACACCTGGCGACGTCATATGGCATCCATTTGAGGATCATAGAACATGGCGTCTGTTTGATGAGATATGTCTCTACAGGGGTTGTTTGAAGTGGGGTGAAACAGTTGTTCCATACTTGTCTGACAGATGTTTACGTCAGTTCGGGTACATGCAGTATGTTCCATCCCTACCTCTTGATTGTATGATGGCGACGGATATTGATGTTGATTGGATTAGTTACCATCAGAATGTTATCGCTGTGATCGGTCCATCTACCCTGGCCACCACTCCATCTGATGTAGAAGATGGTTATCTGGAGTGGTATTATTGTGTTTCGCATCCACGGTTGGTCCCTCCCCATCGTGACGATCCAAGATGTAACACCCCTTTTTCTACCCCAAAATACTTAACATATAATCAGAGTAAATAAGCACGCATATCAACAAAAGGGCGTCACATCGACGTTTTCAAAAACTAAAAGCTTTCAAAAACCAAACATCATTCATCATCAATACACAATACACCTGGTCATTTAAAATAACACATTTCAATTATCATGAATATTCAAGAATATGCGTTCGTAGCGGAAAATAACGAATACTCGTGTATTTCATAAAATGATCCATGTCCCATACCATGACCTTCTCTCAATAATCTCTTCAAGATAAACTAAAACCATATCCAGGATATTTGGCACTGTGGCCTCTCAAACAGCAATTGCAAATAAGCATGTTCACAATAAATAATATAATACTTATCCAAATAGGATACGAGTTCAATACTACTAATCTACCCCGTGTTATATGACCAGAGCATTGACTCATTACCTAGTCTTCAAACTAAATTACGGAAACTCTCCGGCTAATCTCGAGTGAGCTACCGTCCACTTACTTCAGCAATACTACTCTGGAGTATCTGCACGATGCCATGTAAAGCATCATTCCAACAGAAGGGTGAGAATTCAAATCATTATGAAGAAGTATAATAAAGCACAATGATTAAATCAACAATTAAAGGAATTCATCACACTTCATATAACCATGTAAATAATATTAACCAACATTTATTTCACACGATTCAAACATCCATCAAAACTCAAGGAGTATAATATTAAAATCCTATACTATATTCCCAAATATACACATAACTACAATTATCACATAATCATATACTTTGCCAAGTTATGTATCCAAACATCATCAAATTCAATTACCATATCTCATACACACATCACAATCACATCAACGCATACATTCAATTTTCACATAACTCTAATGTGACTCAATGCAAGACATGTGACTCTATGCATGCGGTACCTCAATGTGAACCCAATGTTTCACCGCTTTCCGATTCAATATCTAGAATCCAAGCCACGCTTCCGATCCAGACAAGATCAAAGCCACTACGTCTATTTCCAATTAAGGATCAACGTCTACTACGCCTATTTCCAATTAAGGATCAACGTATGCTACGCCTATTTCCAATTAAGGATCAACGTCTACTACGCCTATTTCCAATTAAGGATCAACGTATGCTACGCCTATTTCCAATTAAGGATCAACGTCTACTACGCCTATTTCCAATTAAGGATCAACGTATGCTACCATGTGAACCCACGGTTTCACCGCTTCCACCATGAAGCCGACCATGCCATGAATGAATGTACAAATACCAACACATATGCAATTAAGATCATCTCTACCATCTTAACATTCCACATATCACCATAATTCAACTCTATGAATTATTCACCAATGGTACATATACACATTCATAACAATATATCATTCACAAATATAGGCTAATTATCAAATACGCACACTTAGATTTCATTCCAAAACGAATACAGCATTTAAAATCTCAATTTTTCACTTTTCAAACAGTGTTAACCGGTTAACGCTTTTGGTTAATCGGTTAACGCAAAACAGAATACACTTCCTGGCAGATTTCAATAGTGTTAACCGGTTAACGCTTTTGGTTAATCAGTTAACACAAAACAGAACACAATTCCTAACAGGTTTTCAATAGTGTTAACCGGTTAACGCTATTGGTTAACCGGTTAACGCAAAACAGAATGCTATTCCTGCGTTAACACAAAACAGAATGTAGAGTTTTCAGCGTTTTTCATCGTTGGAGGACTTTTGGACCTCCGATTTCGATTCCGTGAAAAGCCAAACGTTAAGAAAATTATAACTCATTCAATATTCTACGTATATAAAGTTAATTTACAGTTTTAACATAATTAAATCACCACAAATCAAAATACTCATCAAAACCTAACGATTTCAAATAACCATACAAAATCAGGGATTTTAACCTAAACATACTTCTACCCATTGACCCAATCATACTAACCCATAATAATAAAGATTCCCCCCTTACCTCTTCAATTTCCTGGAAACCCTAGCTTCTCTCTTGTTCTTCCCTTCTTCTCCTTCTCTATTGCCGTCAAATGATCAAAATAATCCCACTCCTCACTCTCCTCACCTCTTATATACTAGTATTATATTTGGGCTTAAAGAGTGATACCTCTAATTTAATTAATAGGCCCAATAAGACCTAATATCTAAATATCTCTAATTAGTTCAATTAAATTAAACTAACACAATATACACACCAAGTTAATTAATTCAATTATTCAGTATATCTCATATCAACTAAATAATTAATTAACACACCAAATTAACTAATATAATCACTTATTATACTGCCTAACCACCAATTAATTACTTAACACTCCAAATAAATAAAATAAAATATAGTAATAATAATATAAGAAATAATTACTAAAATTGGGTTGTTACACAAGAGAGGTATCAGTTCCTGTATATGACACCGGACCATCTGATCCTGATTGGGCTCGTGTATCTATATTGATTCATCGCTATCTGAGACAAGTTAATGCCGAAGAGGAAGATCCACAGTTTGCTGATTTATTTGAAGCTTTGCATATTTCTCATTCACATTGATTCATGTATTAAGTTTTAGAACTGAATATAATAGACATAATATAAAATTCATGTTTTGATTACATATTCATGTTTTGAGTACATATTCATGCTAATACAGGTGTAAGTAATTGCCAATGTTGCAGACATCCTGCAAATCCTAACATCCAAGTAGTTGCTGTATGAGAACGAAATTTCCTCCAATCTAATGTGGCTGGTGGCAACGGAAACCCCTCTTTCATGTTAACCTGATAAAGTGAAATAATTAAAATATTAAGTCATATAAAATATTAAGTGAAATAAGTAAAATATTAAGGCATATAAAATAACTTGTCATACAAAATACGTACCTGAACCCAACGATTGTGGTTAACAAAACAAATGCAATAAATAGAGACATTTGGTGAATGTGAACTTGTCATCGGAAAGAAAGTCATGCACAGATTACCTAAACAGACAAGTATAACATTATAGCGATTCGCTATCAAGTAACCCATATATGGTAGAGTCAACCATTTTTCAGGTGGCTGTGAACCAAAGGATTCTATCATCAAAGATTCTCTCACTTCTGACAACCGATTAGAAAATAACTTGTCATACAAAGTTGACCTATCCTTGTCTATTATTTCCAACCCCAACTCTCTGCGAACCATTGGCCAACCATCCTCACCATATCCATGCAATGACTCTAAATCCACAATTACCATCTGATTCAACATTAACTACATCTTCAATGTATGACCTAATATGATTAGGAAATTGAAGAATGAATTGTGGTTGCTTCTTTGAGAATTTTAACTTCTTCAAAGTCTGTGATGGTTGAGATTGCCTTTGTGAAGATTGAGATGCCTTATCAACATACTCATGATACGAAGGGTCCCTATAAACATCATATTCTGCTGGTTTTTTCCCTTTCTTCTTCACTCCTCCTTTAGTTTTTAGTTTCTCAGGTGGTGGACACAATGGAGTCATTGTTGGGTATGCTAGTTCACATACCCTACTCTTTACTGCCCTTTTCCCAATAACATCTAATGACCTAAATCATCTCCACAATTCATCCATTGCACAAGTCATATACACCTCTGATCCATCATCTGCACCTACCTCTAACTCAACTTCCATAGTTAGTTTCCTCCAATGAACATGAACAACATCAATGGGTATCGGTATACCACCTAGTGTGTATCTTCCTAACTCACAAGCACAAGGTAACCCATAAGATGTTCTAAGAGTACAACCACATATTTGCCTGTTGTAACACCTCAAAATTTGCCCTCCTCTCTTGGGACTAGCTTAGCATATTGCATTTCATCTTTTAGGACATTAGGCATTACATCTTTGCATATCATGTGGAAACAATGAGCAAGTCATCCTCCTAAGTCTTGTTCAGAAGATAAAGAGGTTAGAAGATGCAAGCCTGAGGGTCTCACGAGTGGATCACTAATCACTTGAGGATTGTGTTTCAATTGGGATTTCTTGGTTCCTCAAGGAGATTGATCATAATCTTGGTTGAATTGGTACATCACCATCATCATGGTCTTATCATCACCAAGAGGTTCATTGTGCCTGATCATGTTCCTTGGGATTAGGGTTTTGACCTCTGGTCAACCCTAATCAGTTGCATTATACCAGTCAGGGTTTTTCAAGGAGAAGAGGTCTTTCATGAGATGGGGATAATCATGTGGTTTTATTGAGCTTGTGAAAGCTAGGGTTTCATTTTGGAGCCATTTCATCAGGAGATTGAGGCTCAAATTCATCTGTGCATGACCAAGTCATCTATCAATTGAAAAAGTCAACCACAAGTCAACTGTTGGATTTGGAGGTGGGGAGTGGTTAGAAATACTTCATTCATGTTCAAACAAGTCTCATTTGACATTTCAAACATCAACATTGAAGAAAATAAAGTCAGGACAAAACTTTCCAAAAATAGAAAGTGACTTGTAATTTGAAATTGCCAAAAATGGAAAGGTTTTCTCCTCAAGATTACATCATCAAAAATGCTTCAAATGAAATTTTGTTGAACATGAAAGTTGAAGATCTTGTTCTCCCATTTCCAAAAAGTCTAAGATCATGAATTTCTCATGTATGGTTGAAGAGATATGGATCAATCTTGGTCAAATGAACATGGAACTTCAAAGGAGCATAACTTTCAAACCATAATTCCAAATCAAGTGGCTCTTTTTTCTAAATTCTTGTTATGACCTCTAGTTTCCAAAATTGGCATTACATGACATGCATTCCATTCACATAAAAATTTGGAAATTCAATGCATTTTTGGAGGGAAAAGTAGAATTTGAAATGTGTGCATTTTTTGAACATGGCATTGCTTCCATTGGCCTTAAAATATCATTTTGAGTGAAAATACATTGCAAATTCGTGCACTATTCACATGCATCCCATGCATAAGGGTGAAATCCCAATTTTTGCAAAACACCTCCAAATTAACCATTTTTCATTAGCATTTGATTAGAGGTTAATTAATCATGATTAGTGAAGCATATATAACACAAATCATAACAGAATTTTCACACTTTCCAATTCTAGATCTAGAAATTTCCAAAGTCTCTCAAAATTCTCTCTCACTTTTTCTCAAAATTTCTTAAAACACTTTGCATTTTTCTTGGTTGATTCATCATCTAGCATCATTGTGGAGCAAGATTGAAGCTAGAATCACAACAATTCGTGTAGTTTGAAGCATGTCCATAGCTTGAGGTCATCAATGGTGGAATCAAAATTTTGTTGAATCAAGTGCAATCAAGCCTCAAGACTTCATCCATACACTTATACAAGCTTGCTAGAACACATTGGAAGCATTGCAAGGCGCTGAAACACGTGGATTCGAAAGCTGCACTTCAAGAGGTCACTTTTTCGATCTCTTTATTTCTTGCAATTGTTGTGTGATTCTTGTAGATCTCTTAATGGTGATGATTCTGCAATTTGAATCGAGTGATTTGGTGGAATATTCATGAAGTTACATGTGTTTAAAGTTTTGATAATGAAACTTGAAACCTTCGATTCTTGCATATGGTGTTGTTTCGTGTCAAATTAATTGTTGATTATTGTTATGTGATGAAAGATCTAGGCATTAGCATGTTTAATTGCAAGAAATAAGAAAAATGTTCATCAATGTTGTTACTGTTCATGCGTGCGTGTTGGTTGAAGAAGATGAATGTACTTTAGGCAACGGTTTTTGGTGCTTCTAAAGCGTGGCCTTAGGCACGCGCTGAAGCTGGACTTTTGGCAACGGTTTCGTGTGCTTCTAAAAGCGTGGCCTAATGTTCGCTGGCGCTGGATGCTCATTGGCTGCATGGAATCCCCATGCATTGCGCCTTTCCTTGTTTAAAATGCTACCTGGTTCGATCCCAGGCTGTAGCATTTTTCATTTGCTTCATATTTCTTTTCCATGCCATTCCATATGCTTCTCATACATGTTTTTTTAATTTTTCTTCCACTTTAAAAAATCACAACAAATGGAAAATTGATCCAAAAAATATGGTTGTTTTTGCATTAGGTCACATTTTGTGTGTAGTTTGTTTTGATTATTTTTCCAGAAATTGTTCATGGCTGTATAATTTTTTGCCCTAGGGTTTGTGTACATATATGCATTCTTGACCTTGCCTTGGTTCATCAATTGTGAAATGCTCAATTTTAATCCAATGCTCATGAAAGTTTACATGGTGAAACTAGACATCTTTCTGGACATTTTGGTGTTGAGTTTGCATTTTTATCAATTGCCATTTCTGAGTTATGATTTTTCTAAGTTAGGTGTGATAATTTGTGTCACACCTTGTGATGTTCATCTTGTGCTATGTGTTTACCCTATCAAATGACTTCCAATTGCCATGATTTTTTGTATGATGCTTGATATGAATATTGTGAATGATCATGAATTTTTCTGGAATTTTTGGATTCATTTCTGATTTGTTTGAGATTTTTATTGCTGGATTTCCATTTGTGCATTTTTGAATAGTCATGATTTTCAATGATTTGTGAAATGATGGTTGTTTATCATATGAATGTGAAATTTTGCACATTGATTCTAGACATGTTTAAGGTTGTTTTGGCTTTGTTTTGAAGTTTTTATCATTTGCCAATTCAGTTTTAGGCTTGTGCTAAGTTGATGTACCAAATTGTGCCCATTTGTGCTTGATTTTTCTTACCTTGACTTGATGAATTTGATTACCCTGCTTAATCATGTCCAAATTCTCTAATTTTTTGTGTGATTATCATGTTATGTGTTCTGTTTACCCATGATTTTTGCCAAAATTAATTGAATAATTTTTGATTTATTGTGCATTTGTTCATTCTGTTGTCACAATGTGGTTACAATGTGCATACCTTGCCATATTTTGTTCATGAAATGGAATTGGTAATAGATATTGATGTGGGATCTTTTGGATGATGTTCTTAATTGATTGAAGTTGATTCATGTCAATTTTCACGTTCTGTTTTGAATTTTTTCTCCCTCTTTGACCCTAGGCCTTGACCTAGTGGTTTGTCTCATCTTTGAGCTTTGATTTCAGGTTGAACATCCAGGTTATATAGTTCATGATGCAATCTCGCTTGAGCATTTGGTGCTTGATTTTGACTAACTTTGTGTGTTTTGTAGGGTTGTTAACTCATTTAAGTTTGACTTGTGGCTTATGCCTTTGCTCATTGGGTTTGACTGTTGGTATTCATGTTATCTGTTTGTCTGTACAGTTTAACTGACTTGTGTGATGTTTCAACAGGTACATAAGTTGCTTAAGTTCAATTTGAACTTGCTTTTGCTTGGTTGCTTAACCATATAGGTATAACTCTCCTGACTTCATGTAGTCTGGAAGACCTGTCCTGTTACTTGGGCAGACACCTGTCTGAAGCCCTCCTTAAGAGGCAATGCTTGTGTATGTTTATTTTTGTGCCAAGCAGGAAAAGTCCTTTGATAAGGCAATTGGCAGATAAAAGAGATGTGTAGTCCATCTCCTGCTATTCAGTGTGTCATCCACTTTGCTCACACCTTGTGTTGATGCATTGTGGATATTAACCCAAGATCTTTGTTGAGTCAGTCACATGTGGATAAAAGAGTTCCAACTTTCTGAACTCCCACACTTTCATTTGTCTGAAGCTCTCCCAGGCCAGGGATAAGAGCTATGAGGTCTTACCCTCACTTCCCATTTCATCTGCTTCACCCTAACTCTCAATGTTAGGGTTAAGAACTAACTACACCCGATTCCAGTTGGCTTGTGTTTCATAGCCTAACCTTGTGTGAGCCCACTTTGTTTGTATATAATGTGTGCTAATTGTGTGTATGTTTGCTTTGCCTGTGCTGTTTTAGATAGCTTGTTACCTGTGCAAGTTAGATAGAAACCTCAACCTAGGACCATGGTGGATTACATGATAACTATTAGGCTCGAGTCAGTCTCCCTTCTAGTTGGTCATTTCCCAGTCTCTGGTTAGGAGAAAGTTTCTCCCCTGTTAAGGGGAACTACGTTGCCCTGATCCTCATACCAGATGAGGTACGTAGGCAGGAGGTCGTACGAGATCTCTCCGGGCACCCTTTTTCTTTTTGTTTGTGTTTGCTTGACAACTAGCAGGCTCGAGTACCAAACTCCCTGTTAGTTTGTTTGTTCAACTTTGTTGTTGCTTTTGACGACTCAGCGTCCGGTTAAACCCTTTGTGTGTGTAGGAGTCTGACGTAAGTCCAGCGATTGGCAGTTGGTTTCCTGTGTGTGTTTGTTGGTTCGGAGTCTGATGTAAGTCCAGCAATTGGCATTCGGTTTTCATGTTTTCCGTTTTGTGTGGAGTCTGACGTAAGCCCAACGATTGGCAGTTGGTTTCCTGTGTGTGTTTTGTTTCGGCGTGCGTGAGCCGGACTACGGTAGCTCTGATTCTCATTCCAGATGAGATACGTAGGCATAGGATGCGATATCCTAGCGAGCCCGTTCCTCTCTTCCCCCACCCATGTTGTTTCTTGTGTGTGTGTGCATTCTTTTGAGCAGTGTTTAGCAACCTTTCTTCTATCCTTTTGAGCGTGGATCCCGTCGAGTACGACGGATGCGTAGGGGTGCTAATACCTTCCCTTCGCATAACCGACTCCCGATCCCATCTCTCTTTGGTCGCGAGACCATGTCTTTTCCAGGTTTACTTCGAGCGTTTCCTTTCCCTCTTTGGGATAAATAACGCACGGTGGCGGCTCTGTTTGTTTTGTTTTAGCCCGCCGATTGTTTTTCGCGGATGCGACACCTGTTAGTTCCAACATAATCAACTCTCAATAACTCTTCAGCAATACGTCTCAAAGCAGCTCGAGATACGGAACCACGCAAATAACCATAAAAGGGACTTATGTGCGCGTGCTCAACTTCGTAAAAACTCTTTTGAAAAGAAGCTCTAATGTTTCCCAGTTGTAACCTCAAGTTGTTATTCATGGCTTCCCAACATTTGACCATGTCACCTATACTGTTTCCTAACATCTACTTTAACTTCCAATGAGCAGATTCAACCCTAAAAATATTGAAAATAACACATAAAAAATACATAGAAATAATATCACATATAAAAATAACACATAAAAAATTATAAGACGTACCGATTAGTCGTTGTGTTACCCAAATGTAGCACTCAATTAATCCATGCTCCAACAAATCTATGCCTATGTGGAGTCAACCATGTGTCTTTCACATAATTAATAAATCCACTATAATCAACACATGCTTTCTCAAGTTGATGCAACCGTTGACCATACTCAACCTCATCACTAGCCCAAACAACTTTCATCCATAATGTGTCTATCGTCTTTTGCAGGTCATTCACCACATGTTGTTTGCATTTGGCACCAACGTTTTTGTTAATGTGAAATCTACATAGCAAATTAATCGACTTGGGAAACACAATTTCAATTGCTTTCATCAAAGAAAGATCTCTATCTGTCAAAATCACTTGTGGACACATGTCTTTCTTCACAAACAACTATTTTAGTTTCTCCAATACCCAGCAAAAATTCTCTGTCTGCTCAGACTCCATATACGCAAATGCAATAGCAAAAGTCAACTCGGTCGATGTCATGCCAACAATTTCAAACAAAGTTTGTCTATATTTGTTTGTCTTGTAGGTGCTATCCATAACTAACACAATCGGAAAAATATTCAACAACTTAATTGAATCAGGATGTGCCCAAAATATCTCTCTCACAACTTCCGAGTCATCCTTTTTTCTACTCCAATAGACATAGCTTGCATCCTCAATAAGCTTAAACAGATGTTGTATCTCACTCCTAGGACCTCTTATCTCTTTTTATATCACACTCTTATGCTTGTATACTTGCGTAATCCGAGTGACATTCTCAGAATCTCAGTCTTGCAAGGAAAGCAATATGTGTCTAGGTGGTACATGTCTCTTTGCCAAATCAGCGACATGTTGCTTCTCATCTGTGGTCAACCTACCAATAAACGAATTACCTTCTAATCTATAAGGTAAACCATGATTATGTAACCCACATTTTACATCAATCTTCTAACCAGATCCATCTTTCGCCGGAGCCGACCAGATTTTAAATGGACATCCATATTTCTTGGACGCACTTTGGGTACCATTATCAATACTCTTGTATTTCCCACCTTTATCACAACCAAATATTCATTTGTTACTTCTCCATCCCTTCCTTGTTTCAGTATCTGAACGACGGATAATAACAGTTACTTTATTATCGATTCCAACCTCTTTAATCCATCTGATAACCTCTTCTCGTGTACCAAATCTTTCCGTCGTTATAAACGCATCAGTAGTATCTACACATATTTGGGGAAGATTTTCCATTCCTGCAAAATAAAAAATAGATTAAAAAAAATAAAAAAATAATAAAAAAAAAAAACAAACCCAAACACTTCTTGAAAGAGTTCCGGAACACATATTACATAAATCCGAACACTTCTTCAAAGAGTTCCGGTATGTGTAACTTTGTTTACCGGAACTCTTTCAAGAAGTGTTCCGGTTTGTGACTTTTTTCTGATTGAACCGAAATTCTTTCGTGAGTACTTCCGGTTCATTGCTTCGTGTGTTCCGGAAGTCATTTTTGAAGTCTTTCGATTTGGAATAAATACATACCGGAAGTCTTTTTTCACGAGTTCCGGTGCGAGGGTGTCAAATATGTAATTTTTGAAATTTTCAACTGAATAGTAAATTGGTTAAAACCGGTTAAAGGTAGAATTGAAATTTTTAAAAAATTATAGGAATATGAGGTTAAATGTAGGGGTACAAGCTAAAATTTTCTTACTACAGTTGGGTGGCCTATGTCCATGAAGAGCAGGGATCTCACGAAGAAACCTGTTATACTCAAACACATTAACAGGTCGAGCATTCAACAGTGCATCGAGCCATTCAATCTCTTCCCCATTATGAAATTCCACATGAAAAACAATGAAGAAGACGACTCCAAACTCATCCTCCAACAATCAAGAAATGCGATGAACACTCGAACAAGCTCCGACGCAAGCGGATTGCAGCGCCACAAACTCAACATGATTAGTGGCCTCCAAATTCGAGACTGAATCCAACCGATTCCAAGTTTTTCATTTCATCTTCATGCGTGCGAGGAATTCAAAGAAAACAATACTGACGTGAGGCAAGGGAGCTTACCGATTTGGAGTTTCGACGGGAAGAATTCAAGTTCAGATCTTGTGCCTTTTGCGGATGCCTTATGTGCGCGCGTGTTGTTGTTCTTCCGAGTTGATGATAGTTGCGTGAGAGGTTCTGAATCTCTCTCCGTTTCATCTTTTTTTGGTGAGTTCGTTGAGAAGTGCAAATCTTCGATTGAGGGTTCGTTCTGTTGTCGACGTTACGATATGTTGGTATGTTGTAATGGAGAGTAGAAGTGGAGGCGCACAGTGAACCGTGGTGTTGTTATGCTGAAAAGTTCGTGATGATGAAACGAGGCGTAAAGGTATCGAACTCTTCTCGAAGAATCTGTTTGCTTTTCTGCTACGTGATTTCCGTTAACTCTTTCAGTTCCTAATTTTTTCTTTCCTCTGTAACGCTTCTGTTTGTGTCGTGGTTGATTATTGTCGTGAATCTCTGCAGATTTTGAATGAAGGTTGACTTTTTTGGCAGTCAAGAAAAGTGAAGCTCTTGGTGTGAAGAAGATTGAAGACTCGAAATTTTATTTGAGAGTGAAAGATGAAGGTTGAAGAAGATTGAATCTCTTGATGAGGTTAGCTTTTATAATAATCTCTCTCTCCAAAATTAGTTAGAAACTCGACTTAAATTCCAATGAAATTCAATCTAAATTTACTCCAAATCCACAAAACAGTTAGGGTTCTGTTATGAAACTCATTCTAAATTCCAAATGAAATTCACTTGCAGAATTGGTTGGTTAATATGAGTTGGGTTGAAATGAATAGGTTAGTTAAAATCCAAATTGAAATTCAAATGGAATGTTAAATGAAATGTTATTCAAATGAAAATGTTAGATGAAATGTTATTCAAATGAAAATGTTAAATGAAATGTTATTATTTTTCTGCCGAACACATTGTACTGGTCTTCTCAATATCATTTTGTTAGTTAAGAGGGTTAGTTAAATGCTCTCCATTGGGAATGTTGATGGAAACTGGTTCTGTCAGCTAATGTGAAGTGAAAATCAAAATTGAAATGAAAATGATATTGTTATCAATTTCTGTTATGGAACGAAGGCACTGCTGTCATAGTTTATTAGTTAACTGTTTGTTAGCTAGTGCGCTGTTAGAGGTTTTCGGTCATTTTCGTATCGATTGGGAATATAAAGGCTAGGCTTGGATGGTGATGAATGACTTGCTGTATCAGTTTTTGTGAAATGCTATGTTGCGCTGTTAGTTAAGTTCTGTTGTGTTAGAGTGTTATGGAATTTAATTGGTGAAATCTCCATTTTGTAGGTTGTTTGGAAGTTGGCTTTTGGAGGTTTTTATTCTGTTATGTTAATCGGTTTTGCAGGTTAAGGTTAAAAGGACTCTGTTATGGAGAGTGGAATTAATGGTTGGTGAAAATGAATATAAGTTGGATGTGCAGGTTATGCATTTGGCCTATGGTATTACATTCAATGCATCTGACAGTGTTAGGGTTTTTTTCTCCAAGAGAGATGTTCGGAATGGTATCACAGGCCATGTGAATTTGGCATCTTTGGAAGTTAAATTGTAATTGAAACTGAAATATGAATATTGGTATAAGGTTGTAATGGATCAAAAAATGAACACGGCCCAAGCATGGTTTATAATGCAATTGTGAATGAAGATAACTTTGTTTGAAATAGACCATGGATCCAAATGAAATGGACTTAGGTGATTGATGGGCATTAAGACTAAGGTCATGGTGATCGAGGGATGACAGTAAGGTAAATTGACTTTGGTCAACTTATTGACCAAAAAGTCAACAGTTGACCAAAAGTCAATTGATGCAAAAAGATGATGAAATAGACTTCTCTGATTAAAACTGCACGTTCAAAATGGAATCATGAACTAATTGGAACCAATGTATTAAACGAATGAATAATAGTGAAACCTAGTGATCATGCCATGACCTGATCAAAATGAATCAATGAAATTTGGATCAATGAAGGTTTATGGAATCAATAGACGAAGTGACTTAGATCAAACGAGATCAATGACAATATGAAGTGGAATATGAATGCAAGCTTACTTGGAATCAATCAAAATAAGCCATGTACTAGGGTTTAGTAGCTAAAATTCAAATCCACGTAATCAACCAAAGACCTTAAACCAAGAAGTAATCAACATAAACAATGCATCAATGTCATGAACCACAGTTAGGATTTTCCACCCTCCTCAAAGCAAGCAATATGGTTACAAACCTTCCGGATCAAATAGCTAGGTCATTGATGAATTCTCAGTCCAAAGATCAACCAAGCAAAGCTCCTGAATATCAACTACCCATGATTAGGGTTTTAACCAAAGCACAAGACTCCACAAATATCATCTCAAACGATGGGCCCATCCTTAGGGTTGGGGTGCCCAGATGAATGTCACGATATAGGTCTCAGGAGTTAATGTCCCAAATAATCAAGCGACTTGGGTTTCATCCCACATGATGATCAATATCACAATCCTCAAACTAAAATCCTGATTTTATCAACCATGAACCTTGAATCTATGATATTTGTTAGCAAATGTTAATCATGAATGAATGATGTACATGAATGAGGCATTAATGAGTCTAGATGAATCTTAAATGATAGGTTATATGAAAAGCAAAAAAGAAGGATAAATTTTGGAATACAACTGTTATATACCTATTAAAACTTTTGAATGCCCATATCTTTACGGGAATAACATGCACACATATACTTTTTTATTAGGACATAATAAATTAAATTTTAAATAAAAAATCTCATATATTTAATATTTGTTCTTATTTTTAAAATATTGTTGATTAACTTTATTGCATTGCGATCACTAATTTAGTGGCCATTTATTTAGAATGTTACTTTATCTTGTTTAACAATATGATATGGTTTAACTTTATTCCATCCTGGCTTTATATTCTCTTTATTTAGATTTTGGACATACAAGTACTATAAGACATGTTCTCTTTTAGCTACTTGGGTCAAAAGCTTGTTGACTTGTGCGAACAACACAAAAGAGTGTTACATTGAATAGTCATTATGAACAAATCATTGTGCAAGTATACTTTATTATGATTGGACATTTTGGAAAGATATGGAAAATTGGCATTACTAGTACTACACTAGTAATGATTTATTCACTTTGGTGATATTTGATTCAAATTATTGTACTATTTTTTTTCCCAATAGCGCGTGAGAATTCATTATTTAAATATGTATTTTTTATAATAAAAATAATTTAAATATGAATTTGATCTTGGTAAAGAGATGAATATTTTAATCAAGTTTGATACATTGCTTCGGATATATGTCTTTAGGAGTGGCAAATGGACATGTCCTCATTTAAGCATGTCCCGCAAAAACTTGAAGAAAAAAACAGGATGGGACATAGATATTTGAAGGCACGAACATAAAATCTTGCCCCGTCATGCATAAAAGTGGGGTCAGGGCGTGGGGGTCGTGGACATTGATTTATTAGAAACAGAACTGACAATTCCATAATTTTCCCCATTGAGAGCTTGATTCCTATGCAAGAACTTCTATAAATTATTATGTGTGATTACCACCGAAATTCGATCACTCATTTTAATTTATAAAAGTCTCTGTAGTATCAGGAATGTTTTTCAGTCATTACTATGATTGACTTCCCAAATGAGGACAATTGTATGTAGAGATTATGGTTAATTAAGGATATAGTTATTGGAGATGCTTTGGTCTAAGGGATTTATCTGCCCGAAGGAGATAAATTTCTAAATCCAATGTATACTAACTAAGTAGCTTATTCTTGAAGTTTGTGGATGAAGTTATTGGAGGTGATTTGACTTAGAGAAATATCTACCTAGAGGAGATAAATTTTCGTACCAAATGTATGCTCAGTGAGTAACTCATCAGAGGCTCTAAACATGGTTGTGACCTAGGTTTGCGCATTCCATCCAAAGGGGATTGCCCTATAATGTTGGCATCTTCGTGATAACTTATGTTCATTAAAGCCATATCTTATCTTTATTATTTGTTCTAATGCATTCCTGTTTTGTCTCAATAGTGACATTCTCTATGAATAACTATTTTACTTCTATTGGAATTTTGAATGGGTTTAATTTTAAGAAATGGAAGCAAGACTTACAGTTTTCATTAGGTATTGTTGATCTTGACATGGAATTACGTCAAAACATACATGTGATCAATGCTTATAATACACATGAAGAGAAAGAAAAATTAGCTAACTAGGAGATTAGTATCCGACTTAGCTTATGCGCTACTAAGATAGCCATTTCTGAATATCTGATCAGCATAATTCCTGAAAAAGAGAATGCTAACGAATTCTCACTGCTATTGGGGAGAGGTTTCATGTATCTGATAATGCTGAATCTGGATATTGAATGAAACATCTCACAAACATGAAATATGATAACAATGGGGTGCCAGGGAGTTCATTCTTAGGATGGTTCATGTCCGAACCAAAGTTAAAATCCATAAAATCGACTTGAATGAGAATTTCATTGTATCTCATGCCTTAAACTGCATGCCTACTGAATTCACTAAAATAAAAAATGCTTATGATACCTTTGGTGAGAAATAAATAGGAAATAACCTTATTACCAAGTGTGTAGCTGAAGAAGAGAAACTCTAGAAGGAAAGAAGTGATTTAGCCCTCCCGATTGTTCATGCTAAACCTCATTCTGGTAAGAATTCTTGGGAAAATAAGAAAAATACTCATAGTGATTCTCATAGACATCTTGAGTTTAGGAAACCAGGAAATGGTCAACATCATAACATAGGAGGCTTTAAGTCGGTTGCTTTTAAGAAATCCTTTTGATGCTTTTGGTGTAAGGAAAAGGAGCATAAGAAAACTGATTATCATGCTTTTAAAGATTGGTTAGACAAGAAGAACAAATCTAGAGGTAATCATTTAGTTTTTGTCTGTTTTAATTCTAACTTAGTTGATGTTCCCGTTAATTCTTGGTGGCTTGATAGTGGTTCTACAACCCATATTGTTGTGTCCTTATAGGGGTTCAGAAATCAGCAGAGACCAAATTTGAGGCAAATCAAGCTTAGGTTGGGAAATGATCAAGTCATTGTGGAGCTAGTGGGAGATGTTAGCTTAGTTCAAGGAACTAGTTTTGAACTTGTTTTGAAAGATACATTTTATGTACCTTCTTTTAGGAGGAATTTGATTTCATATCTTATTTGGACATGCTTGGATTTCTATTTACCTTTTATGATGGAAAAATAAGTTTGATGTTGAATTCTCAAGTTGTTGGTAATGGTATCTTGTTGTATGGCTTATATAAGTTATCTTTGAATTGTGATAAAATTTCCTCGTCCTTGAATGTCGAGAGCTCCATTGCTAAAAGGTCTAAAGTTAGAGAAAAATACTCCTTGTTGTGGCACAAGCATTTATGCCATATCTCTAAGGAAAAAGTTGAAAGGTTAATTAGAGATGATATTTTACCTTCCTTAATTTCCATTATTTTGGGACTTGTGTGGATTGTATTAGAGGAAAATTTACTAAGACCAATAAGAAAGGTTCAACTAGAAGTTCATACCTTTTGGAAATTATTCATACAAATATTAACGGGTTCCTTTCTCCTACTATTTGTGATAATAAATCTGTTATCATATTCATTGATGATTTTTCCTAGTTTGGCTATCTTTACTTAATTAAGGAAAATCAGAAGCACTTCAAAAAGTTTAAAGCCTTTTAAAACTGATGTTGAAAAGTAACTAGGAAAGGTGATAAAGGTGGTGCATTCTAACCGTGGTGAAGAGAATTATGGTAGATATGATTTTACTAGGCAACATTGGGGGCCTTTTGGAAACTACTTACAAGATTATGGAATTGTTCCATAATACACCATGCAAGGTACTACTGAGCAAAATAGTGTAGCAGAAAGGCGAAATTGTACTCTTAAGGGTATAATGAGACGCATGATAAGTAAATGTAATTTCCATAATTTTTGTGGGGTGATGCTTTTAAAACAAACCTCTATATACAAAACATAGTTCCTAGTAAATCAGTTCCAAAAACACCTTTTGAGATTTGGGCAGGTAGTAAACCCAATTTGGACCATCTCCGTGATTGGGGTTTCCCTATAGAGGTTAAAATATATAATCCCTTTGAGACAAAGCTTGACCCCAAAACTAGTCGTTGGTTTTTCATTGGATATCTAGATCAATCTAAAGGATATAGGTTCTTTTGTCTTAGTAGAGGTAATAAAATTGCTAAGTCCCTGAATGCAAAATTTCTTGAGCTTGATTTTGCTGAGTATGTCATTGCATCTGATAAAATTGATCATGTTATGCTTGACGTTGTTACTTCAAAACTGCATAATTTTGATAATGCTAGATCATCCACGACTCATGGAGGTTTTTCTCCAAATGAGAATGTGGTTGATCATCCAATTGAGAATATGGTCAAACCACTTGTTTAAAATGTAGTTGATCCTCCTGTTGCGGCTGGGGTTGCACAACCTACTGAGCTAGTTTAGCATATTCACGTTAGAAGGTTAGTAAGACATAAGCGACCTACTATCAATGATGATTTTGTAGTTTAACTTAGTGAGGATGCTTATTATGTTGGTGTTGTTATTGTTCCTAAAACTTATTTAGAATCAATTGTAAGACCCCAATTTTGACCCTAAGATCCCTCATGATATCTCATCATGTGCATTGGTTTTGGGATCACACCTTAGCATCCTCCTTACCCCTCATTCACTAGGTTTGCATTGGGACAGATCACCAAACACATTTGATTGTATCATACTTTTTTTTCATTATTTACTAACTGAAATACCAAAAATATTCCAATGTATAGTTTAACTCTTTTATAGGTAGTGTGTGTGCTCACTTATGCTCCATCAAGCTCATATCTAGGGTTTGAGACCCTCAATGCAAGGAGAATAATCAAGAGATGATTCACATTGACTCTAGACATCATATATGGATCCCCATGGTCTTCACATATCATTTTGATTAAGAAATCATCAAGAGTTTGAAGCTTGTTTGCCTTGAAAACCTTAATTCATCTGGGTATCTTGTGGGACTTCCTCAACAAGTTTCTTCATCATTTGATAAAATATTTCAAGGGATGCTTCATATTACATCATCTTACACATATATGATCCCCCATGAGTCCCAAAAATCAAGAGAATGTCAAGCTAGCAAGTTGGTTCATGGTGGTTGACCAGAGAAAGTCAACTAGTCAAAACTAGGGTTCCCTAGACCGTATCTCCTACAATTTTTGTCATATGAAAATGATTCCAAGATAAACTTTACTCATAGTGACATTACAAACAACTTTAATGTTTAAGTATAGAGCTAGTTTTGCTTGAAAGTTCATTTTTTATGGTGAAAGATTATAGGTCATTTTGTCTGAACCCTAGTTAGGAGGTCAACTTCCCAAGACCATAACTTGCTCAATTTTAATGATATGAAAGCCATTAAAACTCCATGATCCAATTAAATATTTCCTCTTCACCTTTTATGTTTTGAGGAAGTTTTAATTCAACTTGAAAATGCATGTGCCAAGAGGAAACATTATAGGTCATTTTGGGTCATTACCATTGAACAAGTGATTTTCCTCAACTTATAAAATGCATAACTGCTTCCTGCCAAATCCAAATGAGGTCAAATTTTTGACTAAATTGATTAGGTTTGAAATAGATACAACTTTGATGAAGGAAGTTTTTCCATTTTAAGTCCGTAACAAAAGTTATTCAAGGTGGAAGAAGTAAACATTTGACTTGATACTTAGAAAAATATCATTTATGTTTGATTTTCCAAACTTCCACCTCAAAATTCATAATTATCCAAGCTTCAAATGGAAAAGTGTTCAACATGAAAGTTGTTCCCATTGATCGCAATGTTCTAAAAAGTTCAAGATCATCTCATTTGGATCAATATTGAAGGACTTGCGCATGGGTGCAATGCATGGTGCCATTTGGAGGATTCTCATGTTCAATTCTATTTCAACATTGTGTGGCTTAATGCATTGCTTTCAGCATCACATGTGCATAATTTTGGATCTTTTCCAATCATTCTTTGGGCTTTGTACATGCTCATTCAAGCTCATGGTGCAAATTTCTATTTTTGGATTTTCAAATGGAAGTGTGTGAAAAGCATGTGATAACCCTATAAATACAAGTGCTATGAGCTCAGAACTTCATTAACACCTTGCCCAAGCTCTGCCAAGACAATTCAAACCCTTCATTCCATATAATTCTTGAGGATTTCAATTGAAATCGAGTTTTAATTTCACCTTCTGTTTTGAAATTCAAACTCCAAGAATTCATTTCCCTTTTCATCTCAATTAATCACTGCAAGCAAGAGGAAGAGGAATCAAGCAAATCCAGATCAAGATCAAGAAAATTGGAAGCAACTCGAAGGTGAAAAATCAGAAACTTCATCTCTTCGATTCTCTCTTAATAATCCACCATTCTTTGTGATTTTTGGTTTGCTGAAGTCCTACCAATGTAGGCAACAAGATTGAGTTGCTTTGAGGTCAAATCGAAGCAACTCAGATCATGAACCTAAAATTTCAATTCCATGTATCTTTCAATATACTTGGAATTGAAAGAAATGGAGGTCAAATTCTTGCTCCTGAGCATTTTCTCTATAAATCAGTGTACTCATTTTTCATTTTTCATGAAGTTTTGGTTGGACCAGTCCGGTGGTCCTCACCGGAGAAGATGACCGAAGCTAGGGCTCTGGTGGTGTGTTCACAAGGTTCCAACCATCTGATCTTGGTCCAGCGTTCTAATCTTGGCAATTGGTTTTGATTATCACGCGTGTGTCACTTTGACTTGAGTCCACAATAGATAGCGCGCGTGACCATCAGATTTGCCACCTCAATTAATGAGGGATATCTGATGACCCTTGTTTTTTTATATTTTATAATTTTTCATTTAATAGCTTTATTTTGTTTAACTTATATTAATTTCATTTTTAATCCAAAAAATATGGGACTTTCACCAAAAATCTTTAAATTTTTTTCTCTTTTATTTTCCGAATTAAAATTAATTTTTGGATTAATTTTGATATTTTTCATGAATTAAATGTTTTTGTGCATATTTTTAATTGTTTAAAAATACTTCTGACTTTTCAAAAATCATGATTTTTTTGTCTAAGGTTGATTTGACTTTTGTTGGATTAAAATCATTGGATTTAGGGAATTGATGAAATGTACATTTCATCTCGCAAAATGAATGAATGATTTTAATTTGATAAAATTCCTCCCATGACGAATTTGTGTTTCTATCATCTCCCTCCCCCTCTTCATCTTCATCCCCATTATTTCCCATCCTTTTCATTGACCAATGAAGTCTCAATATCCTAAGGCTAATTGGTTCATCAATGACTTTGTGTCAGATGAACCAATATAAGTATGGATGAGATAGGTCCATCCCTTGTGATCTTTTATTTTAGTGTGTGGTATGTTTTAGGAGTTTGATTCATTATACCAAATCTCTAACATGCGTTAGCACCTAAATTTTTATTGTCCAACCTCAGATAGTTGTGACTTCTACATAAGTCCGATTATGATTGCTTAACATAGAGCTAAATTTGCCCTAAAGGCATAACATTCTAGTAAGTGAGATTGTAAGTCTCCCATCTTTCATGGTATTGTGTGGAAACTTGGCCTTTTTTCCTTCCTTTGGAAGATGTCTTGGTTCAAGGATCCTTGCTTGTGAATAGATGGTTGAGTGATCTCCAAAGAATGACTTAATCAATTGAAAAGTAAAACACCACTAACATATAATTAACCTTGACTAACATTTGACTAATTCTTATTAATATTGCTTTACTTTCAAGTCATTTACTTTATGCAATTTAATTTCAAGTCATTTATCATTCATTGTCATTTACATATCATTTAACTTGTTTATGTTTATGCCATTTCCACTTTACTCATTTGAGCCATATATTATGATTGTATATATTTGTTTGTGTATTTTGTTTGTGCTTGTGGTCTTAGGACCTTAAAATACCTAATGAACAACAAAAACCCTAAAAATGTTTGTCTAAACTGTTGGGTTTGATCTGAACTTTTGGACTTAGGATTAGGCAACATTCCCTATGCAAAAGGACTTGGCCAATGTCAACATTTTGAGACCAAGTTATTATGATTTGAGCTTTCATATGATGCAAGTATTGGGATCCATTTGAATTTATCTGCTACATGGTCTTGATGCAACTGTCACTTTAATCTTGTGTCTGATGCATTATTCTGAGTTAACCAAGGAGTATTTCATCTGATACATGAAAAGGCAAAGAAGATTGCAAGCTATGAAGTTCCTTGCTTGGATGTGGCCATATTTATTTGATGCCTTGATCTTCATGATGTATGATATTGCTAATGGCTTGCTGATTATTGCTTGATTCAAAGTTCAAAGGGAAAATGGGTTTTCTATATAACATTCTTGTCTGTTGAATTGCATCTCATTGGCCAGATCTTTTCAACTCTTAACTATTAATTTTATGCTTAGGATTAGTCTCTCCATCTCCTCCCACTTCTTAAATTTCAAAATATCTTCCCCCTTCAAAAACCTTCTTTGTTTGTGATTTCAAACTTTGACCTTATTTCAATTAGAAACTTTAGCCTTATGCCATTGAATTTTCAAATCCTTTTCTTAAATCAAACTTGTAAATAAATCTAATCAAATTGACTTAAAATTTTCAAAAGACAAAAAGAACTAACACCAATTCAAACTTTTGGGCCGTTTTTGCTTCTTTTAACTTAATTTTTTATTAAAAGTAATCCACTCATTTTGAAATTGATAGCACGAGCTACGAGGTTTTGATCCCTCATTTTTATGTTGGTACGTAGGCACAAGTCCGAAGGTCTTGTCAAACAAAAAAATATAATTAATTAATTCTTTTCTCATCCCTACATTCTATTTTTCTCAAACATCATTTTATACCAAAAACACATACACACATGAAAAGGGCTCCCTAGGAGTACCTAGGACACTTTGGGTGCTAACACCTTCCCTTTGTGTAACCAACCCCCTTACCTGTAATCTCTGGCATTTTATTAGTTTTGATTTGAAAATCTCTTATCTTTGGGTTTTGTTAGTATTTTTACCTTTTCCTTTGGAAACAATAAAAGTGCGGTGGCGACTCTGGTTTTATTGATGTTAAGCTTATCCATAGCTTGATGGTCATGAATTTATCACTACATAAATTAAGTGACGACTCTGTTGTGGAGTAGTCCTCAGTGGGTTTAGACTACTTTTTATGTGTATATATTTGTGTAGATGTTTTTGATTGGCTGCATTTTGTGTTAAAACACTTACCGTACTCTGATGTCTTGACTGATGTCATGACATGCTTGAGTAGTATGCTACAGGATTAGCTAATACAGGATTTACTGAATGTCAAACTGAATGTTATAACATTCATCCCTGATAGAAGATACTGAATTATAGGCCAGTTAGTTTTTCTGGTATAGTTTAGTATTTATTTCAGGCTGTTGTTTCAAGAAACTAATAGTTGAGCTAGAATTAAGGGACCTAGCATATAGCCTATTGTCTGGATGTCAAACTGAATGTTATGAAATACATTCCTGACAGCATATGCTAAAGTGTAGGCTAGTTAGTTTTTATGTTATGATTCAGTATTTATCTCAGGCTATTTTTTAGGAATCTAACAGCTGTGCTAAGATCTAGGAAACTAACAACTGTGCTAAAATTAAGAGGCCTAGCATATAGCCTATTTGTTAGCACCCTAATATGTGTAAATTAGGTTAACTTGCTTACCCTTAATTTTAGGAAATTCAAGTACAAAGCCCAAGTGCTGCATTATAAAAGAATGGCAATCCTACTTTCAGCAACTCAGGGATTTTGAAGTGTGAAGAATTAAATACATCATTGTATTTCCTTGCTGTATTTTTATTTGTGTCTTGTATTAGATTGCACGTGTGAGCCAAGCAATTATCACCTAGATGATTGCATTGGACTAGGGTGTTCATTGAGTTGTAATTGTTGTGTCACTCTAAGCTTTTAAGCGTGAGTGCTGTGTTTCTTGATTAAAGTTTTTAAGCACAATCAAGAGTTGTTTGAAGTATAACTTCACCACTGACTTTAAACTTATTAAAGGTTGTAATCACTGCTGTGATTGAGGGGGAGTGAGTAGGAACTCATGTCTTAGTTTAGATTGAAATTGCATTGGGTAGGTTTTAAGTGATAGGATTAAACAGTTGGTTTAAGTCCTGAATTAATACCTCTTATAGTGGATTTCCTCCCTTGCTTGGTAGCCCCCAGACGTAGGTGTGTTTGTCACCGAACTGGGTAAACAATTCTCTGTGTTATTTACTGCCCTTTACATTTACTTTCTGCATCATTCCTGTCTGCGCAGAATTGGATGTCATAACATCCAGTGTGACATCGATAGTCTGTTACTAGAATTTCAATTGGCATCAGAGCAGGCACCCTGCCTGTTAATTTCTGGGTGAGATCTAGGGACGTTACTTTCTAGTACCATGGACAAGGATGTAGGATTCTCAAATAGACCACCCATGTTGGATGGTTCTAACTATGATGACTAGAAACCTCGTATGATAGCCTTCTTGAGGTCTCTGGATAGCAAGGTCTGGAGAGCTGTCAACAAAGGATGGGAACATCCAACGAAGACAGGTAAAGATGGAATCATTATGCAAATTCCTGAAGAAGAGTGGGACAAAGAGCAAGAGGCATTAGCCCTTGGAAACTCTAAGGCCTTGAATGCACTGTTCAATGGGATAAATAAGAACATCTTCAGACTGATGCATCACTGTGAGCTGGCTAAAGAAGTTTGGGATACTCTCAAAACAACTCATGAAGATACCTCCAAGGTAAGGATGTCTAAACTCCAGATGCTGACTACTAAGTTTGAAAATCTGAGGATGAAAGAGGATGAGACTATTCATGACTTCCACATGAATATTCTTGAAATTGCCAACACTTCTGGAGGCTTAGGAGAGAAAATGTCTGAAGAAAAACTTGTAAGAAAGAGTCTCAGATCATTACCCAAGAGATTTGCCATGAAGGTTACTGCTATAGGAGAGGCTTAAGATATCTGCAATATGAAGGTTGATGAGCTTATTGGTTCTCTCCAAACTTTTGAAATGGGCTTGTGTGAGAATGTTGAAAAGAAAAACAAAAGCATAGCTTTTGTATCAAATGCTGAAGAGGATTCAGAAGAAGGAAATATTGGAGGTGATGAAAGCATATCAGAAGCTATAGCCATGCTTGGAAGACAGTTCAACAAGTTCATAAAGAAGATTGATCAAAAAGGTAGACCAAATGTCAAGAACATTTTGTCTGACATCAGTAGAAGATCAACATCTGAAGAAAAGTTCAACCAAGGAAAGGGAATCCAGTGTCATGGATGTGAAGGTTTTGGACACATTAGAGCTGAATGTCCTACCTTCCTCAAGATGCACAAGAAGGGACTTTCTGTCACCTGGTCTGAGGGAGACTCTGAGAGTGAATCTGAAGGAGAATCTGCTAAACATGTCACTGCACTAACTAGTGTCTGTGCCTCTGATGATGACTCAAGTGGAGATGAACTTACATTTGATGAACTTGCTGCTTCATATAAAGAGCTATGTGTCAAAAGTGTAGAAGTGTGTATACAAGGAGAAAAGCAGAAGAAACTCATCAAGGAGCTGGAAGCTGAGAAGAAGAAGCATCTGGCAGTCATAGATGGTCTAAATGGTGAGATAACCTTGCTGACCTCTAAGCTAGATCAAATGACAAAATCCATCAGAATGCTGAATAAAGGAATTAACACTTTGGAAGAGATTCTAAAGGTGGGACAGAAATCAGGAACCATGTTTGGTTTAGGCTTTGTTAAGGAATCCTCAACTGAACTCAAAAGCTCAAAGGCTGAAGTTCAGAAAATCAAGCAGAAGTCACAACCAATGTCACAACATCAGGGAAACAGGAGGATTAACCATCAAAAGAAGAAATTTCAAAGATGGAAATGCCACTACTGTGGTAGATTTGGTCACATAAAACCCTTTTGTTATAGGTTGCATGGTTATCCTAACCAGACCCCTTAAGTCAGACCTAAGCAGAAGGCATATAAGCATAATGCCCCCATCAAGAAACAACAATGGGTTGCTAGATTAGCTCACACATCTCTAAGGGCATCTACCAGAGAAGACTGGTATTTTGACAGTGGCTGCTCAAGACATATGACTGGGATGAGTAACTTATTGGTAGATATACAACCTTATACTACCAGTTATGTGACCTTTGGTGATGGAGCTAATGGAAAAATCAAAGGTGTTGGTAAGCTGGACAGTCCTGGAGTTCCAGAACTGAA
Organism: Lathyrus oleraceus; assembly: GCF_024323335.1. NCBI lineage: Eukaryota > Viridiplantae > Streptophyta > Magnoliopsida > Fabales > Fabaceae > Lathyrus > Lathyrus oleraceus. The sequence goes on from NC_066583.1 coordinate 393,756,013, forward strand.
TAATGTGTTGTTGGTAGAAGGACTAATTGCTAATCTCATCAGCATAAGCCAGCTATGTGATCAAGGCTTCAATGTACAGTTCACTAAGGAAGAATGTGTTGTGAAAAATGGAGAAAATAAGGAAGTTATGAGAGGATCCAGATCCAAAGATAACTGCTATCTATGGGAACCTAAAGTCTCAAACTACTCCTCAATGTGCTCCTTAGCCAAGGAAGAACAGGAAGTGAAGCTGTGGCATAAAAGACTTGGACATATTCATTTAAGAGGAATGAAGGAGATCATATCCAAGGAAGCAGTTAGAGGAATCCCAAAGCTGCTTATTGATGAAGGAAAAGTCTGTGGAGAATGTCAGGTTGGCAAGCAAACCAAGATGTCACATCCTAAGCTTGGACATCCTACAACATCTAAAACCCTGGAACTTTTGCACATGGACTTAATGGGACCTATACAGGTTGAAAGTCTTGGTGGGAAGAGATATGCTTATGTGGTTGTTGATGACCATTCCAGATACATATGGATAAGCTTCATCAGAGAAAAATCAGATGCATTTGATGTCTTCAAAGATCTATGCATAAGACTCCAAAGAGAAAAGGATAGTAGTGTTATCCGAATAAGAAGTGACCATGGAAGGGAGTTTAAAAATTCCAAGTTTGAGGATTTCTGCTCATCTGAAGGAATAAGTCATGAGTTTTCCTCACCTATTACTCCTCAGCAAAATGGAGTAGTTGAAAGGAAGAACAAAACTATTCAAGAGTCTGCTAGAGCTATGATTCATGCAAAGAAGCTTCCTATGCACTTTTGGGCTGAAGCTATGAATACAGCCTGCTATGTTCACAACAGAGTTACCTTGAGAAAGGGAACCTTGTCCACTCTGTATGAAATCTGGAAAGGCAGAAAACCTACTGTGAAGTACTTTCATATCTTTGGAAGCAAATGTTACATTCTTACAGATCGTGAACAGAGAAGAAAAATGGACCCCAAAAGTGATGAGGGTATATTCCTGGGATACTCTACTAACAACAGAGCATACAAAGTTTTCAACTCCAGAACTAATGTCCTGATGGAATCCATAAATGTTATTGTTGATGATAAAGATGAAGAATCTAATGTCATAGAGGATGTTGGAACATTGCTTGAGACTTCAACAGAAATACCAGTCAAGACTGAAGATGTGCAGGATACTCCTCCTGGACTTGAGTTAGAAGCATCCAACAAGGTGCCTTCTATCAGGATTCAGAAAGACCACCCTAAGGATCTTATCATAGGAGATCCCAATAGTGGTGTGATTACCAGATCACGGGAGAATAGCTCAAATTCCTGCTTTGTATCTAAGGTTGAGCCTAAAAATGTGAAAGAAGCTCTGACGGATGAATATTGGATCAATGCTATGCAAGATGAACTGGAGCAGTTTAAAAGGAATGAAGTATGGGAGTTAGTTCCAAGACCTGAAGGGACTAACATCATTGGTACCAAGTGGATTTACAAGAACAAGTCTGATGAGAAAGGAGTAATCACTAGGAATAAAGCAAGACTAGTGGAACAAGGGTATACTCAAGTTGAAGGGGTTGATTTTGATGAGACTTTTGCACCTGTTGCAAGACTTGAGTCAATAAGGTTGCTGTTAGGTGTTGCCTGCATTCTGAAGTTCAAATTGTTCCAAATGGATGTGAAGAGTGCCTTTTTAAATGACTACTTGAATGAAGAAGTCTATGTGGAACAACCTAAAGGGTTCAGTGATCCTAATCTACCAAAACATGTGTACAAGTTGAGGAAAGCTCTGTATGGGTTGAAGCAAGCTCCTAGAGCTTGGTATGAGAGGCTGTCTGAATTTCTGACTACTAATGGTTACAGAAAAGGAGGGATAGATAAGACTTTGTTTGTGAAGGACGAAGATGGCAAAATCATGATTGCCCAAATATATGTGGATGATATTGTCTTTGGTGGAATGTCAGATAAAATGGTGAAACATTTTGTTAACCAGATGCAATCTAAATTTGAAATGAGTTTGGTTGGGGAATTGACTTATTTTCTTGGACTGCAAGTTAACCAGATGGAAGATTCTATGTTTCTCTCCCAAAGCAAATATGCCAAGAACATAGTTAAGAAGTTTGGTATGGATAATGCCAGTCACAAACGAACTCCTGCACCTACTCATTTAAATTTAACTAAATATGAAGGAGGTTCTAGTGTTGATCAATGCTTATACAGAAGCATGATAGGTAGCCTACTATATCTAACTGCTAGTAGACCAGATATTGCCTATGCAGTTGGTGTGTGTGCTAGATACCAAGCAGAACCCGAAGTGAGTCACTTAAATCAAGTCAAGAGGATTCTCAAATATATTAATGGAACTTCTGATTATGGTATGCTATACTCACATGGCTTTGAGCCCATCTTATCTGGGTATTGTGATGCTGATTAGGCTGGGAGTGCTGATGACAGAAAAAGCACATCAGGAGGATGTTTCTTCTTGGGAAACAATCTCATATCGTGGTTTAGCAAGAAACAGAACTGTCTATCATTATCCACTGTAGAAGCTGAGTACATAGCAGCTGGAAGCAGTTGTTCCCAACTGGTATGGATGAAACAGATGCTGACTGAGTATAATGTCTCTCAGAATGTCATGACATTATTCAACGACAATCTCAGTGCCATCAATATTTCAAAGAATCCTATCCAACACAGTAGGACCAAACATATTGACATTAGACATCACTTCATAAGAGATCTGGTAGAAGACAAAGTGATTACCTTGGAATATGTGGCAACTGAACTACAACTTGCTGACATATTTACAAAGGCTTTGGATGCTACTCAGTTTGAAAATTTAAGGGCCAAGTTGGGAATATGTCTTTCTGAGGAATTATAGCAGCTTAGGATGTTAGAAATGTACTGTTTAATATTTCAAATTATTAAACAATTGAAAGTGTGCTCTGATTGGTCAACAGATAGTTACTTCACTTGCAACAAGTGTGTTCACAAGATGTTATGGGGGATATCTGAACATGAGATGTCTTATGTACCTACTGGAGTTAAAGAACATGTTCATGCAGGAGTGTTTCAAGATGTCATACACAAAGTCATGACATCTGATATGGTTGTACCTGCTGTGAAGCAAGAGTGTGTGTCTACTTGATCAAAGCTGTGAAGCAAGATCAAGCGGGTGTCGTCTTGATCAAAGTTGTAAAGCAAGATCAAGAGTGTGTATTCTTGATTGAAACTGTGAAGTAAAATCAAGTGTGTGTTTCTGATACTTGCTTGTATGTTTGTTCTTTTTGGTCTGTAATTTTAAGTCTTGCTTTGGCCACATTTTTGACAAAAAGGGGGAGTAACACCTGTACCCCAGGACAACAAATTTCTTTGAAGTTGAAGGTCCCCTAAACAAGAGGTTATGTTGTTGTTTGCTATCTAGTTGTGTTGCTGTTGTTTGAAGTTTAACTTCTATGTGTGCTGAGTGTATTAGCTAATTTAATTCTCGGCTTGGATGTTTGCTTTCTGCTGCTGTGAACTCTGTTGTGATGCCAAGTTGTTTTAGCCAAAAATTTGCCAAAGGGGGAGTTTGTAGATGTGTTTGATTGGCTGCATTTTGTGTTAAAACACTTACTGTACTCTGATGTCTTGACTGATGTCATGACATGCTTGAGTAGTATGCTGCAGGATTAGCTAATACATGATTTACTGAATGTCAAACTGAATGTTATGACATTCATCCCTGACAGCAGATACTAAGTTATAGGCCAGTTAGTTTTTCTGGTATAGTTCAGTATTTATTTCAGGCTGTTGTTTCAGGAAACTAACAGTTGAGCTAGAATTAAGGGACCTAGCATATAGCCTATTGTCTGGATGTCAAACTGAATGTTATGACATACATTCCTGGCAGCATATGCTAAAGTGTAGGCTAGTTAGTTTTTCTGTTATGATTCAGTATTTATCTCAGGCTATTTTTCAGGAATCTAACAGCTGTGCTAAAATCCAGGAAACTAACAACTGTGCTAAAATTAAGAGGCCTAACATATAGCCTATTTGTTAGCACCCTAATATGTGGAAATTAGGTTAACTTGCTTAACCTTAATTTTAGGAAATTCAAGTACAAAGCCCAAGTGCTGCATTATAAAAGGATGGCAATCCTACTTTCAGCAACTCAGGGATTTTGAAGTGTGAAGAATTAAATACATCATTGTATTTCCTTGCTGTATTTTTATTTGTGTCTTGTATTAGATTGCACGTGTGAACCAAGCAATTATCACCTAGATGATTGCATTGGACTAGGGTGTTCATTGAGTTGTAATTGTTGTGTCACTCTAAGCTTTTAAGTGTGAGTGCTGTGTTTCTTGATTAAAGCTTTTAAGCACAATCAAGAGTTGTTTGAAGTATAACTTCACCACTAACTTTAAACTTATTAAAGGTTGTAATCACTGCTGTGATTGAGGGGGAGTGAGTAGGAACTCATGTCTTAGTTTAGATTGAAATTACATTGGGTAGGTCTTAAGTGATAGGATTAAACAGTTGGTTTAAGTCCTGAATTAATACCTCTTATAGTGGATTTCCTCCCTGGCTTGGTAACCCCCAGACGTAGGTGTGTTTGTCACCGAACTGGGTAAACAATTCTCTGTGTTATTTACTGTCCTTTACATTTACTTTCTGCATCATTCCTGTCTGCGCAGAATTGGATGTCATAACATCCAGTGTGACATCGATAGTCTGTTACTAGAATTTCAATTTGTATATTTTATGCTTGTATGTTGCTTGTATGGTATGATTTGTCTTTTGTGCTTGGTGATCTTTGAGTGGTGAGATAAGTTCTAACTCGAACTTGAGTGCAATTAAGATAGAAGGATGGTATAGTCATGTTCAACTTGTGTGGAGTAGTCCTTAGGAAGTTGGCTTGAGACCCATCTACTCAGTGGAGACCCTTTTTAAGTTACTAATGTCACACAAGTCATTTGTGGTTAGGCATTACTCTCTCTGATTTGGAGTCCGAGAAGCTGAGGATTGTAGAACATTTAACCCAACTCAGCCTATTTAGGACGTAGTGCGGAGACGGTTCATGTGTAGACCTGATAACAGTTGTTACACATACTACACTCAGACGAGTTACTCTTGATAATATTATCGGTTGATGAGTCAGTCATCCTAACCTATAATATTCGATAGATGGAATTAAGACTATGGAAACTTTTTAGAACATGATCTACAGGTTTTTATCCTTAGTACCCTCCTTTGGGATGGTTCTTAACCCGACTCCATGCTCGTGACTCACAATAAACCCTTTGATTCTTGGTTGATCCGATCAAGTCTTGTCAATATCAATGGAACTTGGGTGTTGATAAGGTGAAAACCATAATCCACCAAAATGGATGATTGATCTTGATGATGACTTGATCCATCCCTTGACCTTTGTTTGTGTTTTCCTTGTGTGTGATCCCTTGTTTGTGATTGTTGCATTCATACATTCATGCACATCATAACATTCATCACAAAAATAAATTTCAAGGAACTAAGGTCTTATTTAGAAATATTTTCAGACTATGGATTATGGACGAAGGAACACTAAGAAGTACAGTTTCAGGTGTCCTGATTTGAAAGAGCTAAGGAAGTTATCATCCTTTGTACTAGATCCCTTGGACTTCAAGCAACTTCATGGGAAGCTTTTGTCTGTATTATCTGCTGATGTGGTGGAAGGACTCATTAGTGTGTTGGTTCAGTTTTATGACCCTCTCTCTCGTTGCTTCACTATTCCCGATTATCAGCTTATGCCTATGTTAGAGGAGTATGTCCATCTCTTGGGAATACTCGTTTCTGACAAGGTGCCTTTTAGTGGATCGAAGGAGATTCCCATATCTCATATCATAGCTAAAGATCTTCATTTGAAGAAATATGAGATTGAGGCTCATTGGGTGAGGAAAGGAGGTGTTTTTGGATTGACTTCTGAGTTCCTCATTGCTAAATCCATTGTCTTTGCTCAAGCCGGTAGTGTGGATGATTTTGAACCCATATCTATGTTGCTCATCTATGGTTTGGCTTTGTTCCCTAACATTGACGGTTTTGTTGATGTTAACGCCATTAGAATCTTTTTGATCAGGAATCATGTTTCTACTTTGTTGGGTGACATGTATTTTTCTTTGCATTTGAGAAATTCTAAAGGTGTCGGGACTATTGTGTGTTGTGTTCCTCTTCTGTACAAGTGGTTTATTTCGCACTTGCATCATACGCTTGCTTTCTTGGAGAACAAACAATGTTTAAGGTGGTCATAGAGACTTATATCTCTCACTAATGATGATATTGTTTGGTATGATTCTACATTAAGTAGTGTGAATATTATTTATGGTTGTGGAGAATTCTCTAATGTTCCCCTCATTGGAACACAAGGAGGAATCGACTACAACCCTGCTTTGGCTCGTCGTCAACTTGGGTTCCCCTTGAGAGACAAACCTAATAACACTCAGTTAGAAGGTCTTTTCTATCAAGAGGGTAAAGATCCTCAACATCTGAAGCAGAAGATGATATATGCTTGGCATAAAGTGCATAGGAAGGAAGATCCGAGCTTGGTCCGTGCAACTGTGTAACTTTGGAAGCTTACACTACTTGGGTGTAGAAGAGAGCTTTGGAGTTGAAGATGTCATATTCTTGTGAAAGACCTGTGTCTTTGGTTGTGGTTGAGCCATCAACTCTACCTAACCAAGATATAGAGGAGTTGGAAGAAGCACTCGCCAAGATGAAGCAAGAGAGAGATATGTGGGAAGAGCGGTTACATGCTTTGAACTGAAAGCATGAGGAGTTGCAACTTGAGTCAAAGGACAAAGATGCACTTATTGAACTTCTTGAAGACCGAGCAATGAAGAGACAGATAGAGCCAGAGGGTCCACCTTCCTCTAGTATGCCTCAGTCTTCCGGTGCTTAGAAGAAGATTGTTGATCAGCTTGTCCTTGAGAAGGCTCAGATGAAGACATATTTTGAGTATGAGATTCAACACATCCGAAGGAAGTACGCGCCCGCAGCCAGATCATCTGACATTGTTTCTAGGGGTCCTTAGGATGATTAGTTTCCTTTTCTCTTGTATTTGTACTTTGGTTTCTGAAATTGTACTAAATGTAATCCTTCCAAATTATGTGAATAAAAAGAGATTTTATGGTCAATCAAATTGTTACTATTATTATTTAATATTTGAAAATAGAACTTCATGTGATCTTTGAAATTAAAAACAAACAAAAATATTGCATGACATGCATCATATGCATAACCGTTTTTTCTTCCGCCAGATTGTCTTATCTGTTATTCTTCTATACTTCAGCCAAACTGACTTATCTGTTATTCTTCTATACTTCTGCCAGATTGTCTTATCTGTTGTTCTTCTATTCTTCCATTTGGAACAAGAGAATAGAAAGCTGAAGGATGAGATTGCACGGTTGACTGTTATGATGGAGTCTGTTCTTGCTGCGCATAATCAGTCTTCACCAACTCCCGCAACTCCTCCCTAGAGGACTGTTATTTCTGATATTGCTACCTCAATTGTTCCCGTTGCTGCTAGCCAATCCAGTCCTTCCATGCCTGTTGGATTCCCTTGGGGAATGTTGTCCAACTTAATGCCTGAAGGGTTTGCACCCACCTTTGTCTCTATACCGGCATCTAGCTCGGTCATGTCTGTGTTGCCTCCAGTTGTTCATACTTTTCCTTGTGTTAAGGACACCATCTACCATTCTGAGACATCTGAGAGCCCATATGTATATGAGAAGAAGGCCAAAATGAAGGATTAGTTCCTTGACCTGTGAAAGGAGTTGAAGACGTTGAGAGGAAAATACCTGTTTGGTAAAAGTGCTGCTGAGCTCTGCCTGGTACCAAACATGAAGATCGATGAAGTTCAAAGTCCCTGACTTTGAAAAGTATAAGGGAAATACTTGTTCACCTAGCCACCTTGTTATGTACACCAGAAAGATGTCAACTCAAACTGATAATGATCAGTTGTTGATTCACTACTTTCAAGACAACTTGACTGGTGCTGCTCTGAGATGGTATATGGGGTTAGACAGTGCAATTATCCATACTTTCAACAACTTGGGTGAAGCCTTTATCAATAACTATAAATACAACATTGATATGACATCTGATAGAGACCGATTGAGGTTTATGCCTCAGAAGGATAAGGAGACATTTAAAGAGTATACTCAGAGGTGGAGGAAACTTGCTGCCCAGATTAATCCTCCATTGGAAGAGAAAGAGATGACGAAGATTTTCCTGAAGACCCTGAGTTCATTTTATTACGAATGTATGATTTCCAGTTCCCCCAGTGACTTTACCGAAATGGTAAATATGGGGATGGGGTTAGAAGAGGGAGACCGTAAGGGACGTCTGTATAAGGAAGAAGCATTGTCCATTAAGAAGTATGGTGGTAGTTTCTCCAAGAGAAAGGAGGGGGAAACTAATTCAGTATCTACGGGGAGGCATAAAAGGCCTCATGTCAGAAGGAGTTCTCAACCGCGTCAGCATCAACATCAAGTTTCTTCAGTGATTCCGGTATTTTCCAACAATTCCAACAATCAAGTTGTTCCGATTCAACAACAACAACGTCAACAACAACCGCAAAAAAGAACCAACTACAACAACAAGAAATAATCAACAACAAAGTTTTAAGAGGAAGAATGTCTCTTTTGATCTCATTCCTATGTCCTACGCAAAATTGTATCCATCTTTGGTTCTCAAGAACCTTATTCAACCCAGAAATCCTCTGCAAACTCTCGAGCCACTTCCATGGTGGTTCAAACCTGAACTCCGTTGTGCTTTTCACCAGGGATCCTCTGGCCATGACATTGAGAACTGCTACCCGTTGAAGTATGAAGTAAAAAAAGCTCGTGAAAAGTAGGATGGTGTCCTTTTTGGATCGTGCGCCTAATGTGAAAGCCAATCCTTTTCCCGCCCATGGTAATGCTTCTGTCCATATCAGACAGTCTTTGGTTGCAATTCATAAAGATATCTTTTTGGTCAGTGATTGTGAGCATGCCCATGATGGTTGTATGATATGCAGCGTGAACCCTCGAGGATGTGTTATTATCAAGAGGGATATTCAGAGGTTGATGGATGAAGGGCTTATCCAAATTTGTCAGTCGAGAGATATAAATGATGTGAATGTGATTGTTCATGTGTTCAAGACCCCTGAGCGGGTAGTAATCCAATTTGATAGCAGCAACAACAAAAATGTTAATAGATCGGTCTAAGACCCTAATTTTGACCCTAAGATCCCTCATGGCATCATAACATTGCTCATTTGCATTTGCCTCAAGGATCATAGCATCTTGGCTCCTTACCCAAGGGTTGGAACTTGTGTGAGTTGGTTTGAGACCACCAAGCATGCTTGAATTGTACATTATTGCTTTTCTTATTTTTTTTACTAACCAAAAGCACAAAAATATGTCACTAACCTCTTTTGTGTTGAAGCTTAAGCAGTCATGTGATCCAAGGCTCATAGGAGGCTCCTATGCCCATTGAAATGGCCATATGAAGATGAAAGAAAGCATGAAAATGGTTCACAAAGCTCTAAATCATCATATTTGCCTCCCAAGTATCTCAATTTGTCAATTTGATCAAGATAAACCAAAGGGCTTGAGGCTTGTTTCCCAAGGAAACCCTAATTCATTTGTGCATCAACTGTACCTTGCTCATGAAGCAACCTCAACCTATGATAAAATACAATCAATGGAAGTTCTTTTCTTCATAATTTTATGCATATATGATCTTATGTGAGGCCTCTCAATCATTCATTCATCAAGATTTGAAGTTTGGACTTGAGAAGTTGATCAATCAAATCATCTAACTATTTTGAAATCCACTGAGATCTAACTTTTGATGTGTTTGTCAAATGAAGATGACCCCGAGAGTAACAATGTTCTTAAGAACCATATGAACAAATTTAATGTTCATCAAAAGTACATTTTAAACTTGGAAGGTCATCATTAATTTCAAAACATTATAGGTCATTTTGACTGAAACCCTAATTTTGGGTAAACTTCCCAAGGACCTAACTCCTTCATTTTTTATGATTTTTAGGTGAGACCAATTGAATTGGAAAGTTTGAGATGTCTACTTAAATTGTTATGTTGTACAAAATTTTATAATCCTAAAAGAAACACATGTAATAATACAAAACATTATAGGTCACTTTGGACCAAAGCCATTGAATCTTGAAAAAGTCCAACTTCAAGTGCCCATAACTTTCTCATCAAAAATCCAAATGATGAAAAATATAAGTACAAATTGATTGTATTGAAAGGACCTACAACTTTGAAGTTGGAGGTTTTGTGATTTGAGGCTTGCATAATAGAAACAGAAGGGCTTGAAGTTGGACCATTTTGGCAAAATTTTCAAATACATGTTTTGTACCTTGAACTTCATGGCTAGTTTTCAATATTTTCCAAACTCCAAATGGATTTTTGTTCAACATAGCTTTTGTTCCTTATGTCAAAACCTTTCCAACCATTACACACATGCTTATGTTTGAATTTTCCAAATGTGATTTTCGAAGAGGTGAAGCTTTATGATCAATTATGCATAACATGTTAAATCTTCATGCACAAGCTAATGCATTGCCATATGCATGTCCAAACTTGCTTCATTTGAGTTCAACATGCAAAAATAATTGATTTTAGGCCTCATATGCGCCTGTACAGGCCCATGCATGGAGGATCCAACTTCACATGCACACGAGTTTGATCACCCTTTGCATCAGCTGTGGCTATAAATAGAAGGCATTACCTCACTTAAATCTCAACCTGAAGGCGCATGAATCTCTACAGAAATCATTACCCACCCTCTCACCAAAGGAATTCTGAAATTTCACTTCTCTTTTCAAGCTTAAATTTCAACTTCCCTGGTTGATCTTTAGCTTCTAATTCCTTAGCCTTGCTTCATTGTCACTTCAAGATCAAGCTGCAATCAAGAGTTGGATTGGATTTTGCTCATAAAAGCTGCACTTCAAAGGTTTAATCCTCAATTGTTTTACTTCTAATCTCATTAATTATAGTGCATTGCTTGTGTTGGTTTGCATTTCTGAAGTCCTCATGTGAGAGGCAAGCCAGTGGTGGCTTTAATTTTGTGAATTGGTTAACTTCAGATTGAACACCTTGTTTTTCAACCTCAGATTTCTTCTTCCATAAGAATCTTGAGCAAAAACTAAGATTCCGGACTGAGCCTTCTCACCAGAGAAGACGGTGGTTTCCACCACCGTCCCCACGCGTCCAAACCCTGGCCATTGGATGATGATCTCCAGATCTAATCTTGGATGTTGCTTTGTGTGACTTTATTTAATTCATGATGCCACGCTGTTGACTAATGCTCACCATACACGCGCGCTTCATAGCCATGTGATCAACCATGTCAATTAATGAGGTTGGATCTGACGCCTGTGGATTTTTCCTATTTTCTGAATTTCCATTTTATTTTCAAAAATTCATAACTTCTTTATTTGGAATCACAAAAATATGGGATCAATTGCAAAAAAATTCTCTTAAATTCTAGCTTCATAAAATGATTTTTAATTATTTTTGTGATTCCATTTAATATTTTTTGTGAATTATTTCTTTTCTGATTGTTTTTAATTCATTTAAAATACCATTTGATATTCAAAAATGCCAAAAATATTTTCTTAACATCTTTGGATGATGATGAATCTATGGAAAATATTCTCATCCATTTATTATTTAATTTGAGATTTATTTGAGATTTTAGTCCAATTATGTTATTTTTATTCATTTTAAATTGTTTAAAATTAGTTTCTGTTTTCAAAAAATGATGAGAAAATTTGTCAAACCTTGTTTGACCATGTTAGACTTATGATGATCCAATTGGACTTATACAAGTTGATTTGAATTGAATTTGAAGTTTGACCTTTATTTGTCCATTTTATTTTATGCATTATTTTAATTCCAAAAAATACCAAAAATATGTTTGACCTTTCTTGACTTCTAATCTTCATTTCACTTCTGTTTACCATTGATTGATGTTGATTCCGTTCATGTTTGATCAATTTGTTTTGGTTATATCATTTGAATTTTCATTATGTACATTCCATTTCCATCTTCGTCTTCTTCTTTTTCTTTTGACCAATGAGTTAATGATTTATGGTTAGCCTTGACATATGGGAGGCTTAACCTTCTTTGATCCAAATCAAATTCATCTTGATCAAAGATCAAGTGAATTGCTTTGTGTCCAAGATAGGTTGCTTCTTCGTCAAGGAAAAAACCTAAAATCCATACAAGGTCATTCTTCTTTTCTTTTGGCATGGCAAGTTGTAGGAGCTTGGCTTACTAGTCAAGGTCTCTAACTTGTGTTTATTTGCCTATAGTTTTATTGACCGGCCTCAGATAGGTGTGACTACTATATTAGTCCACTTACGATTGCTTAACATAGCGCTAAATTGCCTTATGGCACACTAACACTAACTACTAATTACTAACTTTTAATTCAAGCATTTAATTCTTGCAATTTACTTTAATGCAATTTAATTTCTTGCTCATTAATTCATATTGTCTTTACCCTTTGCTCACTTGAGCTCATGTTTATGTTTATTCCATTTGCCTTTTGCTCACATGAGCATATTATTGTGTAAATATATTATTGTCTTGTATTTGTTTTGTTTTGTTTGTGTGAACCAATGCAAAAAGTTGAAAGGACTTAGAAATTAGGACCTTACCTATGCTTAATGGAGTTTCAAGAGCAAATAGGCCGCATGCCTTTAGAATGCTAAGTATATTGAAGAGCAACTAGGCCTCATGCCTTTAGACTGCTTAATCTTGAAGATGACTTGAAAGGACCCCTAATCTAAACTCTCTCTTTGTCCATTTCTATTATTGCATTGTGGAACTTTTTGATTGTTTGTTCTTGTGGTAGGGATCCCAAACTTGAGCTAATTAGAAGGACCATTGTCATGAGCATCCAAGATAAGAGAGACAAATCCAAATTGGAAGATCCTAGGAGCTTGATTGATATTTTCTTGATTGCTTGAGTTAATTGCTTATTGCTTGCTAAGTCCAAAGGAAAGGAGCAACTTGGATCATCTTTATAATCTCAAGAAAGGAAATCCAAGGGTTTTATTTCTCTTCCCTCATCTTTGCATGTTTAGGAACTAGCCCTTCTCTTCTTCTCTCCACTCTAACCCAAGCCAAACTCATTTTGTGCAAACATTGACATTTGTTTTCAAAACTAGAAACATAGGCATTATGCCTTTGATTTTTTCAAACTCTTTTCATAATACTTATTTTGAATTGAACCTTAAGTCAAATTTGACTTTATTTTGTCAATACTCCTAATTTGTAAATACAACTCACTCAAATTGTTTTTGTGGTTCCAATGGCCACCTTTGCCAAAGCTTTTCATAAACATTAGCTATTAGGTTTGAGTTATCATAGTGGTTGATATAAACCTCACATGTATCCTTAGTGATTGGACTATAAGTCTTCCATACTTATTATAGGGTGGATCCCTCACTAGTATGTTGAAGCTCTCCTCACATGGTGGATTTGTGGTTTAGGTTGAGTTTTCTCCCTTTGATAACAAAAGACCTTAAGGCTTTTGACCAATCAATTCACCAACTTATTTTGAGAGTTTTACCCCGAACTACAAGGTTTTGATCCTACCTTTGTGATGGTACGTAGGCAATGGATTTATCCATTCAAACACAAAATTGTAAATAATTTGTATATTCTTTTCTCATCTCCCCAATCATGTTTGCACAAATATTTTCACAAATACCAACCTACCATACAACATTTGCAAAAAGGGCTCCCTTAGAGTACTAAGGATGTTTTGGGTGCTTAAAACCTTCCTATTGCATAACCAACCCCCTTACCCAGATCTCTGACATTTTTATTAGTTTTTGATTTGATAAAACTTCTCGGTTTTTGTTCGCTTTCTAACCTTTCCTTTGGATAAATAGAAGTGCGGCGGCGACTCAAATTGTATGATTTACTTTTGATTTAGTCTATAAATCTAAAGGTAACGAATACCCCGCTATAATCGGTATCACCATTAGTAATACGGTTAGCGGGCCCTGTCTCGTATGCATCCGATAAAGATGTGCTTTATCGATATAATGTCACCATGGTGGAGAATGGTCAAGAGATTCTGTTACCCGTAGCAGATTCTGTGGTAAATATAGTCAATATTGCAAAGGTGACCCGTAGTGGTCGTGTCTTCGGTCCGGTCTTTCCGAAGGAGGTAGAGGATATTTCAATCAGTAAGAAGGTGAATATGCCAATGGTGAATTCGGTTAGTGCTCCAGTGTATCATTCTGGTGAATCCAGCAAGCGTGAGACTAATGATGATGATGGACTTTTGATACTAATAAAGAGGAGTGAGTTCAATGTGGTGGAGCAGCTGCTCCAAACCCCGTCAAAGATTTTGATGTGTCTTTGCTGATGAATTCCGAGGTACATAGAGAGGCGTTGCAGAAGGTGCTTGAGCAAGCCTATGTTGAGCATGGTGTTACTGTGGATCAGTTTGACCACATTGTTGCTAACATCACTTCTTGCAATAATTTGAGTTTTTGTGATGAAGAGCTTCCTGAGGAAGGCAGAAATCACAATTTGGCGCTACACATTTCAATGAATTGCAAGGAGGACTCACTGTCCAACGTGTTGGTTGACACTGGGTCATCTCTGAATGTGCTTCCAAAGTCAGCTATGTCCAGACTTTCTCATCAAGGTGCCCCTATGAGGTATAATGGCGTGATTGTCAAAGCGTTTGATGGTTCTCGTAAAACCGTCATTGGTGAAGTGGACCTTCAAGTCAAGATAGGTTCGAGTGATTTCCAAATTACTTTTCAAGTGATGGATATTCACTCGGCCTATAGCTGTTTATTAGGAAGACCGTGGATTCATGAAGTAGGAGCTGTGGCATCTACTCTACACCAGAAGCTTAAATTTGTGAAGAACGACAAACTTGTCATTGTTGGTGGAGAAAAGGCGCTACTGGTGAGCCATCTATCATCCTTTTCTTATGTTGAAGCTGGGGAGGAGGTTGGAACTCCGTTTCAAGCCTTGTCTATTGCTGAAGTGAAGAAAACTAGGGCATCAATGTCTTTTTTGAAGGATGCTCAAAAAGCTATTGAGACTGGCAACACTGATCAGTGGGGTCATGTGATAGAAATTGCTGAGAACAAGAATAGGGATGGATTGGGATTTCAACTAGGTTCGTTCAACGTTAAAACTGAAGACGTGCAACCAAGTTTCTGCTGTGGAGGGTTCATTCATGGTAATGATCAACACTTAGCTGCTGTGGTCGAGGATGGTGACGATGAAGACGAAGCTTGTGCTAACTTTGTGACGCATGGCTAGACTTGCAACAACTAGGTTGCAGTTGATATTCCTATTGTTGTTCACCGCTCTAAGTAATTTGTTTTTTATTTTTTAAAAAATCATTCTCTTATGCCTAAGAGGGAAGTGAACATTGTTAGGCATTTCAATTATCATCAATGAAATACAATTTTATTCATCCACAACTATGATGTTTTATTTTTACTTTTTGCTTTTCTGAAAAATGGTAATCATAAAAGAACATAAAATAAATAATAATTGTCCATCTGTATAATATTTAGTCACAATTCACTTCTCTAAAATCAAAATATCAAATCATTATGCAGGTTGGTTCCTAAACCCATTAAATACAATGATCTTACTCCTTCTCCAAACTTTGATTGCCCTGTGTTTGAGGCTGAGGAAGAGACTAGTGATGAAGAAATATCTGTTGAATTATCTCGTTTACTTGAGCATGAGGAAAAAGCCATTCATCCGTTTGAAGAGAAAATTGAACTAGTCAACTTGGGTTCCGAAGATGATGTGAAGGAAGTCAAGATTGGTCTCAACTGTGTCCAGAAACTAAGAAGGGGTTGATTGATCTTCTTCAAGATTATTCAGATGTGTTTGCTTGCTCCTATCAAGACATGACTGGTTTGGATTCTGAGATTGTGGAGCATAGATTGTCGTTGAAGCCAGAATGCTCGTCGGTCAAGCAGAAGTTGAGAAGAACTCATCTTGATATGGCAATTAAGATCAAAGAGGAAGTGCAAAAACAAATTGATGTTGGCGTTGGTGTAAGCCCTAGAGGCCAATACTTTTGGTACTTGTATCAAATTATTTATTAATAATAAAAAGGCTTTTTCTTTATTATGTTTGTTTAATAAAGTCCCTAGAATAGTTAGTCTGTTTAATGTATCAAGTGTGACTTAATCATGAGATCCCATTAAACATAAGGATACTATTCTTAAAGTATCTGTAGTAGAGCTTTATTGTGAAGTGGGATAAAATTAAAGCATTAAGACTATTATGTATATAGACTGATGATCATATCTCATGGATCATGGATAAGGAGTTATCAAGTCTTAAACATAAATATGAATATTGAGAGTAATATTTATATTGGATTGATCCGCTATGAGAATACTATATAGAATGTTATGCTAAGTGTCATAAGTTATTCTCATGGTGATAATGGTGTATACCACCCTTTCCCATCCTGCATAACAGGATAAATATCTACGGGCCCAATATTGAACTGGACAAGGATGAGACGGTCTATGCCTTGTGTTTTCATTATAGACATAAGGGCAAAAGGCTAATTATACACATAAGTATTATCACAAAAGGATTTGTCAGATCACATGATATTTTCGTGTCTTGGGTAGCAGTGATGTGTTGTGAGATACCGCTCACTATTTATTATGTTAAATACGTGACTTAATATAATTGCTAATGTCGCGAAAACCTACAGGGTCACACACAAAATGATGAATTGATGAGAGATAGAGTAACTAAGGAACACCGTAAGGTACGGTGCAGTTAAGTGAGTTGTAGAACATCGTAAGGTACAGTGTACTTAAGTAGAATACGAAATATGGTAAGATACCACATGCTTAAGTGATTTTGGCTTATCATATGATATGTGCCACATACACTTAAGTGGGCTTTTTAGCTTGCAGCCCACACAAGTGGTTCTATAAATAGAACCCTTGTGCAGAAGCATTTGTGCAGTTGTAATTTTTTCTCTCTATATATCACTCAAAGCCTTCATTTGTAGTAGCTAGCACTGATATTGAAGGAATCCGTTCGTGTGGACTGAGTAGAGGTGTTGTCACCATTCAACGTTCGTGATCGCTCTTTAGATCTGCATCAAAGGTTTCAATCGCGACAAGAGGTAATGATTCTATCACTGATCATGCCCATTCGTAAGGATCACTAAAGGAGAAATTAAGAATCCGTTGCGTTTTGGATCGCTTTTCTCCTTCAGTGGTATCAGAGCCACTTACAAAACCATGCATCTGATAACTGTTTATTTTCTGTATTTTCTATATTAATACGATTAAAAGACAGAATGAATCAAAGAATAAACGAGTAATTAAATTTGGCATCATGTGTGTACGATTTGGATGATTGATGTTGACTATGCTTCGGAATCCGACGTTAGTATGGTGAAGCAGCGATACATCGATCGTCCATATGTTACGCAATTGAGACAAATCAAGTTATATATATGATATAAGTAATCCTAATGCAAAAAATACGGTATATATGATATATTATTTCTGTTTCGTTCATTCAAACACTGAATGGTTGTTTTCCTATTGAGTGATCAATGATAATTTTCTTCTTGAGCCGACAATAGTATAGTGAAGCAATGAAGTGTTGATCAATCATACTGAATTAACAATTGAGGTGTGTTTGACGGTATAAAATTGGTGCATTAGGGTTCATGACGGCACAAGGGTTGTGCTGTCAAAGAATTATGAGATTAAGGTTGTGACTGCGCAAGAGTTGTGCTTTAAAGTATCAAGTGTTGATGCGAAAAACGACGTCGATTTCAAATGAACCACTGTCCGCTGACCGGGCAGCGGAACCCCCGGCTAACTCTGCGTAGTGTGATCGGTCGCTGAAATTTAATTTGGGTTTAATTAATTGACAAAACTTAAATTAATAATAATAATGTGTTTATTATTATTGTCTTATGGTGATCGGTTATGGCCTTAGTTTTCCTTTATTTTGTTTTGGGATTTTAAAATACGACATGCGTGTCGTGCCTCTCTTTTAATCTCTTAATGTAACTTCTTTTCTCATCTCACTCCCTCGTATGTAAAATGAGTTTCTTTTATGTAATGTAATGTTATGAAGAAAGAGAAGAATACAATATCAAAGGAGGACAACCTTGAAGATCTTGCTTGGAGAAGCTTAGATCGTTATTAGGTTAGCTTAGGTTCTCTCATTGGCTTGGGAAAACAATTACGCTAGGGGCCATAACTGTTTCATTATGTATGTTGATGCATGTGAATGTATGTTGATGGATGTGAGAGACGACTTATATGATAAATAAGTCGGTGAGATCAAAATAATTGCAAATTCCCTCAAATTAAATATTAAGTTTATGCTTTCCAAGTTTTAGCACTCATCAAGACTAGTATCGAATAATGTAGGTTTCGCCTACGCGAGGTGCATATTCTATATTAGTAAGGTGCGATGAGATAATTGTAATATCCAATTGCTAAAATAATGGGTCAAACTTAACTAAACAAATTATAATAAGATTATATATGTTTAGAAGCAAGAGTTGGAAATGATCCATGTAATGGATTGGAATAAGGAGTTATTCACCCAACTAAAATATTCGAGAGTTGTATTAGATACAATTGGAAGGAGTTCCTGCCTAAATAACCTAGTTTTGTGTAATCCGCCTACGCGGACTTAAAACAAAGTGAAATGTGGATCTCGACCCACTAGAAAATCTTCTAACGGAATTTTCCGAATCAAATGGTGATGGTCATTTGTTTTGAGTAAAATAGTGGGAGCATATTTAATTAAAGGCCTAATTAAATATGTTATTGATACTTATATTTTCATTATTTTCATGTAGATTACCATGACAACAAATACCTCTAACAAAATTTTACGATCAATCCTTGACAAGGAAAAATTGTGTGGGATAAATTTGATGGATTGGCACCGAAATCTGAGGATTATCCTCAAACATGATAGAAAGCTGTATGTCTTGGAGAAACCTGTTCCTGAAGAGGAACCTCCTAGTTATGCACCTAAGGCAGAAATAGATGCTTATAAGAAGCATGTTGATGATGCCAATGAAATTGCTTGCCTCATGCTAGCTACCATGAACTCAGAGTTGCAAAAGCAACATGAGAACATGGCAGCGTTCGATATGATCGAACACCTGAAGATGCTTTATCAAGAGCAAGCAAGGCATGAAAGGTTTAAAGTTTCACAAGCCCTTTTTCAAGGCAAGTTAGCTGAGGGATCCCCTGTAGGTCCCCATGTGCTCAAGATGATTGGGTATGTGGAGAACCTTGAGAGGTTGGGTTTTTCCCTCGAAAAGGAACTTGCGACTGATTTGATCTTGTTATCGTTGCCGGATAGATTCAGTCAATTTATCCTTAATTTCAATATGAATGATATGGACAAATCTCATCCTGAATTGCTAGCCATGTTAAGAACTACTTAGCAGAATCTGAAGTCAAAAGGGAAGTCCATTCTGATGATCGGAAATGGAAAGAGACAGAACAAAAGCCCCACCAAGCAAGGTGATAAAGGGAAAGGCAAGGAAGTTGCCAAACCCAAACCCACTACTCCTACTTTGAAGCCTAGTGGAGGCATAGAAAAGGAAGGCACCTGCTTCCATTATGGTAAGACCGGACACTGGAAGAGAAACTGCCCAAAGTACCTGAAAGATAAAAAGAATGGAGTAGAGACTTCAACTTCAGGTATTTTTGTTATTGAAGTTAATTTATCTACTTATGCATCATGGGTATTAGATACTGGATGCGGTTCTCACCTTTGTACCAATGTGCAGGGGCTAAAAAGGAGTAGAGATTTGGCAAAAGGTTAAGTTGACCTACGAGTTGGCAATGGAGCAAATGTTGCTGCTTTAGCCGTAGGAACTTATGTATTGACTTTACCTAGTGGTTTAATAATTCAGTTAGAGAACTGTTATTATGTACCTGCAATTAGCAGGAATATTATTTCTGTTTCTTGTTTAGACAAGTTTGGTTTTTCATTTATAATAAAGAACAATTGTTGGTCCATTTATTTGAATGATATATTTTATGCTACTACGTAAATGAACAATGAACTATATCTCCTTGATCTTGAAATGCCTATTTATTACGTTAATACTAAAAGGATGAAACCTAATGAGTTAAATCCAACTTACCTTTGGCATTGTTGATTAGGCCACAAAAATTAGCAACACATTTCCAAACTCCATAAAGATGGACTCTTAAACTCTTTTGATTATGAATCATATGAGATATGCAGATCTTGTTTAATTGGAAAGATGAAAAAGTCTCCATTTACAGGAAAAGGTGAAAGAGCTAATGATCTTTTGGCCCTCATACATACTGATGTATGTGGACCACTGAACATACCAACCAGAGGAGGTTTTTAGTACTTCATCACATTTACTGATGATTTAAATAGATATGGTTTTGTGTATTTAATGAAACACAAATCAGAGTCCTTTGAAAAGTTCAAGGAATTCAAGAATGAAGTACAAAACCAACTAGGTAAGAATATTAAAACTCTTCGACCAGATCGAGGTGGTGAGTATTTTAGCCTAGAGTTTGATGACCATCTGAAAGAGTGTGGGATCCTATCCCAACTTACTCCTCCTGGAACACCCCAATGGAATGGTGTATCTGAGAGAAGAAATCGAGCCTTGTTAAACATGGTCCGATCCATGATGAGTCACGCCGATCTTCCAAACTCTTTTTGGGGACATGCACTATTGACAATAGCTTACACACTTAACCGTGTTCCATTCCAAAAGGTTGAGAAGACATCATATGAGATATGGAGTGGTCAGAAACCACATATGTCTTACGTGAAGATTTAGGGTTGCGAAGTTTATGTGAAACAACAAATTTCAACTAAGCTTGAGCCCAAATCTGAAAAATTATTATTTATGGGGTATCCTAAAGAAACAAGAGGGTATTACTTCTACAATCCTTCTGAGGGCAAAGTGTTTGTCGCTCGAACTGGAGTTTTCCTAGAAAAGGATTTTATTTCCAAAGGAATCAGTGGGAGGAAAGTAGAGCCTGAAGAAATTCAAGAATCACAAAGCATTGATACACCTATGGAGGAATTAGAGCATGAAACACAAGTAGTTGTGGAAGAGCAACCTGCTCAAGTAGAACAAGACCAACGTAGGTCAAGCAGGATACGTCACCTACCTGAGAGATATGGATATCTCATAACTGATCAAGGTGATGTATTACTCATGGATCAATATGAGCTTGTGACCTACTAAGAGGCCATAATTGGTCCCGAGTCTGAGAAGTGGCTAGAAGCCATGAAATCTGAAATGGATTCCATGTACACAAACCAAATTTGGACCTTGGTAGAGCCTCCTGTAGGAGTTAACCCTATAGGATGTAGGTGGGTCTTCAAAAAGAAGACTGACACGGATGGTAAGGTACATACCTATAAGGCAAGACTGGTTGCAAAAGGATATAAACAATTTCATGGGGTTGACTATGATGAAACCTTTTCACCAGTTGCAATGCTTAAATTTGTTCGGATTTGACTTGCTATCGTTGTATATCATGATTACGAAATATGGCAGATGGATGTTAAAACTGCTTTCCTTAATGGGAATCTTCTTAAGGATGTGTACATGACAGAGCCTGAAGGATTTGATATACCAAAAGAAGCCCAAAAGATATGTAAGATACAAAAATCAATCTATGGATTGAAGCAAGCTTCCAGAAGTTGGAATCTTTGTTTTGATGAAACAGTAAAACAATATGGATTCATCAAGAATGAAGATGAGCCTTGTGTCTACAAGAAGGTTAGTGGGAGCATGATCGTTTTCCTGGTATTATATGTAGATAACATATTACTCATTGAAAACGATGTCCCAACCCTGCAACAAGTAAAGTCTTGGTTGAGGAAATGATTTTCTATGAAGGACCTAGGTGAAACAACCTATATATTAGGAATCAGGATCTATAGAGATAAATCACAAAAACTGCTTGGCCTAAGTTAGAGTACATACATAGATAAAGCACTGAGACGCATTAATATATATAATTCCAAGAAAGGATTCATACCTATGCAACATGGCTTGTGTCTATCAAAAACACAATCCCCTTCAACTAAGGAAGAAAGGGATCTCATGAATAAGATTCCATATGCATCTACAATAGGATCTATCATTTATGCCATGTTATGTACTCAACCATATGTCTCGTATGCTTTAAGTGCAACGAGTAGGTACCAATCTGATCCCGGTGATGCTCATTGGATAGCTGTCAAGAATATCCTTAAGTATTTGAGAAGGACTAAGGACTCATTCTTGATATATAGAGGTCAGGAAAAGCTTGTTGTAATTGGATACACCGATGCAAGCTTCCAGACAGATAAGGATGACTTTAGATCGCAATCTGGTTATGTGTTTTGCTTAAATGATGGCGCTGTGAGCTGGAAAAGTTCAAAGCAAGATACAGTTACTGATTCTACAATCGAGGTCGAGTATATTGCTGCCTCAAGTGCAGCAAAGGAAGCTGTTTGGATCAAAAAGTTCATTAGTGAACTTGGCATAGTTCCTAGCATTGTGGATCCCATTGGTCTCTATTGTGATAACAATGGTGCTATCGCACAAGCTAAGGAGCCTAGATCTTACCAACGATCCAAACACATACTTAGGCGTAATCACCTCATTCGAGAGATAATAGATAGAGGAGATGTGTAAATATGCAGAGTACCTACACTTGATAATATTGCTGACCCACTAACAAAGCCTCTTGCGCAACAGAAGCATGATGGCCATACTAGATCTATGGGCATTAGGGGTATGCCTGATTGGCTCTAGTGCTAGTGGGAGATTGTTGGTGTAAGCCCTAGAGGCTAATACTTTTGGTACTTGTATCGAATTATTTATTAATAATAAAAGGCTTTTTCTTTATTATGTTTGTTTAATAAAGTCCCTAGAATAGCTAGTTTGTTTAATGTATCAAGTGTGACTTAATCATGAGATCCCATTAAACATAAGGACATTATTCTTAAATTATCCGTAGTGGAGCTTTGTTGTAAAGTGGGATAACATTAAAGCATTAAGACAATTATGTATATAGACTGACGATCACATCTCATGGATCATGGATAAGGAGTTATCAAGTCTTAAACATAAGTATGAATATTGAGAGTAATATTTATACTGGATTGACCCGCTATGAGAATACTATATAGAATGTTATGCTAAGTGTCATAAGTTATTCTCATGGTGATAATGGTGTATACCACCCTTTGACCTGAAACCACTATGTACCCTAAATGTAAAGTTGAGTGCCTTATTGCTAATCAAACATTGTCCATAACTGGATGACCGTAAAGACAGTTGATGGGTACTCCACGAAGTATGATGAGGGACATGAGTAACCTAGATGGAATTTGCCCATCCTGCATAACAGGATAAATGTCTATGGGCCAAATATTGAACTGGATAAGGATGAGATGGTCTATGCCTTGTGTTCAATATAGACATAAGGGCAAAAGGGTAATTATACACATAAATATTATCACAAAAGGATTTCTCAAATCACATGACATTTTTGTGTCTTGGGTAGCAGTGATGTGTTGCTAGATACCACTCACTGTTTATTATGTTAAATACGTGATTTAATATAATTGCTAATGTCGCGAAAACCTACAGGGTCACACACAAAATGACGAATTGATGAGAGATAGAGTAACTAAGGAACACCGTAAGGTACGGTGCAGTTAAGTGAGTTGTAGAACATCGTAAGGTACAGTGTACTTAAGTAGAATACAAAATATGGTAAAATACCACATGCTTAAGTGATTTTGGCATATCATAAGATATGTGCCACATACACTTAAGTGGGCTTTTTAGCTTGCAGCCCATACAAGTGGTTCTACAAGTAGAACCCTTGTGCAAAAGCATTTGTGCAGTTGTAATTTCGTTTCTCTCTCTATCACTCAAAGACTTCATTTGTAGTAGCTAGCACTGAGATTGAAGGAATCCGTTCGTATGGACTGAGTAGAGGCGTTGTCACCATTCAACGTTCATGATCACTCAGTAGATCTGCATCAAAGGTTTCAATCGCCACAAGAGGGAACGATTCTATCACTGATTATGCCCATTCGTAAGGATCACTAAAGGAGAAGTTTTTTAAATTCTGCTACGTTTTGGATCGCTCTTCTCCTTCCGTTGGTTTTCTTGTGACCTCCGAATATCCGCAGTGGGTGGCCAACATTGTGCCTATTCCTAAGAAAGATGGAAAAGTGTGTATGTGTGTTGATTACAGAGATTTGAACAAAGCTATTCCGAAAGATGATTTTCCTCTGCCACACATTGATATGTTGGTAGACAATAAGCTAAATTCAAAATCTTTTCATTTATGGATGGATTTTCTGGTTATAATCAAATGGCATCGAAGATATGGAGAAGACCACATTCATTACACCTTAGGGAACATTCTATTATAGAGTGATGCCTTTCAATTTAAAGAATGCTGGTGCAATATACCAGAGAGCTATGACTACTCTTTTTCATGATATGATGCATAAAGAGATTGAAGTCTATGTTGATGATATGATTTCCAAATCAAGTGATGAAGAAGAACATGTTGAGCATTTGTTGAAGTTATTCCAGCATTTGAGGAAGTACAAACTCCGCTTAAATCCTAATAAGTGTACTTTTAGTGTTCGTTCTGGTAAGTTGTTGGGCTTTATTGTTAGTGAAAAGGGTATTGAAGTTGATCCCGCCAAGGTCAAAGCAATACAAGCGATGACTGCGCCCAAAACTGAGAAGCAAGTCAGAGGTTTTCTCGGCCGTTTGAATTATATCTCAAGATTCTTATCGCACATGACTGCCACATACGCACCTATCCTCAAACTTCTTTGGAAAGATCAGTCTTGTGATTGGACCGAAGATTGCTAGAAAGCTTTTGACAGTATCAAAGAGTATCTACTCGAGCCTCCAATTCTGTCTCTGCCTGTTGAAGGAAGACCTTTGATCTTGTATTTGACTGTGCTCGATGAGAGTATGGGTTACGTTCTGGGTCAGCAAGACGAAACTGGAAATAAAGAATATGCAATTTACTACCTCAGTAAGAAATTCATAGATTGTGAGACTCAGTATTCTATGCTTAAAAAGACTTGTTGCACATTGGCTTGGGCTGCTAAGTGTCTGTGCCAATATATGTTGAATCATACTACTTGGTTGATATCCAAAATGGATCCAATCAAGTATATTTTTGAGAAACCTACTTTAACTGGGAGGATATCCCGTTGGCAGATGTTGTTATCTGAGTATGATATTAAATACCGATATCAAAAAGCAATTAAATGTAGTGTCTTGGCTGACCATTTGGCTTACCAACCGATTGAAGATTATCAGTCAGTACAATATGATTTTCCTGATGAAGAGATCTTATACTTAAAGATGAAAGATTGTGATGAACCATTGCTTGAAGAAGGGTGAGAACCTGGTTCCTGTTGGGGCATGGTATTTGATGGAGCTGTTAATTAGTATGTGAATGGCATTGAGGCAGTGATCATTACTCCTCAAGGCACTCATTTTCCATTTACAGTCAGATTGACTTTCAAGTGTACAAACAACATGGCTGAGTATGAAGCTTGCATTATGGGGCTCGAAGAGGTCATTGATCTCAGAATTAAATATCTTGACGTCTATGGAGATTCAACTTTGGTTGTGAATCAGATCAAAGATGAGTGGGGAACGAAGATATCAAAGATGAGAAGCCATGATATTTTGATATCAAATGTTTCCTCCAAAGTCAGATTTACCCGCCTGGGGCATCTTTGAAAGATAAGAAGACTTTGAGAAGATTAACTGGTAACTTCTACCTGAATGGTGATGTGATTTACAAGAGAAACTTTGATATGATTTTGCTCAGATGCGTGGATAGACACGAAGTAGACTTATTGATGACTGAAGTCCATGAAGGTTCCTTTGGTACTCATTCCAATGGACATGCTATGGCAAAGAAGATGTTGAGAGCAGGTTACTATTGGCTGACAATGGAATCTGACTGTTGCAAATTTGTGAAGAAATGCCATAAGTTTCAAATTTATGCAGATAACATTCATGTTCCTCCGACACTGTTGAATGTAATTTCCTCTCCATGGCCCTTCTCCATGTGGGGAATTGATATGATTGGTATGATTGAGCCCAAAGCTTTGAACAAACATCGTTTTATTTTGGTGGCTATTGAATACTTCACAAAGTGGGTTAAAGCAACATCGTATGCGAATGTAACCAAGCAAGTTGTTGTGAGGTTTATCAAGAATCAGATTATATGTCGTTATGGTGTACCAAGTAAAAAGCATTACTGATAATGGATCGAACTTGAATAATAATATGGTGGAATCTCTTTGCAAAGACTTCAAGATCACACATCATAATTCTTCTCCCTACAGACCTAAGATGAATGGGGTTGTTGAAGCTGCAAATAAAAACATTAAGAAGATCATCTAGAAGACGGTGGTAACCTACAAAGATTGGCATGAGATGCTCCCATTTGCTTTGCATGGGTACCGTACATCTGTCCGCACTTCAACAGGGGAAAACCCTTTTTGACTTGTTTATGGCATGTAAGTTGTGCTCCCAATAGAGGTTGAGATCCCATCATTGTATGTCTTGATGGAAGCCAAGTTGACAGAAGTTGATTGGTGTCAGACCAGATATGATCAGCTGAATTTTTGATCGATGGAAAGAGGTTGACTGCAAATAATGAAGAAAGATTTTGACAAGAAGTTTAGGCCTCGTGTGTTTAGAGAAGATGACCTTGTGCTCAAGAAAATTCTATCTTTCAAACCAGATGCTAGAGGCAAATGGACTCCTAATTATGAAGGTCATATGTTGTGAAGAGAGCCTTTTCAGGCAGTGCTTTGATTCTTACAACTATGGATGGTAAATAGTTCACTTTTCTTGTGAACGCCGATGCAGTCAAGAAATACTTCACCTAAAAATAAAAAGAACAACTCGCTAAATTGAAAACCCGAAAGGGCGGCTTAGGAAAAAATGAGCATCTCGGTGGATTGAAAACCTAAAAGGGCGATCCAAGCAAAAATTAGAGACATGAAATAGAAAATTCATCCCGATAGATTGAGTACCCCACCTTGGGGCAATTTATGCAAAAATTTGGGATTATGGCAAGTAACTGCATTCAGTTGGTCCCTAGTCATGGGAGCAGTTTTGAGCAAGTCATTCGGTTCTGATTCATCATTCTCAACCGAAGCCAAGAGCGCAGCGGATACTAATGTTGCTAGAAGGATTAGTGATCATTGTATTCAATGTAGCCCTTTTCCATGTAAATTACCATTTTCAACTTTTGTAAACGATTTGTGGAGTCTTGTGATTTACAGACTACCATTCTATTAAATAAAGTTGAGATTTTATCCAATTATTTTTACTCTTATTTATTCTTCAGCTAAATAGAATTAAATTTTATGATGATAATTTTGAAATAAATTAATAAATAAAAATCCTTTTTTCTTAAAATGAAAGCAATTACTTTTAAAAGAAATCAATTTCAGTAAGGAATATCAACAACAATCTGAGAACAGGTGAGTCCTAAAGTGTGAAGCATTGTTGGTCTTCCTAAGTTGTTGGTTTGGTAACTTTTTCCTCCCCAATAGTAAGACAGGTTTCCCTAGATGAGTTTGTGGGTCACCGTCACAGTTGATTTGTAGGCTCACATATTCAACAGTTTGACTCAAATCCCGTATAGAGTTTTATCTCCTTTAGTCCCAAGGCGGATTTCATTCCTGATTCCCAACAACGATGATTCTGAGCAGTACTCGATTTGGTCCCTTGTGAGGTTATCTCCTATTTGATATGGCGTTGATCTAAAAATCCATGCAAAGTTGACAAGTTCGGATCCTTGGCAGAGCGTCTCTCTTTCCCCAGCTAGGGTTGAGATATTCGGAGCCGAATGATTTGCACCCATCCCTAACCCGTTTCTCCAGTTAGTGTCTCCATCTTGTCGAGATTAGCCGAGTGTTGTAGCAATGATTTAAATATGTGACATTTGTATCCTTTGCGATAATTTTGTCAGCATAATCATCAATCATATACATACATATTCATACATCAGATATTTCATTATGCATTTGTTATTGCCTTTTATTCCTTATTTCTGATCCTCTACTATGGTGACATTATTTCTCCATGCAAATTTGGTGATCTGTCCTCTTTCAATTGTAGAGTATCATCCCCTTAGGCATAAAGAGTTTAACCTTTATCATTCCCCACTGAGTATTTCCTCGTGGTGATTATTATTTCAGTTTCCTCCCCACTTAATTATCTAGATGAAACCACTCCCCTTGAGTTAAATCCTTATCGGGTTGAGTCTTTGTTTGACCGTTTCTTTCTAGCTCTTACCTAGATAGATACTTTTGGTCCCCCAAGAGGTATTACCCAGTAACTGATAATATTCTTTTCAATTTGCGAGTACTTTACTTTTACCCAATATCCGGTAATAGTAATCTACTTCCTATATTTTTCCCAGCGGATTCATTTTCACGTTTCCCCAGGAAGTTTATCCTTGATATGTTCACCATAATCGGTGACGAATATTCTCCCTTTGTGATTTTCTACCCAGTAAAAAGGTAGTTGTAATCCCTATTTCATTCCCCAGCAAGTTAATCCTTAATATGTTCATCTTAACTGATGACATATTTTCTCCTCTTTATGGTCTTCTTCCTAATAACCGGTAGATGTAAATCCTACTTTCCCCTGCTGAGTCTATCCTTGATATGTTCATCCTAACCAGTGACAGATATTCTCTTTTTGATATTCTATCTAGTAGCTGGTAGATATAATTCCTACTTTTTCAGGCAGTCTATCCTTGATATGTTTACCCTAACCGGTAACAGATATTCTTCCCATTTACCCCGGTGGTCTATCCTTGATATGTTCATCCTAATCGATGACGGATATTATTCCCCTTAGTTTATCCTTGATATGTTCACTTTAACCAGTGACATATATTCTCTTTCTTTGGTCTCCTGCTCAGTAACCGATAGTTGTAAATCCTATTTGATATTTTCCCCGGTAGGCTATTCTTACCCAGTAGCTGGTAACAAATACACCTCCTTTTTTCTCCGCGGGTCATCCTTGATATGTTTACCCTAATCGGTAATGGATTCCTCTCTGTCAGAATATATTATTTTCTTACCCAGTAACTGGTATTAGATAATATATTTCTGGTACTCCTGTGTTAAAGATTTTTCTTCCCTAGTTGAGTTTGGTTCGAGTATCTCGGTTTATTTTGATCTACCTATTTCCCATGAAGGTTTCCCTTTTCCCCGTCCAAGTCCTTCCATTGATTTATTTTTGTGGAATTCCCTCGTGTCTCCAACAATTTTCAAGTTATAGTTTAGCCTATGCACAATAGTTTATCCCCAGAGTCTCTGTCTCCCTAGTGAGCTTTTCCTTATGGAATGAATTATGCTCCTGTGATTTTCGGTCTCTCCAGATTCTTTTCCTTTGTGGCAATATCTTCCCCCACAAAGATTACTTTTAACAATTCATATGCACCACGAGGTCTCTTAGGGACCAAAGTTTATTTCTAAATATTGTTATTTAAGTCCATTCTAATGAGTTGATACAAAGATTTTAACCTTCACATCCTCAGTTAGAATGTCCTTAAATAGGGGCAGCTGTAAGACCCCAATTTTGACCCTAAGATCCCTCATGCTATCTCATCATGTGCATTGGTTTTGGGATCACACCTTGGCATCCTCTTTACCCCTCATTCACTGGGTTTGCATTGGGAGAGTCACCAAGCACATTTGATTGTATCATACTTTTTTTTTCATTATTTACTAACCAAAATACCAAAAATATGCCAATGTATAGTTTAACTCTTTTGTAGGTAGTGTGTGTGCTCACCTATGCTCCATCAAGCTCATATATAGGGTTTGAGACCCTCAATGCAAGGAGACTAATCAAGAGATGGTTCATATTGACTCTAGACATCATATATGGATCCCCATGGTCTTCACATATCATTTTTATCAAGAAATCATCAAGAGTTTGAAGCTTGTTTGCCTTGAAAACCCTAATTCATCTGGGTATCTTGTGTGACTTCCTCAACAAGTTTCTTCATCATTTGATAAAATATTTCAAGGAATGCTTCATATTACATCATCTTACACATATATGATCCTCCTTGAATCCAAAAAATCAAGAGAATGTCAATCTAGCAAGTTGGTTCATAGTGGTTGACCAGAGAAAGTCAACTGGTCAAAACTGGGGTTCCCTAGACTCTATCTCCTACAATTTTTTGTCATATGAAAATAATTCCAAGATAAGAATTACTCAAAATTAAATTAAAAACAAATTTCATGTTGAAGTATAGATCTAGTTTTTCTTGGAAAGTCATTTTTTATGGTGAAAGATTATAGGTCATTTTGTTTGAACCCTAGTTAGGAGGTCAACTTCCCATGACCATAACTTGATCAATTTTTATGATATGAAAACCATTAAAACTTCAAGATCAAATCAAATATTTCCTCTTCGCCTTTTATGTTTGGAGGAAGTTCTAATTCAACTTGAAAATGCATGTGCCAAGAGGAAACATTATAGGTCATTTTGGGCCATTACCATTGAAGAAGTGATTTTCCTCAACTTCTAAAATGCATAAAGCATTCCTTCCAAATCCAAATGAGGTCAAATTTGTGACCAAATTGAGAAGGTTTGAAAGAGATACAACTTTGATGAAGGAAGTTTTTCCATTTGAAGTCCATAACAAAAGTTATTCAAGGTGGAAGAAGTAAACATTTGACTTGATACTTAGAAAATTTTCATTTATGTTTGATTTTCCAAACTTTCACCTCAAAATTCATAATGATCCAAGCTTCAAATGTAAACATGTTTAACATGAAAGTTGTTCTCCTTGATCTTACCTTTCAAAAAAGTCCAAAATCATCTCATTTGGATCAATATTGAAGAACTTGCACATGGGTGCAATGCAAGGTACCATTTGGAGGATTCTCATGTTCAATTCCATTTCAACATTGCATGGCTTAATGCATTGCTTTCAGCATCACATGTGCACAATTTTGGACATTTTCTAATCATTCTTTGGGCTTTGTACATGCCCATGCAAGCTCCTGATGCAAATTGCTATTTTTGGATTTTCAAATGGAAGTGTGTGGAAAGCATGTGATAACCCTATAAATACAAGTGCTATGAGCTCAAAACTTCATAAACACCTTGCCTAAGCTTTGCCAAGACAATTCAAACCCCTCATTCCATAGAATTCTTGAGGATTTCAATTGAAATCGAGTTTGAATTTCACCTTCTGTTTTGAAATTCAAACTCCAAGAATTCATTTCCCTTTTCATCTCAATTAATCACTACAAGCAAGAGGGAGAGGAATCAAGCAAATCCAGATCAAGATCAAGCAAATTGGAAGCAACTCGAAGGTGAAAAATCAGAAACTTCATCTCTTCGATTCTCTCTTAAATCTCCACTATTCTTTGTGATTTTTGGTTTGCTAAAGTCCTACCAATGTGGGCAACAAGATTGAGTTGCTTTAAGCTCAAATCGAAGCAACTCAGATCATGAACCTCAAATTTCAAATCCATGTATCTTTCAATATACTTGGAATTGGAATAAATGGAGGTCAGATTCGTGCTCCTGAGCATTTTCTCTATAAATTAGTGTACTCATTTTTCATTTTTCATTTTTCATTTTTCATGAAGTTTTGGTTGGACCATTTATTTGGTGTTTTGAAGAGATTTTAGGTTTTGACCAAATTAATTTGAATTTTAATGTATTTTTAATTTGATTTTTAATTGATTAATTATGTAAAAATTATGTTGAGCCATTTTTTATGGTCTTATGATGTTTGAGTATTTGTTTGGGCCTTGGTCAAGGTTGATTTGACTTTTGTTGGATTAAAATAATTAGATTTAGGGGATTGATGAAATGTACATTTCATCTCCCAAAATTAATTAATGATTTTAGTTTGATAAAATTCCTCCTATGCCCAATTTGTGTTTCTCTCATCTCCCCTCCCTCTTCATATTCATCCCCATTCTTTCCCATCCTTTTCATTGACCAATGAAATCTCAATATCCTAAGGCTGATTGGCTCATCAATGACTTTGTGTCAGATGAACCAATATAAGTATGGATGAGATATGCCATCCTTTGTGATCTTTTCTTTTAGTGTGTGGTATATTTTAGGAGTTTGGTTCATTATACCAAATCTCTAACATGCATTAGCACCTAAATTTTTATTGCCCGACCTCAGATAGTTGTGACTTCTACAAAGTCGAATTACGATTGCTTAACATAGAGCTAAATTTGACCCTAAAGGCATAAAATTCTAGTAAGTGATATTGTAAGTCTCCCATCTTTCACGGTATTGTGTGGAAACTTGGCATTTTTTCCTTCTTTTGGAAGATGTCTTGGTTCAAGGATCCATGCTTGTGAATAGATGGTTGAGTGTTCTCCAAAGAATGACTTAATCAACTGAAAAGTAAAACACCACTAACATATAATTAACCTTGACTAACATTTGACTAATTCTTATTAATAATGCTTTACTTTCAAGTCATTTACTTTATGCAATTTAATTTCAAGTCATTTACCAGTCATTGTCATTTACATATCATTTAACTTGTTTATGTTTATGCCATTTTCACTTTGCTCATTTGAGCCATATATTGTGATTGTATATATTTGTTTGTGTATTTTGTTTGTGCTTGTGGTCTTAGGACCTTAAAATACCTAATGAACAACAAAAACCATAAAAAATGTTTGTGTGGACCGTTGGGTTTGATCTGAACTTTTGGACTTAGGATTAGGCAACATTCCCTATGCAAAAGGACTTGGTCAATTCCAACATTTTGAGACCAAGTTATTGTGATTTGAGCTTTCATCTGATGCAAGTATTGGGATCCATTTGAACTTATCTGCTATATGGTCTTGATGCAACTGCCATTTTGATCTTGTGTCTGATGCATTATTCTGAGTTAACCAAGGAGTATTTCATATGATACATGAAAAGACAAAGAAGATTGCTAGCTATGAAGTTGCTTGCTTGGATGTGGCCATCTTTATTTGATGCCTTGATCTTCATGATGTCTGATATTGCTAATGGCTTGTTGATTATTGCTTGATTCAAAGTCCAAAGGGATAGTGAATTTTCTATATGACATTCTTGTCTGTTGGATTGCATCCCATTGTTCAGATCTTTTTAACTCTTAACTTTTAATTTTATGCTTAGGATTAGTCTCTCCATCTCCTCCCACTTATTAAATTTCAAAATCTCTCCCCCTTCAAAAACCTTCTTTTTTTGTGATTTCAAACTTTGACATTATTTCAATTAGAAACTTTAGCCTTATGCCATTGAATTCTCAAATCCTTTTCTTAAATCAAACTTGTAAATTAATCTAATCATATTGACTTAAAATTTCAAAAGACAAAAAGAACTAACACTAATTCAAACTTTTGGGCCCTTTGTGCCTCTTTTAACTTAAATTTTGATTAAAAGCAATCCATTCATTTTGAAATTGATACCACGAACTACGAGGTTTTGATCCCTCATTTTTATGTTGGTACGTAGGCATAAGCCCGAAGGTCTTGTCAAACACAAAATATAATTAATTAATTCTTTTCTCATCCCTACATTCAATTTTTCTCAAACATCATTTTATACCAAAAACACATACACACATAAAAAATGGCTCCCTAGGAGTACCTAAGACACTTTGGGTGCTAACACCTTCCCTCTATAACCAACCCCCTACCTATAATCTCTTATATTTTATTAGTTTTGATTTGAAAACCTCTTATCTTTGGGTTTTGTTTGTACTTTTCCCTTTTCCTTTGGAAACAATAAAAGCGCGGTGGCGACTCTGGTTTTATTGATGTTAAGCTTATCCATAGCTTGATGGTTATGAATTTACCGCTGCAGCTATTACTTGTTTTCAATCTAGAATGTGGATAAATGTAATGCATGATGAAATGAAATACATGGTAAACAATGATGTTTGGGAACTGGAGAAGTTACCAGGAAATTGTTTGTTGATTGACTGCAAGTGGTTATTCAATACAAAGAAGGACTCAAAAGATAAAATTAAGAGGTTTAACGAAAGACTTGTGGCTAAGGTCATCAGACAAAAGGAGGGGATTGATTTTAATGAATATTTTTCTCTTGTTTACACTAAAGACTCTTTTAGAATAATTATGGCCATTATATCATATTTTGAGTTGGATTTGCATCAGATGGATGTTAAGACTGCTTTTCTGAATGGTGATCTAAATGAGGAGGTGTACATGCAACAACCTGAGGGTTTTGTTACAAGTGGCAATGAGCATTTTGTTTGTAAATTGAGAAAATATATTTATGGTTTGAAACAAGAATCTAGATAATGGTACTTGAAATTGATATGGTGGTGAGTTCCTTGGGTTTTGAAGAAAATAAAGTTGATCAGTGAATCTATCTTAAAGTCAGTGGGAGAAACTTCATCTTTCTTGTGTTATATGTTGATGATATTTTGCTTATTATAGTGATCTTGGTCTACTTCATGATACCAAACTTATTCTAACCAATTTATTTAATATGAAATATCTCGGTGAAGCATCCTTTATGTTGGGAATTGAAGTACTTAGAGATAGATCATGTGGTGTACTTGGCTTGTCCTAGAGGGCTTATATCAACAGAGTCTTAGAGAGGTTTAATATGCTGAACCGTATGCCAAAGGATGTTTGAGTTATTAAAGGTGACAAATTTAGTAAAGATCAATGGCCTAAAAATGAGATTGAGCAAACATAAATGAAGGAAAAATCCTTTAACAGTGCATTGGGTAGCTTGATGTATGCTCAAGTATGCACTAGGCCTAACATTGCTTTCATAGTTGGCATCTTGGGATGAGACTAGTCCAATCCTTGAAATGATCATTAGATTGCTACTAAGAAAGTGATGAGATATTTGTAGAGAACTAAATAGTATATTTTTGTTTTTAGGAGAGTTGACAACTTGGAAATAGGTGGGTATACTGACTCTGATCTTGCTCTATGTGTTGATGATACGAAATATACTTCTGGTTACATTTTTATGTTGGCTAGAGGTGCGGTATCCTGGAAGAGTTAAAATCAAACTCATGTCGCTTCTTCTACTATGCAGGAAGAGTTTATTACTTGTTATTTTACTGCCACTCATGTTGTTTGGTTAAGAATTTTAGTAAATGGACTTCATATTATTGATTCCATTGCTAGGCCGTTGAAGCTTTACTGTGATAACAATGTATTTGTGTTATACTCTAAAATTAATAAAACTTCTAGTGGTTCTAAGAATTTAGAATTTAAGTATTTAACAGTTAAAGATCTTGTAAAGAAAAGTGACATTATTATTGAGTACATTGGTACTGACTTCATGCTTGATGATCCTCTAACCAAGGGACTTAGGCCCATTGTATTCAAAAACCATGTTCAGAAAATGGTCGTTGTGAGTTCTTTTGATGTACTTATTTAGTGGGAGTTTATTCTTTATGTCATTTTCTTATCATGTTGCATTTTATTTTGGATACTTTAAGTGTTGGATTGTCAAGTGTTTTCTATTTTGAGTAATTGATAATGGAATGAATATTATTTTTATTTGTCATTATTTATTTATATGTCAATTGGGTATCACTATCATAGGGACCACAATGCATGTGGTCGACACTAGTTTGGAGTTCAAGGCATGGGTATAATTTTGAGTTCGACATCTTCGAGACTATTATGCTAGTGGCCGACACCATATTAAAGCTGAGGCATTATGGTTTGTAAAACCATGCAATTTTTTTGGCTTTAAGGTAATTGAGAGAAATTGTTAAGGGCTGACAAAGAAAATAACAGTTTGGCTGTTGGACCATGTTGCCATACTATTTCCTTATTGTCGCATATCGAAAAATACGATCCATCGTGATGGTCGTGGAAAAATTGATTTGAACAGAGTTGCCACCAAACTTTATTTATTACAATGTAGGAAAGGTAAAGTATCGATAAAACCCTTTAAAAAATAAATTGGTCATCACAACCAAATTCATGGTTCGGGAGTCAATTATGCAATGAGAAGGTATTAACACCTCTCACATCCGTTATACTCAACGGGAACCTTATAGTTAAACTTGCGATTGAATGTTAGCTTATGTTAATTGTTTACTTCAATTAGATAAAAATAGAAAAGAAAAAGAAAATGTGTCGCAAAAATGTTTTTATTATGGTGCTTGATGAGATTGCGGGTCTCGCTCCTACATATCCTCAAGTGCAATAAGGAACTCAAAGCTTCGTAGTTTGGGGTGCTACAGTTTGTTGGTTTGCTTGTTTTAGTAAACAAGTGTTTAGATCGCATTCTAACGGTTAAACATTGCTTGTGCTTGCAGTTAGAGACTTAAATCATTTCTTTGTATGCATTAGAAGGGACTAAACAATGTTCTTTCTGAAAAGGTTTCAATCGTAATGAGGCGAGAAAAAAAGTTTGATGTCTTGGGTATTTTGTTGGATGATGATTACTCGAATAGTCGAGTATGGGAACTCGTATCTAAATAATCGAGGAGAGGAATGGAAGGCTCTAGACCATCTCCATATTCATCCTTAATTGCGAAAAGATTTATATGGTGTTGGGGTATTTTCAATGGACGATGAATACTTGAATAGTCGAGTAAGGGAACTCGTATCCAAGTATCCGGGGAAGGGAATAGAAGGCTCTATACCACTTCCTTTTTCGTCTAAGGTATTCTAAAAATGATTTGAATTTGAACGGATTTTGAATGTTTAAGAGATGACAATTATTTGAATATTTGAGTAAGGGAACTCAACCCAAACAATTGAGGAGAGGAATCGAAAGCTCGAGACCATCCCCCTTTTCATCTCTAAATGAAATGTTGTTTTAAGTATAATTAAGTATCTTAGTTTAATTTGGACAAAATACTCGATATAGATCGAGGTTTTAATTTGCACTTGAATTAGAAAGGCATTTGAAAATAATTTTGAAAAATATACTTGATGTTGATCAAGCACCTTTGAGTTTAGTATTTTTGAAAGGTTAATTTTAATAGTCATTTTGTCTTTTTGGATTAACAATTATGCATCAACTAAAAATACAATACAATAAACTAAAAAATAAAGCAATGAAAAGATAAAAGAAATAATAAAAGGGAGGGGAACACTATCAAAACAAGAGGTAAAATAATTAAAAAAAAACTAAAGGAAATAAATGAAATAACAAAAATAAATAAGTAAAGCAATAACAAAAAATAAAAAATAAAAAATATATACAAAAGACAAAAAACAGACTGAAAATGGGGGGTGTAGCTAGAAAACTGTTTTAGGCCCAAAAGAGAGGGTCCCACAGGGGTGTACTGAGAAATCAAGGGGTGTGGGGTGACTTCATCTTTCCTAACCCCGTATTTGGTTACTATTTTCGTAGCAACAAAAATGAAAGAAAATGGTTACAACGAAAACGTAAAAATACTATAATTTTCTCAATTTTTCATGAAATTAAGCAATTAAATAATGAAAATTTATCTACTCGAACTCACGAACACAATGGTATATTCAAATTCATAAAATAAAAAACAAACAAAAAATTCAAAAATAAAAAAATACAGCAGTATAAATTTGCTTGATTTGACCATTTTATCCACCTTCATGACAAACAAACTATGACTTTATGTTCGGGGTGATGTTGGGAAGATATTGGATATATTATTTATGTAAAACAAATATCAATTTGCATTTGACCATTTTTGTTCATGGAGGTTCAAGAACACTTTAAACTCTTGATTTTGAAATCAATTGAGTTTCCATTCAAAATGATGATGATTAAGTTACTAAATAAATAAATCAAGAGTAAATATGTAATATAATTAAATAAAGAAAAAACATAAGATTCATTTAAACAACAACAAGTCATTTTTGCTTATGGAGGTTCAATAACACTTTTCAACTCTTGATCTAAAATCAATTGAGTTTCCATGGAAAATGGTTACAATTAAGGTACTAAATAAATAAAGTAAGAGTACAAATGAAATATAATTAAATAAAGAACAAATATAAGAGTCTACATATAAAATAGTAAGAAAGAAATTACTTGAAAGAAAGAGAGTTTTGGCTTAATTTTTGTGAATGATTGATGGTGAGATTTGTGAATGAGGATGATTTTATTTGTAGACTCTAAAAATGGTAGTTTATGAATTATGCAAAGAGTGTGAGTGCCTTTTAAATTTTTTAATTAAATAGCGAATAATAATATAATATATGCATGGAATAATGAATATATGCATGGAATAATGATGTAATATATGTATGGAATAATTATGTAATAAATGAGAGATGTTTTGGGTCTTCTAGAAACATTGATTTTTGTTTTATGATGCATGAAGATGATTAATAAAATTCAATTGGATATTTTGATGATAAATCAAATGATCATGAATTTATTTTTTAAAATGCATAATGAAAAAAAATGCAATTTTAATAAATTTCTTTAACATGTAAAATATTGACTTTTATGTTGATTTTTTTTACAATATATGCATATATGCATAATTATGGTGACTTTATTTGATGATAAAAATGCATATGGTTAAAAATGAAAAACATGATAAATGAATATGTATCAGATGAATTTAAAATGTCCGGACAAAATTGGGGCATGACATCTGCCCCTATTTAAATATCTTCAACTAGATAATATGAAGAAGGTCACTCTTCATATGATCGCAACATGAGATAGTTAAATACTAAATGAACCAAACTTTGTCCTTCGAAATGTATAGATGAAATGCAGAGATACAATACAGTGATGAGATACAGGGATAAAATGCAGAGACAAAATGCAATAAAGTTAAGAAAATAAGTTTATCAGGATATGATACTGGATCAATATCCATCCTCGAGTTGATACTAATCAAACTATGTAGACTTCCATCACCAAAAGGATGAGGGTAACATCATAATGACCAAGATATCCATCACTAAAAGGATGATGTTTAAACCGAATTCAACGATCGCCATCACCAAAAGGATGATGGTTAGATCACAACTTCAAAGATCTCCATCACCAAAAGGATGGTGGTAAGATCAAAATGACTTTAAAGATCGCCATCACCAAAAGGATAATAGTAAGATCAAAATGACTTAAAAGATCGCCATCACCAAAAGGATGGTGGTAAGATAAAAAACAACATCGTCATCACCAAAAGGATGATGGTTAAACAAACTTTAAAGATTGACATTACGAAAAGGATAATTGCCATCACTAAAAGGATGATGATTAATTCATAATTACTTCAACGATCACCGACACCAAAAGGATGATAGTAAGATGAAACAACAAAACTTGCTATCACCAAAATAATGATAGTAAGACAAAAATGATTGCAAAGACCTCCATCACCAAAAATATTATGGTTAGACCAAAGCTTCAAGAATTGTCGACACCAAAAGAATGACGGTAAGATCAAACAAAAAAACTTGTTATCACCAAAAGGATGATAATAAGTACATAACTTCAATGATCACCATCATCAAAAAGATGAAGCTAAGATCAACAACAATGCTTGCTATCACCAAAAGGATGATAGTAAGACCACAACTTCAATGATCACCATCACCAAAAAGATAAAGGTATGATCAATCAACAAAAATTGTTATCACCAAAAGGAAGATATTAAGACCATAACTTCAACGATTGCCATCACCAAAACGGTGATGGTTAGATAATACATACAAAAAATTTCCATCACCAAAAGGATAATGGTAACATAATAATGATGAATGTCGTCATCACAAACAGGATGATGGTTAAACCAAACATCAAGAATCTCCATCACCAAAAGGATGATGGTTAGATTACAATGACACATATCGCAATCACAAAAAAGATTATGGTTAAACCAAGACTTCAAAGATCCCCATCACCAAAGATATGATGGTTATCATAATAAAGCTTGTCATTACCAAAAGGATAAAGATAAACCACAAAGATTTCAAATATCTCCCTCACCAAAAGGATGATGGTTAGATCACAACTTCAAAGGTCATCAAAAGAATGATAGGAAATACCAATTCTCAATAATTTTCC
Organism: Lathyrus oleraceus; assembly: GCF_024323335.1. Classification (NCBI taxonomy): domain Eukaryota; kingdom Viridiplantae; phylum Streptophyta; class Magnoliopsida; order Fabales; family Fabaceae; genus Lathyrus; species Lathyrus oleraceus. The sequence continues at coordinate 393,796,126 of NC_066583.1, forward strand.
ACCATCAAAAGGATGATGACCATCACCAAAAAATGATGATTAGATTAATTATTAATGGACTATCATCAATAGGATGATAGTAAAATACTTGTTGGGGAATGAGACTATCAACAAAAGGCCAATAGAACAAACTTGTTGGGGTAATATTGAAACATCAATGGGTAAGACTTGCTCGGGAATATCATCAACAAAAGGTTGAATAAAAAGATTTATTAAGAAACACAATCCTTATCAACAAAAGGTTGAAGGGGAATATTCACTTAAAGATATAATTTCCATCAACCAAAGGTTGAAGGAAATAACTCACTAGGGAACACTCAATGAGAAAACAAACAAGGTGGGAACTCACTCAGAGAAATACCACTGACCTAGCTGAGGATAACATCATTAATAACAAAAGGTTGAAGGAATTAACTCAATGGGGAACGCCCAATGAGAAAACAACACAGGGTAAGAACTCACTCAGAGAAAATACCATTGACTTAACTAAGGATTGACATGGATACTTATGATTAACCCTAGATCCTTATTCGTGTTATGTGCATTTGATTTTTGTATGGTATTCCACCTTAGTGGAAATACCGTGCATGTAGTGATGTAGGGATGCAACTGCTGGAGATATTTTTCATGTAGGAACCCAAGTGATTGACATAATTTTGTACAATGTCTCATCTGATCTTCTTCGAGAATATTCATATATGTTTGCATGGTCCTATCAAGACATGCCTGGTTTGGATTCTGAGATTGTGGAGCATAGATTGTCGTTGAAGCTAGAATATCCACCAGTCAAGCTGAAGTTGAGGAGGACTCATCCTGATATGGCAGTGAAGATCAAAGAAGAAAGAAGAGTGCAAAAGCATATTGATGCCGGTTTCCTTGTTACCGCCAAGTATCTGTAGTGGGTAGCCAATATAGTGCTTGTTCCGAAGAAGGATGGAAAGGTCTGCATGTGCGTTGATTATAGAGATTTGAGCAAAGTTAGTCCAAAAGATGATTTCCCTCTGCCACACATTGATATGTTGGTAGACAATATAACTAAATTCAAAGTCTTTTCGTTTATGGACGAATCTTCCGGTTATAATCAGATTAAAATGACACCCGAAGATATGGAGAAAACCACATTCATTACACCTTGGGGAACATTCTGTTATAAAGTGACGCCTTTCGGTTTAAAGAATGCTGGTGCAACTTACCAGAGAGAAATGACTACTCTTTTTCATGATATGATGCACAAAGAGATCGAAGTCTATGTTGATGATATGATTTCCAAATCCAGTGATGAAAAAGAACATGTTGAGCATTTTTTGAAGTTATTCCAGCGTTTGAGGAAGTATAAACTCCGCTTGAATCCCAATAAGTGTACATTTGGTGTTCGTTCTGGTAAATTGTCGGGCTTTATTGTCAACGAGAAGGGTATTAAAGTTGATCCTGCCAAGGCCAAAGCAATACGAGAAATGCCCGCGCCCAAAACTGAGAAGCAAGTCAGAGGTTTTCTCGGCCGCTTGAATATGCCACATGTGCACCTCTATTCAAGCTTCTTCGAAAAGATCAGTCTTGTGATTGGACCGAGGATTTCCAGAAAGCCTTTGGCAGTATCAAAGAGTATCTGCTTGAGCCTCCGATTATCTCTCCTCCTATGGAAGGAAGACCATTTATCATGAAATTGGAAAGAAAGAATATGATATTTACTACCTCAGTAATAAATTCACTGATTGTGAGACTCGGTATTCTATTCTTGAGAAGACTTGTTGTGCATTGGCTTGGGCTGCTAAGCGTCTGCGCCAATATATGTTGAATCATACCACTTGGTTGATATCCAAAACTGATCCAATCAAGTATATTTTTGAGAAGCCTGCTTTAACTGGGAGAATTTCTCGTTGGCAGATGTTGTTATCCGAGTATGATATTGAATACCGATCTCAAAAAGCAATTAAAGGTAGTGTCTTGGCTGACCATTTGGCTCACCAACCAATTGAAGACTATCAGTCAGTGCAGTATGACTTCCCTGATGAAAATATCTTGTACTTGAAAATGAAATATTATGATGAACCTTTACTTGAAGAAGGGCCAGAACCTGGTTCCCGTTGGGGCATGGTATTTGATAGAGTTGTTAATCAGTATGGTAATGGCATTGGGGCAGTGATTATTACTCCTCAAGGCACGCATTTTCCGTTTACAGCTAGATTAAATTTCAAGTGTAAAAATAACATGGCTGAGTATGAAGCTTGCATTATGGGGCTTGAAGAGGCCATTGATCTCAGAATCAAGTATTTGGATGTCTATGGAGATTCAACTTTGGTTGTGAATCAAATCAAAGGTGAATGGGAGACGAAACAACCCAGTTTGATACCATATAGAGACTATGCGAGGAGGATTTCAACTTTCTTTACAAAGGTTGAATTTCATCATATCCCTCGAGATAAAAACCGGATGGCAGATGCTCTTGCAACGTTGGCCTCAATGATTGTGGTGAAGTATTGGAACGAGGTTCCTAATCTGATCGTGATGCGTCTTGATAAGCCAACTCACATGTTTGCTGTTGAAGAACTCAAAGATGAAAAGCCGTGGTATTTTGATATCAAGTGTTTTCCCCAAAGTTAGATTTACCCGTTTGGGGCATCTTTGAAAGATAAGAAGACTTTGAGAAGACTAGCTGGCAACTTCTACCTGAATGGTAATGTGCTTTACAAGAGAAACTTCGATATGGTTCTGCTCAGATGCATGCATAGACACGAAGCAGACTTATTGATGACTGAAGTCCATGAAGGTTCCTTTCGTACTTATTCCAATGGACATGCTATGCCAAAGAAGATGTTGAGAGCAGATTACTATTGGCTGACAATGGAATCTGACTGTTGCAAGTTTGTGAAGAAATGCCACAAGTGTCAAACTTTTGCAGATAAGATTCATGTTCCTCCGATACTATTGAATGTCATTTCCTCACCATGGCCCTTCTCCATGCGGGGAATCAATATGATTGGCATGATTGAGCCTAAAGCTTCGAACGAACATCGTTTAATTTTGGTGGAAATTGACTACTTCACAAAGTAGGTTGAAGCGACATCGTATCCAAATGTAACCAAGCAAGTTGTTGTGAGGTTTATCAAGAATCAGATTATATGTCGTATAGTGTGCCGAGTAAGATCATTACTAATAATGGATCGAACTTGAACAATAATATGGTAGAAGCTCTTTACAAAGAATTTAAGATTGCACACCATAATTCTTCTCCCTACAGACCTAAGATGAATGAGGCTGTTGAAGCTGCAAACAAGAACATTAAGAAGATCATTCAGAAGATGGTTGTGATGTACAAGGATTGGCATGAGATGCTCCTATTTGATTTGCACGGGTATCATACATCCATCCGAACTTCAACAGGGGCAACCCCTTTCTCACTTGTTTATGGCATGGAAGTCGTGCTCCTTGTAGAGGTTGAGATCCCATCATTATGTGTCTTGATGGAAGCCAAGTTGACGGAAGTTGAATGGTGTTAGACCTTGTATAATCAGCTGAATTTGATTGAAGAGAAGAGGTTAACTGTCATGTGTCATGGTTAGTTATATCAGTAGAGAATGAAGAAAGCTTTTGATAAGAAAGTTAGACCCCGTGTGTTCAGAGAAGATGACCTCGTGCTCATGAAGATTCTATCTTTCAAACCAGATTCTAGGGGCAAATGGACTCCTAATTATGAAGGCCTATATGTTGTTAAGAGAGCCTTTTCAGGAGGTGCTTTGATCCTTATAACTATGGATGGTGAAGAGTTCACTCGTCCTGTGAACGCTGATGCAGTCAAGAAATACTTCGCCTAAAAAGAAAAGAACAACTCGCTAAGTTGAAACCCCGAAAGGGCGGCTTAGGAAAAAATGAGTGTCTCGGTGGATTGAAAACTCGAAAGGGAGATCCAGGAAAAAGTTAGAGACATAAAACAAAAAATGTTATCCCGATAAATTGAGTACCCCACCTTGGGGAAATTTATGCAAAAATTAGGGATCATGGCAAGTAACTGCATCCTGCTGATATTCAGTCTTAAAGACATTCTTGAGCATAATGTTTGGTTCTGATTCATCTCTAACCAAAGCCAAGAGCACAGTGGATATCATAGTTGGTAGAAGGATTAGTGATCATTGTATTCAATGTATCCCTTTTCCATGTATATTACCATTCTTCAACTTTTGTAAAGATCTATGGAGTCTTGTCATTTACAGACTACCATCCTATTAAATAAAGTTGAGCTTTTTATCCAATTGTTTCTACTCTTATTTATCTTTTAGCCAAATAGATTTAAATTTTATGTTGATCATTTTTGAAATTAAATTTTAAATCAAAATCATGTTTTCTTAAATATATAAAAGCAGTTACTTTAAAAAGCAATTGATCTCATTTAAAGGAATATCAACAGCGGTTTGAAAAATGGTAAGCCCTAAATGTGGAGCATTATTGGTTCTCCCAAAGCAGTTGGCGTGATCCCTATTTTATCCTCAGCAGCATTTTAGCAACTAAGTTTTGTTGGTTACCCCAGCTAAGATTGTGAATGGCCTCCCTTGAGTTGTAGGCGCGTTATCTCGGCACTTTGCATATATCCAACATAAGATTCTTGTTTCCCTGCAAGTCGCCATGAGAGTTATCCCTAACCTTTGTTAGCTTTGATTCTGAGAAGTATTGTGGCCGTCTCTTGCAGGGCTGTCTCCCATTTGATATGGTGTTGACCTAAAATTCCCCGTAGAATTGATATAGCAGTTTCCTAGGCAGATCCTCTCCTCTTTTCCCCAGCTAGGGTTGAGCCTTTGAGATGGATAGTTATCATTCATCCTTAACCTCTCTTTCTCTGGTTTGTTTCCCTCCTGTTGAGATTGGCCGAGTGGTGTATTGATGATTCAGATCATTGATGTTTGTATCCTTTGTGATCGTATTGTCAGCATAATCATCATATATACATATACATATATATATATATATATATATATATATATATATATATATATATATATATATATATATATATATATATATATATATATATATATATATATATATATATATATATATATATATATATATATATATATATACATATATATATACATTCATAAATTTCATTATTACATTATTACACCTTGTGATTCATTCTTTCTCTGATCCTTTGCTATGGTGGTACCCTTTCCCCATGCAGATTTGATATGTCTGTTCTCTTTCAATTATAGAGTGTTAGCCCATTAAGCGTAAAGAATTTAACCTTTCTTATTTCCCCACTGAGTTATTTTCTCGTGGATGATTATTATTTCAATTTCCTCCCCAGTTGATTATCTTGATGGAATCACTCCCCTTGAGATATATCCTCATTGGGTTGAGTCATTGATTGACCGTTTCTTTCTAGATCTTACCTAGATAGATGCTTTTGGTCCCCTTGAGAGACTGTTACCCAGTAACTGGTAATATTCTTCTCAATTTTCAAATATTTCACTTCTGCCCCAAGATCCAGCAAAAGTACCCCTTTTCTCCCCAGCGAATTCGTTTTCACCTTGATATGTTCTTCCTAACTGATGACGGATATTTTCTTCCCCTACTTTGAGTTTATCCTTGATATGTTCATCCTAACTGGTGACGGATATTCTCTCTTTGGTATTCTACCCAGTAAAAAGGTAGTTGTAATCCCTATTTTATTCCCCAGAGAGTTAATCCTTGATATGTTCATCCTAACCGATGACGGGTTTCCTTCTCTTTGCGGTCTTCTGCCCAGTAACCGGTAGTTGTAAATCCTGCTTCCCCCTGCGGAGTCTATCCTTGTTATGTTCACCCTAACCAGTGAGAGATACGCTCTTTTTGGTTTTCTATCCAGTAACTGATAGATATAATTCCTATTTCTCCCCTCTGAGTCTATCCTTGATATGTTCATCCTAACCGATGATGAATATTCTTTTTCTGGTATTCTATCCAGTATCCGATAGATGTAATCCCTACTTTTTCAGGAAGTTTATCCTTGATATGTTCACCCTAACCAGTGACAGATATCCTTCATAATATCCCCAGGTGAGTATATCCTTGATATGTTCATCTTAACCGACGACGAAGATTCTTCCCTTTGAGTTTATCCTTAATATGTTCACTTTAACCAGTGTCGGATAGTCTCTTTCTTTTTGGTCTTCTGCCCAGTAATCGGTAGTTGTAAATCCTATTTTGGCTTTTCCCCAGTAGGTTATTCTTACCTAGTAACTGGTAATGAATACACCTCTTGCTTGCCCTCAGCGAGTCATCCTTGATATGTTTACCCTAACCAGTAACGGATGTCCTCCCTGTCAGATTTTGTTATCTCCTTACCCAATAACTGGTAGCAGATGATATATTTATGTTACTCTTGTGTTGAAGATCATTTCTTCCCCAGTTGAGTTTGAGTGTGTATTTCCTCAATGAGATCACCATTTTTCTACTTGGTTCAAGTATTTCAGCTTTGTCCTGATCTACCTATTTCCTTGCAGATGTCCTTTTATTCCCCGACTGACTCTTTCCATTGATTTATTTTCATGGAATCCCTCGTGTCCCCCAGCAATTTTAAGTCGTAGCCTGGCCTACACACGACCTTTTTCCCCAAAGTCTTTGTTCCCCCAGTGAGTTTTCCTTATGGAATGCATTAGACTCCTACGGACTTTCAGTCTATTTGACTTATTTTCCTTTGTGGCAACATTTTCTAGATAGAGATTTATTTTAACATTTATATCATATGCATCATCAGGTCTCTTAGGGACCAAAATTTGTTTCTATATGTTGTTATTTAAGTCCATTCTACTGAGTCGATGCAAATATTTTAACCTATATCTCCTCAGCTAGAACATCCTTAAATGGGGGCAGCTGTAAGACCCTAATTTTGACCTTAAGATCCCCCATGCTATTCTCATCAGATGCATTAGCATTGGGATCACACCTTGGCATCCTCCTTACCCTTCATTCATTGGGTTTGTATATGGAGAGATCACCAAGCATAATTTGATTGTATCATACTTTGTTTTTGATTATTTACTAACCAAAATACCAAAAATATATCATTGTATAGTCTAACTATTTTGTAGGTAGTGCACATGCTCACCTTTGATCTATCAAGCTCATATTTGGGGTTTAAGACCCTCATTTCAAGGAACTCAATCAAGATTGGTTTATCATGGATCTAAGTATCATATATGGATCCCCATGATCTCCACATGTTATTTTGATCAAGAAAGCATCAAGAGTTTGGAGTTGGTTTGCCTTGGAAACCCTAATTCATATGGGTATCTTATGTGACTTCTTCAACAAGTTTCTTCAACAATTGATCAAATATTTCAATGGGTACTTCACATTTCATCATCTTATGTATATATGATCCTCCATGAGTCCCAAAAGTCAAGAGAATATCAAGCTAGAAAGATGGTTCATGGTGGTTGACCAGAGGAAGTCAACTGATTAAAACTGGGGTTCCCTAGACCCCATCTCCTACAATTTGTATCATATGAAAATTATTCCTAGATAAAAGTTAATCTAAATGAAATTACAAACAACTTTCATGTTGAGGTCTAAAGCTAGTTTTGCTTGTAAAGTCATTTGTTATGGTGAAAGATTATAGGTCATTTTTTCTAAACCCTAATTTGAAGGTCAACTTCCCAAGACCATAACTTGCTCAATTTTTATGCGATTAAAGCCATTCAAGTTTCATGATTAAATTCAAAATGTATATGTACACTTTGATTTTTGGAGGAAGTGCAAATTCAACTTGAAAATGCATGTGATATGAGGAAACATTATAGGTCGTTTTGGGCCAATACCATTGAACAAGTGATTTTCCTCAACTTATAAAATGCATAACTCCTTCATACTAAATCCAAATGAGGTCAAATTAATGACTAAATTGAAGGGATTTTTAAGAGCTACAACTTTTATGAAGGAACTTGTCTCATTTGAAGTCCATAGAAAAAGTTATCCAAGGTGGAAAAAGTGAACATATGGCTTGATACTTAGATTTTTTTTGATATGTTTGATTTTCCAAATTTCCACCTCAAAATTGATCATGATCCAAGCTTCAAATGAAAAAGTGTTAAACATGAAAGTTGTTCCTATCGATCTAACCTTTCCAAAAAGTCTAAATTCATCCCACTTGGACAAAGAATGAATAACTTGTGCATGGAATAAAGTTGAAGTACCATTTGGAAGATTTGAAGTTCCACTTTTCATACACGAATGTATGGCCTTTCCACATGACTTCAGCATTGCTTACACTCATTTTTGGACCTAAATGCATCATTACATAGGCCTATCACACGCCCATGCATCCATGCAAAGGTGAATTTCTATTTTTGGAATTTTGAAAGAAGGGTGTGAAACCAATTGCGTTGCCTATAAATGAGACCCTTCATGCTCATAATTATGGACCCTGGCACGCAAGCTCAACAACCTTAAACCCTCACATTCAAAGGATAAGCTTGGTGATTTTCATTGAAAATCGAGTTTGAATCTCCCACTATTTTTGAGATTGAAACTCCAAGAGTTTATCCCTTTCTTTGATCCATTTCCACTCCTTCAAGCATCTGAAGCAAGGCTAAGCATAATTGAGAGCAAGATCGTGTCCATCTGAAGCTGCAGTGAAGGTGAATTTCTAAATTTTTCATCTCTTCGATTCTCAATCAATTCTCCACTATTCTTGTTGATTTTTGGTTGCCTGAAGTCCTACCAATATAGGCAAGAAGATTGAGTTGCTTTGAAGTCAAATCGAAGCAACTCAGATCATGATCCTCAAAATTCAACTCCCAGTCTCTTTATATATACTTGGAGTTAGATAAAATTGAGGCCAGATTCGAGCTCCTGAGAATTTTTACTTTAAATTCATGTCCTCTCTTTTTATTTTGGTGATGGTGGAAGGTGGACCAGTCCGGTGAGGTCCTCTAGAGACGAAGACCGAGCTCTGGCACCGGTGGTGTGTTGGCACGCCTCTAAACCACACGATCCTTCTAATTTGTTTTAATCTTGAGCGTCCAAAGTGACTACCACGTGTGTGGAACATTTGACTAGGGAACACACAGATAGAGCGCTCTGATCCACTTGATATGCCGCCTCGATGAATGAGGGAGATCAAGTGGTCCACGTTTTTTTGTAATTTCTGATTTTTATTTTAATTGCCTTATTTTCATTATTTCATATTAATTTTAATATTGATCCAAAAAATATGGGACTTTCACCAAAAAAATTCAAATATTTTTTTTCACTTTCTGAATTAAAACTATTTTTTGGATCAATATTAATATTTTTTATGATTGAAATTTATTCTCCAAGCTCCTTTGACCTTGTTTAATCTATGATAAATCTCTTGGCCATTAATTTGGTGTTTTGAAGAGGTTTTAGGTTTTTGACCAACCATAATTTAATTTAATGTATTTTTAATTGATTTTAATTGTGTAATTGTGAATAAATTGTGTTGAGCTATTTTTGTTGACTTGTTGAGTTTGACTATATTATTTGGGCCTTGGTCACGGTTGATTTGACTTTTGTTGGATTAAAATCATTGGATTTAGGGGATTGATTAAATGTACATTTCATCCCCCAAAATGAATGAATGATTTTAATTTGATAAAAGTCTTCCCATGACCAATTTGTGTTTGTTTCATTCCCCCTCCCTCTTCATCTTTAATCCCATTCTATCCTTTTGATTCATTTGACCTATAATATCTCTATATCCTAAGGCTAGTTGGTTGAAAAACCAACATAAGTATGGACGAGATTAGGTCCACCCCTTTGCCATTTTCTTTTTGGGTGTGGTATGTTTTAGGAGTATGGTTCATTATACCATATCTCTAACATGCATTAACACCAACATTCTTATTGCCCGACCTCAAATAGTTGTGACTCCTACTTAAGTCCAATTACATTTGCTTAACATAGTGCTAAATTTTGACACAAAAGACATGTCATTCTAGTAAGTGAGATTGTAAGTCTCCCCCCTTCATGGTATTGTGGGGAAACTTGGCCTTTTTTCCTTCCTTTGGAAGATGTCTTGGTTAAAGGATCCATGCTTGTGAATAGAGGGTTGAGTGTTCTCCAAAGAATGACTTGAAACAACAAAAGCAAAACTCCACTAACTTCTAATCAACTAACATTTAACTAACATTTGATTTCAAGCCATTTACTTTTATGTACTTTAAATTCAAGTATTTTATCATTTGCCATTATCCATTCCATTTAACTTGTTTATTTTAATTCCATTTTTACTTTGCTCATTTGAGCCATATCTTATGATTATATTATGATTATATATACTTGTTTGTATATTTTATTTATGGTCTTTTGACCTAATGTACATAATAACAACAAAAATTCTAAAAAAGATTTGTGTGGACTGTTGGATTTGATCCGAGACTTTGGACTTAGAATTAGGAAACACCCCCTATGCAAAAAGACATGGCCAATGCCAACATTTTCTGAAACCAAATGCTTGTGAAGTGAACTTTCGTCTGATGCAAGTATTGAGATCCCTTTTGAGTTCATCTGCTACATGGTCTTGATGCAAATGTTACTTTGAACCTATGCCTAATGCCTTATTCTGAGCCATTCAAGGAGTATGTCATCTGATGCATGGGAGATTATGAAGAAGATCATGAAGTTGCTAGCTTGGATGTGGCTATCTTTATTTGATGCCTTGCTCTTCATCTTGCTATTTGTGTATTGATATTGCTTGATTCTAAAGTTCAAGGGAAATTTGGGGTTTCTATATGACATTCTTGTCTATTGGATTGCATCTTATTGGTCAGATCTTTTCAACTCTTAACTTTTAAATTTTTGTTTAGGATTAGTCTCTTCATCTCCTCCCACTTATTAAATTTCAAATCTCTCCCTCCTTTAAAAATCTTCTTTTCTTGTGATTTCTAAACTTATACTTTATTGCAAATTAGAAACTTTGGCCTTATGCCATTGCATTTTCAAACTCTTTTTCTTAATCAAACTTGTAAATAAATCTAATCATATTGACTTAAAATTTCAAAAGCCAAAAAGAATTAACACTCATTCAAACTATTTTAGGCCTTTGTGCCTCTCTTAAACTTAAACTTTTGTTAAAAGCAATCCACTAACTTTGAAATTGATACCACAAACTATGAGGTTTTGATCCCTCGTTTTATGTTGGTACGTAGGCACAAGTCCGAAGGTCTTGTCAAACAAAAAAGTATAATTAATGAATTCTTTTCTCCTCCCCACACTATATTTATTGCAAACATCATTTTATACCAAAACATATGTACACACAAGAAAGGGCTCCCTAGGAGTACCTAGGACACTTTGGGTGCTAACACCTTCCCTCTGTGTAACCAACCCCCTTACCTGTAATCTCTGGCATTTTATTAGTTTTGATTTGAAAACATCTTATATGTGGGTTTTTCTCGTACTGTTCCCTTTTCCCTTGGAAACAATAAAAGTGCGGTGGCGACTCTGGTTTTATTAACGTTAAGTTTATCCATAGCTTAATGGTCATGAATTTACCGTTACACGATGATCGAAGGATACAAACGTGGATGCTCTAGTGCCTGAAGTTTGATCCAATGCTGATAGGTTGCGTGTTTGTTCTTGAGAGAGCCTCAAATTCCTTGACCGATATGCCATGACAGACGACCAATGACTTTATGAGCATAGCGACGTGATCAATGTATGACGATTATGCTTGTTATCTGCCCTAAGGCTTCTTGCTAGGGGATTACATGATGTTTAACTAGCGTGATCTCTTGTTTAAAACCAACAATTACTATTTCCTGGCATAATATACTTGATCAGCTTGTAAGTATGAAAAGAACTTGTCCCTTTGCAACTTGTCTTTCCCCAATATGTAGGGTATTCGAAAGAGTTTTCCTCGGAAGGAAGTTTTGGGAACGATTATGCCATGATATGGTATGAGATGATTTTACCTAGTGTCTAACTCTTGCAGTGTTTTCTCCCTGATTAAACAAAATTTAGAGTAGTTTTCCTTTGATATACCGACCTTTGGCGGGTGGGCTTCATTATACACTTGAGGTAACTTTCCTTTTCCATAGCCTTGAGGAGATTTTCCCCAGATTAACTGAGCATTAACATTATTTGCCTCCCTGATCAATTGATGCTTAGGGATTTGTTTTAGACTGGTCAATTCTTAGGTCAACATAGTCATTGGATGCCATGCCCTTGATCCATACGGTTATGAGGTGGTCTTGATTTGAGTCAGCACCAACAGAAGTTCAAGTTCCTCTTTGATTGCTTCTTTTTAATTTCCTTGATGCTAAGTACTGAGTTGTAGTTAAAATTATTCACTCAAAAATGGTAATTTTAATGTGATGCTCATGCAGGTTTTAAAAAAATAATTTATTGGAATGATGTGATAGTGTGTGATGAATGGACGATTAGTCCAAATGCAATGCTGATTTAGCAAGTGTGTGAAAGATACATTGAGAATATGATACCAATACAGAAGATTAGAAAATCTCAAGGAGTCGGTTTACGCAATCTTTCAGTAGTATGTGTTCAGAATAAACCCTGCTTCAATTAGGTCTTTTGAGGGTTGTAACATGTTTTGATTCATGGTTTGTGAAACAAAGGATATAAGGCTCAAATTTGTTTTAACCCCCCCCCCCTCCCTATTTGTGATGGTCTCCAGTCCTATGTTCGGTTAATTCAACATACACTTTCAACTTCCAATAGAGTTTCACGGTGTAAAGATGAAGGTTTAAGATTTTTTTGAAATGGAAGTCACCTTATTTTGTTTTTGTCATGGATGTTGGTGGCCCTTTGATTTTGATATGGGGGTCATTGAATCTTATTTTTGTTTTTTTCTGAGGATTTAGCGACCTCTTTTATTTGACTTTTTTTTGCTCTTCCATCCCTAATTTTTGCTTGGACCACTTTTGACGCTTTTAGTCCACCGGGATTGTCCTAATTTTTGCCTAAGTCACCTCTTTGGGGTGTTCGCTTAGCAGGATTTTTTGTTTTTTTGTTTTCGATTTGCCGAAGGATTATGACTACCGAGTCATTGGTCATTGAAGAATAACCATCGTAACTTTTTGGATGATGTGTGTGAAAATATCACGTGGTTGATCCCCAGATGGGATGTATCATCTTGTAATTCGAATGCATTGTCATATTAACTAAACATTATCCTGCCCTGGTTTAATCATAAGGGTTTTTTAGATCCGAAAGAAACTCTTACTTCTAGGCTCTAAATGGTTAACTAGGGACTAACTTCTTATCTCCCCAAGGTTTGAGGATTTGAAACAATGCATGCACATCATTAGTAGGATTTTATCCAAAAGAATACCATTAGCAATTATGGGTATTTTGTTTTCGTCATTTTGCCTCCAGTTTTTCTAAAACAATAGTTTGATAAAGAAAGTGAAGTGGAGAAATATGTGTTTGTGCTTTGCAATAAATGAGAAAAGATTAGTGAATATGAAAAGACTGATTCAAAATATGCATAATCATTTCATTAATAAGACCAACAAATAGCAATTATTAAAGCAAATAGTACTTAGATAAACAAGAATAAAAAATGCATAAATAGGAAAAGATGAACATGAGTGAATTCAAATTTATGTGAAATGTGAGGGTGAGTTTTGGAGGGATTTAGAATTTGAAAAAAATGAAAATGAAGAATGGTTAAGATTGCACCAATTAGCGATCCATGTGAAAATGTGTTTAATCAAGGGTTAGGATTGCATCTAAGTGCGTTTGTTGAAGTTAGTTTTGTTGTAATGAGATTGTAATTTGGTTATGGGAGAGAAACATGTATAGTGATCCAAGTGAAAATGATGAGTACAATTGTGAGTTGTTGATGATTTTGATCCAATGGCCAAGAGAGTTAGCACAAAATAATAATAAAATTCCGCTTTTCACAATTAAATGCATTGCAAAAAAAAGCCCTTAGATATTTTTAAATGGTTAAAAATGAATTAAAAAGAATAAAATGAAATAAATTCAAATATTTTTATTAAAAACAAATAAAAATAAAATGATTATGTATTTGTCTCTATTTATTTATTTTTAATATTTTGATAAAAACACAAAAATAAAAGGAATTAAAATGAATAAAAAAACGGTCGCAAAAATGCACAAAAAAGTAAAATGAATATATTAAAATAAGCTATGTAAAATATACTTCCGTAAAACAAACAAATAAAGATCAAATTTTGGAATAAAAAGTACCCCGTTGAAAAAGCCCAGGCTAATAAAACTGTGAACGTAAATGGGATCAAAAAAATTAAACGAGCAGGTCGGGTTAAACTACGTGAACTGTAAATCAATAAGACAGACAGCTGCAAGTCCGATCTCGAAATGTTTCGTCCGCTAGCTCTACACGCATTTGAAAATCAATTCAATTATCTTTAAAACTGAAATTTTATTCTAAGCAAAACAAAATAAAGTTGGATTCATAAAAGTTTAAAATACCCAGACAAAATTGGAGTATGGAAGTTTCCCCTATTTAATTACCTTGGACATGAAAGTATGAATGACAATGGTCTTTGTACGTTTGTGGGGGAAGATAATTAAATACAAAAAGACCCCAATTTTTTTCCTATATAGGAAGGATGAGTATGAGATGCAATGAGATGATATGTTATGTTATGTTATGAATGTATGGATTCTATTGTTGGGGATATGAAATATGAAGCAAACTTTGTGGGGGTTAACTAGTATAACCTGCCAAGGAATTCCAATGAGAAGACAAAGGAGGTAAATGAGAAAACTCACTAGGGAAAGGCAATGGCACCGAAAAATCTTCCTAAACTAATGTGTTCATTCAGGTTAACAAAAGATAACAAACATCAACTAGTGTATTGGCGAAGGTTAACGATAAATTCCCCCCCAACTAATATGTTAATTCATATAAAAAAAATATGACACAACCAACATCAACCAATGTATTGATGAAGGTCAACGAAAAAAAAGATCATTATCAACCAATGGGTTGATTCAGATCAAGAAAAGACTACCAACGTCAACTAATGGATTGATGAAGGTCAACGAACAAGTCACCCTCAACCAATGGATTCATTCAGATCAATAAAACACAACACAACCAATGTCAACCAATGGATTTATGAAGGTCAATGAACATATCATCCTCAATCAATATATTGATTTAGATGAAAAAATAACCAACATCAACTAATGCATTGATGAAGGTCAACGAACAAGTCCCCCTCAACCAATGGATTGATTCAGATGAGAAAATAACTAATTTCAACTAATGGATCAACGAAGGTCAACGAATAAAACATCCTCAACCGATGGATTGTTTCGGATGAAAAATAACCAACTTCAACCAATGGATTGACGAAGGTCAACGAAAGAAATCATCCTTAACCAATGGGTTGATTCAGATCAACACAAGAGGACCAACTCCAGCTAATGAGTTGACAAAGGTCAATGAACGAAAAGATCACCCTCAAACAATGGGTTGATTCAGATCAAGAGAACCAACTTCAACTAATGGGTTGACGAAGGTCAATGAACAAAAAGATCATTTTCAACCAATGGGTTGATTTAGATAAAGAAAAACAACTCCAACCCAGTGGGCTGACTAAGATTGACATGAAGTGAATGATTTCAAATATCTTTGTTATGGATTACTACGGAATTTCATGAGTGGTTTCCGAATCTTGGATTTTGACATGCATGCATGCTTTGTGCATATGTAATTGCTAATGCGTGATATGCCTTTGGTTTTTGAACATAGTGCACCATATTTGCGGATACGATATGTATGTAATGATGCATGAATGTAGTGACTGATCAATGCATGTAATGAGTTATTGGATGTGTGTTAATGGATATTGAACTTTGGGGTTAATATTTTAGGCGAGGCTTGGGTTTCATTGGAAAGTGGCCGAGCGAAGTTAGGATTTTTTTTTCTATATATATTATGGGAATACACCCCATGAATGAGATGATATGCATGGTTTGATGTTAAGGCAATGCAAACAGAGTTGATGCAAATGATGAGTAATGCATGATATTTGCAAATGCGATTAAGGATAATGATTTGGATGTTTCAACCACTGTCCATGTGGTATGCCATGGAAAGTTAAAACCAAGAAGGGTTCTTTCACAATGAAGTTTTTTTGTCAAGGCAAAATGTCCTTTGTAGGATATTGTGAAAGCATGATTTTCCGAAACCCATTTCAAATTTAGTAGTTGCACATGTAATACAAGGTTTGTTTGAGCAATTTGAAGGTATTAAGAGGACCTAGCCTTCGTCATGCAACTTATCTTGCCCCAGCCTATTGGGTCTTTGAAGAGTGTTTTCCTTGACAGGAGAACTGAACCAAACTGATGATTTTGAGATGGCGTGCCCCAGTGATTGGAATTTTGAAACTAATTGCCCATGATTAACCGATTTTTGGAACCATCTACCGAGTTTTAAAGAGATCTTCCCTAGATCGGCCAGTTCTTAAGGTGGCTTACCCCTTGCTTAACAGAGTCTTTAGGAAATTTGACTCTGAGTGTGATTACTTTTTTGGCGTTGTTCGATCTTGATGGGATCACTTACAAACGATTAAGCTCCCCCATTGATTGCACATTGTTGGAACTTCCTTGGTTCTAAGTGATGACTTGTAGATAAAATTGTTCTTTAAAGGGGTAAATTTAATGTGATGCTCATGCAAATTTTAAAATCAAAGTTATTACTGAGATGGTGTTATGATGTGTAGTGAAAGGATCATAAGTTTATCCAAATTGTGAAGGATAATTAGAGAATATGATACCAACACAAATAATTAACAGATCTCTAGGAGTCAGGTTAATGCAACCTTGTTGTAGTATAATTTTAAAATAAACCTTGTGTCATTTAGGTCTTTTGAATATTGTAACATGGTGTGTGTCACGGTTGTTGAAACAAAGGGTTATAAGGCTCAAAACTTGATTTTAACCAAACCTACTCTCCTTGATTATCTTCAGTCATACGTTCATTTAATTCGACAAATGCTTTCAACTTCCACGAGTATTTTGAAGCTGAAAATGTGATGGTTTGAGGACCAGTGATTTTTTTTTCTTTGCTCGAGATGGCAGTAACTTTGTTATATTTTTTTTCATGGATGTTGGTGACCCTTTGTTTTTTGATAGGGTGGTCACCTGATTTTTTTTTGCTGAGGATTTACACGACCTCTTTTATTAATTTTTTTATCCCTAATTTTTTCCTGGACCTCTTCTTTAAAGCTTTTAGTCCACCAAATTGCCTTTGTTTTCCTAAGTCTCCTATTTGGGATTCGACTTAGCGAGGTTTTTTTTTGTTTTTTTGGACCAACTTTCGAGGAACAAAATTAGTTAATTAAAAAATTAATTAATAACATTAATGAATTAAATCCAAATTAATCAATTAATTATACAAATAAAAAATAAAATAAATAAAATGTAATAAAATAATAGAATTAAAAAGAAAAAAGAAAAAAAAGAAGGAAAAAGGTTGTGGGGCATGACCCCCACACGCCCTTCTTCTTCCACATTGCCAATGTTATGAAACAGTAGCAAGAAATGGTAAATGCAATAAATAAACATTGCAATAACATACTGCTACTCTATTTGATCCATATGTAATTGTCAATTTTTTTTACGAAATCGCACAAATGAATTATAGAAATCTATCTACTCAATCTCCCAAACACAATGGCAGGCTAAAAAAGAAACAATAAAAAACTAATCTTTTCGAAAATTAATCGTTTACAGTAGGATGCTCAAGAACACAAGTTTTCAGGAAATTTACATTTCAAGCTATTTTACACAAATGATTAAAGGATATAAATTATATTGAGTGCAACAACGAGTTTATGTCAATAAATAAAGTAAAAAACAAGAATCAAAGCTTATACATGCGAAAAACCGCAAGAACACGAAGATCACTAATGAGTTTTTCGACGAGTTTGAAAATTATGATCACCCTCCGATGAAGCTCTAAACATGTAATAATCAATGTGATATGAATCACTCTTCAATCCCCTTCTTCTCCTCTTTCAAATTCTTCAATTATTTTCCATTTTTTTAAGAAAAATTCAAGTAGTGAATATGCTATTCTCTTGACTTTTTTCTCTCTCTTTCATTATGATTAAATTTAAATTTGTGTGAACGTGAGGGTGAATTTTGGATGAAGTTAGAATATGAAAAAATGAAGAATGAATAATTGTTAGGATTGTAAGAAAAAAGTTACTCAAAATGACATTCCAAACAACTTTCATGTTAAAGTCAAGAGCTAATTTTGCTTAGAAAGTTATTCTTTATGGTGAAATATTATAGGTCATTTTGTTTGAACCCTAGTTTTGAGTTTAACTTCCCAAGACCATAACTTGCTCAATATTTATGAGATGAAAGCCATTCAAATTTCATGATAAAATTCAAGATGTCTACTTCAACTTTAATGTTTGGATTAAGTTCAAATTCAACTTGAAAATGCATGTGCCAAGAGGAAAGATTATAGGTCATTTTGGGCCAATACCATTGAACAAGTGATTTTCCTCTACTTCTAAAATGCATAACTCCTTCATGCCAAATCCAAATGAGGTAAAATTTGTGACCAAATTTAATATGTTTGAAAGAGCTACAACTTTTATGAAGGAATGTTTCTCATTTGAAGTTCATAGAAAAAGTTATTCAAGGTGGAATAAGTGAACATTTGACTTGGGACTTAGAAAATTTTCAAATATGTTTGATTTCCCAAAATTACACCTCAAAATTTATCATGATCCAAGATTCAAATAAAAAAATGTTCAAAATGAAAGTTGTTACCCTTGATCTCACCTTTCTAAAAAATTCAAGATCATCTCATTTGGCCAAAGTATGAGGGACTTGCGCATGGGTGTAAGTTGAAGGACCATTTGAATGTTTTCCACTTCCACTTTTCATACACAATTGCATGGCCTTCCAACATGAATTCAGCATGATGCACACTCATTTTTGGATTAGATCACATCACTTGATGAGCCTAGCACACACCCATACAAGCATGCAAGGAGAATTTTCAAAATTTTCCAAAATTGGAAGTGTGTGGAAATCAATATCCTTGACTATAAATAAGATCCCCATTGCTCAGAATTAAGGACCTCATGCCCAAGCTTTGAACCTGCAACCCCAAACCCTCACCATTGAAGGATAAGCTTGAAGATTTTCTTTGAAAATCGAGTTTCAATTTTCCATCTGTTTTGAGATTCAAACTCCAAGAGTCCATACTTCTCCTTGATCCATTTCACATCCAACAAGCATCTGAAGCAAGCCCAAGCGTAATTGAAAGCAAGATCGTGCCAATCTGAAGCTCCATTGAAGGTGAATTTTCAGATCTTCGATTCTCCCTCAATTTTTCACCATTCTTTTTGATTTTTGGTTGTTTGACATCCTATCAATGTAGGGAAGAAGATTGAGTTGCTTAGAGGTCAAATCGAAGCAACTCAGTTCATGATCCTCTAAATTCAAATCCTTGTATCTTTTTATATACTTGGAATTGGACAAAGTTGAGGCAAGATTCGTGCTCCTGAGAAATTTTCCTTCAAATTAATGTATTCACTTTTCATTTTCCATTGTGTTTTGGTTGGACCAGTTCGGTGGTCCTCACCGGAGAAGAGGACCGGAGCTAGGGCTCCGGTGGTGTGCTGGCTTGACCAGGACCATCTGATCTGAGTCTCAGGATCTAATCTCACGCGTCCATTGTGATTACCATGATTGTAGCATGTTTGACTCATGTGCATGTGGAACGTGCGCTCCTGGCCATCCGATATGCCACCTCAATTAATGAGGGAGATCAAATGACCCTTATTTTTTTGATTTTCTGTTTATTTCATTTAATCCCTTATTTTTAATTAATTCATATTAATTTTATTTTTAATTCAAAAAATATGGGACTTTCACCAAAAGTTTTCAAATATTTTCCTCTTTCATTTTCTGAATTAAAATTATTTTTTGGATTAATTTTGATATTTTTCATGATTCAAATGTTTTTGTGCATATTTTTAATTGTTTAAAAATACTTCTGAATTTTCAAAAATTATGAAATTTCCTGTCTAAGGTCCTTTGACCTTGTTTGACCTAGGATAAATCTCTTGGCCATTTATTTGGTGTTTTGAAGAGGTTTTATGTTTTTGATCAAACATAATTCATTTTAAATGCATTTTAATTTGATTTTTAATTGTTTAATTGTTTAGAAATTATGTTGAGCCATTTTTATTGACTTGTGAAGTTTGACTATGTGTTTGGGCTTTGGTCAAAGTTGATTTGAATTTTGTTGGATTAAAATCATTGAACTTAGGGGATTCATGAAATGTACATTTCATCTCCCAAAATGAATGAATGGTCTTAATTTGATAAAATTCCTCCCATGACCAATTTGTGTTGATCTCATCTCCCCTCCCTCTTCATCTTCAATCTCATTCTATCCCATCACTTTCATTGACCAATGAAGTTTCATTATCCTAAGGCTAATTGGTTCATCAATAACTTTATGTTAGATGAACCAATACAAGTATGGATGAGATTAGGTCCATCCTTTGATCATTTTTCTTTTTGGGTGTGGTATGTCCTAGGAGTATGTTTCATTGTACAATATCTCTAACATGCTTTAACACCAAAATTTCTATTGCTCGACCATTGATAGTTGTGACTTCTAAATAAGTCCAATTACAATTGCTTAACAGAGCGCTAAATTTTGATCCAAAGGCATAACATTCTAGTAAGTGAGATTGTAAGTCTCCTCCCCTTTTATGGTATTGTGTGGAAACTTGGCCTTTTTTCCTTCCTTTGGAAGATGTCTTGGTTCAAGGATCCATGCTTGTGAATAGAGGGTTGAGTGTTCTCCAAAGAATGACTTAATCAATTAAAAAGAAAAACTCCATTAACATCTAATCAACTAAAATTTGACAAACTCTTATTATTCTAGTTTTTTTTTTTAAATTTCAAGCCATTTACTTTATGTAATTTTAATTCAAGTCCTTTACCATTTCATTTTCCATTTTACATATCATTTAACTTGTTTATGTTTATGTCGTTTTCACTTTGCTCATTTGAGCCATATATTGTGATTGTATATATTTATTTTTATATCTTGTTTGTGTTTGTGGTCTTAGGACCTTAAAGTACTTAATAAACAACAAAAACCCTAAAAAAATATTATGGACTGTTGGATTTGATCTGAGCTTTGGACTTAGAATTAGGAAACATTCCCTATGCAAAAGGACTTGGCAAATGCCAAAATTTCTGAATCCAAGTTATTATAATTTGAGCTTTTCTTTGATGAAAATATTGAGATCCACTTGAGTTCATATGCTACATGGTCTTGATGTAAATATCACTTTGAACCTGTGTCTAATGGCTTATTTTGAGACAATCAAGGAGTATGCCATCTGATACATGGGAAGATTAAGAAGAGGACTGTGAAGTTGCTTGCTTGGATGTGGCTATCTTTATTTGATGCCTTGCTCTTCTTATTACTACTTGCTTATTGATATTGCTTGATTTAAAGTCCAAAGGGAAAATGGGTTTCTATATGACATTCTTGTCTATTGGATTGCATCCCATTGGTCAGATCTTTTCAACTCATAACTTTTAATTTTATGCTTAAGATTAGTCTTTTCATCTCCTCCCCACTTCTTAAATTTCAAAATCTCTCCCTCTTTTCAAAAATCTTCTTTGCTTGTGATTTCTAAACTTAGACTTTATTGCAAATTAGAAACTTTGGCCTTATGCCATTGAATTTTTAAAAAATCTTTTCTTAAATCAAACATGTAAATGAATCTAATCATATTGACTTAAAATTTCAAAAGACAAAAAGGATAATTAACGAATTCTTTTCTCATCCCCATACTACATTTATTGCAAACATATTTTATACCAAAACACATGCACACATAAAAAAGGGCTCCTTATGAGTACCTAGGACACTTTGGGTGCTAACACCTTCCCTCTGTGTAACCAACCCCCTTACCTGTAATCTCTGGAATTTTATTAGTTTTGATTTGAAAACTTATTATCTTGGGTTTTGTTCATACTTTTCCCTTTTCCTTTGGAAATAATAAAAGCGCGGTGGCAACTCTGGTTTTATTGACGTTAAGTTTATCCATATCTTAATGGTCATGAATTTACCGCTACAAAAATTAAGTGGCGACTCTTCTGGGGAGTAGTCCTCAGTGGGTTTAGCCTACTTTTTTATGTGTATATAATTGTATATTTGATGTTTTTATATTTGTTTTGTGTGATATAATCTACTTGTTGTGCTTGGTGATCTTTGACTGGTGAGATAAGTTTTAACCCAAACTTGAGTGCAATTAAGATAGGAGGATGGTATAGTCATGTTCGACTTGTGTGGAGTAGTCCTTAACAAGTTGGCTTGAGACCCATCTACTCAGTGGAGACCCTTTTGGAGTTATGAATGACACACAAGTTATTTGTGGTTAGGCATTACTTTCTCTGATTTTGGGTCCGAGAAGCTGAGGGCCGTAGAATATTTAACCCAACTTGGCCTATTTAGGACGTAGTGTGGAGACTGTTCAAGTGTAGACTTGATAACAATTGTTACGCGATACTACACCCAAACGAGTTTCTCTTGAGAATGTTATGTGTTGATGAGTCAGCCATCCTAACCTATGATATACAAGTTTTTATCCTTAGTACACTCCTATTGGGATGGATCTTAACCTGACTCCACACTCGTGACTCACAACAAACCCTTTGATTCTTGGTTGATTCAATCAAGTCTTGTCAATATCAATGGAACTTGGGTGTTGATAAGGTGAAAACCATAAGCCACCAAAATGGATGATTGATCTTGACAATGACTTGATTCATCCCTTGATCTTTATTTGTTTGTCTTGTGTGTGATCCCTTATATGTGATTGTTGCATTCATGAATTCATACGCATCATGACATTCATCACACGAAAATAACTTCAAGGAACTGAGGTTTTATTTGCAAATATTTCCAGACCATGGATTATGGACGAAGGAACACTAGGAAGTACGGTTTTAGATGTCTCGACTTGAAAGAGCTAAGGAAGCTATCATCTTTTGTATTAGATCCCTTGGACTTCAAGCAACGTCATGGGAAGCTTTTATCTGTGTTATCTACTGACGTGGTTGAAGGACTCTTGAGTGTGTTGGTTCAGTTCTATGACCCTCTCTGCCGTTGCTTCACTTTACCCGGTTATCAGCTTATGCCTACTTTAGAGGAGTATGCCCATCTCTTGGGAATACCTATTTCTGACAAGTTGCCCTTTAGTGGATTGGAGGAGATTCCCAGATCTCATATTATAGCTGAAGCTCTTCATCTGAAGAAGTCTGAGATTGAGGCTCATTGGGTGAAGAAAGGAGGAATGTTTGGGTTGACTTCTGAATTTCTCATAGGGAAAGCTACTGCCTTTGCTAAATCCGGTAGTGTGGACGATTTTGAAGCCATCTTTGTGTTGCTCATCTTTGGTTTTGTTCCCTAAAATTGACGGTTTTGTTAATGTTAACACCATTAGAATTTTCTTGATTGGGAATCTTGTGCCTACTTTGTTGGGTGATATGTACTTCCATTTGCATTTAAGGAATTCTAAAGGTGGTGGAACTATTGTGTGATGTATTCCTCTTCTGTACAAGTGGTTTATTTTGCACTTGCCTCAGACGTCTGCTTTGTGGAGAACAAACAATTTCTACGGTGGTCTCAGAGACTTATGTCCCTCACTAATGATGATATTGTTTGGTATGACTCTGCATTGAGTAGCTTGGATACTATAGATAGTTATGGTGAATTCTCTAATGTGCCTCTCATTGGTACACAAAGATGAATCAACTACAACCCTGCTTTGGCCCATCGTCAACTTGGGTTCCCCTTGAGAGACAAACCTAAAAACACTCAGTTAGAAGATTTTTTCTATCAAGAGGGTACAAATCCCCAACATTTGAAGCAGAAGATGATTCATGCTTGGCATAGTGTGCATAGAAAAGGAAGATACGAACTTGGTCCGTGCAACTGTGTAGCTTTGGAAGCTTACACTACTTGGGTGAAGAAGATAGCTTTGGAGTTGAAGATGCCATATGCTTGTGAGAGACCTATGTCTATGGTTGTGGATGAGCCATCAACTCTCCTTAACCAAGATGTAGAGGAGTTGGAAGACACACTCGTCAAGATGAAGCAAGAGAGAGATATGTGGAGAGAGCGGTTCCATGCTTTAAGCCGAAAGCATGAGGAGTTGCAGCTTGAGTCTAAGGACAAAGATACACTTATTTGACTT
The DNA here is from genome assembly GCF_024323335.1 of Lathyrus oleraceus. Taxonomy (NCBI): domain Eukaryota; kingdom Viridiplantae; phylum Streptophyta; class Magnoliopsida; order Fabales; family Fabaceae; genus Lathyrus; species Lathyrus oleraceus. The sequence continues at coordinate 393,820,338 of NC_066583.1, forward strand.
CTTGAAGACCGAGCAGTGAAGAGATAGAGAGATCCATAGGGTCCATCTTTCTCTAGTATGCCTCAGCCTTCCGGTTCTTGGAAGAAGATTGTTGATCAGCTTGTCCTTGAGAAGGCTCCGATGAAGACATCTTTTGAGACCGAGATCCGACGCATCCGAAGGAAGTACCTACTAGCAGCCAGATCATCTGACACTATTGCTAAGGGATCCTTAGGATGATTAGTTTCCTTTTCTATTATATTTATACTTTGGTTTCTAAAATTGTACTCAGTGTAATCCTTCCAAATTATATGAATAAAAGAGATTTTTATGGTCAATCAAATTGTTATTATTGTTATTATATATTTCCAAATAAAATAGCATGTTCCTTGAAGATAAAAACAAACAAAACATTGCATTTCATGCATCATTTGCATAATAGGTTTTCTTCCGCCAGATGTCTTATCGGTTATTCTTCTGCGCTTCAGCCAAGCTGACTCACCGATACAACACTCGCGCCAATCAACCTAGAATCATGGAGCACTTAGATCAAGAGAATAGATAGTTTAAGGATGAGATTGCTCGTCTAACTACTATGATGGAGTCTGTTCTAGCTGCTCAGAATCAGTCTTCTCCAACTCCTGTAACTCCTCCTCCTCAGAGGACTGTCATCTCAGAGGTTGCTACCTCAACTGTGCGTATTGCTGCTACTCAATTTGGCCCAACTATGTCTGCTGGATTCCCATGGGGGATGCCACCGAAATTTATGCCTGAAGGGTTTGCACCCACATTTGCTTCTATGTCGGCATCTAGCCTGGTCATGTCTGTGCCACCTCCAGTTGTTCATACCTTACCTCGTGTTGAGGACACCATCTACCCTTATGAGCCGTCTGAGGGTCCATATGTTTATGAGAAGATGGATGAAATGAAGGATCAGTTCCTTAAGTTGCAAAATGAATTGAAGACATTGAGAGGAAAATACCTGTTCGGTAAAAGTGTTGTTGAACTTTGCTTAGTGCCAAAGTCAAGATCCCGATGAAGTTCAAAGTCCCTGACTTTGAAAAGTATAAGGGAAATACTTGTCCACCTAGCCACCTTGTTATGTATGCCAGGAAAATGTCAACGCAAACTGATATTGATCAGTTATTGATTCACTATTTCCACGACAGTTTGACTAATGCCGCCTTGAGATGGTACATGGAGCTAGATAGTACAAGTGTTCGCACATTTAATAATTTGGGTGAAGCTTTTGTGAAACAGTATAAGTATAATGTGGACATGGCGCTTGATAGAGATCAGCTGAGGTCTATGTCTTAGAAGGAGAAATAGACATTTAAAGAGTATGCCTAGAGGTGGAGAGAGCTTGCTGCTCAGATCAATCCTCCGTTGGAAGAGAAGGAGATGACCAAGATTTTCCTTAAGACCCTGAGTTCGTTTTATTACGAACGAATGATTGCTAGTGCCCCCAGTGATTTTACCGAAATGGTAAACACAGGGATAAGGTTAGAGGAAGGAGTCCGAGAGGGATGTCTGTCTAAGGAAGAGGTGTCTTCTAGTAAGAAGTATGGAAGTAGTTTCGCCAAAAAGAAGGAAGGGAAAACTAATGCAGTATCAGTAGGGAGGCAGAGGAGGCCTCATGTCAAAAGAAATCTGCAACCGCGTCAGCATCAACACCAAGTCTCGTCAGTTATCCCCATATTTTCAAACAATCAATCAGTACCAGTTCAACAACAACGTCAACAACCGCAACAAAGAACCAACAACTACAACAACAACAATAATCAACAACAGCAAAATTTTGAGAGGAAGAAGGTCTCTTTTGACCCTATTCCTATATCATACGCCGAACTCTACCCATCTTTTGTTCTCAAGAACCTACTCCAACCAAGAAATCTGCCTCAAATTCCAGAACCACTTCCATGGTGGTATAAGCCCGAACTCCGTCGTTCCTTTCATCAAGGAGCATCCGACCATGATATTGAAAATTGTTACCCATTGAAGTATGAGGTCCAGAAGCTTGTAAAGAATGGGATGGTGTCCTTTGAGGACCGTGCGCCGAATGTAAAAGCTAACCCATTTCCCGCTCATGGTAATTACTCTGTCAATATGGTAGATTGTTGTCCCGGAGAGTTTAAGATTTATGACGTCCGCTTTATCAGAAGGTCCTTGGTGACAATGCATAAGGACATTTGCCTGGTTAGTGAGTGCGAGCATGACCATGATGGTTATGCGATTTGCAATGTAAACCCTCGTGGGTGTGTCATCGTTAAGAGAGATATTCAAAGGCTGATGGATGAGGGTATGATTCAGATTTTCCAGTATCGTCACTTAGGTGACAACGTTAATGTGAGTGTCCCAGTGTTTAAGACCTCGGAGCGGGTAGTGATTCAGTTAGATAGCAGCAGCAGTAACAACATCAATAGATCGGTATCGCCGTTAGTGATACGGTTAGCGGGTCCAATCCCGTATGCATCCGATAAAGATGTTTTGTATCAGTATAATGCTACTATGGTGGAGAACGGTCAATAGGTTCCATTGCCTATGACCAATTTTGTTGTGAACATAGCCGATATAGCGAAGGTGACCCATAACAGTCGTGTTTTTGGACCTGTCTTTTCGAAAGAGGTGATAAAAGATGTGTCTATTGGTAAGAAGGTTGATGTACTTGCAGTAAACCCAGTTAGTGCTCCAATGTGTCAGTCTGGTGAATCCAGCAAGCTAAAGCCAAATGATGATGATGAGGTACTAAGATTAATTAAGAAGAGTGAATTTAATGTGGTGGAGCAGCTGCTCCAAACTCCTTCGAAGATTTCAATGTTGTCTTTGCTAATGAATTCTGAAGCACACAAAGAAGCATTACAAAGAGTGTTGGAGCAAGCCTACGTAGAGCATGATGTAATTGTTGATCAATTCGACCACATTGTGGCTAATATCACTTCCTTCAACAACTTGAGTTTATGTGATGAAGAACTTCCTAAGGAAGGCAGAAATCACAATCTGGCACTACATATATCGATGAATTGCAAAGAGGATGCATTGTCAAATATGCTAGTTGATACCGGTTCTTCTCTGAATGTACTCCTCAAATCAACCTTGTCCAAATTATCCTATCAAGGAGCTCTGATGAGGTATATTGGTGTAATCATCAAAGATTTTGATGGTTCTCGCAAGACTGTCATAGGAGAAGTGAACCTTCTAGTGAAGATATGTCAGAGTGATTTTCAAATTACTTTTCAAGTAATGGATATCCACCCGGCCTATAGCTGTTTGTTGGAAAGGCTATCGATTCATGAGGCTGGAGCTGTAACATCCACTCTGTACCAGAAATTGAAATTTGTGAAGAATGGCAAGCTTGTCATTGTGGGTGGAAAGAAAGCTCTCTTGGTTAGCCATTTGTCATGTTTTTCATATGTGGAAGCTGAATAGGAGGTTGGAACTCCGTTCCAAGCCTTACCTATTGCTAAAGTGAAGAAAAATGGGGCACCCATGTCTTCTTTCAAAGATGCTCAGAAAGCTAATGAGGTAGGTTGTACAGATGAGTGGGGTCGTATGGTAGAAGTCTGTGAGAAAAAGAATCGGGCCGGATTGGGATTCCAACAAGGACCGTCTAATATCAAAATTGAAGAAGTGAAACCGAATTTCCGTAGCGGAGGGTTCATCCATGGTAATGAACAACACTCAGTTGCTGTGATCGAAGGTGATGAAGATGATGATTGCGCCTACTTTGTGACGTATGGCAAGACTTGCAAAAATTTGGTTGTTGTTGATGTTCCTATTATTGTCCATCGCTCTTAATTTGTTTTCCATTATTTTAAGAAAATCCCTCTCCTATGCCTAAGGGAGAAGTGAACATTGTTGGGCATTTTCAAATTATCATCAATAAAATGCAATTTTATGCATCTACGTCTATGATGTTTTATTTTTACTTTTTTCTTTTATGAAAATGGTAATCACAAAAAACATAAATAAATGAATAATAATTATCCATCTGCATAATATTTGGTCACAATTCACTTCTCTAAAATCAAAATATCAAATCATTATGCAGGTTGGTTCCTAAACCCATTGAATACAATGATCTTACTCCCTCTCCAAACTTTGAGTTCCCTGTGTTTTAGGCTGAGGATGAGATTGATGAAGAAGTGTCTGATGAATTATCTCGTGTACTTGAGCATGAAGAAAAACCCATTCAGTCGTTCGAAGATCAGATTGAGCTAGTCAACTTGGGTTTCGAAGATGATGTGAAGGAAGTCAAGATTGGGTCTCAACTGTGTCCAGAGATTAAGAAGGGGTTGATTGATCTTCTTCGAGAGTATCCAGATGTGTTTGCTTGGTCCTATCAAGACATGCCTGGTTTGGATTCGAAGATTGTGGAGCATAGATTGTTATTGAAGCCAGAATGCCTGCCAGTCAAGCAGAAGTTGAGGAGGACTCATCCTGATATGGCAATGAAGATCAAAGAAGAAGTGCAAAAGAAGATTGATGTCAGTTTCCTTGTTACCGCTGAATATCCACAATGGGTGGCCAATATTGTGCCTATTCCGAAGAAGGACGAAATAGTCCGTATGTGGTTGATTATAGAGATTTGAACAAAGCTAGTTCGAAAGATGATTTCCCTCTGGCGCACATTGATATTTTGGTAGACAATACAACTAAGTTCAAAGTCTTTTCATTTATGGACGGATTTTCCGGTTATAATCAGATCAAGATGGCACCCGAAGATATGGAGAAAACCACACTCATTACACCCTTGGGAACATTCTGTTATAAAGTGATGCCTTTCAGTTTAAAGAATGCTGGTGCAACATACCAAAGAGTAATGACCACTCTTTTTCATGATATGATGCATAAAGAGATTGAGGTATATGTTGATGATATGATTGCAAAATCAAGTGATGAAGAAGAGCATGTTGAGCATTTGTTGAAGTTATTCCAACGTTTGAGGAAGTACAAACTCCGCTTGAATCCCAATAAGTGTACTTTTGGTGTTCGTTCTGGTAAGTTGTTGGGCTTTATTGTCAGCGAGAAGGGTATTGAAGTTGATCCTGCCATGGTCAAAGCAATACAAGAGATGCCTGTGTCCAAAACTGAGAAGCAAGTCAAAGGTTTTCTCAGCCGCTTGAATTATATCTCAAGATTCATATCGCACATGACTGCCACGTGTGCGCCTATATTCAAGCTTCTTTGGAAAGATCAGTCTTGTGCATAGACCGAAGATTGCCAGAAAGCTTTTGAAAGTATCAAAGAGTATCTTCTTGAACCTCTGATTCTGTCTCCGCCTGTAAAAGGAAGACCATCGATCATGTATTTAACTGTGCTTGAAGAAAGTATGGGTTATGTTCTGGGTCAGCAAGATGAAACTGGAAAGAAAGAATATGCAATTTACTACCTCAGTAAGAAGTTCACTGACTACAAGACTCAGTATTCTATGCTTGAAAAGACTTGTTACGCATTGGCTTAGGCTACTAAGCGTCTGCGTCAGTATATGTTGAATCATACTACTTGGTTGATATCCAAAATGGATCAAATCAAGTATAGTTTTGAGAAGCCTTCTTTAACTGGGAGGATTTCCCATTGGCAGATGTTGTTATCCGAGTATGATATTGAATACCAAACTCAAAAAGAAATTAAAGGTAGTGTCTTGGCTGACCATTTGGCTCACCAACCGATTAAAGATTATCAATCAGTGCCGTATGATTTTCCTGATGAAGAGATTTTATACTTGAAAATGAAATATTATGATGAACCATTGCTTGAAGAAGGGCCAAAACCTGATTCCCGTTGGATCATGGTATTTGATGGAGTTGTTAATCAGTATGGTAATGGCATTACGACAGTGATTATTACCCCTCAAGGAACTCATTTTCCATTTAGAGCTAGATTGACTTTCAAGTGTACAAATAACATGGTCGAGTATGAAGCTTGCATTATGGGGCTTCAAGTGTACAAATATCTTAACGTCTATGGAGATTCAGCTTTGGTTGTGAATCAGATCAAAGGTGAATGAGAGACGAATCAACCCGATTTAATACCATATAGAGATTATGCGAGTTTCAACTTTCTTTACAAATGTTGTGTTTCATCATATCCGTCGAGATGAAAATCGGATGACAAATGCTCTTTCAACGTTGGCTTCAATGATTATGGTGAAATTTTGGAATGAAGTTCCTAATTTGACTGTGATGTGTCTTGATAGACCGACTCATGTGTTTGTTGTTGAAGAGGTCAAACATGAGAAGCCGTGGTATTTTGATATCAAGTTTTTCCTCCAAAGTCAGATTTACCCGCCTGGGGCATCTTTGAAAGATAATAAGACTTTGAGAAGATTAGCTGGCAACTTTTACCTGAATGGTGATGTGCTGTACAAGAGAAACTTCGATATGGTTCTGCTGAGATGCGTGGATAGACACGAAGTAGACTTATTGATGATTGGAGTTCATGAAGGTTCCTTTTGTACTCATTCCAATGGACATGTTATGGCTAAGAAGATGTTGAGAGCAAGTTACTATTGGCTGAAAATGGAATTTAATTGTTGCAAGTTTGTGAATAAATGCCACAAGTGTCAAATTTATGCAGATAAGATTCATGTTCCTCCGACACTGTTGAATGTCATTTCCTCTCCATGGACTTTCTCCATGTGGGGAATTGATACGATTGGCATGATTGAGCCTAAGGCTTCGAACGGACATCGTTTCATTCTGGTGCCTATTGACTACTTCACAAAATGGGTTGAAGCGACATCGTATGCGAATGTAACCAAGAAAGTTGTTGTGAGGTTTATTAAGAATCAGATTATATGTCGGTATGGTGTGCCAAGTAAGATCATTACTTATAATGGATCAAACTTGAATAATAATATGGTGGAAGCTCTTTGCAAAGACTTCAAGATTGCACATCATAATTCTTCTCCCTACAGACCTAAGATGAACGGGGTTATTGAAGCTGCAAACAAGAACATCAAGAAGATCATTCAGAAAATGGTTGTAACGTATAAGGATTGGCATGAGATGCTCCTATTTTCTTTGCATGGGTACCGTACGTCCATCCGCACTTCAACATGAGAAACCCCTTTCTCACTTGTTTATGGCATGGAAGTTATGCTCCTAGTAGAAGTTGAGATCCCATCATTGCGTGTTTTGATGGAAGCCAAGTTGACTGAAGTTGAATGGTGTCATACCAGGTATGATCAGCTGAATTTGATTGAAGAGAAGAGGTTAACTGCCATGTTTCATGGTCAGTTGTACCAGCAGAGAATGAAGAAAGATTTTGATAAGAAGGTCAGGCCTCGTGTGTTCAAAGAAGGTGACCGTGTGCCTAAGAAGATTCTATCTTTCAAACCAGATTCTAGGGGCAAATGGACTCCTAATTATGAAGGTCCATATGTTGTTAAGAGAGCCTTTTCTGGTGGTGTTTTGATTCTTACCACTATGGATGGTGAAGAGTTCACTCTTCCTGTGAATGCTGATGCAGTCAAGAAATACTTCGCCAAAAAAAGGAAAAGAACAACTCGCTAAGTTGAAAACCTAAAAGTGCGGCTTAGGAAAAAATGAGCGTCTCGGTGGATTGAAAACCCGAAAGGGTGATCCAGGCAAAAGTTAGAGACATAAAACAGAAAGATTTATCCCGATAAATTGATTACCCCACCTTTGGGCAATTTTTGCAAAAAATAGGGATTATGGCAAGTAACTGCATCCTGTTGATCTTTAGTATTGAAGACATTCTTAAGCACGTCATTTGGTTCTGATTCATCATCTTCAACCGAAGCCAAGAGCACAGTGGATATTGAAGTTGGTAGAAGGATTAGTGATCATTGTATTCAATGTAGCCCTTTTCCATGTAAATTACCATTTTTCAACTTTTGTAAAGATCTATGGAGTCTTGTCATTTACAAACCACCATTCTATTAAATAAAGTTGAGCTTTTTATCTAGTTGTTTTTACTCTTATTTATTTTTCATCCATATAGGATTGAATTTTATGATGATTATTTTTTAAATTAAATTTAAAAATCAAAATCATGTTTTCTTAAAATAATAAAAGTAATGAATTTTTAAGCGCAGTCGATTTCATTAAGGAATATCAACATCAGTCTTAGAACAGGTAAGTCCTAAAATGCGAAGCATTGTTGGTCTTCCCCAAGCAGTGAGTTCAGCAATCCAGTTTCCCCAACTAAGTTTTGAGATCGCTTCCCTAGCTGAGTTGTAGGCACGTTTTCTCAATGGTTTGCATAGATCCAGCGCAAGGTGTTGTTTCCCCTCAAGTCGCTAGTGGAGTTCATCCTAGATCCACTGTCAACATCGATTCTTGAGTAGTATTTTTGATCCTCTGCAAGGTTATCTCCCATTTGGTATGGTGTTGACCTAAAATTCCCCACAGAGTTGATGATTCAAATCCTCAGCAAATCTTTTCTCTTTCCCAATCAAGGTCGAGCCTTCGAGATGGATGAGATATCGTCATCCCTAACATCTCTTTCTCCAATAGGTGCCTCCATCCTGTCGAGATAAGCCGAGTGTTGTAGCGATGATTCAAACCATTAACATTTGTATCCTTCGTGATCGTTTTGTCAGCATAACCATATATATATATATATATATATATATATATATATATATATATATATATATATATATATATATATATATATATATATATATATTGCATTATTATTGCACTTTTTGATTCATTATTTTTCTGATCCTCTACTATGGTGATATCATTTCCCCGCGCAGATTTGGTGTGTTTGTCCTCCCTCAATTGTAGAGTATCAGCCCCTTAATCAGAAAGAATTTAACCTTTATCATTCCCCACTGAGTTATTTCCTCGTGGATGATTATTATTTCAGCTTCCTCCCTAGTTGATTATCTGGATGGAACCACTCCCCCTGAGTTATATCCTCATTGGGTTAAGTCTTTGATTGACCTTTTCTTTCTATATCTTTCCTAGATAAATACTTTGATCCTCCGAGAATCTGTAACCTAGTAACTGGTAATATTCTTCTCAATTTGCGAGTACTTTACTCTTACCCAATAACCAGTAACAATAATCTACTTCCTCTTGTTTTTCCCAGCGGATTCATTTCGCGTCTTCCCAGGTAGTCTATCCTTGATATGTTCATCTTAACCGATGGCAGATATTCTTTCTTTTTGAGTCTATCCTTGATATGTTCATCCTAACCGGTGACGGATATTCTCTTCGTGTTCTACCTAGTAAAAAGGTAGTCGTAATCCACATCTCATTCCCTAGAGGGTTAATCTTGATATGTTCATCCTAACCGATGACGGATTTCCTCCTCTTTGCAGTCTTCTACCCGGTGACCGGTAGTTATAAATCCTACTTTCCCCTGCTGAGTCTATCCTTAATATGTTCACTTTAACCAGTGACAAATATTCCCTCTCGTTGGTATTCTATCTAGTAACTGATAGATATAATTCTTATTTCTCCCCTCTGAGTCTATCCTTGATATGTTCATCTTAACCGGCGACGGGTATTCTCTTTTCAGTATTCTATCTAGTAACTAATAGATGTAATTCCTACTTTTTCCCCGGCAGTCTATCCTTGATATGGTCGTCTTAACTGATGACGGATATTCTTCCCTTTGAGTTTATCCTTGATATGTTCACTTTAACCAATGATAAATATTCTCTCTCTTTGGTCTTCTGCCCAGTAACTGGTAGTTGTGGTATTTTAGCCTCGTTCTGATTTATACATTTCCCCAGCGGGTGTTTCTTGCTGTATTGGTGTTATCCCGATATATGCAGATTCTTTCTCCTCAGTCTGAGTCTTTCCATTGATTTATTTTCATGGAAAATCCCCTCGTGTCTCCAGCAATTTTCAAGTCCTAGCTTGGCCTACGCATAGCTTTTATCCCCACACTCGTTGTCTCCCCGGTGAGTTTTCCTTATGGAATTCATTATGCTCCTATGGACATTCAGTCTCTCCGAATTATTTTCCTTTGTGGCAATATATTCTCTGCAAAGTTTATTTTTACATTCATATCATATGTATCATGAGGTCTCTTAGGGACCAAAAATTTGTTTCTTGATGTTGTTATTTAAGTTCATTCTACTGAGTTGATACAAAAAATTTAACCTTCACAGCCTCAGCTAGAATGTCCTTAAATAGGGGCAGCTGTAAGACCCCAATTTTGACCCTAAGATCCCTCATGATATTTCATCATTTGCATTGGCTTTGGGGTTACACCTTGGCATTCTTCTCACCCCTCATTCATTGGGTTTGCATTGGGAGATATCACCAAGCACTTTTGATTGTATCATACTAAATTTTCTTTTGTTTACTAACCAAAATACCAAAAATATGTCTATGTATTACTTTGTCTCTTTTGCAGGTGGGTCGGTGTTCATCTTTCCCCCCCCCCCCCCCCCCCCCACCAAGTTCATATATAGGGTTCGAGACCCTCATTGCAAGAGATCAATAAAGTAAAGGTTCAAAATCTCTCCAAGCATCATATATGGATCCCCATGTTCTTTATTTATCATTTTGATCAAGAATTCATCAATATTTTGAAGCTTGTTTGCCTTGGAAGCCCTGATTCATCTAGGTATCTTGTGTGACTTCCACAACAATTTTCTTCAACAATTGGTCAAAGATATCAAGGGATGCTCCATTTTACATCATCTCAAGCATATATGACTCTCCATGAGCCCCAAATATCAAATGGACTTCAGGTTTGCAAGTAGGTTCAAGAAGGTTGACCAGAAAAGTCTGAAGGAGAAAGGCGATCCAAAACGCAGCGGAATTTAAAATTTCTCCTTTAATGATCCTTACGAATGGGCATGATCAGTGATAGAATCGTTACCTCTTATGGCGATCACGAACGTTGAACGATGAGAACGCCTCTACTCAGTGCACACGAACGGATTCCTTCAATCCCAGTGCTAGCTGCTATGAATGAAGGCTTTGAGTGAGAGAGAGAAAGAAATGAAATAGCATGAGTGACAATGCTTCTACCCAAGGGTTCTATTTATAGAACCACTTGTGTGGGTTGCAAGCTAAAAAGCCCACTCAAGTGTATATGGCCCATATCTTATAATATGCCCAAATCACTTAAGCTCGTGGTACCTTACCATGTTTCGTATTCTACTTAAGTACACCGTACCTTACGATGTTCTATAATTATCTTAAGGGCACCGTACATTACGGTATTCCTTAATTACTCTATCTCTCATCAGTTTGTCCTTTGTATGTGACCCTATAGGTTTTCACGGCATTGGTAATTATATTAAATCACGTATTTAACATAATAAAAAGTGAGCGGTATCTAGCAACACATCACTGCTACCCAAGACACGAAAATGTCATGTGATCTGACAAATCCTTCTGTGATAATAATTATGTGTATAATTACCCTTTTGCCCTAATGTCTATATTGAACACAAGGCATAGACCGTGTCATCCTTGTCCAGTTCAATATTGGGCCCATAGACATTTATCCTGTTACGCAGGATGGGCAAATTCCATCTAGGTCACTCATGTCCCTTATCATGCGTTGTGGAGTACCCATCAACTGTCTTTATGGTTATCCAGTTACGGACAATGTTTGATCAGCAATAAAGCACTCGACTCTACATCTAGGGTCCATAGTGGTTTCAGGTCGAAGAGTGGTATACACCATTATCACCATGAGAACAACTTATGACACTTTGCATAACTTTCTATATAGCATTCTCATAGCGGGTCAATCCGGTATAAATATTACTCTTAATATTCATACCTATGTTTGAGACTTGATAACTCCTTATCCATGATCCATGAGATGTGATCATCAGTCTATAAACATAATAGTCTTCATGCTTTAATGTTATCCCACTTCACAATAAAGCTCGACTACGGATACTTTAAGAATAGTGTCCTTATGTTTAATGTGATCTCATGATTAAGTCACACTTGATACATTAAACGGACTAGCTATTCTAGGGACTTTATTAAACAAACATAATAAAGAAAAAGCCTTTTATTATTAATAAATAATTCGATACAAGTACCAAAAGTATTGGCCTCTAGGGCTTACACCAACAATCTCCCACTAGCACTAGAGCCAATCAGGCATACCGCTAATGCCCATAGATCTAGTATGGCCATCATGCTTCTGCTGCGCAAGAGGCTTTGTCAGTGGATCAGCAATATTGTCAAGTGTGGGTACTCTGCATATTTTCACATCTCCTCTATCTATTATCTCTCGAATGAGGTGATAACGCCTAAGTATGTGTTTGGATCGTTGGTGAGATCTAGGCTCCTTAGCTTGTGCGATAGCACCATTGTTATCACAATAGAGACCAATGGGATCCACAATGCTAGGAACTATGTCAAGTTCACTAATGAACTTTTTGATCCAAACAGCTTCCTTTGCTGCACTTGAGGCAGCAATATACTCGGCCTTAGTTGTAGAATCAACGACTGTATCTTGCTTTGAACTTTTCCAGCTCACAGCGCCACCGTTTAAGCAAAACGCATAACCAGATTGCGATCTAAAGTCATCCTTATCTGTCTGGAAGCTAGCATTGGTGTATCCAATTACAGCCAACTCTTCCTGACCTCCATATATCAAGAATGAGTCCTTAGTCCTTCTCAAATACTTAAGGATATTCTTGACAGCTACCCAATGGGCATCACCAGGATCAGATTGGTACCTACTCGTTGCACTTAAAGCATACGAGACATCTGGTCGAGTACATAACATGGCATACATGATAGATCCTATTGCAGATGCATATGGAATCTTATTCATACGATCCCTTTCTTCCTTAGTTGAAGGGGATTGTGTTTTTGACAGACACATGCCATGTTGCATAGGTATGAATCCTTTCTTGGAATCATGCATGTTAAAGCGTCTCAACACTTTGTCTATGTACGTACCGTGACTTAGGCCAAGCAGTTTTTGTGATCTATCTCTATAGATTCTGATTCCTAATATATAGGCTGATTCACCTAGGTCCTTCATAGAAAAGCATTTCCCCAACCAAGACTTTACTTGTTGCAGGGCAGGGACATCGTTTCCAATGAGTAATATGTCATCTACATATAATACCAGGAACACGATCATGCTCCCACTAACCTTCTTGTAGACACAAGGCTCATCTTCGTTCTTGATGAATCCATATTATTTTACTGTTTCATCAAAATGAAGATTCCAGCTTCTGGAAGCTTGCTTCAATCCATAGATTGACCTTTGTAACTTACATATCTTTTGGGCTTCTTCTGGTAAGTCAAATCCTTCAGGTTGTGTCATGTACACATCCTCAAGAACATTCCCAATAAGGAAAGCAGTTTTGACATCCATCTGCCATATTTTATAATCATGATATGCAGCGATAGCAAGTAAAATCCGAACAGATTTAAGCATTGCAACTGGTGAAAAGGTTTCATCATAGTCAACCCCATGAATTTGTTTATATCCTTTTGCAACCAGTCTTGCCTTATAGATATGTACCTTACCATCCATGTCAGTCTTCTTTTTGAAGACCCACTTGCATCCTATAGGGTTAACTCCTACAGGAGGCTCTACCAAGGTCCAAACTTGGTTTGTGTACATGGAATCCATTTCAGATTTCATGGATTCTAGCCACTTCTCAGACTCGGGACCAGTTATGGCCTCTTGGTAGGTCACAGGCTCATCTTGATCCATGAGTAATACATCACCTTGATCTGTTATGAGATATCCATATCTCTCAGGTAGGTGAAGTATCCTACTTAACCTACGTTGGTCTTGTTCTACTTGAGCAGGTTGCTCTTCCATAACTACTTGTGTTTCCTGCTCTAATTCCTCCATAGGTGTATCGATGCTTTGTGATTCTTGAATTTCTTCAAGCTCTACTTTCCTCCCACCGATTCCTTTGGAAATCAAATCCTTTTCTAGGAAAACTCCAGTTCGAGCGACAAACACTTTGCCCTCTGAAGGATTGTAGAAGTAATACCCTCTTGTTTCTTTAGGATACCCCACAAATAAGCATTTCTCAGATTTGGGCTCAAGCTTAGTTGAAATTTGTCGTTTCACATAAACTTCGCAACCCCAAATCTTCATGTAAGACATATGTGGTTTCTTACCACTCCATATCTCATATGGTGTCTTCTCAACCTTTTTGGGTGGAACACGGTTAAGTGTGTAAGCTGCTGTCAATAGTGCATGTCCCCAAAAGGAGTTTGGAAGATCGGCGTGACTCATCATGGATCAGACCATGTCTAACAGGGTTCGATTTCTTCTGTCAGATACACCATTCCATTGGGGTGTTCCAGGAGGAGTAAGTTGGGATAGGATCCCATACTCTTTCAGATGGTCATCAAACTCTAGGCTTAAATACTCACCACCTCGATCTGATCGAAGAGTTTTAATATTCTTACCTAGTTGGTTTTGTACTTCATTCTTGAATTCTTTGAACTTTTCAAAGGACTCTGATTTGTGTTTCATTAAATACACATAACCATATCTACTGAAATCATCAGTAAATCTGATGAAGTACTGAAAACCTCCTCTGGCTGGTATGTTCAGTGGTCCACATACATCAGTATGTATGAGGGCCAGAAGATCATTAGCTCTTTCACCTTTTCCTGTGAATGGAGACTTTGTCATCTTTCCAATCAAACAAGATCTGCATGTCTCATATGATTCATAATCAAAAGAGTCCAAGAATCCATCTTTATGGAGTTTGGAAATGCGTTTCTCATTTATGTGGCCTAATCGACAATGCCAAAGGTAAGTTGGATTTAACTCATTAGGTTTCATCCTTTTAGTATTAATGTTATAAATAGGCATTTCAAGATCAAGGACATATAATCCATTGTTCATATATCATTCAAATAAATTGAGCAACAATTGTTCTTTATTATAAACGAAAAACCAAACTTGTCCAAACAAGAAACGGAAATAATATTCCTGCTAATTGCAGGTACATAATAACAGTTCTCTAACTAAATTATTAAACCACTAGGTAAAGTCAATACATAAGTTTCTACAGCTAAAGCAGCAACCTTTGCTCCATTTCCAACTCGTAGGTCGACTTCACCTTTTGCCAAATCTCTACTCCTTTATAGTCCCTGTACATTGGTACAAATGTGAGAGCCGCATCCAGTATCTAATACCCATGACACATAAGTAGATAAATTAATTTCAATAACAAAAATACCAGAAGTTGAAGTCTCTACTCCATTCTTCTTATCTTCCAGGTACTTTGGGCAGTTTCTCTTCCAGTGTCTGGTCTTACCGCAATGGAAGCAGGTGCCTTCTTTTGCTATGCCTCCACTAGGCTTTAAAGCAGCAACAGTGGGTTTGGGTTTGGCAACTTCCTTGCCTTTCCCTTTATCACCCTGCTTAGTGGGCCTTTTGTTCTGTCTCTTTCCATTTCCGATCATCAGAATGGACTTCCCTTTTGACTTCAAATTCTGCTCAGCAGTTCTTAACATGGCGAGCAGTTCAGGAAGAGATTTATCCATATCATTCATATTGAAATTTAGGACAAATTGACTGAATCTATCTGGCAACGATTGCAAGATCAAATCAGTCGCAAGTTCCTTTCCGAGGGGAAAACCCAATCTCTCAAGGTTTTCCACATACCCAATCATCTTGGGCACATGGGGACCTACAGGGGCTCCCTCAGCTAACTTGCCTTGAAAAAGGGCTTTTGAAACTTTAAACCTTTCATGCCTTGCTTTCTCTTGATAGAGCATCTTCAGGTGTTCGATCATATCGAACGCTGCCATGTTCTCATGTTGCTTTTGCAATTCTGAGTTCATGGTAGCTAGCATGAGACAAGCAGTTTCATTGGCATCATCGACATGCTTCTTATAAGCATCTCTTTCTGCCTTAGGTGCAGAACTAGGAGGTTCCTCTTCAGGAACAGGTTTCTCCAAGACATACAGCTTTTTATCATGTTTGAGGACAATCCTCAGGTTTCGGTGCCAATCCAGAAAATTTGTCCCAGACAATTTTTCTTTGTCAAGGATTGATCGCAAGATGTTGTTAGAGGTGTTTGTTGTCATGGTAATCTACATAAGAATTAATGAAAATATAAGTATCAATAACATATTTAATTAGGCCTTTAATTAAATATGCTCCAACTATTTTACTCAAAACAAATGACCCTCACCATTTGATTAGAAAAATCCCGTTGGAAGATATTCTAGTGGGTCGAGATCCATATTTCACTTCGTTTTAAGTCCGCGTAGGCGGATTACACAAAACTAGGTTATTTAGGTAGGAACTCCTTCCAATTGTATCTAATACAACTCTCGAATATTTTAGTTGGGTGAATAACTCCTTATTCCAATCCATCACATGGATAATTTCCAACTCTTGCTTCTAAACATATATAATCTTATTCTAATTTGTGTAGTCAAGTTTGACCCATTGTTTTAACAATTGGATATTACAATTATCCCATCTCACCTTACTAATATAGAACATGCACCTCGCGTAGGCGAAACCTACATTATCTGATACTAGTCTTGATGAGTGCTAAAACTTGGAAAGCATAAACTTAATATTTAATTTGAGGGAATTTGCAATTATTCTGATCTCACCGGCTTATTTATCATATAAATCGTCTCTCACATGCATCAACATACATTCATATGCATCAACACACATACATAATGAAACAGTTATGGCCCCTAGCGCAATTGTTCTCCCAAGCCAATGAGAGAACCTAAGCTAACCTAATAACGATCTAAGTTTCTCCAAGCAAGATCTTCAAGGTTGTCCTCCTTTGATATTGAATTCTTCTCTTTCTTCATAACATTACATTACATAAAAGAAACTCGTTTTACATACGAGGGAGTGAGATGAGAAAAGAAGTTACATTATGAGATTAAAAGAGAGGCACGACACGCAGGTCGTATTTTAAAAACCCAAAATAAAATAAAGGAAAACTAAGGCCATAACCGATCACCACAAGACAACAATAATAAACACATAATTGTTATTATTAATTTTAATTCTTTTAATTAATTAAAACCAAATTAAATTTTGACGACCGATCACACTACGCAGAGTTGGCCGAACTGGTGTATTCTGTCTTGTGTTAACCGGTTAACCAAATGCGATAACCGGTTAACACTGTTGAAAAACTGTTAGAAAATTGTATTCCGTCTTGCGTTAACCAGTTAACCATATACGTTAACCGGTTAACACTGTTTGAAAATTTGTTAGAAAGTAGTATTCCGTCTTGCGTTAACCGGTTAACCATATACGTTAACCGGTTAACACTGTTTAAAAATCTGTTAGAAAGCACAACACTTGTGCAGTCACAACCCCAATCACATAAATCTTTGACAACACAACCCTTGTGCCGTCACTAACCCTAATGCACCAGTTTCAGACCGTCAAACGCATGTCGATTGTTGATTCAACATGATTGATCAACACGTCATTGCTTCACCATACTAATGTCGGATCAAGAAGCAAACGACCATTGATCGCTCAAAGGAAAACAACCATTAAGTGTTTGAATGAATGAAACAGGAACAATATATCATATATACTGTATTTTGCATCGGGATTACTTAATCATATATAAAACTTGATCGATCTCGATTTAATTACTCGTTTATTCTTTGATTCATTCTGTCTTTAATTGTATTATTACAGGAAAAAAATAGTTATCAGATTCATGGTTTCTTAAGTGGCTCTGATACCACTGAAGGAGAAAGGCGATCCAAAACGCAGTGGAATTTAAAATTTCTCCTTTAATGATCCTTACGAATGGGCATGATCAGTGATAGAATCGTTACCTCTTGTGGCGATCACGAACGTTGAACGATGAGAACGCCTCTACTCAGTGCACACGAATGGATTCCTTCAATCCCAATGCTAGCTGCTATGAATGAAGGCTTTGAGTGAGAGAGATAAAGAAACGAAATTGCAAGAGTGACAATGCTTCTACCCAAGGGTTCTATTTATAGAACCACTTGTGTGGGTTGCAAGCTAAAAAGCCCACTCAAGTGTATATGGCCCATATCTTATAATATGCCCAAATCACTTAAGCTCGTGGTACCTTACCATGTTTCGTATTCTACTTAAGTACACCGTACCTTACGATGTTCTATAATTCTCTTAAGCGCACCGTACATTACGGTATTCCTTAATTACTCTATCTCTCATCAATCCGTCCTTTGTGTGTGACCCTATAGGTTTTCGCGGCATTGGTAATTATATTAAATCACGTATTTAACATAATAAATAGTGAGCGGTATCTAGCAACACATCATTGCTACCCAAGACACGAAAATGTCATGTGATCTGACAAATCCTTCTGTGATAATAATTATGTGTATAATTACCCTTTTTCCCTTATGTCTATATTGAACACAAGGCATAGACCGTGTCATACTTGTCAGGTTCAATATTGGGCCCATAGACATTTATCCTGTTACGCAGGATGGGCAAATTCCATCTAGGTCACTCATGTCCCTTAGCATACGTTGTGGAGTACCCATCAACTGTATTTATGGTTATCCAGTTACGGACAGCGTTTGATCAACAATAAAGCACTCGACTCTACATCTAGGGTCCATAGTGGTTTCAGGTCGAAGAGTGGTATACACCATTATCACCATGAGAACAACTTATGACACTTTGCATAAATTTCTATATAGTATTCTCATAGCGGGTCAATCCAGTATAAATATTACTCTTAATATTCATACCTATGTTTGAGACTTGATAACTCCTTATCCATGATCCATGAGATGTGATCATCAGTCTACAAACATAATAGTCTTCATGCTTTAATGTTATCCCACTTCACAATAAAGCTCGACTACGGATACTTTAAGAATAGTGTCCTTATGTCTAATGTAATCTCATGATTAAGTCACACTTGATACATTAAACGGACTAGCTATTCTAGGGACTTTATTAAACAAACATAATAAAGAAAAATCCTTTTATTATTAATAAATAATTCGATACAAGTACCAAAAGTATTGGCCTCTAGGGCTTACACCAACAAAGTCAACTAGTCAAATCTAGGGTTCCCTAGACCCTATCACCTACACTTTTTATCATATGAAAATGATAATAAGATCAAAGTTACTACATATGACATGACAAAAAACTTTCATGTTGGCATCAAGAGCTAATTTTGCTTGGAAAGTCATTTTTTATGGTGAAATATTTTAGGTCATTTTGTATGTGCCCTAGATGGAAGGTCAACTTCGAAGAATCATAACTTGATAATTTTTTATGATATAAAGTCCATTCAAGTTTCATGATTAATTTAAATATGTCTTAACCAACGTTTATTCTTTGAGAAATTTATAATTCTACTGGCAAGGGCATGTACCAAGAGGAAACATTATAGGTCATTTTGGGGCATTACCATTGAACAAGCATTTTTCCTCAACTTATAAAATCTATACCTCCATCATGAAAGATTTAAATTGTGTCAAACTTGTAACCAAATTCAAAAGGATTGATAGAGCTACAACTTTGATGAAGGAACCATTTTCATTTGAAGCTCATAAGGTGGAAAAAGTGATCATTTGACTTTATACTTAGAAATTTTTCAACTATGTTTGATTTCTCCAACTTCCACCTCAAAATTCATCATGATCCAATCTCCAAATGGAAACGTGTTCAATAGCAAAGTTGTTCCCATTCATGTTACCTTTCCAAAGAGTCCAAGATCATGTCAGTTGGAGCATTTTTGAAGGACTTGCATATGGGTGTAATGTATGGCCCCATTTGGATGATTTTCATGACCAATTTTCAAATACATTTACATGGTCTCATGTTAAGCTTTCAACATCACATGTGCACGACTTTGGACCAATTCCAATCATTTGATGGTCCTATCATACGCCCATGCAAGCATGCAACTAGAATTACTATTTTTTACATTTGAATGGAAGTGTGTGGAAATCAATTTCCAAGCCTATAAATGCAACTCATTCTGCTCAGAATCAAAGACACTTAGCACAAGTTTTGCTCCTGCACCATTCCCACCCTCCATTGATAGGATAAACTTAAAGATTTAATTTGAAATCAAGTTTCAATTTTACTTCTGTTTTGAGATTGAAACTCCAAGAGTCCAAACCATTTGAGCATCCATTTCATCTTCTGCAAGCTAGTGGAAGCAAGCCCAAGCAAATTGAGATCCAAATCGAGCTTCATCACTGTAAACAAAAGGTGAATTTTGTGAAACTTTCCTTCTTCGATTCTCCCTCAATTCTCCATCAGTTCACTTGGTTTTTGGTTGGCTGAAGTCCTACCAATGTAGGCAACAAGATTGAGTTTCTTTGAGGTCAAATCGAAGCAACTCAGATAATACTCCTCAATTGTCAAATCCATGTAACTTTCAATATACTTGGAATTGGAGAAATTTGAGGAAAATTTTGGACTCCTGAGGATTTTTCCTTCAAAATAGTGTATTCACTTTTTATTTTTATGACAGTGCGGTGAGTTCCATCGGGGAAGATGATCGGAGCCCTAGCTCCGGTGGTGTGTTGGCAACATCCCAACCATCTGATCATGTCCCAGTGTTCTAACCAGATCCATTGGTTTTGATAAATCTCTTTGCCATGCGTTGACTTAAGCGCATCATGGACCCTAAGCGCTTGGCCATCAAATCTGCCACCTCAATTAATGAGGGAGATCTGATGACCCTTATTTTTTCGCTTTTTTTTTTAATTTATGAATTTTCTTTTAATCCACTTTTTTTGATTAACTCATAATAAATTCATTTTGAATCCAAAAAATATGGGACTTTCACCAAAAATCTTTAAAACTTTTCCTCATGAATTAAAATCTTTTTTTGGATTAATTTTGATATTTTTTGTGAATTAATTGATTTTGGACTTGTTTTTAAATATTTTAAAATACTTCTGACTTTCCAAAAATTATGAAATTTTTTGTTTAAGGTTATTTGACCTTGTTTGACCTAGGATAAATCCCTTGGCCATTTATTTTGTGATTTGAAGGGATTTGAGGTTTTGTCCATTGAAAAGTGCATTTTTATTCATTTTTAATTGATTAATTATTTGAAAATTTTGTTGAGCCATTTGATTGACTTTATGATATTTTGCTTTCTATTTGGCCTTGGTCATGGTTGATTTAACTTTTATTTGATCAATACTATTGGACTTAGGGGGTTGATGAAATGTACATTTCATCCCTTAAGATGAATGAATAGTATTGATCAGATGGATTTGCTCCTGTGATCAATTGGGGTTTCTACTTCCCCTGCCCTTTTCATCTTCATCCCTATTCTTTCACAATCCATCATTGACCAATTATTTCTCTAATGTATAAATTCTAGTTGACTCATCAATGAATTTGTATCAGATGAATCAACCTGAGCTGGATTGAGATAGGTTCATCCCATCTTTTTTTTGTGGTATGTTTTAGGAGCTAGGTTCTTTGTACCAAGTCTCTAACACGCATTAACACCAATATCTTTATTGTCCAACCTCAAATAGTTGTGACTTCTACGTAAGTCTAATTACGATTCCTTAACATAAAGCTAAATTTATCCCGCAAGGCATAACATTCTAGTAAGTGAGATTGTAAGTTTCCCATTCTTCATGGTATTGTATGAAGACTAGGCCTTTTTTCCACTCATGAGAGTTATTGGCATACTTGTTGATTTATCCAAGTTGGATCCCTTCTCATGGATGATGTCTTGGTTCATGCTTCATACTTGTGAATGGATGGTTGAGTGTTCTCTAAAGAATGACTTAAGCCAATAGAACTCTTCACTAACATTTGACTAACTCCTTATTAACATTGCTTTACTTTCAAGTCATTTACTTAATGCAATTTAAATTTAAGTACCTTTATCATTCATTTACATTTACATTTCATGCAAGATGTTTATGTTTCAGCCATTTTTACCTTGCTCACTTGAGTCATATCTTGTGATTGTATATATTGTATACTTGTGATTTTTGTTCTATTTGTGGTCTTAGGGCCTTAAAATACTTAATAACAACATAAAACTCTAAAAAATATATTGGTGTATTATTGGACTTGATTTGAACTCTTGGACTTAGAATCAGGAAACATTACATATGCTTTAAAGGACTTGGCCAATGCCATTATTTTGAGACTGACTCATCCTTGATTGTGCCTTTCATATGATGCAAACCTTGAGTGCTTTGGGGCTTATCTGTCACTTTGTCTTTGTGCTTCATTATTATGATGTTATTATGATTGATATCTGATGATTGCTTATGAGATTTTGCTAAGGATTATTTCCTCTGATGCATTGGAAGATATTGAAGACTACTTGTTATTGGAGTGCTTGCTTGGATATTATGTCTATCTTTATTTTATGCCTTGGTCTTCATATGGTTTGCTTGGATATTGCTCATGCTTGTTGCTTGCTCAAAAGTCCAAAGGAAAATGGGTTTATGTCTAACATTCTTGTCTTGTGGATTGCATCCCATTGGTCAGATCTTTTCAACTCTTAACTTTTAATTTTTGTCTAGGATAGTCCCTTCATCTCCTCCCACTTGTTTAATTTCAAAATCTCTCCCTCTTTTCAAAAATTTCTTTGTTTGTGTTTTTAACTTACACGTGTTTTAGTGATTAGAAACTTTGGCCTTATGCCATTGAATTTTTAATTTTTTTCTTAAATCAAACTTGTGAATGAACTTAACTATATTGACTTTAATTTCAAAAGACAAAAAGAACTAACAACCTCATTCAAGTTTTTGGCCTTTTTGTGACTTTTTCTATTAAACTTTTGTAAAAACCAATTCATCAACTTCTTTGAAATTTTTACCATGAACTATGGGGTTTTGATCCCTCATTTTTATGTCGGTACTGTAGCGGTAAATTCATGACCATCAAGTTATGGATAAACTTAACGTCAATAAAACCAGAGTCGCCATCGCGCTTTTATTTTTTCCAAAGGAAAAGGGAAAAGTACGAACAAAACCCAAAGATAAGAAGTTTTCAAATTAAAACTAATAAAATGCCAAAGATTACAGGTAAGGGGTTGATTATACAGAGGGAAGGTGTTAGCACCCAAAGTGTCATAGGTACTCCTAGGGAGCCCTTTTTTATGTATGTATGTGTTTTTGGTATAAAATGATGTTTGCAATAAATAGAGTATGAGGGTGATAAAAGAATTCATTAATTATATTTTTGTGTTTGACAAGACCTTCGTACTTGTGCCTACGTACCAACATAAAATAGAGGGATCAAAACCTCGTAGTTCGTGGTATCAACTTCAAAATCAAAATTTAATTTTAAAAGAGGCACAAAGGGCCTAAAAGTTTGAATGGGTGTTAGTTCTTTTTGTCTTTTGAAATTTTAAGTCAATATTATTAGATTCATTTACAAGTTTGATTTAAGAAAAGAGTTTAAAAATTCTTTGGCATAAGGCCAAAGTTTCTATTTTTTTGAAAATAAAGCTTGAGTTTTGAAATCACAAGCAAAGAAAGTTTTTGAAAAGGGGAAGAGATTTTGAAATTTAAGAAGTGGGAGGAGATGAAGAGACTAATGCTAAGCATAAAATTAAAAGTTAAGAGTTGAGAAGATCTGGCAAATGGGATGCAATCCAACAGACAAGAATGTAATATAGAGGACCCACTTTCCTTTTAGACTTTTGAGTCAAGCAATAATCAGCAATCAATTAGCAATATGAAGAGAAAAAGCATAAAATAAAGATGGTCACATCCAAGCAAGAAACTCCATAGCTAGAAGTCTTCTTTGTCTTCCCATGCATCAGATGAAATACTCCTTGATTAACTCAGAATAAGGCATTAGACACAGGTTTAAAGTAACAATTGCATCAAGACCATGTAGCAGATAAATTCAAGTGGATCCCAATACTTGTATCAGATAAAAGCTCAAATCATAATAACTTGGTCTCAGAAAAATTGGCATTGGCCAAGTCCTTTTGCATAGGGAATGTTGCCTAAATCCTAAGTCCAAAGGTTCAGATCAAATCCAACAGTCCACACAAACATTTGTTTAGGGTTTTTGTTGTTTATTAAGTATTTTAAGGTCCTAAGACCACAAACACAAACAAAATACACAAACAAATATATACAATCACAATATATGGCTCAAATGAGCAAAGTGAAAATGACATAACCATAAACATTAAATGCTATGTAAATGACAAATGAATGGTAAATGACTTGAAATTAAATTGAATAAAGTAAATGGCTTGAAAATAAAAGCAATATTAATGCAAGTTAGTCAAATGTTAGTTGATTAGATGTTAGTGATGTTTTGCTTTTCAATTGATTAAGTCATTCTTTGGACAACACTCAACCATCTATTCACATGCATGGATCCTTGAATCAAGACATCTTCCAAAGGAAGGAAAAAAGGTCAAGTTTCTTCACAATACCATGAAATATGGGAGACTTACAATCTCATTTACTAGAATGATATGCCTTTAGGGTCAAATTTAGCTCTATGTTAAGCAATCGTAATTGGACTTATGTAGAAGTCACAACTATCTGAGGTCCGGCAATAAAAATTTAGGTGTTAATGCATGTTAGAGATTTGGTATAATGAACCAAACTCCTAAAACATGCCACACACTAAAAGAAAAAATATCAAAGGATGGACATATCTCATCCATACTTGTATTGGTTCATCTAACACAAAGTTATTGATGAACCAATTATCCTTAGGATCTTGAGATTTCATTGGTCAATGAAAGGGATGGGAGAGAATGGGATTGAATATGAAGAGGGAGGGGAGATGAGAGAAACACAAATTGGTCATGGGAGGAATTTTATCAAATTAAAATCATTCATTCATTTTGGGAGATGAAATGTACATTTCATCAATTCCCTAAATTCAATTATTTTAACTCAACAAAAGTCAAATCAACCTTGACAAAGACCCAAACACATAGTCAAACATCACAAGTCAATAAAAATTGCTCAACATAATTTTCATACAATTAATCAATTAAAAATCAAATTAAAAAGGCATTTAAATTGAATTTAATTTCGTCAAAACCCAAAACCTCTTCAAAACACCAAATAAATGGCCAAGATATTTATCCTAGGTCAAAAAAGGTCAAAGGACCTTAGACAAAAAATTTCATAATTTTTGAAAAGTCACAATTATTTTTAAATAATTAAAAATATACACAAAAACAATTAATTCATGAAAAATATTAAAATTAATCCAAAAAATAATTTTAATTCAGAAAATGGAAGAGGAAAATCAATAATATTTTTGGTGAAAGTTCCGTATTTTTTGGATTAAAAATGAATTTAATATGAATTAAACAAAATAACACAATTAAATGAAAAATCAGAAAATATGGAAAATTAGGGGCCATCAGATCTCCCGCATTAATTGAGGTGGCAAATTTAAGGTCACACGCGCGCTTTCCACCATATGCCTTGGTCAAGCGTTGTACGCGTGGTAATCACAATGAACGCTTGAGATTAAAACATTTGAATCAGATCAGATGGCTTGGACTTTGCCAATGCACCACCGAAGCCCTAGCTCCGGTCATTTGCTTAGGTGATCACCACCGGTCTAGTTCAAGCTTAACTTCATGAAAAATGAAAAATGAATACACTAATTTGAAGGAAAAATGCTCAAGAGCACGAATCTGGCCTCAATTTTCTCCAATTCCAAGTATATAAAAAGATACAGGGATTTGAATTTTGAGGATCATGAACTAAGTTTCTTCGATTTGACCTAAAAGAAATTCAATCTTGTTGCCTGCATTGGTAGGACTTCATCCAACCAAAAATCACAAAGAATGGTGAAGAATTGAGAGAGAATTGAGAGAGAATTGAGAGAGAATTGAAGAGATGAAGTTTCTGAAAAATTACCTTCGAGTTGATTCAAGTTCACTTGATATTGATCTGGATTTGCTTGCTTTCTCTTCCTCTTGCTTGCAGAAACCAATTGAGATAAAAAGGGAAGTGAATTTATCGAGTTTGAACTTCCAAAAAAAAGATGAAGTTCAAGCTCAATTTCAAAAGAAATCTTCAGAAATTATATGGAAATGAGGATTTGGATTGGTCTGGCAAAGCTTGGGAAAGGTGTTGATGAAGTTCCGATCACATTTCTTCTCTATTTATAGCCAATGCATGTGCTGTTTACACTCTTCCATTCAAATGTCCAAACTTGGAAACTTCCTTCATGAACTTGCATGGACGTCTAAAAAGCCCAAAGAATGATTGGCAAAGGTCCAAAAGTGTGCGCATGTCATGCTGAAAGTGTTGCATTAAGCCATGCATTGTTGAATTCAATTGATTCATGATAATCTTCCAAACGGTACCTCACATTGCACCCATGTGCAAGTCCTTCATTCTTTGGCCAAATAAGACAATCTTGGAATTTTTGGAAAGGTGATATCAAGGGGAACAACTTTCATGTTGAACACTTTTTCATTTGAAGCTTGGATCATGATAAATATTGAGGTTGAAGTTTGGAAAATCAAACATATTTGAAAATTTTCTAAGTCCCAAGTCAAATGTTCACTTCTTCCACCTGTAAGACCCCAATTTTGACCCTAAGATCCCTCATACACTTTCATCATATGCATTAGCATTGGGATCATGCCTTGGCATCCTCCTTACCCCTCTTCATTGGGTTTGTTTTGGGAGAGATCACCAAGCACTATGTGATTGTATCATACTTGTATATTATCATTTTACTAACCAAAATACCAAAAATATGTCTTTTCATTTTGCCTAACTCTTTGTAGGTAGGGCATGATCATCATTGATCTATCAAGTTCATATCTAGGATGTAAGACCCTCATAACCAAAGAGCACAACCAAGGAATGGTCCATAATGGCTCTAAGAATCATATATGAGTCCCAATAATCTCTACGTGTCATATTGATCAAGAATTCTTCAAGAGTTTAGAGGTGATTTGCCTTGGAAACCCTAGTTTGATTGGGTATCTTGAGTAACTTCTCCAACAAGCTATCTTACCATTTAATCAAATTTTTCAAGGGACATTTCAAAATTCATCATCTTATGCATATATGATATACCATGAGCCTAAAAAGTCAAGAGAATTGAAGGTTAGCAAGTTGGTTGATGGTGGTTGGCCACATGAATTCATCTTATCAAAACTGGGTCTCACTAGACCATATCTCCTACAATTTTTACCATATGAAAATGATTCCAAAAGCAAAGTTACTCTAAATGAAATTACAAATAACTTTAATGTTTAAACCTAGAGCTATTTTTTCTTGGATAATCTTTTTTTATGTTGAAACATTATAGGTCATTTTGTCTAAACCCTAATTTGAAAGTCAACTTCCCAAGGCCATAACTTGCTCAGTTTTTATGAGATGAAAGATTTCCAAGTTGCAAAATCAAATTCAAGATGCCTACTTCAAATTTTATGTTTGTAGTGAGAGCTAATTCAACTTTTATGAGCATGTGATATGAGGATACATTACAGGTCATTTTTGACCTATACCATTGAATAAGTGATTTTTCCAAACTTAAAAAATGCATAACTCTATCATTCTAAATCCAAATGACATTAAATTTGTGACCATTTTGAATTTCTTTGAAATATCTACAACTTTGATGAAGACACGTTTCTCATTTGAAGCTCACGTAAAAAGTTAAGCAAGGTGGAATATTGAGATATATGGCTTGACACTTAGAAAAAATTTCAACATGTTGAAATTTCCAAACTTCCACCTCAAAATTCACCATGATCCAAGTTCCAAATGAAAAAGTGTTCAACATCAAACTTGTTCCCCTTGATCCAAGCTTTCCAAAGAACCCAAGATTCATTTCACACATGACTGCCAGATGTGCGCCTATATTTAAGCTTCTTCGGAAAAATTAGTCTTGTGATTGGACCGAACATTTCCAAAAAGCATTTAACAGTATCAAGGAATATCTGCTTGAGCCTCCGATTTTGTCTCCACCTGTTGAAGAAAGACCGTTGATCATGTATTTGACTGTGCTCGAAGATAGTATGGGTTGTGTTCTTGGTCAGCAAGACGAGACTGGAAAGAAAGAATTTGTGATTTACTACCTTAGTAAGAAGTTCACCGACTGTGAGACTCGGTATTCTATGCTCGAGAAGACTTGTTGCGCATTGGCTTGTGCTGCTAAGCGTCTGCGTCAGTATATGTTGACTCATACCACTTTGTTGATATCCAAAATGGACCCAATCAAGTATATATTTGAGAAGCCTGCTTTAACTGGGAGGATTTCCCGTTGGCAAATGTTGTTATCAGAGTATGATATTGAATACCGATCTCAAAAAGCGATCAAAGGTAGTATCTTGACTGACCACTTGGCTCACCAACCAATTGAGGATTCTCAGTCAGTGCAATATGATTTTCCTGATGAAGAGATCTTGTACTAGAAAATGAAAGAATGTGATGAACCATTGCTTGAAGAAGGGCCAGAACCTGGTTCCCGTTGGGGCATGGTATTTGATGGAGCTGTTAATTAATATGGAAATGGTATTGGGGTAGTGATTATTACTTCTCAAGGCACGCATCTACCATTTACAGCTAGATTGACTTTCAAGTGTACAAACAATATGGCAGAATAAGAAGTTTGCATTATGGGGCTTGAAGAGGCCATTGATCTCAGAATCAAATATTTAGATGTCTTCGGAGATTCCGCTTTGGTTGTGAATGAGATCAAATGATAATGGGAGAAGAATCAACCCGGTTTAATACCATATAGAGATTATGCGAGGAGGATTTCAAATTTCTTTACAAAGGTTGAGTTTCATCATATCCCTCGAGATGAAAACCGGATGGCATTTGCTCTTGCAAAGTTAGCATCAATGATTTTAGTGAAGTATTGGGATGAGGTTCCCAATTTGTCTGTGATGCGTCTTGATAGGCCAGCTCATGTGTTCGCTGTTGAAGAGGTCCAAGATGAAAAGTCATGGTATTACGACATCAAATGTTTCCTTCAAATCAGATTTACCCGTCTGGGGAATCTTTGAAAGATAAGAAGACTTTGAGAAGATTAGCCGGCAATTTCTACTTGAATGGTGATATACTGTACAAGAGAAACTTCGACATGGTTTTGCTCAGATGCATGGATAGACACGAATCAGACTTGTCGATGACTGAAGTGCATGAAGGTTCCTTTGGAACTCATTCCAATGGACACGCAATGGCGAAGAAGATGTTGCGAGCAGGTTACTATTTACTGACAATGGAATCTAACTGTTGCAAGTTTGTGAAGAAATGCCACAAGTGTCAAATATATGCGGATAAAAATTATGTTCCTCCGAAACTATTGAATTTTATTTCTTCCTCATGTCCCTTATCCATGTGGGGAATTGATATGATTGGGATGATTGAGCCCAAAGCTTCAAATGGACATCGTTTCATTTTGGTGGCAATTGACTACTTCACAAAATGGGTTGAAGTTACATCGTATGCAAATGTAACCAACCAAGTTGTTGTAAGGTTTATCAAGAATCAGATCATATGTCGTTATGGTGTGCCGAGTAAGATCATTACTGATAATGGATCGAACTTGAATAACAATATGGTAGAAGTTCTTTGCAAAAACTTCAAGATTGCACATCATAATTCTTCTCCTTGCAGACCCAAGATGAATGAGGTTGTTGAAGTTGCGAATAAGAACATCAAGAAGTTTATTCAGAAGATGGTTGTGACATATACGGATTGGCATGAGATGCTCCCATTCGCTTTGCACGGGTATCGTACATCCATCCGCACTTCAACAGGGGCAACCCCTTTCTCTCTTGTGTATGGTATGGAAGCAATGTTCCTCGTAGAGGTTGAGATTCCATCATTACGTGTGCTCGTGGAAGCCAAGTTGACTGAGGCTAAATGGTGTCAAACCAGGTTTGATCAGCTGAATTTAATTGAAGAGAAGAGATTAACTGACATGTGTCATGGTCAGTTATATCAGCAAAGGATGAAGAAAGCTTTTGATAAGAAGGTCAGACATCGGGTATTCAGGGAAGGTGACCTTGTGCTCAAGAAGATTTTATCTTTCAAGCCAGATTCTAGAGGTAAATGTACTCCTAATTATGAAGGCCCATATGTTGTTAAGAGAGCCTTTTCAGGCGGTACTTTGATTCTTACAACTATGGATGGTGAAGAGTTCACTCGTCCGGTGAACGCAGATGCAGTCAAGAAATACTTCGCCTAATAAAAGAACAGCTCGCTAAGTTGAAAACCCAAAAGGGAGGCTTAGGCAAAAATGAGCGTCTTTGTGGATTGAACACCCGAAAGGGCGATCCAGGCAAAAATTAGAGACATAAAACACAAAGAATCTCCCGATAAGTTGAGTACCCCACCTTGTGGCAACTTATGCAAAAATTAGGGATTATTGCAAGTAACTGCAGTCTGCTGATTTTCTAGTGATGGAAAGATTTTGTTGAGCACAAGGGTTGACGTCAATCCATCATCCCCAATAGCGGCCAAGAACACAGTGGGTCTCAAGAGATGGTGGAAGGATTAGTGGTCATTTGTATTCAATGTAACCCTTTTCCATGTAAATTACCATTTTCAACTTTGTAAAGATCCATGGAGTCTTGTCATTTACAGACTGTCATTCTATTAAATAAAGTTGAGCTTTTATCCAATTGTTTCTACTCTTATTTACTTCAGCCAATAGTTTTAAATTTTATTGTGATCATTTTTTGAAATTAAAATTTTTAAAATCGTTTTAAACATACAAAAGCAATAATTTTTCAAAGCAATTAAAAAGAAGTATCAACAACATTCCAAAGAACACCAAGTCCTTAAGTGTGGAGCATCATGGGTTCCCCAAGCAGTTAACCCTTTGGGTATCCCTGCGGAGTGTTTGATCCCCAACAGAGCTTCGTTTCTTTTCCCCAGCTGAGTTAGTTGATTCAGTACCCTGTTGTGTTTTTATCCCCGACAGAGTTTTTGTATTCCCCTAGCGGAGTTGGTGTATTCCTCAGCAAGGTTGATGTTTGTTTGATCTTCAGCAGAGCAAGATCTATTTCTGAAATTCTGGTATCAAATATGAGATGTCGAAGGTAATGTCACGACACTAATATCTGAACAACAGATGAAATATAAACAGAATAAAAATCATTAAACAATTGAAAAACGACACAGGAAATTGTTAACCCAGTTTGGTGCAACCACACCTACGTTTGGGGGCTACCAAGCCAGAAAGGAAATCCACTAAACAGAATTAGTTCAAAGACTCTCAGTAAACAACTTCAAGTTACAGTCTTTTCACCTAATCTCTACTCGTGTGACTTCTATCTAAGAACTCTTAGATATGAGACCATACTCACTCCACCTCAATCACAGCAGTGATAGTAGAACAAATACCACAAAGAAAGAAGACACACTTCAAGGACACACACTTGATCTTGCTTAAAAGCTTCAATCAAGTAAACAAATACACTCGTACTTCAAAGCTTAGAGTGGACAAATGACAACTCAAAACTCAGTCCAATTCACACATCAACAAGATGAATGAATGGCTCACAATTCACAAACGTACATTAGGCTAACAATCCTAATACTCACTCACTTCAACATTCGTATTTCTGTACCATCACATAGGGTTCACAAGGTATTTAAGTAGAATCTTTCTGAATGGGCGTGGGCAACATGAAACCCTAATTCTTTTTAACACGTATTCCCTAGTAATTAGTAACAAATCATTCCTCTTTGGAAAACAGAATATTTTGGTTTTAAATATAATTAATTCTTGAATAACGCATGCAATCACCACACATAATCACACAAAGACTTGCATGAAAAGCGCAACAACAAAATACATAACATTCAGACTGAATGTTCTGTATGCACATGTCGTAACATCGGGTTTGACATCTAGAATAAATCCTACACAACCATATCAAGCAACCTGCAGAAAGCTGATATCACATGTCAAGACAACAAGCGTGACTTCTTGTAATAACACTTAAGTTTTACCAAAATTGATGCCAATACATAAAACCAACAATTTCCCCAGTAGATCGTGTTGGTTTCCCCACCAACAGCCATCTGACTCGCTCCCAGTCAGAGTTTCCTCCTAGTTTCTGAGCAGACATTTATGTTTATCCTCTGTACGGTTGTCTCCAATTTGATATGGCGTCGACCTGAAATTCCATACAGATATGATAACAATCTCTTTCCTCAGCAGATCTCATCCTTCCTCATCTAGGGTTGAGCCTTTGGATTGTTGATCTCTCTCTGTTCTCTGACAGTTGTCTCCCTCTTTTGTGGATTGACCGAGGATTGTATCGATGATTCAAATTTTGCGACACCTTTGTATCCTTTATGATCGTTTTGTTAGCAGAATCATCATATATACATATACATATACATATAAACTCATATAACTTCAAAATTGCATCATCATATTTGTTGATTCATTATTCTTATTCTCTGTTATGACGGTACTTTATCCCCATACAGGTTTGGTGTCTGTCCTCCCTCAATGGTAGAGAGTCGGCCCCTTACAGGTTTCAATTTCCTTTCCCCACGATTTATTTCCTCATGGATAAGTATTGTTTCAATTTCCTCCCCAGTTGATTATCTGGATGGAATCACTCCCCTTGAGTTATATCCTCATTGGGTTGAGTCTTGATTGACCTTTTCTTTCTAGCTCTTGCCTAGATAGATGTTTTGAGTCTCCTAAGAGTTTATTGCCCAATCAATGGTAATATTCTTCTTAGTTTGCAGTTTGTTACTTCTTGCCCAATACCCGACAATAATACCCCTGTTTTTCTCCTCAGTGGAGTCCCCAGTGGATTCATTTTTTTATTCCCCAGGAAGTATATCCTTGATATGTTCATCTTAACCGGTGACGGATATCTTTCTCTCCCCTGCCTGAGTCTATCCTTAATATGTTCATCCTAACCGATGACGGATATTCTCATTCTTGGTATTCTACCCGGTAAAAAGGTAGTTGTAATCCGTATTTTTTTGTTCCCCGTAGAGTTAATCCTTGATATGTTCATCCTAACCGATGATGGGTTTCCTTCTCTTTGTGGTCTTCTACTCAGTAACTGGTAATTGTAAATCCAACTTTTCCCCCTACAGAGTTTATCCTTGATATGTTCACTTTAGCCAGTGACGGATATCCTCTTCTGGGTAGTCTATCTAATAACTGATAGATTTAATTCCTATTTCCCTCCTCGTAGAGTATATCCTTGATATGTTCATCCTAACTGGTGACGGATTTTCTCTTTGATGGTCTTATATCCAGCATTTGATAGATGTAATTCCTACTTTTTTGTTCAGTTGGTATATCCTTGATATGTTTATCTTAATCGATGACAGGCGTCCTCCTTTACAATTCCCAGGCAAGTATATCCTTGATATGTTCATCTTAATTGATGACGGATTTTCTTCCCTGTTGACTTTATCCTTGATATGTTCATCCTAACCGATGACGAATATTCTCATCCTTGGTCTTCTGCCCAGTAACTGGTAGTTGTAAATCTTGTTT
This sequence comes from Lathyrus oleraceus, assembly GCF_024323335.1. Taxonomy (NCBI): domain Eukaryota; kingdom Viridiplantae; phylum Streptophyta; class Magnoliopsida; order Fabales; family Fabaceae; genus Lathyrus; species Lathyrus oleraceus. The sequence goes on from NC_066583.1 coordinate 393,853,683, forward strand.
TCTGCAGTTTTCCCCAGTAAGGCTATTCTTACCCAATAACCGGTAATGAATACTTCTTCCTGGCGGTTCCTCAGTGAGTCATCCTTGATATGTTCGTCCTAACCGATGACGAATATTCTCATCCTTGGTCTTCTGCCCAGTAACTGGTAGTTGTAAATCATGTTTTCTGTAGTTTTCCCCAGCCAGGCTATTCTTACCCAGTAATAGGTAATGAATACTCCTTCCTGGAAGTTCCTTAGTGAGTCATCCTTGATATGTTCGTCCTAACCGATGATGAATGTTCTCTCTATCAGATATTTATTATCTCCTTACCCAGTAACAGGTAGTAGATAGTAGATTTTTGCTCCTCCTGTAGAAGTTTATTTCTTCCCAGTTGAGTTGAGTGCGCATTTCCTTAGTGAAATCCCTTTTCCTGCACGATTCAAGTACGTCAATTTTATCCTGATCTACGCGTATCCCCTGCAAATGTTTTGTTTGCCCGGCTGAGTCTTTCCATTTTCATGGAATTCCTCTAGTCCCCCAACAGTTTTAAGTCATAGTCTGGCCTACACATAACCCCTTTTATCCCCCAGAGTCTCTGTATCCCCAGTGTGTTTTACTCACGGAAAGCGTTCTACTCCTGCGAATCTTCAATCTCTCTAATTTTTTTCCTTTGTGGCAACATTTCCCCACAGAGAATTTGCTTTTACATTCATATCATATGCATCATGAGGTCTCTTAGGGACCAAAATTTGTTTCTATATGTTGTTATTTAAGCCTATTCTACTAAGTCGATACTAAGATTTTAACCTTCACCTCCTCAGTTATAATGTCCTTAAATAGGGGCAACTGTAAGACCCCAATTTTGACCCTAAGATCCCTCATACAATTTCATCATATGCATTAGCATTGGGATCATACCTTGGCATCCTCCTTACCCCTCTTCATTGGGTTTGTTTAAGGAGAGATCACCAAGCACTATGTGATTGTATCATACTTGTATATTATCATTTTACTAACCAAAATACCAAAAATATGTCTTTTCATTTTGCCTAACTCTTTGTAGGTAGGGCATGATCATCATTGATCTATCAAGTTCATATCTAGGATGTAAGACCCTCATAACCAAAGAGCACAACCAAGGAATGGTCCATAATGGCTCTAAGAATCATATATGAGTCCCAATAATCTCTACGTGTCATATTGATCAAGAATTCTTCAAGAGTTTAGAGGTGATTTGCCTTGGAAACCCTAGTTTGATTGGGTATCTTGAGTAACTTCTCCAACAAGCTATCTTACCATTTAATCAAATTTTTCAAGGGACATTTCAAAATTCATCATCTTATGCATATATGATATACCATGAGCCTAAAAAGTCAAGAGAATTGAAGGTTAGCAAGTTGGTTGATGGTGGTTGGCCACATGAATTCATCTTATCAAAACTGGGTCTCACTAGACCATATCTCCTACAATGTTTACCATATGAAAATGATTCCAAAAGCAAAGTTACTCTAAATTAAATTACAAATAACTTTAATGTTTAAACCTAGAGCTATTTTTTCTTGGATAATCTTTTTTTATGTTGAAACATTATAGGTCATTTTGTCTAAACCCTAATTTGAAAGTCAACTTCCCAAGGCCATAACTTGCTCAGTTTTTATGAGATGAAAGATTTCCAAGTTGCAAAATCAAATTCAAGATGCCTACTTCAAAATTTATGTTTGTAGTGAGAGCTAATTCAACTTTTATGAGCATGTGATATGAGGATACATTATAGGTCATTTTTGACCTATACCATTGAATAAGTGATTTTTCCAAACTTCAAAAATGCATAACTCTATCATTCTAAATCCAAATGACATTAAATTTGTGACTATTTTGAATTTCTTTGAAATATATACAACTTTGATGAAGACACGTTTCTCATTTGAAGCTCACATAAAAAGTTAAGCAAGGTGGAATATTGAGATATATGGCTTGACACTTAGAAAAAATTTCAACATGTTGAAATTTCCAAACTTCCACCTCAAAATTCACCATGATCCAAGTTCCAAATGAAAAAGTGTTCAACATCAAACTTGTTCCCCTTGATCCAAGCTTTCCAAAGAACCCAAGATTCATTTCACACATGACTGCCAGATGTGCGCCTATATTCAAGCTTCTTCGGAAAAATTAGTCTTGTGATTGGACCGAACATTTCCAAAAAGCATTTAACAGTATCAAGGAATATCTGCTTGAGCCTCCGATTTTGTCTCCACCTGTTGAAGAAATACCGTTGATCATGTATTTGACTGTGCTCGAAGATAGTATGGGTTGTGTTCTTGGTCAGCAAGATGAGACTGGAAAGAAAGAATTTGTGATTTACTACCTCAGTAAGAATGATACACAATGGCTCTAAGCATCATATATGAGTCCCAATAATCTCTACATGTCATATTGATCAAGAATTCTTCAAGAGTTTAGAGGTGATTTGCCTTGGAAACCCTAGTTTGACTGGGTATCTTGAGTAACTTCTCCAACAAGCTACCTCACCATTTGATCAAATTTCTCAAGGTTCATTTCAAAATTCATCATCTTATGCATATATGATCTACCATGATCCTAAAAAGTCAATAGAATTGAAGGTTAGCAAGTTGGTTGATGGTGGTTGGCCACATGAATTCATCTGATCAACACTGGGTCTCCCTAGACCCTATCTCCTACACTTTTTACCATATGAAAATGCTTCCAAAATAAAGGTTACTCTAAATGAGATTCCAAACAACTTTCATGTTTATACCTAGATCTAGTTTTGCTTGGAAAATCATTTTCTATGTTGAAACATTATATGTCATTTTGTCTAAACTCTAATTTGAAAGTCAACTTCCCAAGGCCATACCTTGCTCAATTTTTATGAGATTAAAGATTTCCAAGTTTAAAAATCAAATTCAAGATGTCTACTTCAACTTTGATTTTTGGAGTGAGAGCTAATTCATTTTTGACCTATACCATTGAATAAGTGATTTTTCCAAACTTCAAAAATGCATAACTCTATCATTCTAAATCCATATTACATGAAATTGGTGACCCTTTTTAAGGTCTTTGAAAGAGATAAAACATTTATGAAGACAATGTTCTCATTTGAAGCTCACATAAAAAGTTAAGCAAGGTGGAATATTGAGATATATGGCTTGACACTTAGAAAATATTTCAACATGTTGAAATTTCCAAACTTCCACCTCAAAATTCACCATGATTCCAAATGAAAAAGTGTTCAACATCAAACTTGTTCCCCTTTATCCAAGCTTTCCAAAGAACCCAAGTTCATGAATTTTGGACAAGGATTGTTAGGTCTACATATGGCTTTAACAGAGTTGCACCATTGGAGGAAATCAAATCTCAAAACACTCCACATATCATTGCCTTGCCACTCAAGCCTCATTTGAACTTCAGAACAGTTGGATATGGATCAAATTGGATTGCTTCATAGGCATGTACACACCCATGCAAGCTTGTGCATGAAATGACCAAATTTAGCAATTTTTTAAGTGTGCAAATATCAGTCCCAATTGCTATAAATACAAGCCATTAGAGATCAATTCGAACAGACCTTGCTCGCCAACTTTGCCCCCCAATTCAAACCCTATCATTCCAAAGGAAAACCTGATAATTTTCAACTTGAAAATTGAGTTTGAATCTCATTGTTTGGAGATTGAAGAAGTCCGGGATCCAAAGCTTTGTACCATTGCCAAACATCTCCTGCAAGCTTCTCAAGTGTGATCAGATCAAGTTTGAAGCAAGCAACATCAAGTTCTGCACAACATTGAAGGTAATTTTCAGAAAACTTCATCTCTTTGATTCTCACTCAATTCTCATCAATTCTCTTGGATCTTTGGTTATCTGAAGTTCTACCAGTGTAGGCAAGAAGATTGAGTTTCTTAGAGGTCAAATCGAAGCAACTCAGTTGACACACCTCAAAATTCAACTCCTCATATCATTTTATATATTTGGAGTTAGTTAAAATTGAGGTCAGATTCGTGCTCTACTGCATTTTTTTCCAGATCATGTCCTCCTTTTTTATTTTGGTGATGGTTGAGGGTGGACCAGTCAGGTGAGATTCACAGGAGAAGAAGGCCGGAGCTCTGGCTCCGGCTGTGTGTTGGCACGTCTCCCAGCCACAGGATCCATTCAAATTGTTTTAATCTTAGGTGTTGGTTTTGATTACCACACGTGTGGCGCGCTGACTAGGTTCCATCATGGAACGCGCGTTTGTGTCCACTTGATCTTCCACCTCAATTAATGAGGGAGATCAAGTGGCTCACGTTTTTTATGATTATTTGAATTTCATTTAATTTGTTTTATTTTCATTAATTCATATTAATTTTAATATTGATCCAAAAAATATGAGAGTTTCACCAAAAAAAATCAAATAATTTTCTCTTTCATATTTTGAATTAAAATCATTTTTTGGATCAGTATTAATATTTTTCATGATTTAATTGATTTTGTGATTTTTTTTAATTGTTTAAAAATACTTTTAAGTCTTTAAAAATTCTGAAATTTTTTCTCCAAGGTCCTTTGACATTGTTTGACCTATGATAAATCTCATGGCTATTTCTTTGGTGTTTTGATGAGGTTTTAGGAATTTGACAAACCATATTTAATTTAAATGTATTATTTTAGTATTTTTAAATTGAATAAATGACAATTAATTGTGTTGACCTCTTGTAATGATTTGTGTAAGTTTGACTCTTGTTGTTGGGCCTTGGTCAAGGTTGATTTGAATTTGTTAAGTTAATATCATTGGATTTAGGGGATTGATGGATTGTACATTCCATCTCCCAAAATGAATGAATGATATTAATTTTGTAAAAGTCCTCCTTTGACCAATTTGAGTTTTGATCCATTCCCATCCCTCTTAATCTACTTCCCATTCTCTATGCATTCATCTCATTTGGCCTATGATATCTCTAAGTCCTAAGGCTAGTTGATTGCAAAATCAACATAAGTATGGATGAGATTAGACCACCTCTTTTGCATATTGTTTTTGTGTATGGTATGTTTCATGAGAATAGTCCATTATATTATATCGCTAACATGCATTAACACCAAAATTCTATTGCCCGACCTCAAATAGTTGTGACTTCTACATAAGTCCAATTACGATTGCTTAACATAATGCTAAATTTTGACACAAAAGGCATAGCATTCTAGTTAGTGAGATTGTAAGTCTCCCCTCTTTCATGGTATTGTATGGAAACTTTGCCTTTTTTCCTTCCTTTGAAAGATGTCTTGGTTCAAGGATCCATGCTTGTAATAAGTGGATTGAGTGTTCTCCAAAGAATGACTAAAAATGAAAAAAGCAAAAGCAAAACAATACTAACTTCTAACTCTTTAACCACTAACATTTAATTTCAAGCCATTTACTTTAATGCAATTTAATTTCAAGTCTTTAATCATTTGTCATTATTCATACCATTCTAATTCTTTATGTTAATGCCATTTTCACTTTGTCCACTTGGACCATATTGTATGATATATTTTGTTTGTATATATTTTATTTGTCTGTGTGGTCTTTGACCATTAATGTACATAATAACAACAAAAACCCTAAAAAACTTTTGTGTGGACTGTTGACTTGATCTTGAACAAATGGACTTAGAATCTAGGCAACATCCCTATGCTCAAGGACTTGGCCAATGCCAACTTTTCATGAAAACCAAGTGCTTGCAATTTGAAACTTCATCTGTTACATCTTTTAAGATCCCTTCGAGTTCATATGCAACATGATCATTATGAAGCTGTTATTTTAAACCTATGACTTGTGGAATTCATCTATTACATGGGCCATTTTGAAGAAGATCATGGAGTGGCTAAGCTTGGATGTGGCCATCTTTATTTGATGCCTTGCTCTTCAAGTTGATATAATTGTGCAATGTGTTTTGTTTGATTCTAATGTCCAAGGGAATTTGGGTTTCTATTGACATTCTTGTTCTATTGGATTGCTACCCATTGGTCAGATTTTTCAACTCTTAACTTTTAATTTTGTGCATAGGATTAGTCTCTTCATCTCCTCCTCATTTCTTCAATTTCAAAATCTCTCTCTCCTTTTAAAAATCTTCTTTGTTTGAACTATTTTTGTTCTAAACTTTGACCACTTTGCAAAAGATAGAAACTTTGGCCTTATGCCGTTGCATTTTCAAACTCCCTTTCTTAATCAAATTTGTAAATAAACTTAACTATACTTGACTTAAACTTTCAAAAAGGCCAAAAAGAACTAACCCATTCAAACCATTTTAGGCTTGTGTGCCTTTCAAACCTAAATTTTGTTAAAAGCAATGCATTCACTTTGAAATTTATACCACGAACTACGAGGTTTTGATCCCTCATTTTTATGTTGGTACGTAGGTACAAGTCCGAAGGTCTTGTCAAACACAAAAAATAAATTAATGAATTATTTTCTCATCCCCCCATTCTATTTGATTGTATACATCCATTTGTACAAAATACATATGCACACAAAAAAGGGCTCCCTAGGAGTACCTAGGACACTTTGGGTGCTAACACCTTCCCTCTATGTAACCAACCCCCTTACCTGTAATCTCTGACATTTTATTAGTTTTGATTTGAAAACTTCTTACTTTTTGGGTTTTGTTCGTACGTTTCCCTTTTCCCTTGGAAACAATAAAAGCGAGGTGGCGACTCTGGTTTTATTGACGTCTAAATTATCCATAGCTTGATGGTCATGAATTTACCACAACAGAAATTAAGTGGCGACTCTGCTAGGGAGTAGTCTCCAGTGGGTTTAGCCTACTTTTTTATGTGTGTATAATTGTATATTTGATGTATGTATATATGTATGTGTGATATAATTTTCTTGTTGTGCTTGGTGATCTCTGAGTGGTGAGATAAGTTCTAACCTGAACTTGAGTGCAATTAAGATAGAAGGATGGTATAGTCATGTTCGACTTGTGTGGAGTAGTCCTTAACAAGTTGGCTTGAGATCCATCTGCTCAGTGGAGACTCTTTTAGATTTGGAAATGTCACACAAGTATTTGTGGTTAGGCATTACTATCTCTAATTTGGGTCCGAGAAGATGAGGACCGTAGAACATTTACCCCCTCTTGGCCTATTTAGGACGTAGTGCGAAGACTGTTCAAGTGTAGACTTGATAACAGTTGTTACGCGATACTACACTCAGACGAGTTTCTCTTTAGAATATTATGGGTCGATGAGTTAGTCATCTTAACCTGTAATATCCGATAGACGAAATTAAGACTCTGGGAACTTTTTAGAACATGATCTACAGGTTTTATCCTTAGTCCACTCCTTTGGGATGGTTCTTACCCATACTCCATACTCGTGACTCACAACAAACCCTTGATTCTTGGTTGATCCAAACAATTCTTGTCAATATCGATGGAAATTGGGTGTTGATAAGGTGAAAACCATAATCCACCAAAATGGATGATTGATCTTGACAATGACTCGATTCATCCCTTGACCTTTGTTTTTTTGCCTTGTGTGTGATCCCTTATTTGTGATTGTTGCATTCATGCATTCATGCGCATCATAACATTCATCACACAAAAATTTCAAGGAACTGAGGTGTTATTTGCAAATATTTTCAGACCATGGATTATGGACGAAGGAACACTAAGAAGTACAGTTTCAGATGTCCTGACTTGAAAGAGTTAAGGAACCTAGCATCTTTTGTATTAGATCCCTTGGACTTCAAACGTCATGGGAAGCTATTGTCTATCTTGTTTACTGATGTGGTTGAAGGACTTCTGAGTATACTAGTGCAGTTCTATGATCCTCTCTACTATTGCTTTACTTTTCCTGATTATTAGCTTGTGCCTACATTGGAGGAGTATTCTCATCTTTTGGGGATACCTATTTCTAGTAGAGTTCCTTTTAGTGGATTGGAAGAGATTCCCCGGTCTAATCTTATTATTGTAGCTCATCACTTGAAGAAGGTTGAGATAGAGGCTCATTGGGTGAAGAAAGGAGGATTATTTGGGTTGCCATCTGATTTCTTCATCAAGGAAGCTAATGTTTTTGCTCAATCCGGTAGTGTGGACGCTTTTGAAGCTATCTCTGCATTGCTCATTTATGGATTAGCATTGTTCCCTAACATTGACGGTTTTGTTGATGTTAACGCCATTAGACTTTTCTTGATCGGGAATCATGTGGCTACTTTGTTGGGTGACATGTATTTCTCTTTGCATATAAGGAATTCTAAGGGTGGTGGAACGATCGTTTGTTGCATTCCTCTTTTGTACAAGTGGTTTATTTCACACTTGCCTCAGACACCTACTTTTGTGGAGAACAAACAATGTCTACGGTGATCTCAGAGACTCATGTCTCTCACTAATGATGATATAGTTTGGTATGATCCTTCTTTGAGCAGTTTGGATATTATTGATTGTTATGGTGAATTCTCTAATGTGCCTCTCATTGGTACACAAGGAGGAATTAACTACAACCCTGTTTTGGCTCGTCGTCAACTTGGGTTCCCCTTAAGAGACAAACCTAATAACACTTTATTAGAAGGTCTTTTCTATCAAGAGGGTAAAGATCCCCAACATTTGAAGTAGAAGATTGTGCATGCTTGGCATAATATGCATAGGAAAGGAAGATTCGAGCTTGGTCCGTGCAATTATGTAGCTTTGGAAGCTTACACTCTTTGGGTGAAAAGAGAGAGCTTTGGAATTGAAGATGCCTTATCCTTGTGAAAGACCTGTGTCTATGGTTGTGGTTGAGCCATTAACTCTCCCTAACCAAGATGTAGAGGAGTTACAAGACGCACTCCCCAAGATGAAACAAGAAAAGGATATGCGGGAAGAGTGTTTCCATGCTTTGAGCAAGAAGCATGAAGAGTTGCAGTTAGAGTCTAAGGACAAAGATGCACTTATTGAGCTACTTGAAGACTGAGTGAAAAAGAGACAGAGAGAGCCGGAGGTTTCATCTTCCTCTAGCATGCCTTAGCCTTCCGTTGCTTGAAAGAAGATTGTTAATAAGCTTGTCCTCGAGAAGACTCATATGAAGACTTCTTTTAAGACCGAGATTCGACGCATCCGAAGGAAGTACGCGCCTTCAGCCAGATCTTTTGACATTGTTGTTAGGGATCTTTAGGATGACTAGTCTCCTTTTCTCTTGTATTATTCATTTGGTTTTTGAAATTGTACTCAATGTAATCCTTCCAATTATATAAATAAAAGTAGATTTTTGGTCATATCAAATTGTTGCAATTGTCGCTTAAATATATATATTTGCAAATGATATGGTAAGTTCCTAGAAAATAAAAATAAATAAACAAGCATTGCATTTCATGCATCATTTGCATAAGCAAGTTTCTCTTTCGCCATATGTCTCATTGGTGTTTCTTCTGTGCTTCAGCCAAGCTGACTCATCGGTACAACACTCGCGCCAATCATCTGAAACTCATGGAATATTTGGAGCAAGAGAACAGAGAGCTGAAGGACGAGATCGCTCGACTGACTGCCATGATGGAGTAAGTGTTGGCTGCTCAGAGCCAATCTTCTCCAACGCCTGCAACTCCTCCTCCACAGAGGACCGTTATTCCAGAGGTGGCTACCTCTACCATGCCAGCTGCTACCGCTTACTTTGCGTCTACCATGCCTTCCGGATTCCCTTGGGGAATGCCGCTGAACTTCATGCCTGAAGGCTTTGCGCCTACCTTTGCTTCCATGCCGGAATCTAGCCCGGTCATGTCTGTGCCACCTCCCGTTGTGCACACCTTACCTCGTGTAAAGGATACCATTTATCACTCTGATTCGTTTGAGTGTCCAGATGTTTACAAGAAAATGGACGAGGTGAAGGATCAGTTTCTTGAGTTGCGCAAGGAATTGAAGACATTAAGGGGTAAAGATTTATTTGGGAAGGGTGTTGCCGAGTTATGTCTGGTGCCAAATGTAAAAATCCCGGTGAATTTCAAAGTTCCTGACTTTTAAAAGTACAAAGGGAACACATGTCTGCTCAGTCATCTAGTGATGTGTGCCTGCAAGATGTCTACCCAAACTGACAACGATCAACTGTTAATCCACTACTTCCAAGACAGTTTGACCATTGATGCGCTCCGTTGGTATATGGGGCTGGACAGTGCAAGCATTCACGCTTTCAACGACTTAAGAGAAGCTTTTGTCAAACAATATAAGTACAACATGGATATGGCGCCTGATAGAGACCAGCTAAGGTCTATGTCTCAGAAGGATGAAGAGACATTCAAAGAGTACGCGCAAAGGTGGAGAGAATTTCCTGCTCAGATCACTCCTCCCTTGGAGGAAAAAGAGATGACAAAGATCTTTCTAAAGACCCTGAGTTCATTTTATTATGAACGTATGATTGCTAGTGCCCCCAATGACTTTACCGAAATGGTAAACATGGGGATGAGGCTTGAGGAAGGAGTCTGTGAAAGACATTTGTTAAAAGATGAAGCATCGTCGAGTAAGAGGTATGACAGTGGCTTTTGGAAGAAGAAGGAGAGCGAAGCCAATGCAATAACCAGTGGGAGGCAGAGGAGGCCTCAGATCAGAAGGAACCAATCACCCCGTCAACACCATCACCAAGTATCTTCAGTCATCCTAGTATTCTCAAATAATCAATCAGTACCAGTTCAACAACAACGTCAACAACAACAACCGCAACAACTAACAAACACCTACAAACAACAACAATCATCATCAACAAAACATCGAGAGGAAGAAGGTCTCTTTCGACCCGATTCCTATGTCTTATGCTGAACTTTATCCGTCTTTGGTTCTCAAGAACCTACTCCAACCAAGAAACCCACCGCAAATCCCAGAATCACTTCCATGGTGGTATAAGCCTGAACTCCATTGTGCTTTTCATCAAGGGGCACCCGAACATGACATCGAAAATTCCTATCCACTCAAATATGAGGTTCAAAAGCTGATGAATAGTGGAATGGTATCCTTTGAGGACCGTGCGCCGAATGTGAAAGCAAATCCATTGCCCGCCCATGGGAGTTCTTCTGTTAATATGGTAGATGGTTGTCCTGGTGAGTATAAAATATATGACATTCGCTTTATCCGGAGGTCCTTGGTGCAGATGCGTACGGATATTTGTTTGGTGAGTGATTGTGAACATGACCATGATGGTTGTGTTATTTGTAGTGTTAACCCAAGGGGTTGTGTTATTGTGAAAAGGGACATCCAGAGGTTGATGGATGAAGGCATGATTCAAATCTTCCAATCCTGTCACTTAGGTGACGATGTGAATGTCATAGTGTCCATTTTTAAACAACCAGAAAGAGTAGTGATTCAGTACAATTGTAGCAACAGTAACAGCATCATCAACAGATCAATGTCGTCGTTAGTTATACGGTTAGCGGGTCCAGTCCTGTATTCATCTGATAAAGTTGTTCCGTATCAGTAGAATGCTACAATGATGAAGGATGGTCAAGAGTTTCCATTGCCTACGACCAGCTCTGTAGTGAGCATTATTGATGTTACCAAGGTGACCTGAAGTGGTCGTGTGTTTGGGTCGGTGTTCCCAAAGGATAAGGAAGAATCAACTGTCAGTAAGAAGGTAGAAGTGCCTGTTGTAGATCCAATTAGTGCTTCAAAGGGTAAGTCTTGTGAATCTAGCGATTTGAAGGCTAATGATGATGATGAGGTACTTCGGTTAATCAAAAAGAGTGAGTTTAATATGGTGGAGAAGCTGCTCCAAACCCCCTCAAAGATTTCAGTGTTGCCTCTGCTGATGAATTCCGAAGCACACAGAGAATCACTACAAAGAGTTATGGAACAAGCATTTGTGGAACATGATGTTACGATGGATCAATTTGATCATATTATGGATAACATCACTTTCTACAACTCTCAGCTTTTGGGATGAAGAACTCCCTGAGGAGGGAAGGAGTCATAATTTGGCTTTGCATATCTCTACGAATTGCAAAGATGATGCTTTGTCTAATGTGCTTGTTGACACCGGGTCGTCACTGAATGTGCTGCTGAAGTCAACTCTGTCAAAATTATCATATCAAGGAGCTCCTGTGAGGTATAGCGGTCTAATCATCAAAGCTTTTGACGGTTCGCTCAAAACAGTTATTGGTGAAGTAGACCTTCCAGTTATGATAGGTCCGAGTGATTTTCAAATTACTTTCCAAGTAATGAATATCCAACTGGCCTACAGTTATTTATTGGGAAGGCCATGGATCCATGAGGCAGGAACTGTTACCTCCACATTGCATCAGAAGCTCAAATTTGTGAAGAATGGAAAGCTTGTAATTGTTGGTGGGGAAAAAGCGTTGTTGGTTAGCCACCTATCATCTTTCTCTTATGTTGAGGCTGAGGATGAGGTTGGAACTCCATTCCAAGCCTTATCTATTGCTGTTGAAAAGAGAGTTGGGGCATCTATGTCCTCATTAAAAGATGCAAAGAAGATTGTTGAAGAAGGCAATGTTGATCAGTGGGGGCGCATGGTAGAAGTCTCCGACAACAAAGGCAAAACCAGTCTGGGCTTTCAGCAAGGTTCATCAACTGTAATGTCTGAAGATATGCAACTTAGCTTCCATAGCGGAGGGTTCATTCATGATAATGAATAACACTTAGCTGATGTGCTAGATGATGACGAAGAGGAAGACTGCACCAATTTTGTGACGCATGAAAAGGCTTGCAACAATTGGACTGCTGTTGATATTCCTGTTATTTTGCATCAATCTAAGTAATTGCTTTTATATATGTTTTAAAAATACTTCTCCTATGCCTAAGGGAGAAGTGAACATTGTTTTGGCATTTTGAAATTGATCATTAATAAAATTAAATCTATTCATCCACATCTATGATGTCTTATTTTTACTTTTTGCTTATTCTGAAAATGGTAATCACAAAAAACATAAATAGACAATATAATTGTCCATCTGCATAATATTTGGTCACAAATTCACTTCTAAAATCAAAATATCAAATCATTATGCAGGTTAGTTTCTAACCCCATTGAATACAATGATCCTTCTCCTTCTCCAAATTTTGAATTCCCTGTGTTTGAGGTCGAGGAGGAAAGTGATGAAGAAGTTAGAGATGAATTATCTCGTCTTCTTGAACATGATGAAAGAATCATTCAGCCATTCGAAGAGCAGGTCGAGCTAGTCAATTTGGGTTATGAGGATGATGTAAAGGAAGTCAAGATTGGGTCTCGCCTGTGTCCAGATGTGAAGAAGGGGTTGATTGATCTTCTTCGAGAGTATTCAGATGTGTTTGCTTGGTCCTATCAAGACAAGCCGGGTTTGGATTCTGAGATTGTGGAGCATAGATTGTCGTTGAATCCAAAATGCCCGCCAGTCAAGCAAAAGTTGAGAAGAACGCATCCCGATATGGCTACGAAGATCAAAGAAGAAGTGCAAAAGTAGATTGATGTCGGTTTCCTTGTGACCGTTGAGTATCCGCAATGGGTGGCCAATATTGTGCATGTGCCGAAGAAAGATGGAAAAGTCTGCATGTGTGTTGACTATAGAGATTTGAATAAATCCAGTCCGAAAGAAGATTTCCCTCTGCCACACATTGATATATTGGTAGACAATACTGCTAAATTCAAAGTCTTTTCGTTTATGGATGGATTTTCTGAATATAACCAGATCAAGATGGCACCCCAAGATATGGAGAAGACCATATTCATTACACCTTGGGGAACATTCTGTTATAGAGTGATGCCTTTCGGTTTGAAGAATGCTGGTGCAACTTACCAAAGTGCAATGACTACTCTTTTTCATGATATGATGCATAAAGAGATTGAAGTTTATGTCGATGACATGATTACTAAATCAATTGATGAAGAAGAACATGTTGAACATTTGTTGAAGTTGTTCCAGCGTTTGAAGAAGTATAAACTCCGCTTGAATCCCAATAAGTGTACTTTTGGTGTTCGTACTGGTAAGTTGTTAGGCTTTATTGCCAGCGAGAGGGGTATTGAAGTTGATCATGCTAAGGTCAAAGCAATACAAGAGATCCTGCGCCCAAAACTGAGAATCAAGTCAGAGGTTTTCTTGACCGCTTGAATTATATCTCAAGATTCATTTAACACATGACTGCCACATGTGCGCCTATATTCAAGCTTCTTCGGAAAAATCAGTCTTGTGATTGGACCGAAGATTTCCAGAAAGCTTTTGACAGTATCAAGGAATATCTGCTTGAGCCTCCGATTTTGTCCCCACCTGTTGAAGGAAGACCATTGATCATGTATTTGACTGTGCTCGAAGATAGTATGGGTTGTGTTCTTTGTCATCAAGATGAGACTGGAAAGAAAGAATTTGCGATTTACTACCTCAGTAAGAAGTTCACCGACTATGAGACTCGGTATTCTATGCTGGAGAAGACTTGTTGTGCAATGGCTTGGGCTGCTAAGCGTCTGCGTCAGTATATGTTGACTCATACCACTTGGTTGATATCCAAAATGGACCCAATCAAGTATATATTTGAGAAACCTGCTTTAATTGGGAGGATTTCCTGTTGGCAAATGTTGTTATCAGAGTCTGATATTGAATATCAAACTCAGAAAGCGATCAAAGGTAGTATCTTGGCTGACCACTTGGCTCACCAACCAATTGAGGATTATCAGTCAGTGCAATATGATTTTCCTGATGAAGAGATATTGTACTTGAAACTGAAAGATTGTGATGAACCATTGCTTAAAGAAGGGCCAGAACCTGGTTCCCGTTGGGGCATGGTATTTGATGGAGCTGTTAATCAATATGGAAATGGTATTATGGCAGTGATTATTACTCCTCAAGGCACGCATCTAGCATTTACAGCTAGATTGACTTTCAAGTGTACAAACAATATGGCAGAATATGAAGCTTGCATTATAGGGCTTGAAGCGACCATTGAGCTCAAAATCAAATATTTAAATATCTTCGGAGATTCCACTTTGGTTGTGAATCAGATCAAAGGAGAATGGGAGACGAATCAACCCAGTTTAATACCATATAGAGATTATGCGAGGAGGATTTCAACTTTCTTTACAAAGGTTGGGTTTCATCATATCCCTCGAGATGAAAATCGGATGGCAGATGCTATTGCAACATTGGCATCAATGATTGTAGTGAAGTATTGGAATGAGGTTCCCAATTTGTCTGTGATGCGTCTTGATAGGCCAGCTCATGTGTTCGCTGTTGAAGAGGTCCAAGATGAAAAGTCGTGGTATTACGACATCAAATGTTTCCTTCAAAGTCAGATTTACCCGTCTAGGGCATCTTTGAAAGATAAGAAGACTTTGAGAAGATTAGCCGGCAATTTCTACTTGAATGGTGATGTATTGTACAAGAGAAACTTCGACATGGTTTTGCTCAGATGCGTGGATAGACCCGAAGCAGACTTGTTGATGACTGAAGTGCATAAAGGTTCCTTTGGTACTCATTCCAATGGACACGCAATGGCGAAGAAGATGTTGCGAGCAGATTACTATTGGCTGACAATGGAATCTGATTGTTGCAAGTTTGTGATGAAATGCCACAAGTGTCAAATATATGCGGATAAAGTTCATGTTCCTCCGACACTATTGAATGTTATTTCTTCCCCATGGCCCTTCTCCATGTGGGGAATTGATGTGATTGGGATGATTGAGCCCAAAGCTTCAAATGGACATCATTTCATTTTGGTGGCAATTGACTACTTCACAAAATAGGTTGAAGCGACATCGTATGCAAATGTAACCATGCAAGTTGTTGTAAGGTTTATTAAGAATCAGATCATATGTTGCTATGGTGTGCCGAGTAAGATTATTACTGATAATGGATCGAACTTGAATAACAATATGATAGAAGCTCTTTGCAAAAACTTCAAGATTTCACATCATAATTCTTCTGCCTACAGACCCAAGATGAATGGGGTTGTTGAAGCTACAAATAAGAACATCAAGAAGATTATTCAGAAGATGGTTGTGACATATAAGGATTGGCATGAGATGCTCCCATTTTCTTTGCACGGGTATCGTACATCCATCTGTACTTCAAAAGGGGCAACCCCTTTCTCTCTTGTGTATGGCATGGAAGCAGTGCTCCCCGTAGAGGTTGATATTCCATCATTACGTGTGCTCATGGAATCCAAGTTGACTGAGGCTAAATGGTGTCAAACCAGGTTTGATCAGCTGAATTTAATTGAAGAGAAGAGATTAATTGCCATGTGTCATGGTCAGTTATATCAGCAAAAGATGAAGAAAGCTTTTGATAAGAAGGTCAGACCTCGGGTATTCAGGGAAGGTGACCTTGTGCTCAAGATGATTTTATCTTTCAAGCCAGATTCTAGAGGCAAATGGACACCTAATTATGAAGGCCTGTATGTTGTTAAGAGAGCCTTTTCAGGCGGTGCTTTGATTCTTACAACTATGGATGGTGAAGAGTTCACTCGTCCGGTGAACGCAGATGCAGTCAAGAAATACTTCTCCTAAAAATTAAAGAACAGCTCGCTAAGTTGAAAACCCGAAAGAGCGGCTTAGGTAAAAATGAGTGTCTCGGTGGATTGGACACCCAAAAGGGTGATCTAGACAAAAATTAGAGACATAAAACAGAAAGAATCTCCTGATAAGTTGAGTACCCCACCTTGGGGAAACTTATGCAAAATTTAGGGATTATGGCAAGTAACTGCAGTCTGCTGATTTTCCAGTGATGAAAAGATTTTGTTGAGCACAAGGGTTGACACCAATTCATCATCCCCAACAGCGGCCAAGAACATAGTGGATCTCAAGAGATGGTGGAAGGATTAGTGGTCATTTGTATTCAATGTAACCCTTTTCCATGTAAATTACCATTTTCAATTTTGTAAAGATCTATGGAGTCTTGTCATTTACAGACTGCCATTTTATTAAATAAAGTTGAGCTTTTATCCAATTGTTTCTACTCTTATTTACTTCAGCCAATAGTTTTAAATTTTATTGTGATCATTTTTTAAATTAAAATTTTTAAAATCGTTTTAAACATATAAAAGCAAGAATTTTTCAAAGCAATTAAAAAGAAGTATCAACAACATTCCAAAGAACAGCAAGTCCTTAAGTGTGGAGCATCATGGGTTCCCCAAGCAGTTAACCCTTCGGGTATCCCTGCAGAGTGTTTGATCCCCAACGAAGCTTCATTTCTTTTCCCCAACTGAGTTAGTTGATTCAATACCCTATAGTGTTTTTATCCCCGACAGAGTTTCTGTATTCCCCTAGTGGAGTTGGTCTATTCCTTAGCAGGGTTGATGTTTGTTTGATCATCAGTAGAGCAAGATCGATTTCCCAAGTAGATCGCATTGGTTTCCCCACCAACAGCCATCTGACTCGCTCCCAGTCAGTGTTTCCTCCTGGTTTCTGAGCAGACATTTGTGTTTATCCTCTATATGGTTGTCTCTCATTTGATATGGCGTCGACCTAACATTCCATACAGATATGATAACAATCTCTTTCCTCAGCAGATCTCCTATTTCCTCAACTAGGGTAGAGCCTTTGGATTGTTGATCTCTCTCTGTTCTCTGGCAGTTGTCTCCCTCTTTTATGGATTGACCGAGGATTTTACCGATGATTCAAATTTTGCGACACCTTTGTATCCTTTGTGATCGTTTTGTCAGCATAATCATCATATATACATATACATATACATATACATATACATATACATATACACTCATATAACTTCATAATTGCATCATCATATTTGTTGATTCATTATTCTTATACTCTGTTATGACGGTACTTTATCCCCATACAGGTTTGGTGTCTGTCCTCCCTCAATGGTAGAGAGTCGGCCCCTTAAGTATAAAGACTTTAGCCTTTCTCCTTTCCCCACTGAGTTATTTCCTCATGGATAAGTATTGTTTCAATTTCCTCCCCAGTTGATTATCTGGATGGAATCACTCCCCTTGAGTTATATCCTCATTGGGTTGAGTCTTGATTGACCGTTTCTTTCTAGCTCTTGCCTAGATAGATGTTTTGAGTCTCCTAAGAGTTTATTGCCCATTAAATGGTAATATTCTTCTTAGTTTGCAGTTTGTTACTTCTTGCCCAATACCCGGCAAAAGTACCCCTGTTTTTCTCCTCAGTGGAGTCCCCAGTGGATTCATTTTTTGATTCCCCAGGAAGTATATCCTTGATATATTCATCTTAACCGGTGACGGATATCCTCTTCTTGGTAGTTGTAAATCCTACTTTTCCCCATGCAAAGTTTATCCTTGATATGTTCACTTTAACCATTGACAGATATCCTCTTCTTGTAGTCTATCCAATAACTGATAGATGTAATTCCTATTTCCCTCCTTGCAGAGTCTATCCTTGATATGTTCATCCTAACTAGTGATGAATTTTCTCTTTGATGGTCTTCTATCCGGCATTTGATAGAAGTAATTCCTACTTTTTTGTTCAATTGGTATATCCTTGATATGTCCATCTTAATCGATGACGGATGTCCTCCTTGACAATTCCCAGGCAAGTCTATCCTTGATATGTTCATCTTAATTGATGAAGGATTTTCTTCCCTGCTGTGTTTATCCTTGATATGTTCATCTTTACCGATGATGGATATTCTCATCCTTGGTCTTCTGCCCAGTAACTGGTAGTTGTAAATCTTGTTTTTTGCAGTTTTCCCCAGCAAGGCTATTCTTACCCAGTAACCGGTAATGAATACTCTTTCCTAGAGGTTCCTCAGTGAGTCATCCTTGATATGTTCGTCCTAACCGATGACAGATGTTCTCTCTGTCAGATCTTTATTATCTCCTTACCCAGTAACAGGTAGTAGATAGTAGATTTTTGCTCCTCCTGTGAAAGTTTATTTCTTCCTAGTGGAGTTGAGTGCGCATTTCCTTAGTGAAATAGCTTTTCCTGCATGATTTAAGTACGTCAGTTTTATCCTGATCTACTCGTATCCCCTGCATATGTTTTGTTTCCCCGGCTGAGTCTTTCCATTTTCATGGAATTCCTCTAGTCCCCCAGCAGTTTTAAGTCGTAGTATGGCCTACGCATAACCCTTTTCATCCCACCAGAGTCTATTTCTCCCCAGTGAGTTTTCCTCACGGAAAGCGTTATACTCCTACGGATCTTCGGTCTCTCCGATTTCTTTTCATTTGTGGCAATATTTCCCCATAGAGAATTTGCTTTTACATTCATATCATATGCATCATGAGGTCTCTTAGAGACCAAAATTTGTTTCTGTATGTTGTTATTTAAGCCCATTCTATTGAGTCGATACGAAGATTTTAACCTTCACCTCCTTAGTTAGAATGTCCTTAAATAGGGGCAACTGTAAGACCCCAATTTTTACACTAAGATCCCTCATACAATTTCATCATATGCATTAGCATTGGGATCATACCTTGGCATCCTCCTTACCCCTCTTCATTGGGTTTGTTTTGGGAGAGATCACCAAGCACTATGTGATTGTATCATACTTGTATATTATCATTTTACTAACCAAAATACCAAAAATATGTCTTTTCATTTTGCCTAACTCTTTGTAGGTAGGGCATGATCATCATTGATCTATCAAGTTCATATCTAGGGTGTAAGACCCTCATAACCAAAGAGCACAACCAAGGAATGATCCAAAATGTCTCTAAGCATCATATATGAGTCCCAATAATCTCTACATGTCATATTGATCAAGAATTCTTCAAGAGTTTATAGGTGATTTTCCTTGGAAACCCTAGTTTGACTAGGTATCTTGAGTAACTTTTCCAACAAGCTATCTCACCATTTGATCAAATTTCTCAAGGGACATTTCAAAATTCATCATCTTATGCATATATGATCAACCATGAGCCTAAAAAGTCAAGAGAATTGAAGGTTAGCAAGTTGGTCGATGGTGGTTGGCCACAAGAATTCATCTCATCAAAATTGGGTCTCCCTAGACCATATCTCCTACAATTTTTACCATATGAAACTTATTCCAAAGGCAAAGTTACTTTAGATGACATTCCAAACAACTTTCATGTTGATACCTAGAGCTAGTTTTTCTTGTAAAATCATTTTCTATGTTGAAACAATATAGGTCATTTTGTCTAAACCCTAATTTGATTCCCAAAGTCATAACTTGCTCAATTTTTATGAGATGAAAGATTTCCAAGTTGAAAAATCAAATTAAAGATGTCTAATTTAACTTTGATGTTTGGAGTGAGATATAATTAAAATTTTATGAGCTTGTGATATGACGATACATTATAGGTCATTTTTGACCTATACCATTGAAAAAGTGATTTTTCCAAACTTCAAAAATGCATAAATCTATCATTACAAATCCAAATTACATGAAATATGTGACCATTTTGAAGGTATTTGAAATAGCTACAACTTTGATGAAGATACGTTTCTCATTTGAAGCTCACATAAAAAGTTAAGCAAGGTGGAATATTGAGATATATGGCTTGAAACATAGAAAAAATTTCAACATGTTGAAATTTCCAAACTTCCACCTCAAAATTCACCATGATCCAAGTTCCAAATGAAAAAAGTGTTCAACATCAAACTTGTTACCCGTGATCCAAGCTTTCCAAATAACCCAAGTTCATGCATTTTGGACAAGGATTGCTAGGTCTGCGCATGGCTTTAACAGAGCTGCACCATTGGAGGAAATCAAATGTCAAAAAACTCCACATATCATTCCCTTTCCCCTCAAGCCTCATTTGAACTTCAGAACAGTTGGATATGGATCAAATTGGATTGGTTCATATGCATGTACACACCCATGCAAGCTTGTGCATGAAATGACCAAATTTAGCAATTTTTCAAATGTGCAAATATCAGTCCCAATTGCTATAAATACAGGCCCTTGGAGCTCAATTCGAACAGACCTTGCACGCCAGCTTTGCCCCCCAATTCAAACCCTCTCATTTCAAAGGAAAACCTGATAATTTTCAACTTGAAAATTGAATTTGAATCTCACTATTTAGAGATTCAAGAACTCCAGGATCCAAAGCTTTGTACCATTGCCAAACATCTCCTGCAAGCTTCTCAAGTGTGATTAGATCAAGTTTGAAGCAAGCAACATCAAGTTATGCACAACATTGAAGGTAATTTTCAGAAAACTTCATCTTTTCGATTCTCACTCAATTCTCTTGGATCTTTGGTTGTCTGACGTCCTACCAATGTAGGCAAGAAGATTGAGTTACTTAGAGGTTAAATCGAAGCAACTCAGTTGACACACCTCAAAATTCAACTCCTCATATCTTCTTATATTTTGGAGTTAGTTTAAATTGAGGTCAGATTCGTGCTTTACGCCATTTTTTCTTTCAGATCATGTCCTCCTTTTTTATTTTGGTGATGGTTGAGGGTGGACCAGTCCGGTGAGGTCCACCGTAGAAGAAGACCGGAGCTTTGGCCCCGGCGGTGTGTTGGCACGTCTCCTAGCCACAGGATCCATTCAAATTGTTTTAATCTTAGGCGTTGGTTTTGATTACCACGCGTGTGGCACGCTGACTAGGTTCCATCATGGAACGCGCGTTTGTGTCCACTTGATCTGCCACCTCAATTAATGAGGGAGATCAAGTGGCTCACGTTTTTTTTTATTATTTGAATTTCATTTAATTTGTTTTATTTTCATTAATTCATATTAATTTTAATATTGATCCAAAAAATATGAGAGTTTCACCAAAAAATTCAAATAATTTTCTCTTTCATATTTTGAATTAAAATTATTTTTTGGATCATTATTAATATTTTTCATGATTTTGTGATAATTTTGAATTATTTAAAAATAATTTTAAGTCTTTAAAAATTCTGAAGTTTTTTCTCCAAGGTCCTTTGACCTTGTTTGACCTATGATAAATCTCATGGTCATTTCTTTGGTGTTTTGATGAGGTTTTAGGAATTTGACAAACCATATTTAATTTAAATGTATTATTTTAGTATTTTTAAATTGAATAAATGTCAATTAATTGTGTTGACCTCTTGTGATGATTTGTGTAAATTTGACTCTTGTTGTTGGGCCTTGGTCAAGGTTGATTTGACTTTGTTAAGTTAATATCATTGGATTTAGTGGATTGATGGAATGTACATTCCATCTCCCAAAATGAATGAATGATATTGATTTGGTAAAGGTCCTCCTTTGACCAATTTGAGTTTTGATCCATTCCCCTCCCTCTTCATCTACTTCCCCTTCTCTATGCATTCATCTCATTTGGCCTATGATATCTCTAATTCCTAAGGCTAGTTGGTTGCCAAATTAACATAAGTATGGTTGAGATTAGGACACCTCTTTTGCATATTCTTTTTGTGTGTGGTACGTTTCATGAGCATAGTCCATTATACTATGTCTCTAACATGCATTAACAGCAAAATTCTATTGCACGACCTCAAATAGTTGTGACTTCTACATAAGTCCAATTACGATTGCTTAACATAGCGCTAAATTTTGACACAAAAGGCATAGCATTCTAGTTAGTGAGATTGCAAGTCTCCCCTCTTTCATGGTATTGTGTGTAAACTTAGCATTTTTCCCTCCTATGGAAGATGTCTTGGTTCAAGGATCCATGATTGTGATAAGTGGGTTGAGTGTTCTCCAAAGAATGACTAAAAATGAAATAAGCAAAAGCGAAACAATACTAACTTCTAACTCTTTAACCACTAACATTTAATTTCAAGCCATTTACTTTTCATGAAAACCAAGTGCTTGCAATTTGAAACTTTATATGTTACATCTTTGAAGATCCCTTTGAGTTCATCTGCAACATGATAATTATGAAGCTGTTATTTTGAACCTGTGACTTGTGAAATTCGTTTGTTACATGGGCCATTTTGAAGAAGATCATGGAGTGGCTAAGCTTGGATGTGGCCATCTTTATTTGATGCCTTGCTCTTCAAGTTGATATAATTGTGCAATATGTGTTGTTTGATTCTAATGTCCAAGGGAATTTGGGTTTCTATTGACATTCTTGTCTATTGGATTGCTACCAATTGGTCAGATTTTTTCAACTCTTAACTTTTAATTTTGTGCATAGGATTAGTCTCTTCATCACCTCCTCATTTCTTCAATTTCAAAATCTCTCACTCCTTTTAAAGATCTGAAGATCCCTTTGAGTTCATCTGCAACATGATCATTATGAAGCTGTTATTTTGAACATGTGACTTGTGAAATTCGTATGTTACATGGGCCATTTTGAAGAAGATCATGGAGTGGCTAAGCTTGGATGTGGCCATATTTATTTAATGCCTTGCTCTTCAAGTTGATATAATTGTGCAATATGTGTTGTTTGATTCTAATGTCCAAGGGAATTTGGGTTTCTATTGACATTCTTGTCTATTGGATAGCTACCCATTGGTCAGATCTTTTCAACTCTTAACTTTTAATTTTATGCATAGGATTAGTCTCTTCATCTCCTCCTCATTTCTTCAATTTCAAAATCTCTCACTCCTTTTAAAGATCTGAAGATCCCTTTGAGTTCATCTGCAACATGATCATTATGAAGTTGTTATTCTGAACCTGTGACTTGTGAAATTCGTCTGTTACATGGGCCATTTTGAAGAAGATCATGGAGTGGCTAAGCTTTGATGTGGCCATCTTTATTTGATGTCTTTCTCTTCAAGTTGATATAATTGTAAAATATGTGTTGTTTGATTCTAATGTCCAAGGGAATTTGGGTTTATATTGACATTCTTGTCTATTGGATTGCTACCCATTGGTTAGATCTTTTCAACTCTTAACTTTTAATTTTGTGCATAGGATTAGTCTCTTCATCTCCTCCTCATTTCTTCAATTTCAAAATCTCTCACTCCTTTTAAAAATCTTCTTTGTTTGAACTATTTTTGTTCTAAACTTTGACCACTTTGCAAAAGATAGAAACTTTGGCCTTATGTCGTTGCATTTTCAAACTCCCTTTCTTAATCAAATTTGTAAATAAACTTAACTATACTTGACTTAAACTTTCAAAAAAGCCAAAAAGAACTCACTCATTCAAACCATTTTACGCCTTTGTGCCTTTCAAACCTAAATTTTGTGAAAAGCAATGCATTCACTTTGAAATTTATACCACGAACTACGAGGTTTTGATCTCTCATTTTTCTGTTGGTACGTAGGCACAAGTCCGACGGTCTTGTCAAACACAAAAAATAAATTAATGAATTCTTTTCTCATCCCCCGATTCTATTTGATTGCATATATCCTTTTGTACAAAATACATATGCACACAAAAAAGGGCTCCTTAGTGTAACACCTCAAAATTTGCCCTCCTCTCGTGGGACTAAGCATTAACATATTTGCATTTCATTTTAGGGCATTAGGCATTTCATATTGCATAGCATGTGGTTACATTGTGCAAGCCATTCTCCCAAGTCTTGATCAGAAGATGGAGAGTCCAAGTGCAAGCCTAGGGTTTATTGACTGGTCATGGGCCATCTGAGGATTGGGCTGTGAATTAGGGTTTCATGATTCTCAAAGGATATTGGTCTTCACTTTGATTGCAATGATACATCATCATCATCATGGTTTGGTGTCATCAGGAGATTGAAGAAGATTCCTTGAGATTAGGGTTTTGACCACTGGTCAACCCTAATCAGTTGTATTGGGCCAATCAGGGTTTAATCAGGAGATGGGGTTTCTGATGATTATGGGGTTCATTTTGTGATTATATGGTGATTATTGAGGCTAGGGTTTCACCCTTGAGCCATTTCAGTTGAAGATTGGGGCTTAATTGGTCTATGCATTGCCTGATTCATCTGTCAGTTGAAAAGTCAACTGTGGTCAACTATACATGATCTGATGGATTTGGAGGTGGGAATGAGTTGGATACACTTCATTCATGTTGGAACAAGTGTTATTTGACATCTCAAAGCTTAAGAATGAAGAAAATCAAGTCAGGACAAAAACTGCCAAAAATAGAAAGTGACTTGTACTTGAAGTTTCCAAAAATGGAAAGTTTTGACCTCAAAGCCACGTGTCCAAGGAAGCTTCAAATGAAAAATTGTTCAACATGAAAGTTGTAGATCTTGTTCTCACCTTTCCAAAAAGTCCAAGAACTTGAAAATCCAATGTATGGTTGGAAAGTTATGGCTCAGTGAAATTCAAAAATGACCCGTAATCAGGAGGCCATAATTTCCACATGCTTTGTCCAAATTGCAAGTTCTTTATATGCACAAACTCCATTTAACATGTACTTTGAGGGTGCATAATTGGATTTTCCCAAAAGTGGCCAAGGCAAAAAGTCACTTTTCAACTGGACAGCTGAATTGGATCAGGGGCAAAATTGTCCAACTTTCAAAATAATTGGAATTTTTGAATGGGACTTTTTGCTACACCTCATAAATGGAATTTAGAGTGTGTTGGAAGCATCATTTCATGGCTAAGGCTTTTGGATTGAGATTTGGCTTGAAAAGAGGAATGGTTAAAAATGGACAAATGCATCCACAAGGTGAATTTGAGAATTACACAACCAATGAGCATGAGGCAAGTTTCTACAGCTCACATATGATAATTGGAAGGTGTATGTGCTGTCAAAACAGGTGGCATGAGCTGTCATGGTGAAATACCATTTTTACCCCTCACTTGAAATAACCATTTTCACTTAGCAATGCATTTTGGTTAATCACACACTTAAGCATGGATTAAGGACCCATATATAAACTTAATCATCTTCATAATCATAACAGAAATCACATTTCCCCAAATTGGATCTCAAAACCTCTCACATTCATCCATTTCTTCAAGAACAATCTAAACTTCAAATTCATCAATCTTCATCAATTGTGGACGAAACTTGGAAATTCTTTTTGCATTCACTTCCTCTAATCATCTTCTCCAACTGTTTGTGAAGAATGGAGCACGTGGAAGGCTGAATCGTGACTGTTCAATATCACATCATCCATGGCAAATGCGGATTTCGAGCAACAAAGGCCATGGCAATTGATTCCGAGTGCATGATTCATCTTCCTGAAGCTGTTGGCGCATCTGTTTGTGGTCAGCACACGCGAAAAGCTGGAAATTCTCCGCTGCCATCTCAGGTTTGGATGTTTTCGAGTTTCAAGATTTCATGAATTGTTGGATGCGTTTGGTAGTTCATTTCATGTAGAGTACGATGATAGCTTTAGTTTTGCAAATGGATTACTGTAGTGCATGAAATCTGAATTGGAAGTTTCGTGACCAAACCCTGAGTGATTCGATTCTTGAGATATAGCAATTGTTAGAACAAATAGAATTGATATTTGAGATCCTTAGGTTCATACGGTTCGAATGGTATGTCGCATGCTCATTTTGGTGATGCTTTGAATTTTGAGTGTTCTTGGCGTGGCTGTTGGAGAAGAAGACGATTTCTGGAAATTTTACTGTTCAATCCAGAAACTCGTTTGAAAATTTGAAATATGTGTTTCCCTCCCGCGCCATATTTAATTACAGTTATGCCACTGGCATTTTAATTAATTTTAATTAATTCTTAACAAATATTTTAACACCTTTAAAAAATC